>NW_027445184.1:0-600000 GCF_048569485.1 Anomaloglossus baeobatrachus | reverse complement strand
TCTTATGTCATGGTGAAGAAACTGGATTTGGAGGAAGAAGGCTGAGTAGTTGTGAGGAGTGGCTGTGGTGATCGTGGGCCAAAGCTTGCTCTGATGTTGTCAATCTTCTGCTTGAAGAAAGAGGCAAAGTCTTCAGCTGAGATGAGAGGAGAAGGACGTGGTGCTGGTGGACGGAGGAGAGAGTTGAAAGTGTTGAACAGATGTTTAGGGTTGTGGGATAGAGAGGATATGAGGGATGAGAAGTAGGTTTGTTTTGCAGCAGTGAGTGCAGACTTGAAAGTGGTGAGAGCTTGTTTGTATGTAACGAAGTGCTTAGTAGAATGAGACCTCTTCCATCTGCGCTCAGCAATTCTGGAAGCCCATCTCAATTCTTTAGTCTGACTCGTGTGCCAGGGTTGCCTGTTGATGGTGCGGGTTTTGGTGTGCGTGAAGGGGGCAGCTGATTCGAGAGCTGCAGAGGTGGTGGTGTTGTATAAAGTGGCAGCAGCATCTGCATTGTTTGAAGAAGCAATGTCTGCAAGAGGGAAGAGACTGAGAAAGTGCGTGTAAGTCAAGGTGATTGAGATTTCTGCGGGGGTGTGAAAGTTTGTGGAGGGGGGTTGTGTACTTGGAGAAGAGAGGGAAGAGAATGAGAGTAGGTTGTGGTCAGACAGGGGGAGAGGCGTGTTAGCAGGGCCGTATTTACCATTAGGCACCCGTGGTCCGGTGCCTAGGGCGGCAGATTGTGAGGGGCGGCACCTTCTGGCAGCAAAAAAAAAAAAAAAAATTTTTTTTTTTTTTTTTTTTTTACATTTTTTTTTTTTTTATAAATTTTTTTTTTTGTGGCCGCCGAGCACAGGGAGCTGATTGACCCCGGAACTGCCGGCGCCTGCACTTCCGGGGTCACAGGCGCGCGCCAATCAGCTCCTTCCTCTGTGCTGCGTCCACTGCTGTGTGGACGTCACATGCAGAGCTCACAGCAGGACGCCGCGGAGGATGCCGTGATGGAAGCCGGTGTCAGAAGAGGATACTCACGTGAGCCAGGAAGATGGCGGCGGGCACTGGAGCAGGTAAGTGGATTCATAAGGAGCGTAGGAGTGTCTCTAATGCAGACCGGAGATCTGCGCATGCGGGGGGGGGGGAGGCGGCAAAGGCTGATACTGGAGGGAGGCAGAGGCTGAGACTGGGGAGAGGCTGGAGGGAGGCAGAGGCTGAGACTGGGGGGAGGCTGGAGGGAGGCAGAGGCTGAGACTGGGGGGAGGCTGGAGGGAGGCAGAGGCTGAGACTGGAGGGAGGCAGAGGCTGAGACTGGGGGGAGGCTGGAGGGATGCAGAGGCTGAGACTGGAGAGAGGCAGAGGCTGAGACTGGGGGGAGGCTGGAGGGAGGCAGAGGCTGAGACTGGAGGGAGGCAGAGGCTGAGACTGTGGGGAGGCTGGAGGGAGGCAGAGGCTGAGACTGGGGGAGGCTGGAGGGAGGCAGAGGCAGAGACTGGGGGGAGGCTGGAGGGAGGCAGAGGCTGAGACTGGAGAGAGGCAGAGGCTGAGACTGGGGGGAGGCTGGAGGGAGGCAGAGGCTGAGACTTGAGGGAGGCAGAGGCTGAGACTGTGGGGAGGCTGGAGGGAGGCAGAGGCTGAGACTGGGGGAGGCTGGAGGGAGGCAGAGGCAGAGACTGGGGGGAGGCTGGAGGGAGGCAGAGGCTGAGACTGGAGAGAGGCAGAGGCTGAGACTGGGGGGAGGCTGGAGGGAGGCAGAGGCTGAGACTGGAGGGAGGCAGAGGCTGAGACTGTGGGGAGGCTGGAGGGAGGCAGAGGCTGAGACTGGGGGAGGCTGGAGGGAGGCAGAGGCAGAGACTGGGGGGAGGCTGGAGGGAGGCTGAGGCGGAGACTGGGGCAGGCTGAGGCTGGGGGGAGGCAAAGGCTGAGACTGGGGGAGAGAGGCTGATGCTGAGGGAAGATAGAGGCTGATGCTGGGGGAGAGAGGCTGATGCTGGGGGAGTGGGAGAGAGGGGCTAATGCTAGAGACAGAGGACAAGGGATGAGGGATAGTGCAATGACAAAATCGATGGCGGGGGGAGTGTAAGGACTCAGAATAAGAGGGGGCAGCATTGGGAGCTCATTGTGAAGAAGGGGCAGCATGTGTGGGATCAGTATGGAGTGGAGCAATGTAGGGGAGTCAATATCAAGAGTGGGGTAGTGTGTGTGTGGGGGGGGTGGTCTCAGCATAAGCGTTAGTGTGGTGGTCTTAGCATGAGTGGGGCAACATGAAGGTCTCATTATGGAAAAGAGGAAGGCAGCATTAGGAGCTCATGGAGAGGGACAGCATACATGGGACATTGTGAGAAGGGGGCAGCATGCATGGGACACTGTGAGGAGGGGGCAGCATGCATGGGACACTGTGAGGAGGGAGCAGCATGCATGGGACATTGTGAGGCGGGAGCAGCATACATGAGACATTGTGAGGAGGGAGCAGCATGCATGGGACATTGTGAGGAGGGAGCAGCATGCATGGGACATTGTGAGGAGGGGGCAGCATGAATGGGACATTGTGAGGAGGGAGCAGCATGCATGGGACATTGTGAGGAGGGGGCAGCATGCATGGGACATTGTGAGGCGGGAGCAGCATACATGAGACATTGTGAGGAGGGAGCAGCATGCATGAGACATTGTGAGGAGGGAGCAGCATGCATGGGACATTGTGAGGAGGGGGCAGCATGCATGAGACATTGTGAGGAGGGAGCAGCATGCATGGGACATTGTGAGGAGGGAGCAGCATGCATGGGACATTGTGAGGAGGGGGCAGCATGCATGGGACATTGTGAGGCGGGAGCAGCATGCATGAGACATTGTGAGGAGGGAGCAGCATGCATGGGACATTGTGAGGAGGGAGCAGCATGCATGGGACATTGTGAGGAGGGGGCAGCATGCATGGGACATTGTGAGGAGGGGCAGCATGCATGGGACATTGTGACGAGGGAGCAGCATGCATGGGACATTGTGACGAGGGAGCAGCATGCATGGGACATTGTGAGGAGGGGGCAGCATGCATGGGACATTGTGAGGAGGGAGCAGCATGCATGGGACATTGTGAGGAGGGGGCAGCATGCATGGGACATTGTGAGGAGGGAGCAGCATGCATGGGACATTGTGAGGCGGGAGCAGCATACATGAGACATTGTGAGGAGGGAGCAGCATGCATGAGACATTGTGAGGAGGGAGCAGCATGCATGGGACATTGTGAGGAGGGGGCAGCATGCATGAGACATTGTGAGGAGGGAGCAGCATGCATGGGACATTGTGAGGAGGGAGCATCATGCATGGGACATTGTGAGGAGGGGGCAGCATGCATGGGACATTGTGAGGCGGGAGCAGCATGCATGAGACATTGTGAGGAGGGAGCAGCATGCATGGGACATTGTGACGAGGGAGCAGCATGCATGGGACATTGTGAGGAGGGGGCAGCATGCATGGGACATTGTGACGAGGGAGCAGCATGCATGGGACATTGTGACGAGGGAGCAGCATGCATGGGACATTGTGAGGAGGGGGCAGCATGCATGGGACATTGTGAGGAGGGAGCAGCATGCATGAGACATTGTGACGAGGGAGCAGCATGCATGGGACATTGTGAGGAGGGAGCAGCATGCATGGGACATTGTGACGAGGGAGCAGCATGCATGGGACATTGTGAAGAGGGGGAAGCATGCATGGGACATTGTGAGGAGGGAGCAGCATGCATGGGACATTGTGACGAGGGAGCAGCATGCATGGGACATTGTGAGGAGGGGGCAGCATGCATGGGACATTGTGATGAGGGAGCAGCATGCATGGGACATTGTGACGAGGGAGCAGCATGCATGGGACATTGTGAGGAGGGGGCAGCATGCATGGGACATTGTGAGGAGGGAGCAGCATGCATGAGACATTGTGACGAGGGAGCAGCATGCATGGGACATTGTGAGGAGGGAGCAGCATGCATGGGACATTGTGAGGAGGGGGCAGCATGCATGGGACATTGTGAAGAGGGGGAAGCATGCATGGGACATTGTGAGGAGGGAGCAGCATGCATGGGACATTGTGAGGAGGGGGCAGCATGCATGGGACATTGTGAGGAGGGGGCAGCATGCATGGGACATTGTGAGGAGGGGGCAGCACGCATGGGACATTGTGAGGAGGGAGCAGCATGCATGGGACACTGTGAGGAGGGGCAGCATGCATGGGACATTGTGAGGAGGGGGCAGCATGCATGGGACATTGTGAGGAAGGGGCAGCACGCATGGGACATTGTGAGGAGGGAGCAGCATGCATGGGACATTGTGAGGAGGCATGCATGGGACATTGTGAGGAGGGGGCAGCACGCATGGGACATTGTGAGGAGGGGGCAGCATGCATGGGACATTGTGAGGAGGGGGCAGCACGCATGGGACATTGTGAAGAGGGGGCAGCATGCATGGGACATTGTGAGGAGGGGGCAGCATGCATGGGACATTGTGAGGAGGGAGCAGCATGCATGAGACATTGTGACGAGGGAGCAGCATGCATGGGACATTGTGAGGAGGGAGCAGCATGCATGGGACATTGTGAGGAGGGGGCAGCATGCATGGGACATTGTGAGGAGGGAGCAGCATGCATGAGACATTGTGACGAGGGGGCAGCATGCATGGGACATTGTGAGGAGGGAGCAGCATGCATGAGACATTGTGACGAGGGAGCAGCATGCATGGGACATTGTGAGGAGGGAGCAGCATGCATGGGACATTGTGAGGAGGGGGCAGCATGCATGGGACATTGTGAAGAGGGGGAAGCATGCATGGGACATTGTGAGGAGGGAGCAGCATGCATGGGACATTGTGAGGAGGGGGCAGCATGCATGGGACATTGTGAGTAGGGGGCAGCATGCATGGGACATTGTGAGGAGGGGGCAGCACGCATGGGACATTGTGAGGAGGGAGCAGCATGCATGGGACACTGTGAGGAGGGGGCAGCATGCATGGGACATTGTGAGGAGGGGGCAGCATGCATGGGACATTGTGAGGAGGGGGCAGCACGCATGGGACATTATGAGGAGGGAGCAGCATGCATGGGACATTGTGAGGAGGGGGCAGCATGCATGGGACATTGTGAGGAGGGGGCAGCACGCATGGGACATTGTGAGGAGGGGGCAGCATGCATGGGACATTGTGAGGAGGGGGCAGCATGCATGGGACATTGTGAAGAGGGGGCAGCATGCATGGGACATTGTCCTCACATCATGCTGCTCCCTCCTCACAATGTACAGATCATATTTCATAATCGAGGAAGGTGTGGTGCATATACAGAAGTTTATAAGGGAGGGCAGAGTGGTGTTTTAGTTTATTAGGGGCAGTGTCACAGTTACAGTATATAAGTGGGGACGGTGTGGTGGGAATATTTTATACTCATGCTATGTTTTGATGTGCCTGTGGTGATTCCCATTGGGGGGGGGGGTTAGTTTCTTATTGATACTTTTTAAAGTATCTGCCTTAAACAGATGTCGTGTGCGAAAACTCAGTTTTACGTTGTCACTAAGGGGCGCGACCACTTAAAGTGCCTAGGGCAGCATGAAGGCAAAATACAGCCCTGCATGTTAGAGAGGTTAGATAGGGAACAGAGGTGAGTGAAGATGAGGTCCAGCGTGTGGCCATCTTTGTGAGTAGCTGCAGAGGACCATTGGGAGAGACCGAAGGAGGAAGTGAGTGTTAGAAATTTGGAGACAGATGAGTGGGAAGTGTCAATGGGGATGTTAAAGTCACCCATGATGATGGTGGGGATGTCTGTGGAAAGGAAATGTAGTAGCCAGGTGGTGAAATGGTCAAAAAAGGCAGTGGCTGGCCCTGGGGGGCGATAAATAACAGCCAGTTGGAGGTTGGAAGGGGAGGAAATGCGTACGGAGTGCACCTCAAAAGAGGGGAGAGTAACCGAGGGTGAAAGTGGAATTAGTGTAAAGGAGCATTGGTTGGACAGGAGCAAACCAACTCCTCCACCAAGCTTGTTACTGGGGCGGGAGGTGTGAGAGAGTTGGAGACCACCATAAGAAAGTGCAGCAGGAGAGGCTGTGTCAGAGGGGGTGAGCCAGGTTTCTGTGATGGCGAGGAAGAAAAGTTTATTAGTGATGAAAAGATCATGGATGTAGGAAAGTTTATTGCACACAGAGCGAGCGTCCAATAGAGCTCCTGTTAGAGGGACTGGGGGAGCCGGAGCTGGGTGAATGGGTATAAGGTTAGAAGGGTTGCGGAAATTAGCGTTGTGTGGATGGCAGTTAGATGTGACAATGGGGATGTGGTAAGGAGGGCCAGGATTTGGAGAGATATCGCCAACAGTGAGGAGAAGCAGATAGAGTGTTAGTAGGTGGGAGCAGGAGAGGCCATGAGGTGGCCGTGTGTGTCTAGAGACACAAGGTGTAAAGTGGAGGAACATATCTGAGGAGCGGGTGAGATGGGTGGGGAGGATGGAGGGAGAGATGAATAGCACATTACTGGGTGCAGAGATAAGAGGGTATAATAGAAAGTGAAGTATTATAGAGCTAAAAGTAAAAACACACACAAACATTGTTTACTGTGACTATGTATCCAGTTACCTTCCGGTCCCTTCCGGCCCAATTCTGGCCTAATTCATTTTCTGCACACTTATAGACCCACACTTAAGAATCCACACGCGGACAGTGTCTCAGCCGACAGTGTGGTACAGATATATAATGTTAACAAGGCACTCAGGTGGATCACAGAAGGGAGGGGCTGGTGCTCCTCTTAATTACTTAAATCAAAGCTGAACCCATCTGTAGAGTAGCATAGGCAGAGATAACAAAGTGAGAATGGGGGTGCATGGAGTGGTCACTTACAGACATACCAAATGCACAGAAAGCAGGGTACACAAGGAAAGGCTATTCATGGGAAAGATGAGTAGTTGGCAGACATACCAATTGCACAGAAAGCAGGGTACACAAGGAAAGGCTATTCATGGGAAAGATGAGTAGTTGGCAGACATACCTGTGAAAAGAGCAGACACAATAATTAGATAATGGAGAGTAGAGATGATGAATGAATAAGTGCATAATCTATATTTTCTGGCCTAATTCATTTTCTGCACACTTATGGACCTACACTTAAGGATCCACACGCCGACAGTGTCTCAGCCGACAGTGTGCTACAGATATATAGTGTTAACAAGGCACTCAGGTGGGTCACAGAAGGGAGGGGCTGGTGGTCCTCCTAATTACTTAAATCAAAGCTGAACCCAGCTGTTGGATAGCATAGGCAGAGATAACAGAGGGTCATAAAGAAAAGAGAAAATGGGGGTGCATGGAGTGGTCACTTACAGACATACCAAATGCACAGAAAGCAGGGTACACAAGGAAAGGCTATTCATGGGAAAGATGAGTAGTTGGCAGACATACCAATTGCACAGAAAGCAGGGTACACAAGGAAAGGCTATTCATGGGAAAGATGAGTAGTTGGCAGACATACCTGTGAAAAGAGCAGACACAATAATTAGATAATGGAGAGTAGAGATGATGAATGAATAAGTGCATAATCTATATTTTCTGGCCTAATTCATTTTCTGCACACTTATAGACCTACACTTAAGGATCCACACGCCGACAGTGTCTCAGCCGACAGTGTGCTACAGATATATAGTGTTAACAAGGCACTCAGGTGGGTCACAGAAGGGAGGGGCTGGTGGTCCTCCTAATTACTTAAATCAAAGCTGAACCCAGCTGTTGGATAGCATAGGCAGAGATAACAGAGGGTCATAAAGAAAAGAGAAAATGGGGGTTCATGAAGTGGTCACTTACAGACATACCAAATGCACAGAAAGCAGGGTACACAAGGAAAGGCTATTCATGGGAAAGATGAGTAGTTGGCAGACATACCAATTGCACAGAAAGCAGGGTACACAAGGAAAGGCTATTCATGGGAAAGATGAGTAGTTGGCAGACATACCTGTGAAGAGAGCAGACACGATAATTAGATAATGGAGAGTAGAGGTAATGAATAAATAAGTGCATAATCTAGATTTTCTGGCCTAATTCATTTTCTGCACACTTATAGACCCACACTTAAGGATCCACACGCCGACAGTGTCTATGCCGACAGTGTGCTACAGATATATAGTGTTAACAAGGCACCCAGGTGGATCACCGAAGAGAGGGGCTGGTGCTC
The DNA here is from genome assembly GCF_048569485.1 of Anomaloglossus baeobatrachus. Classification (NCBI taxonomy): domain Eukaryota; kingdom Metazoa; phylum Chordata; class Amphibia; order Anura; family Aromobatidae; genus Anomaloglossus; species Anomaloglossus baeobatrachus. Next base: position 591,847 of record NW_027445184.1, on the reverse strand, counting down.
CTCTTAATTACTTAAATCAAAGCTGAACCCAGCTGTTGGATAGCATAGGCAGATATAACAGAGGGTCATAAAGAAAAGTGAGAATGGGGGTTCATGGAGTGGTTACTTACAGACATACAAATTGCACAGAAAGCAGGGTACTCAAGGAAATCATGGGAAAGCAGGGTACACAAGGAAAGGCTATTCATGGGAAAGATGAGTAGTTGGCAGACATACCTGTGAAGAGAGCAGACACGATAATTAGATAATGGAGAGTAGAGATGATGAATGAATAAGTGCATAATTAGAGTTGAGCGCGGTTCGCGGTTCGAGGTTCTCCAGTTCGCGGCTCGAGTGATTTTGGGGGCTGTTCTAGATCGAACTAGAACTCGAGCTTTTTGCTAAAGCTCGATAGTTCTAGATACGTTCGGGAACGGATCTAGCAGCAAAAAGACCAGCTAATTACTAGCTGGCTTTCCGCTGTAATAGTGTAAGTCACTCTGTGACTCACACTATTATGAAATTTCAGTGTATAGTGTGTGGGAACAGCGCATTCAGATCACTGCAGTATGGATAATTGCGATCGCCATTTTTTTTTTTTTCCTTGTCTTCCTTCCCTAAGCGCGCGCGTGTAGTGGGGCGGGCCAGCATGTCAGCCAATCCCAGACACACACACAGCTAAGTCGACTTTTAGCCAGAGAAGCAACGGCATGTGTGATTGGATGTCCATGTCACATGTCCCTGCATTATAAAAACGAACATTTTCCTCCAGCACGCCATTATCTGACTTCTGCGTCCTTGGAGTCAGTCACTGCTGGCGCAGCTCCTATCTCCGATACTGCTGTGTACGCTTTATACACAGCGCTGTACAGAATAGGGATAGAAGTTTCTATTAGTCCTTTTAAGGGCTAATACCGGCAGGGTCAGAGCCATAGGTGACAGTCAGGGCCGTGAAAACAGAGTTTAACAGCTACACAAGATGACAGCGTCTGTGTAGCTAAGGTCAGGGATTTCCTCGCTGCATTTCCCCATTAGGAGGGATAGAAAGGCAGGCTTCCTTTCCTCTACCCAGACCCACAACCCTGCCACTGTACCCTCCTGCCCTTTGCACACTCAAGCTCATTGTTACTAAGCCATTATACTAGCAAACACTGAGTGAACTTAGGGGCATCCTAAAAGTGGCTGTTGGACTTCTGTATTGTCCCACTAGTGCAAAGATAGTTGCAGCACGTCTGCCTGCATTTCACACTCAAACTCTAGTTACAAAGCCATTATACTAGCAAACACTGAGTGAACTTAGTGGCATCCTAAACGTGGCTGTTGGACTTCTGTATTGTCCCACTAGTGCAAAGATATTTGCAGCACGTCTGCCTGCATTGCACACTCAAACTCATTGTTACTAAGCCATTATACTAGCAAACACTGAGTGAACTTAGTGGCATCCTAAAAGTGGCTGTTGGACTTCCATTAGTGCCCCACTGGTGCCAAGCTATTTTTTAGCACCTCTGCATGACACCCTCCTGCTCTGTTTTTAATGAGCTATAATAATAGCAAAAAATGCTGCCATTTAGTGGCACACAAGAACTGGCTGTTGTATTTCATTATTGTCCCACTGGTGCCAAGATGTTTCTAGCACCTCTGCATGACACCCTCCTGCTCTGTTTTTAATAAGCTATAATGATAGCAAAAAATGCTGCCATTTAGTGGCATACAAGAACTGGCTGTTGTATTTCATTATTGTCCCACTGGTGCCAAGCTATTTCTAGCACCTCTGCATGACACCCTCCTGCTCTGTTTTTAATAAGCTATAATGATAGCAAAAAATGCTGCCATTTAGTGGCATACAAGAACTGGCTGTTGTATTTCATTATTGTCCCACTGGTGCCAAGCTATTTCTAGCACCTCTGCATGACACCCTCCTGCTCTGTTTTTAATAAGCTATAATGAAAGCAAAAAATGCTGCCATTTAGTGGCATACAAGAACTGTCTGTTGTATTTCATTATTGTCCCACTGGTGCCAAGCTATTTCTAGCACCTCTGCATGACACCCTCCTGCTCTGTTTTTAATAAGCTATGATGATAGCAAAAAATGCTGCCATTTAGTGGAATACAAGAACTGGCTGTTGTATTTCATTAATGTCCCACTGGTGCAAATCTATTTGCAGCACCTCTGCATGACACCCTCATGCACATTTTGCTACGCCAATGTTATAGCAAACTCAGGGAATTCCTTGCTGCATTTGATAATTCAGAGGGATAGAAAGTGAGGCTTCCTTTACTGTCCTGGTACCCACAGAACACGGCCACTGTACCCACTGTGAGACTGTGACCGGGATTATCTATGACGGCCGGTACGTCTCGCCCCGGTTGTGCTCACTCCATGATAGAAAGTAACTCCACTCCGGGGTTAATGCTGTTTCCCTACAGGATTAAAAGGAAACAGGAAGATGGGCGTGGGGCCTAGTATGAGAGAGTCTGTACTAGTGTGAGGGAGTGAACACAACTCCCTGAGTTTTTCTGCCGGAGAGGCATATGTGTACTGTTGTGGACTTTTGTTTGACTATTAAACCGGATGCTGTGAACCTTGATGCCTGGATCCCGTGTCTTCTGCTGCGCAGCCGACCACGCTACCTCACATATGGTGGAGAATCGGCGGGCATGCCAGCCCGGTGAGGTGTAGCTTCCATTTCTGGTGACCCGGTAGCACATGTCCTGGATTCAAGCGGCTATACTACAGCCCAAACCCGGCGACGTCATGGAGGACATACTAAAGCAGCTGATTCAGGCCAATGCACGTCAGGAGCAAAGGCACCAAGAACAGATGGTTCTCCTGGCCAAGTCGATCCGTGCCGGACCGGCAGCAACAACCCCGGGACCGGGTGACGACGGCAGCGTCCGGAAAGCGGTGAGACAAGCATTGCAAAAGATGACCCCGGGGGATGATGTGGAAGCGTTCCTGGCGGTGTTTGAGCGGGTGGCCGAGCGGGAAAAGCTGCCGACCCCCCAGTGGGCTGAGGTATTGTCGCCCTATCTGACGGGGGAGCCCCAAAAAGCGTACCTGGACCTCTGTACCGAGGACGCCATAGACTATGCAACCCTGAAAGCCGAAATACTTGCTCGGTTGGGGGTGAATACCTATGTACGGGCTCAGCGGGTAAATCAGTGGTTCTATGAGGAACCCGTACGCTCACAGGCCTATGACTTGTTGCATCTCGTAAAAAAGTGGTTGCAGCCTGACACTCTGAGCCCGGCGCAAATGGTGGAAAGGGTAGTTTTGATCGTTTTGTGCGCACCTTACCCGTCACTATTCAACGGTGGGTAGGACAGGGCGACCCAAGTACCCTGGACCAATTAGTGGGCCTGGTAGAGCGGCATGTGGCTATGCAGGACTTGATACGGGACACTGAGACTTTGCGTACCGCCCGTCGGTCCGGCCCCTCCAAGCCTAGGGTCAAGGAACCACCGCTGACACCGGTGCGGGAGTCCGCTACCGTCCCGTCTGATGCCGCACCCTCCGTCCCTGAGGTCCGGAAGGTTATGTACCTTAAACGACAACTCGTCAAGGGGGTTTCCTTCCCTATTAGATGTTGGCGGTGCCAGCGGGTGGGACATATGGAAGCCCAGTGTCCACTCACCACGGAGCCCATGGATTGTGGGGTTACCCGGCGGGGTTCAATGTATGCTCAGGTGGTGTGTACCGCTGACCTGGTCTCCCCAGAGACTGAGCCACACTTGTGCCAAATACAGGTGAATGGATGTCCGGTTACAGGCTTATTGGATTCCGGAAGCTTAGTGACCCTTGTGCGATCAACCCTAAGGGCTAAAGTAAAGGCCACAGGACGTACCGTGGGGGTGGTTTGCATACATGGGGACCGCCGAGACTATCCCACGGGGATTGTCACCATCACAGCACCTTGCGGTCAGGTGCAACATGAGGTGGGACTTATTAACTCTCTTCCCTATGACGTGATCCTAGGAAGGGATCTGCCCTATTTTTGGACTTTATGGAAGGGACCTCCTAAGTCCCCTCAGATATTGGTCAGTCCGGGACCTGAGCCCTACAATCCTGAATCCGGGACGCCTGCCGTAGGGGTCCCCATGATAGGGACAGAGTGTGAACCCGATAGGTCGCCCCTAGAGGTATTGGCAGGAGAGGCTGAGACGGTCGAGCCCATCCCGGACTTGGAGGCATCCCCGGATACGTTTGGGACAGCCCAACTCCAGGACCCTACATTAATACATGCCCGGAATCGGGTGATAGTAATTGATGGGGTGGCACAGCTGCCCGGTGCCCAGGTAAGGTACCCCCATTTCGCTCTTAAGCAGGATTTACTCTACCGGGTAGATGAAATACGGGGCGTGGGGGTAGAGCAGTTGGTGGTGCCCCAGCCGTATCGCCGGCGGGTCCTCGACTTGTTGGCTCATAAACACCTGATGAGTGGCCACCTAGGGGGTCAAGAAAACGCAGGAGCGAATATTGCAAAGGTTCTATTGGCCCGGGGTCTTTGGGGAGGTAAAACGGTTCTGCAAAACCTGCCCGGAGTGTCAGCTTACCGCACCACTGGCCCACTTTCGCAGTCCGTTGGTACCGTTACCCATTATAGAAGTCCCTTTTGAACGGATAGGGATGGATCTGGTGGGGCCCCTCGTAAAGTCTGCTCGAGGGCACCAACACATCCTAGTGATCGTTGACTATGCCACCCGGTATCCAGAGGCGATACCTCTCAGACATACTGCGGCGAAGTTTATAGCTCGGGAGTTGTTTGCTGTGTTCTGCCGGGTGGGGTTGCCCAAGGAGATCCTTACGGATCAGGGGACCCCATTCATGTCTAAAGTGACCAAAGAACTATGCCGGCTACTCCAGATCAAGCAGTTGCGTACGTCTGTGTATCATCCTCAGACGGATGGGTTAGTAGAACGATTCAATAAAACCCTGAAAACCATGCTAAAAAGGGTTATCTCCAAAGACGGGAAAGACTGGGATATGATGCTTCCCTATTTGATGTTTGCCATACGAGAGGTGCCACAGGCATCCACGGGGTTTTCGCCTTTTGAATTGTTATACGGGCGACATCCCCGGGGATTGTTGGACCTGGCAAAGGAAACATGGGAGCAAGAGCCCACCCCCCATAAAAGTGTGATTGAACACATTTTAGGAATGCAGAACCGCATAAGCGCGGTCATGCCAATTGTGAAGGAGCATTTACAGGAGGCTCAGGCCGCGCAAAGCGGCCGCTACAATAGACAAGCCACCGTGCGGACCTTTAAACCCGGGGATCGGGTGTTGGTATTGATCCCCACGGCGGAGAGTAAATTCCTGGCTCAGTGGCAAGGCCCCTACGAGATAAAGGAAAGAGTCGGGGTGGTCAACTATAAAGTATTGCAGCCCGGTAGGCGGAAACCTGAACAAATATACCATGTCAACCTATTAAAACCGTGGCAGGAACGGGAAAGCCTGATGGTTGATTTTCCCCCATCTCCCTCCTCTCCGGATCGTTCAAACCCGGCTCCAGCAACCTCCGGAGAGGACGAACCGGAAGTAAGGATTGGAGAAGCCCTCACCAAGCAACAGAGGCGAGAGGCCAGACGGCTGGTTCAGCAGAACCCCGATGTCTTCTCCGAGTTGCCGGGTAGGACCAGTCTGATACGACATGACATTGTCACCGAGCCCCACCTGAAGGTACGCCTGAAGTCATACCGCGTGCTGGAGGCTCGAAGACAAGCCATATCAGAGGAAGTGAAGACAATGCTACGCCTGGGGGTCATCGAAAAATCCCGGAGTGAATGGGCTAGTCCCATTGTCCTAATACTAAAACCCGATGGCTCCTTAAGATTCTGCAATGACTTTAGGAGATTGAACGAAATATCCAAGTTCGATCTCTACCCCATGCCGCGGGTGGATGAGCTGATTGATAGGCTGGGACACGCTCGACCTGACCAAGGGGTACTGGCAGGTGCCACTGACGGAGTCCGCCAAGGAGAAAACCGCTTTTGTTACGCCGGAGGGTCTCTTCCACTATGTTGTCTTGCCTTTTGGGTTACATGGCGCTCCGGCCACGTTCCAGAGGTTGATGGACTTGGTGCTGGAACCCCACCAGACGTATGCATCAGCGTACCTTGATGACATCATCATTTACAGCTCCGAGTGGCAGACCCACTTGGATCAGGTACAAGCGGTGGTCGACGCGCTTCGAACAGCCGGATTGACAGCCAATCCCAAGAAATGTGCCTTGGGACTCACGGAAGCCCACTACTTGGGCTACGTGATAGGCCAAGGAGTGATTAAGCCCCAAATTAACAAGGTTGAGGCGATCCAGAAGTGGCCTAGACCCCTGACCACGAAGCAGGTTAGGGCCTTCCTGGGTATCGTGGGGTACTACAGGAGGTTTGTAAAAGATTTTGCGGGACTATCAGCCCCCTTGACGGACCTTCTCAAAGGCAAGAAGTCCGTCATGGTGCGCTGGACTCCGCAGGCCGAGGACTCCTTCCGGGCTCTGAAAGGGGTTCTGTGCGGACAGCCCGTTCTTGTCAACCCTGATTTCCGGAAGGAGTTCATAGTACAGACTGACGCCTCGGAGGTCGGCCTGGGGGCAGTGCTGTCTCAGGTGGTTCAGGGGGAGGAACACCCCGTCACCTTCTTAAGTAGGAAGCTCACCCCTCCTGAGCGGAATTATAGCGTAGTGGAGAAGGAGTGCCTGGCGATCAAGTGGGCCTTGGAGTCCCTACGCTATTACCTGCTGGGACGGCAGTTTCGCTTGGTGACGGATCACTCTCCACTGGTCTGGATGAGGTCCGCCAAGGAACGGAATGCCCGGGTTACCCGGTGGTTCCTTTCTCTGCAGAACTTCCGGTTTACGGTTGAACACCGAGCCGGTAGATTGCTGGGCAACGCCGATGCCTTGTCCCGCGGCCCATGTTTGATGGCGGGAGTTCAACCCCGCACGCTTGAACTGAGGGGGGGGTATGTGAGACTGTGACCGGGATTATCTATGACGGCCGGTACGTCTCGCCCCGGTTGTGCTCACTCCGTGATAGAAAGTAACTCCACTCCAGGGTTAATGCTGTTTCCCTACAGGGTTAAAAGGAAACAGGAAGATGGGCGTGGGGCCTAGTATGAGAGAGTCTGTACTAGTGTGAGGGAGTGAACACAACTCCCTGAGTTTTTCTGCCGGAGAGGCATATGTGTACTGTTGTGGACTTTTGTTTGACTATTAAACCGGATGCTGTGAAACTTGATGCCTGGATCCCATGTCTTCTGCTGTGCAGCCGACCACGCTACCTCACACCACCTGTCCACTTTTGCCACGCTATTTAATTTGCCCAAAGAGCTGACTCTTTTTCTGCCTTCCTAAAATTGTCTGTAATACTAAGTTAGTGTTCCTTTGCTGCCATGCAAGGTACAACACATGTGCATTCTACACTCATTTCCATTTCTGAAATGCAATTATTAAATGCAGGTAGTCCAGCCAATCTGTGACGAAGGTGCAGGTGTGGATATAATGTAGCCTGCATCCAATGCAGGACAGTCCACATCTGAACCTGTGTCCCTGTAGAAACTTGTCCCACATGCCTCCCGACGCGTTTCGTCACCCTTAGTGACTCCTCAGGGGTCTAAGCATGAAAGATCATATAGTGGGTCAAAGAGTGGTGTGTGACCTGCAGAGTCCAGACACCAAATGCTGCAAACCCAAGGACTGTCCTTGTAAGGACGGGAGACAAGGGGGTTTAGGGCAAGTTACACAAGCCTGGACCACAAGCCCCTCTGTGATCCCTCCTAAAGACGAATTGCTGTACCAAACATCAGAAGATCCGCCTGATGGGTGAGATCTTTCCATGTTTTATTATATTATGTGTGTGTAATCCCTAAAAAAAAAGGGGACGGGATATATCTGGCTGTTTTTGTGGAGTTGATATAATCGGTTCTCCATATTTTTGCATTTTGATAACGGGACCTCTGTCCAATATTCCCATAATGCTTTATGTATGACAGTTCCTGGTACCTGTACTACACATAATTGTTACCCCCTATGGTGTTGCTCCAAGGACTATCTGTCACAGCGTGGGAACACGTACCTTGGCTACCCGCAGGGTGATCCTAAGTGTGTTTTATAATTATTATCAAAAAATTTATTTTTTTTAAAAAAAGCTAAATAAAAGCTAAGTTTTAGATATTATTCCCCTTTTCAAAATGAAATAGATGCTTTGCATGAAGCACTCTCAAAAATACGCGTGCCTTTCACCTCCCCTGACTGAGCCAGGGGAAGAAAAGTCCTCTGAGAGCCATGACTTGTTCATCTTGGTTCTTTTTTCAAAAGAGAGGGGACTCCAACCACAGTCTCCCTCGTTTCCACTAATTGGGCCACACACACCCCACTTGACTGGCATCAGTTGACCCCCCTTTTCAAAATGAAAAAGATGCTTTGCATGAAGCACTCTCAAAAATACGCGTGCCTTTCACCTCCCCTGGATGACCCAGGGGAAGAAAAGTCCTCTGAGAGCCATGACTTGTTCATCTTGGTTCTTTTTTCAAAAGCGAGGGGACTCCGACCACAGTCTCCCTCGTTTCCACTAATTGGGCCACACCCCCCCCACTTGACTGGCATCAGTTGACCCCCCTTTTCAAAATGAAAAAGATGCTTTGCATGAAGCACTCTCAAAAATACGCGTGCCTTTCTCCTCCCCTGGTTGAGCCAGGGGAATAAAAGTCCTCTGAGAGCCATGACTTGTTCATCTTGGTTCTTTTTTCAAAAGCGAGGGGACTCCAACCACAGTCTCCCTCGTTTCCACTAATTGGGCCACACACACCCCACTTGACTGGCATCAGTTGACCCCCCTTTTCAAAATGAAAAAGATGCTTTGCATGAAGCACTCTCAAAAATACGCGTGCCTTTCTCCTCCCCTGGCTGAGCCAGGGGAAGAAAAGTCCTCTGAGAGCCATGTCCACATTGTCAGTGGACAGACGCGTGTGCTTATCTGCCTGCAGACCCCAGCAGCACTGAAGAAAGGTTCCGAGAGAACGCTGGCTGCAGGACACGACAAGATCCCCAAGGCATACGTGGCAAGCTCAGGCAATTTATCCAGATTAAAAGCCTAAAATGAGCAGGGCTCAAGTTGCACAGTAATGGCATCGATGTTTCCTTTCATATACTCATATATCTGTGTCTCCTCCTCTTTTTCCTTGTCCAGCTCTTTTGTTTTTGCATGAGTATATGTCCTTGTCACTTTCCCATGTGTTTGTGTTGTGTTGTGAGTTGTTTGTCACCTTTTGGACACCTTTGAGGGTGTTTTCAAGGTGTTTTTCTGTGTTTGTGATTGCCTGCCATTGTTTCCTATGCGGTTCTAGTTCGGTTCGTCGAACGTTCGACGAACCGAACTCGAACGAGACCTCCGTTCGGCGAACCGAACTCGAGCCAAACAGGGACCGGTTCGCTCATCTCTATGCATAATCTAGATTTTAACAAGGCACTCAGGTGGATCACAGAAGGGAGGGGCTGGTGCTCTTAATTACTTCAATCAAAGCTGAACCCAGCTGTTGGATAGCATAGGCAGAGATAACAGAGGGTCATAAAGAAAAGTGAGAATGGGGGTTCATGGAGTGGTCACTTACAGACATACCAATTGCACAGAAAGCAGGGTACACAAGGAAAGGCTATTCATGGGAAAGATGAGTAGTTGGCAAACATACCAATTGCACAGAAAGCAGGGTACACAATGAAAGGCTATTCATGGGAAAGATGAGTAGTTGGCAGACATACTTGTGAAAAGAGCAGACACGATTATAAGATAATGGAGAGTAGAGCTGATGAATGAATAAGTGCATAATCTAGATTTTCTGGCCTAATTTATTTTCTGCACACTTATAGACCCACCACTTAAGGATCCACACGCCGACAGTGTCTCAGCCGACAGTGTGCTACAGATATATAGTGTTAAGGCACTCAGGTGGATCACAGAAGGGAGGGGCTGGTGCTCCTCTTAATTACTTAAATCAAAGCTGAACCCAGCTGTTGGATAGCAAAGGCAGAGATAACAGAGGGTCTTAAAGAAAAGTGAGAATGGGTGTTCATGGAGTGGTCACTTACAGACATACCAATTGCACAGAAAGCAGGGTACACAAGGAAAGGCTATTAATGGGAAAGATGAGTAGTTGGCAGACATACCAATTGCACAGAAAGCAGGGTACACAAGGAAAGGCTATTCATGGGAAAGATGAGTAGTTGGCAGACATACCAATTGCACAAAAAGCAGGGTACACAAGGAAAGGCTATTCATGGGAAAGATGAGTAGTTGGCAGACATACTGTTACGGTTGCTGTGGCACTGGAGACTATGTTTGGATTTCTTGCTACTGCTCATGTGCAAGCGCTGGAGACTAAGTCCTATCTTGGAGCCATTGCACATGTGCGGGTGACATCATCGCTGACATGAGGTCACATGTCTCTGACACCTTCTAAGCTGATTGGTCGCAGGTCATGTGCTTGTGACGCTTTGCTCGGTGATAGGCCAGCGTGACGTCATTGCTGTCATTCTGGCAGCGGATTGGCTCTGGTGTCCTCCATCTTGGATGAGGCACAGAGTCTATATAAGACCCTGACGCACGCCGCCCGGCGCTCAGTCCTCTTGGTTCCTGCATAGGAGTAGACGCTCTGTGCATGTCCCTTGCGGCACCTATTCTATCTAGGTGAGCGTTATCGGTAGGGTAACACTCTTGTACCTTGCAGCTTATGCTGTGGTCCGTATCCTCGCACCTTAGTGGAGCGGACATAGGCAGGTGCTTGCTGCACATGGTCTGACTGGGCCTTGTGGTTCTACTCAGAGGTGAGCGCTATCGGTAGGGTAGCGCTCCTGTACTTTTCAGCTGTACTGTTGTCCGTGTCCTCGCACCTTAGTGGAGCGCACATAGGTAGGTTAGGTGGCCGTTGCCTTCTAGGGTAACGCTCCACTACGCTGTCTCCTGCAGGAGTCCGTATCCTCGCACACTAGGCGAGTGGTCATAGGCAGGAGTTTCAAGCTAGCAGCCTTGCTGCTGTCTGTATCCTTGCACCACAAGTGGAGCGGACATAGGTAGGTGCCATATTGCACACACTACACCTATCCTCTGTGACTGTTAACTGAGACAGGTGCTTTCACGCTCACAGACTGGGAGACTTCTATGCACTTTTATGTTGTATTCCTCACTCTTTTGCATTTCCACTCCTATGTTATTCTAATAAGGTAGTCGCTGTGACTTAAACAGTATACGCCGCTATTGGTCTTGGTGACACTGTGACGCAACAGTGTCAGTACCGCTTTGGTGGTACAGGTTTCCCCTATCCTCTGCCATACTCTGCAGCAGAGCTCTGCACGGTGGACCCTGACTGTCGGATAGCCTTCCATTCCCTTATTATCCGACAGCCCCCGTAACATTAGGACTGAGCCAAGGGTCTGGCAGAGATGGCAGAGTATCAACTATTACATCAGTATATACAAGTTCTTGAAGCAAGGCTCAAGACTGTAGAGGATAAACCTCAAACTTTGGTGTCTTCGCTACATGACCCATGACTTGCTCTACCCAACAGATACTCTGGCGATGCCAGGTCTTGTCGTGGGTTCATAAGCCAGTGTCAGATTCACCTTGAAGTTAATTCCTCTCACTTCTCTACGGAGAGGTCCAAAGTAGGCTTTTTTATATCCCTGCTTCAGGATAAAGCCTTAGAGTGGGCTACTCCCTTATGGGAGCGCTCTGATTTGGTTACTCAGAGACATCAAGACTTCCTTGATGCTCTTAAAGCGGTGTTCATGGGACCGCAGGTTACCCATGATGCGGCTTTGAGACTGCTAGATCTGTCTCAAGGTTCGTTATCTACCAGCTCTTATGCCATTGCTTTTCGTACCTTGGTATCAGAGTTAGACTGGCCTGAGAAGGTGTTAATACCTATCTTCTGGAGGGGTCTTGCAGGCTATGTCAAAGATGCTCTTGCTATTCGGGAAGTTCCTCCTTCTCTGGAGGACTTAATTACGGTAGCAACTAGGATCGATGTACGCAATAAGGAACGTAAACTCGAGGTTACCTTGTCACGTCCCAAGCGTCGAGTTGGTTCAGATGCTGTGGTTCCTTCTACATCTTCCTCAGCATCTGAGACATCTTCTACTCCTATGGAGTTGGGTTATACTACTTCCCGACCTCGTAAGGCGGGCTCTCCTATCTGTTACATATGTCGTCAGGCTGGGCACTATGCCAACAAGTGTCCTAGCCGTCAGGGAAACTCCCAGGCCTGGTAACCATTAGAGGCGGGTTACTAGAGACGCCTTCTGCACCCTCTAAGTGTAGTGTCCCAGGTCAGCTCTCATTCTCTGAGAATACATGGCCTATTATGGCTTTTGTGGATTCCGGAGCTGACGTGACTTTTGTGTCCTCAGGATTTGAAAAGAGACACAATATTCCCTCTATCATGTTAGAGGCGCCTATTCCGGTCCGGGTTGTTAATGGGACTATGTTGTCTGACTCCATTACATTGAGGACAGTTCCCTTGCGCCTTTCCCTGTCTCATGGTCACATAGAGGAGATTTCTTTTCTTGTTTTGCCTGAGGGTATAGACGACGTACTTCTGGGTCTCCCATGGCTTCGGACTCATGCTCCTCTAATTGACTGGGAGTCCGACAGCATTATTAGTTGGGGTTCGAAATGTCAGTCCCGATGTCTTCCCTTACCACCTAAGGTCGTTGCGGTTGCATCAACTGATCTCTCACCCTTACCTACACCCTATGTGGATTTCGATGATGTGTTTTCCAAGCAGGGTGCTGAGACTCTTCCACCTCATAGGCCTTATGACTGCTATAGACCTCTTGCCGGGTTCTGTTCCACCAAAGGGCAGGGTCTATCCCTTGTCTATCCCAGAATCCGAGGTTAAGTCGGCCTATATAAAGGAAAGTCTGGAGAGGGGCTTCATCCGCAAGTCTGTCTCACCTGCAGGGGCTGTTTTTTTCTTTGTGCGGAAAAAAGAAGGTGATCTGCGTCCCTGCATAGACTACAGGGGTCTTAACGCCATTACTGTAAAGAATAGATACCCCTTGCCCCTAATTTCTGAACTGTTTGACAGACTACGGGGAGCTAAGGTATTTACGAAGTTGGATCTGCGAGCTGCTTATAACTTAGTGCGAATTCGAGAGGGTGACGAATGGAAGACCGCTTTTAACACCAGAGACGGTCACTATGAATACCTCGTCATGCCTTTCGGTCTGTGTAATGCACCTGCAGTGTTCCAGGACTTTGTAAATGACATGTTTAGGGATTTACTGTTATCATCGGTGGTGGTATACCTGGATGATATACTAATTTTTTCTCCCGACCTGGAGACATATCGGTTGGATGTGATCAGGGTTCTTATTTATACCACACTTTTCTACCTGGCACACTTTTCTACCTTTGTAGCTCCGTTAGTGGCTTTGACTAAAAAGGGCGCCAATCCTAAGGTCTGGTCTACTGAGACATCCCAGGATTTTAAGGCAGTTAAAGAACACTTTTCATCTGCTTCTGTCCTTCAATGACCTGACGAGAATAAGCCCTGTCTCATGGAGGTGGACGCGTCCTCTGTAGGAGCTGGAGCAGTTCTATATCAAAAGAACAGCTCAGGTAGAAAAAGACCATGTTTTTTCTTTGCAAAGATGTTCTCTCCTGCTGAGAGGAACTACACTATTGGTGACAGGGAACTACTTGCCCTAAAATTAGCATTGGAAGAGTGGCGTCACTTGCTCGAGGGAGCGAGGCAGCCCTTTCAGGTCTTTACAGACCATTAGAACCTGACATATTTGCAAACTGCACAACGTTTGAATCCTCGGCAAGCTCGCTGGTCCTTGTTTTTCTCTCGGTTTAACTTCTCCATTAATTATCTTACCGGGAGTAAGAATAATAAGGCCGATGCACTTTCTCGCTCTATGGAATCATCTCATGAAGAGAATGAGGACCCTCGTCTCATTCTTACATCTAGGGTTTTTCACACACTCCCTCCTATAACGTTAGACCAAATCCCACCGGGCAAGACCTTTGTTCCGCCTAATCGACAAAATGATATATTGTCGTGGGCCCACACCTCAAAGGTGGGTGGGCATTTTGGTATTAGACGAACACGAGAGTTACTCGAAAGGTGGTATTGTTGGCCACACTTAGCCAGCCACGTCAAAAGATATGTCGGTTCCTGCTACTCATGTGCTCGCAACCGTCCGTTATGGCAGAGACCGGCTGGGCTCTTGCATCCTTTGCCAGTGCCAGATAGACCATGGGAGGTGGTAGGCATGGACTTTGTGGGTGATCTTCCGTGTTCACAGGGACATCGATTTGTGTGGGTCATTACGGACCATTTCTCCCGGATGGTTCATCTCGTACCGTTAGCAAGAATCCCATCTTCTAGGGTACTAGCCAAACTATTCCTCAAGCATGTCTTTAGGCTTCACGGGATGCCAGATCGTATCATTTGTGATAGAGGTTCGCAATTTGCTTCCCTTTTCTGGTGAGATCTTTGTAGCCTTCTGCAAATTGAGTTGATTCTCTCTTCGGCATACCATCCGGAGACCAATGGTTTGGTTCAGTGTGCCAATCAATCCATGATTATATACCTTCGACACTTTGTTGCTGAGAACCACGATAACTGGTCCTCCCTCCTACCCTGGGCAGAGTTTGCCCTTAATAATTCTCTGGCTGAGGCCACTGGGCAGACACCGTTCGTACTCAACAATGGGCAACACCCTAGGGTACCGGTACCGTTTCCCGCTGCTGCACCTCCTCCTCTTGTGGCCGACTGGGCAACTAATGCCAGAGAGGTCTGGGATCGGACTCAAGAGTCGATCCAAGCAGCTAAGGACCGTATAAAGACGGTGTCTAATCGGTTTCGTCGCCCGGCCCTTGTCTTTTCTCCTGACTCTCTGCAAAAAACGTGAAACTTAGAGGTGAGCTCTGTCAAATTTGCTCCTCGCCTCCTGGGTCCTTATGAGGTTCTTCGACAGGTAAATCCTGTAGTCTACCAATTGAAGTTACCCGTCCATCTTAGGATCCATGACAAATTCCATGTTTCACTGTTAAAGCTAGCTATTTTACCTCATGCTCGTGAAGTGCACTCTCCTGCCTCTGATTCCTCTCGCTCTAGCTATGAGGTACAAGCCATAGTTGGTTCTAAGATGGTTCGAGGCCGCAGGTTCTTCTTGATAGATTGGGAGGGTTACGGCCCGGAACATCGCTCTTGGGAGCCTGAGGAGGCTGTCCATGCTCCCGACTTAGTTGCCCATTACCTGAGTCGCTGGGAGGGGGGCCCTTGAGGGGGAGGTACTGTTACGGTTGCTGTGGCACTGGAGACTATGTTCGGATTTCTTGCTACTGCACATGTGCAAGCGCTGGAGACAAAGGCGGGCTTTGCACACTACGACATCGCAGGTGCGATGTCGGTGGGGTCAAATTGAAAATGACGCACTTCCGGCATCGCATGCGACATCGTAGTGTGTAAAGGCTTGATGATACGATTAACAAGCGCAAAAGCGTCGTAATCGCATCATCGGTGCAGCGTCGGCGTAATCCATGTTTACGCTGACGCGATAGTCCGATGTTGTTCCTCGCTCCTGCGGCAGCACACATCGCTGTGTGTGAAGCCGCAGGAGCGAGGAACATCTCCTACCGGCGTCACTGCGGCTTCCGTAGGATATGCGGAAGGAAGGAGATGGGAGGGATGTTTACATCCCACTCATCTCCGCCCCTCCGCTCCGATTGGCCGCCTGGCGTGTGACGTCGCTATGACACCGCACGACCCGCCCCCTTACCAAGGAGGAGGGTCGCCGGCCAGAGCGACGGTCGCAGGACAGGTGAGTCCATGTGAAGCTGCCGTAGCGATAATGTTCGCTACGGCAGCTATCACAAGGAAATCGCTGCTGCGACGGGGACGGGTACTATCGCACTCGGCATCGCAGCATCGGCCTGCGATGTCGCAGCATGCAAAGTACCCCTAAGTCCTATCTTGGAGTCATTGCACATGTGCAGGTGACATCATCGCTGACACGAGGTCACATGTCTCTGACACCTTCTAAGCTGATTGGCCGCTGGTCATGTGCTTGTGGCGCTTTGCTCGGTGATAGGCCAGCGTGACGTCATTGCTGTCATTCTGGCAGTGGATTGGCTCTGGTGTCCTCCATCTTGGATGAGGCACAGAGTCTATATAAGACCCTGACGCACACCGCCCGGCGCTCAGTCCTCTTGGTTCCTGCATAGGAGTATACGCTCTGTGCATGTCTCTTGCGGCACCTATTCTATCTAAATGAGCGTTATCGGTAGGGTAACGCTCTTGTACCTTGCAGCTTATGCTGTGGTCCGTATCCTCGCACCTTAGTGGAGCGGACATAGGCAGGTGCTTGCTGCACATGGTCTGACTGGGCCTTGTGGTTCTACTCAGAGGTGAGCGCTATCGGTAGGGTAGCGCTCCTGTACCTTTCAGCCGTACTGTTGTCCGTGTCCTCGCACCTTAGTAAAGCGGACATAGGTAGGTTAGGTGGTCATTGCCTTCTAGGGTAACGCTCCACTACGCTGCCTCCTGCAGCAGTCCGTATCCTCGCACACTAGGGGAGCGGACATAGGCAGGAGTTTCAAGCTAGCAGCCTTGCTGCTGTCCGTATCCTTGCACCACAAGTGGAGCGGAGATAGGTAGGTGCCATATTGCACACACTACACCTAGTCTCTGTGACTGTTAACTGAGACAGGTGCTTTCACGCTCACAGACTGGGAGACTTCTATGCACTTTTATGTTGTATTCCTCACTCTTTTGCATTTCCACTCCTATGTTATTCTAATAAGCTAGTCGCTGTGACTTAAACAGTATACGCCGCTATTGGTCTTGGTGACACTGTGACGCAACAGTGTCAGTACCGCTATGGTGGTACAGGTTTCCCCTATCCTCTGCCATACTCTGCAGCAGAGCTCTGCACGGTGGACCCTGACTGTCGGATAGCCTTCCATTCCCTTATTATCCGACAGCCCCCGTAACACATACCAATTGCACAGAAAGCAGGGTACACAAGGAAAGGCTATTCATGGGAAAGATGAGTAATTGGCAGACATACCTGTGAAGAGAGCAGGCACGATAATTAGATAATGGAGAGTAGAGATGTTGAATGAATAAGTGCATAATCTAGATTTTCTCGCCGAATTCATTTTCTGCACACTTATAGACCCACACTTAAGGATCCACACGCCGACAGTGTGCTACAGATTTATAAGTGTTAACAAGGCACTCAGGTGGATCACAGAAGGGAGGGGTTGGTGCTCCTCTTAATTAGAGTTGAGCGTGGTTCGCGGTTCGAGGATCTCCAGTTCGCGGCTCGAGTGATTTTGGGGGCTGTTCTAGATCGAACTAGAACTCGAGCTTTTTGCTAAAGCTCGATAGTTCTAGATACGTTCGAGAACGGTTCTAGCAGCAAAAAGACCAGCTAATTACTAGCTGGCTTTCCACTCTAATAGTGTAAGTCACTCTGTGACTCACACTATTATGAAATTTCAGTGTATAGTGTGCGGGAACAGCGCATTCAGATCACTGCTGTTTGTATAATGGCGATCGCCATTTTTTTTTCTTTTCCTTGTCTTCCTTCCCTAAGCGCGCGCGTGTAGTGGGGCGGGCCAGCAAGTCAGCCAATCCCAGACACACACACAGCTAAGTGGACTTTTAGCCAGAGAAGCAACGGCATGTGTGATAGGATGTCCATGTCACATGTCCCTGCATTATAAAAACGGACATTTTCCTCCAGCACGCCATTATCTGCCTTCTGCGTCTTGGTGTCAGTCACCGCTGGTGCAGCTCCTATCTCCGATACTGCTGTGTATGCTCTATACACAGCGCTGTACAGAATAGGAATAGAAGTTTCTATCAGTCCTTTTAAGTACTAATACCGGCAGGGTCAGAGCCATAGGTGACAGTCAGGGCCGTGAAAACAGAGTTTAACAGCTACACAAGATGACAGCGTCTGTGTAGCTAAGGTCAGGGATTTCCTCGCTGCATTTCCCCATTAGGAGGGATAGAAAGGCAGGCTTCCTTTCCTCTACCCAGACCCACAACCCTGCCACTGTACTCTCCTGCCCTTTGCACACTCAAGCTCATTGTTACTAAGCCATTATACTAGCAAACACTGAGTGAACTTAGTGGCATCCTAAAAGTGGCTGTTGGACTTCTGTATTGTCCCACTAGTGCAAAGATATTTGCAGCACGTCTGCCTGCATTGCACACTCAAACTCATTGTTACTAAGCCATTATACTAGCAAACACTGAGTGAACTTAGTGGCATCCTAAAAGTGGCTGTTGGACTTCTGTATTGTCCCACTAGTGCAAAGATATTTGCAGCACGTCTGCCTGCATTGCACACTCAAACTCATTTTTACTAAGCCATTATACTAGCAAACACTGAGTGAACTTAGTGGCATCCTAAAAGTGGCTGTTGGACTTCTGTATTGTCCCACTAGTGCAAAGATATTTGCAGCACGTCTGCATTGAACATCCAAGCTCATTGTTACAAAGCTATTATGCTAGCAATTTATGCTGCCAGTTTAAGGGCCTTAGTTGCATTGTCAGGGATAATTATTGTTGTTTATTCTGCTGTTAATAAAGCTAGACCACCGCTGCAATCTACACCACCTCTCAATTTTTACTACCACATTTTAAGTGCACAAACTTGTCGCAATCAACATGAGTGGCAAAATGACAGATGCTGGTGGAAAGGGGAAGAGGCATGTTGTAAAAGGAAAAAAAGGGTTTGTCCGTGGGGAAGGTGGCAAAGCTCCATTAACATCTGCTGAAGATAGACCATCTTCCAGCAAAAGTAAGATGTCTACTACTTACTGTGGACAATCCGATGTGCTCCCTTTTTTACGGACACGAACAACTGGAACAAAGGTAGATGATGGCCAAAAAAGGAAAATGCTTGAATGGATCTCAAGTGGTCCAACAAGTGCCCTCTCCGCCACCTCAACTACCGCATCCAAAAAACACCAGTCCTCTGAGTTGTCATCCCAATCAAACTTGCATTCTCCCAGCTCTGAAGTCTCCATCCGCCCTGCACAATATGGTGGAACTGAGATGGCTGAGTCTGCAGAGCTATTCAGTCACACTATAGCCTGGGAATCAGAGGTCTGCTCCCAAGCTACAGTGAGTACAGACCAGGAAATGGTCTGCAGTGATGCCCAGAACCTTTGTGACTCTGATTCAGGTCGTGAGGACCAAGTTTCTGAGCATAATGTTGACCCTTTTTCACAAACTGTAACACCTTTTGTTATAGACATTGAGGAACATACTGATGACGATGAGACGCAGATACCAGATTGGGATGACAACTTAAATATTCGGTCAGGGCAAGAAGAGGCTCGGTCTGAGGGTGAGGGGAGTGCAAACACAACAATTGATGAGGAAGTTCTAGATCCCATCTACGGTCAACCCACAGTCAGGCACTCGAGGAGGTCAACAGAGGCGGTGGAGGAGGATGCAACTGACGATGAAGTTACCTTGCGCCTTCCTGGACAGAGTCGGAGCACTGGTAGCACGTCTACAACTGCATCCTCAGCCACCACTCTGCCTCTGAGCACTAGTTGGGGGGGCTCAGCAGGTCGCATACCCTCTAAGCCTTGCCTAGCCTGGTCCTTTTTTGACATAGCAAAAGATCGCCCAAATTATGTGATCTGTAAAATTTCTCATGATTCTGTTAGTAGAGGGCAAAACCTAAGCAGTTTGACAACTTCTTCCATGAATCGTCACATGAATAAATATCATATGTCCCAGTGGGAAGCTCACCGTGCTGCAATGCGGCCTAGCAGAGCGAACCATCCACCGCCTGCCCCTTCCAGTGCATCCGCGCGCTCTTTATCTTCTAGGACTATGGGGACCGCTGTCACACCTGATTTTCCACGCACAACTTCCACCACAGTAACCGCAACAGGCAGTTTGCTTGGTAGGTCGTCATCTACAACCACAAAGAGAATTATATACTCTTTTTCCAGGGGTATAACAACTATAATACCAACAAGCAAACCCCTATTGTAAATATATAATTTTATTCAATACACCACATAAAAGAACAAGTGCAAAATTTAAAATACATTAATGCATATATTATGGTTGGTGAAGAATTATCGGGCTTTTCCCTGTACTCCCCCTTCCTACCCGTGGGGGTCGGCACCCTATGACGTCACGCTATAGGTGCCCCCACTCTACGTCGACTGGCCCTGTTAACACCCTATACTCCA
Source organism: Anomaloglossus baeobatrachus (assembly GCF_048569485.1). Taxonomy (NCBI): domain Eukaryota; kingdom Metazoa; phylum Chordata; class Amphibia; order Anura; family Aromobatidae; genus Anomaloglossus; species Anomaloglossus baeobatrachus. The sequence continues at coordinate 571,633 of NW_027445184.1, read as the reverse complement.
CACTAAATAGTGCTGCTATTCTGAGGGGCTTTATCAGATTAAAGTGATTCCCATTCATGCCTCAGTAGTGAAATATTGTCGATCTAGCTTTGGTCAACAATATCACTAATATCATATTCCAGTGTTCACAGCAAATCTGGCAACAATATGTAATCAATTTAGGGTCTGGGACACAGTCCAAGGTTCATGCATTAATTCCAAAATGTTATCATCAAAATGGATCGACAAAATTAGCCCGTCCTTATTATTGCCCGACGCGTTTCCCCTCCAGGACTTGAAATTAAAGGAGGTTCTTCAGGGGCTTTTCCAGATTGAAATCACATAGATGGTGAACTGTAACAACAATATGTCTTAAATTAATCAAAAACAACCCATTCATAATTCCACCAGCCCTATATATAATTTAGACTCCCTAATCAGTCTCTACTTACTAGGTATCCCATTTGTCAAGAAATACATCGATCCTTAAATGAGGAATTCTCTTATTGCTGAAAGAAATATATATAGATATATGTAGACATTGTTATTCCAAGGTCTCCTCTGATTTCCACATTTTTCACCCAAAGTAGTACTCACTTGCAGACAGAGCTGCATAAATGAAGCAAGATATCTGTCCATGAACCGCCACTAGATAGGCGCTTGTTTGCGCTACTCATCCACTGGGTATATTTTCCCTCCAATATGGAGAAGTTAATAGCTGCAATATATATATGAGAGAGTATTAGTCTCCCCAAAATGCCAAAGATGAGATAAATTTCTATAAATTTCCACGGGGGAACACTATTCTCCTTAAGGAGACTTTGCAAGCCAGTCTGGCTGCCAGGTAAGGGGACTTATAGCTGCAATGCCCCTCTGGGAAATATTCAAATTGTCTCTCCAGTAAAGGAGACAAACTCTAGCACAGCGCCACCTATTGGAAGTAGCGATCCTAAAAGTCACAAGTGGATTTTCAACAATCCTTTGCAATATGACTCAGGATATATAAGCCAGATCAGAATCCCAATTTGCAGACACGGTGTTTCGGGGTGCTTGCCCCTCGTCAGTGCAAAGTATGGGGGTGTCTGATCTGGCTCATGAGAAAGCTATGTGGGGACCACGGGGGAACACTATTCTCCTTAAGGAGACTTTGCAAGCCAGTCTGGCTGCCAGGTAAGGGGACTTATAGCTGCAATGCCCCTCTGGGAAATATTCAAATTGTCTCTCCAGTAAAGGAGACAAACTCTAGCACAGCGCCACCTATTGGAAGTAGCGATCCTAAAAGTCACAAGTCACTTCCGGTCCTGATTTTTTCAATAAAGTTTTATACTAATGTGTCGCTTCCTGTTTCTATGGTGACCGCTGTTATATGTATAGGGTAACATTCTTGGATGCTATCAATGGACCAATAGCCAGACAAGGTCTAGTTGTTCTACATAGCATATTCCACCAGTTAGTCAGAAGATCCTATATAGTGGTTACATATATTGTCACCAATACAAATATATGCAATATCAGGTAGCGATGTGTCACTTCCGGTTCTAATGGTTTCTAATGGAACTTGTATACTATTGTCTCGCTTCCTGTTAATATGGTAACCGTTGTTTATCCATATAATCTATATGGGGCAGCATTTTTATGGCTGCACTAAGTTACATCTATCAACACTTAATATGTTATAGGTTATTATAACTGGTAGAAACGTCTTTCTATAATTCCCCTCATATGGTAGCAGAGTAGGTCCCGATTCTGGGACCTGGGACTCAATTCAGTTATACATAAGATAGTAAGCAAAATAAGGATAATTTGGTATTATTCAGTAAAAAAGACTCAGTAATGGAGTATAGATTAGAAAAATGGGCTTTGGTGGACTCAAATATGGTTATATGTATAATTTCTAAATTTTACTTCCACCTTATTTATTATGGTTTCCTATCTAAGTCCAAAAATACAACTGCTATACAATCTTTTAGCAGTCCCTACTTTCCGACACTCTCCTTCTCTTGGAAGGTACCTTATGTGTCTTGCTGGATTATTGTTGCATTTTGACCTATATAAAGCTCACAAAACTGAGCTGCTCATTCAGCAAGACACATAAGGTACCTTCCAAGAGAAGGAGAGTGTCGGAAAGTAGGGACTGCTAAAAGATTGTATAGCAGTTGTATTTTTGGACTTAGATAGGAAACCATAATAAATAAGGTGGGAGTAAAATTTAGAAATTATACATATAACCATATTTGAGTCCACCAAAGCCCATTTTTCTAATCTATACTCCATTACTGAGTCTTTTTTACTGAATAATACCAAATTATCCTTATTTTGCTTACTATCTTATGTATAACTGAATTGAGTCCCGGGTCCCAGAATCGGGACCTACTCTGCTACCATATGAGGGGAATTATAGAAAGACGTTTCTACCAGTTAAAATAACCTATAACATATTAAGTGTTGATAGATGTAACTTAGTGCAGCCATAAAAATGCTGCCCCATATAGATTATATGGATAAACAACGGTTACCATATTAACAGAAAGCGAGACAATAGTATACAAGTTCCATTAGAAACCATTAGAACCGGAAGTGACACATCGCTACCTGATATTGCTTATATTTGTATTGGTGACAATATATGTAACCACTATATAGGATCTTCTGACTAACTGGTGGAATATGCTATGTAGAACAACTAGACCTTTTCTGGCTATTGGTCCATTGATAGCATCCAAGAATGTCACCCTATACATATAACAGCGGTCACCATAGAAACAGGAAGCGACACATTAGTATAAAACTTTATTGAAAAAATCAGGACCGGAAGTGACGTATCGCTATCCGGCACCATATGCTAATATAGAGGAACTAAGTAAATCCTTATAGTCTCTTGCATTATACATCCCGAATGATTGGTAGATTAGGTTATTTAGAGATATTATACTCCGTTTCATATAAAAGAATATGGAAAGTTTAAAACGGAAGTGACGTGTCGCATCTTACCCGGAGATCCGGATATGGTCACCGGAAGTGACCTCATGGGTATTGTACAGCCCGATAGGTTGGGAGCAATGACAATCATTGCTCCCACACGAGGAACCGGAAATTGGGGGATTTTTGGAGGGATATTTAAACCCCATGGGTGGCCATATCCAGCAGGCGTGCACTACTTGCACTCCCAGCCAAGCATCCAGCATATTTGTTGCCGCTTCACCCAACAGTAAGTACTATCACTTTATAGAAATTTATGGAAATTTATCTCATCTTTGGCATTTTGGGGAGACTAATACTCTCTCATATATATATTGCAGCTATTAACTTCTCCATATTGGAGGGAAAATATACCCAGTGGATGAGTAGCACAAACAAGCGCCTATCTAGTGGCGGTTCATGGACAGATATCTTGCTTCATTTATGCAGCTCTGTCTGCAAGTGAGTACTACTTTGGGTGAAAAATGTGGAATTCAGAGGGGACCTTGGAATAACAATGTCTACATATATCTATATATATTTCTTTCAGCAATAAGAAAATTCCTAATTTAATGATCGATGTATTTCTTGACAAATGGGTACCTAGTAAGTAGAGACTGATTAGGGAGTCTAAATTTTATATAGGGCTGGTGGAATTATGAATGGGTTGTTTTTGATTAATTTAAGACATATTGTTGTTACAGTTCACCATCTATGTGATTTCAATCTGGAAAAGCCCCTGAAAAACCTCCTTTAATTTCAAGTCCTGGAGGGGAAACGCGTCGGGCAATGATAAGGCCGGCTAATTTTGTCGATCCATTTTGATGATAACATTTTGGAATTAGTGCATGAACCTTGGACTGTGTCCCAGACCCTAAATTAATTACATATTGTTGCCAGATTTGCTGTGAACACTGGAATATGATATTAGTGATATTGTTGACCAAAGCTAGATCGACAATATTTCACTACTGAGGCATGAATGGCAATCACTTTAATCTGATAAAGCCCCTCAGAATAGCAGCACTATTTAGTGTGGAGTATAGGGTGTTAACAGGGCCAGTCGACGTAGAGTGGAGGCACCTATAGCGTGGCGTCATAGGGTGCCGACCCCCACGGGTAGGAAGGGGGAGTACAGGGAAAAGCCCAATAATTCTTCACCAACCATAATATATGCATTAATGTATTTTAAATTTTGCACTTGTTCTTTTATGTGGTGTATTGAATAAAATTATATATTTACAATAGGGGTTTGCTTGTTGGTATTATTGGAAGGTCGTCAGTTGGTTTGGAAGGGAAAACAAGTGCGTGTGTACAGCTCTCTCAGACATTGATAGCACCAACGTTGGATGAAGGCAACATCAAGTCTCCGCCTGCACTTTCCTCACAAACCTGCATTTTTCCAGGGACACCCTACTCAACACCGTCTACACACAGCAGCCAGATCTCTGTCCCTCAGATGTGGACAAATAAAAGGCCATTTCCTGCGACCCATGACAAAGCTAAGAGGTTGACTTTATCCCTCTGTAAGCTCTTGGCTACCGAAATGCTGCCTTTCCGCCTGGTGGACACACAGGATTTTAGAGACCTTATGTCTGTCGCTGTGCCCCAGTACCAGATGCCCAGTCGCCACTACTTCTCTAAGAAAGGTGTGCCCGCGCTACACCAGCATGTCGCACACAACATCACCGCTTCCTTGAGAAACTCTGTGTGTGAACGGGGCATTTCACCACCAATACTTGGACCAGTAAGCATGGACAGGGACGTTACATGTCGCTGACTGGGCATTGGGTAACTATGGTGATAGATGGTGAAGGGTCTGCTGCACAAGTCTTGCCGTCCCCACGACTTGTGTGTCAATCCTCTGTCTGTCCAAGTTCCACTACTGTTTCTGCGTCCTCCACCTCATCTGTGTCCTCCACCTCCACCCCAAGTCTGCCTGGTCAGGCAACCAGCATTCTCACTGCGCAGAAGGCAGCACGCACCCCTCATTACTATGCTGGCAGCAGAGCGCAACGGCATCAGGCGGTCTTTAGCTTGACATGTCTTTGAAATAGGAGTCACACAGCGACTGATTTGTGGGCAGCTCTGGAGACTGAGTTTAATAAATGGTTGTCTCTACTCAACCTGCAGCCTGGTAAGGCCGTGTGCGACAATGCTGCAAACCTGGGTGCGGCCCTTCGCCTGGGCAAGGTGACACACGTGCCTTGTATGGCTCACGTGTTGAACCTTGTTGTCCAGCAATTTTTAACACACTATCCCGGCCTAGATGGCCTTCTGACCAGGGCACGAAAACTGTCTGCTCCCTTCCGCCGTTCAACCGCCGCAGCTGAGCGACTTGCATTGCTCCAGAAGTCTTTCGGCCTGCCGGTTCATCGCCTGAAATGCGATGCGGCGACACGCTGGAATTCGACTCTCCACATGTTACAGCGACTGTGGCAGCACCGCCGAGCCCTGGTGCAATACGTCATGACGTATAGCCTAAGCCAACGAGATGCAGAGGTGGGGCAGATCACCCTGATGGAGTGGTCTCAGATCTAGGACCTATGCACCCTTCTGCACAGTTTTGACATGGCGACGAATATATTTAGCGCTGACAATGCCATTATCAGCATGACAATTACAGTCATTTACATGCTGGAGCACACGCTAAACACTATTCGGAGTCAGGGGGTGGGACAACAGGAAGGGGAGGAACTACAGGAGGATTCATATGCGCAAGACACAACAACACCACCAAGGTCCAGACGTTCATCATCACCAACGCGGCAGGCATGGGACCATGGGGGACAGGGATCAACAAGGGCGCATGGTAGCAGGCGAAATGTTGAGGAAGGTGCAGGAGAACATGAAGAAATGGAGGACGAACTGTCCATGGACATGGAAGACTCAGCGGATGAGGGAGACCTTGGTCAAATTTCAGTTGAAAGAGGTTGGGGGGAGATGTCAGAGGAAGAAAGAACGGTTAGCACCTCTATGCCACAAACACAGCGTTGACTTGGTCCGCATGGCTGCGCAAGACACATGAGCGCCTTCTTGCTGCACTACCTCCAACATGACCCTCGTATTGTCAAAATTAGAAGTGATGATGACTACTGGCTTGCCACACTAATAGATCCCCGGTACAAGTCCAAATTTTGTGACATAATTCCAGCCATAGAAAGGGACGCACGTATGCAGTAGTATCAGCAGAAGCTGTTACTCGATCGTAGCTCAGCTTTTCCACCAAACAACCGTGCAGGTGCAGGGAGTGAATCTCCCAGTTGTAACTTGACAAACATGGGACGGTCTCATCATCTTCAACAGTCTACCCGTACCAGTAGCACTGTATCTGTTGCTGGTAACAGCAATTTTATTGAATCTTTTCATAATTTTTTTAGACCCTCCTTTGCAAGGCCACCAGAGACAACAAGTCTGACACATAGTCAACGGCTGGAGAGGATGATACAGGAGTATCTCCAAATGAACATCGATGCCATTACTTTGCAAATGGAGCCTTGCTCATTTTGGGCTTCAAATCTTGAAAAATAGCCAGAGCTCTCCAGTTACGCCTTGGAGATTTTGTCGTGTCCAGCTGCCAGCGTTGTCTCTGATCGTGTCTTCAGTGCTGCTGGGTGTGTGCTGACAGATAAGCGCACGCGTCTGTCCAGTGACAATGTGGACAGACAAACGTTCATCAAAATAAACAAGTCATGGATCCACAAGGAATTTACAACCCCTGTGTCATCCTGGGGAGAGTAAATTGTTGTGGATTTGGAATGTGCTTGATGCAAATCAAAACATCCTGATTGCAACTAGGGCACAAGTGCTGCCACTGAAGGGGTTAGTGTCTGTGTGGCCCAAGTTTTGGAAAAAAAGGGAGACTCCGCTTGGAGTAACCCATGCTTACATTGGTTTTAAAAATGATCCAAGATGAACAGAGCTGGGATCAGGAAAGACTTAGCTACGTACCCCGGTGTCATCCGGGAGACGGTTAAGGATGGCGTATTTTTGAATGTGCTTGATGCAAATCAAGCTGTGAAGTGTACAACTGTGGCACAAGTGCTGCCACTGAAGGGGTGGGTGTGTGTGTGACCCAATTTTTGGAAAAAAAGGGAGACTCCGCTTGGAGTAACCCTTGCTTACATTGTTTTTAAAAATGATCCAAGATGAACATTGCTGGGATCAGGAAAGACTTTGCTACCTACCCCGGTGTCATCCTGGGGACGGTTAAGTATGGCGTATTTTTGAATGTGCTTGATGCAAATATAGCTGTGAAGTGTACAACTGGGGCACAAGTGCTGCCACTGATGGGGTGTGTGTGTGGCCCAATTTTTGGAAAAAAAGGGAGACTCCGCTTGGAGTAACCCTTGCTTACATTGTTTTTAAAAATGATCCAAGATGAACAGAACTGGGATCAGGAAAGACTTAGCTACCTACCCCGGTGTCATCCTGGGGACGGTTAAGGATGGCATATTTTTGAATGTGCTTGATGCAAATCTAGCTGTGAAGTGTACAACTGGGGCACAAGTGCTGCAACTGATGGGGTGTGTGTGTAGCCCAATTTTTGGAAAAAAGGGAGACTCCGCTTGGAGTAACCCTTGCTTACATTGTTTTTAAAAATGATCCAAGATGAACAGAGCTGGGATCAGCAAAGACTTTGCTACCTACCCCGGTGTCATCCTGGGGACGGTTAAGTATGGCGTATTTTTGAATGTGCTTGATGCAAATATAGCTGTGAAGTGTACAACTGGGGCACAAGTGCTGCCACTGATGGGGTGTGTTTGTGGCCCAATTTTTGGAAAAAAAGGGAGACTCCGCTTGGAGAAACCCTTGCTTACATTGTTTTTAAAAATGATCCAAGATGAACAGAGCTGGGATCAGGAAAGACTTTGCTACCTACCCCGGTGTCATCCTGGGGACGGTTAAGTATGGCGTATTTTTGAATGTGCTTGATGCAAATCTAGCTGTGAAGTGTACAACTGGGGCACAAGTGCTGCCACTGATGGGGTGTGTGTGTGGCCCAATTTTTGGAAAAAAAGGAGACTCCGCTTGGAGTAACCCTTGCTTACATTGTTTTTAAAATGATCCAAGATGAACAGAGCTGGGATAAGGAAAGACTTAGCTACCTACCCCGGTGTCATCCTGGGGACGGTTAAGGATGGCGTATTTTTGAATGTGCTTCATGCAAATCTAGCTGTGAAGTGTACAACTGGGGCACAAGTGCTGCCACTGATGGGGTGTGTGTGTGGCCCAATTTTTGGAAAAAAGGGAGACTCCGCTTGGAGTAACCCTTGCTTACATTGTTTTTAAAAATGATCCAAGATGAACAGAGCTGGGATCAGGAAAGACTTTGCTACCTACCCCGGTGTCATCCTGGGGACGGTTAAGTATGGCGTATTTTTGAATGTGCTTGATGCAAATCTAGCTGTGAAGTGTACAACTGGGGCACAATGCTGCCACTGATGGGGTGTGTGTGTGGCCCAATTTTTGGAAAAAAGGGAGACTCCGCTTGGAGTCACCTTGCGGTTTTTTACATGATTTTAGAAGGGCGTGCCATGCCTATATCTGTGTCTCCTCCTCTTTTTCCTTGTCCAGCTCTTTTGTTTTTGCATGAGTATATGTCCTTGTCACTTTCCCATGTGTTTGTGTTGTGTTGTGAGTTGTTTGTCACCTTTTGGACACCTTTGAGGGTGTTTTCTAGGTGTTTTTCTGTGTTTGTGATTGCTTGCTATTGTTTCCTATGCGGTTCGAGTTCGGTTCGTCGAACGTTCGACGAACCGAACTCGAACGAGACCTCCGTTCGGCGAACCGAACTCGAGCCGAACCGGGACCGGTTCGCTCATCTCTACTCTTAATTACTTAAATCAAAGCTGAACCCAGCTGTTGGATAGCATAGACAGAGATAACAGAGGGTCATAAAGAAAAGTGAGAATGGGGGTTCATGGAGTGGTCACTTACAGACATACCAATTGCACAGAAAGCAGGGTACACAAGGAAAGACTATTCATGGGAAAGATGAGTAGTTAGCAGACATACCTGTGAAGAGAGCAGACACGATAATTAGATAATGGAGAGTAGAGATGATGAATGAATGAGTGCATAATCTAGATTTTCTGGCCTAATTCCTTTTCTGCACACTTATAGACCTACACTTAAGGATCCACACGCCGACAGTGTCTCAGCCAATGGTGTGCTAAAGATATATAGTGTTAGCAAGGCACTCAGGTGGATCACAGAAGGGAGGGGCTGGTGCTCCTCTTAATTACTTAAATCAAAGCTGAACCCAGCTGTTGGATAGCATAGGCAGAGATAACAGAGGGTGATAAAGAAAAGTGAGAATGGGGGTTCATGGAGTGGTCACTTACAGACATACCAATTGCACAGAAAGCAGGGTACACAAGGAAAGGCTATTCATGGGAAAGATGAGTAGTTGGCAGACATACCAATTACACAGAAAGCGGGGTACACAAGGAGAGGCTATTCATGGGAAAGATGAGTAGTTGGGAGACATAAAAATTGCACAGAAAGCGGGGTACACAAGGAAAGGCTATTCATGGGAAAGATGAGTAGTTGGCAGACATACCAATTGCACAAAAAGTGGGGTACACAAGGAAAGGCTATTCATGGGAAAGATGAATACTTGGCAGACATACCAATTGCACAAAGAGCGGGGTACACAAGGAAAGTCTATTCATGGGAACAAGTCATGGATCCACAAGGAATTTACAACCCCTGTGTCATCCTGGGGAGAGTAAATTGTTGTGGATTTGGAATGTGCTTGATGCAAATCAAAACATCCTGTTTGGAACTAGGGCACAAGTGCTGCCACTGAAGGGGTTAGTGTCTGTGTGGCCCAATTTTTGAAAAAAAAAAAGGGAAACTCCGCTTGGAGTAACCCTTGCTTACATTGTTTTTAAAAATGATCCAAGATGAACAGAGCTGGGATCAGGAAAGACTTAGCTACCTACCCCGGTGTCATCCTGGGGACGGTTAAGGATGGCGTATTTTTGAATGTGCTTGATGCAAATCTAGCTGTGAAGTGTACAACTGGGGCACAAGTGCTGCGACTGATGGGGTGTGTGTGGCCCAATTTTTGGAAAAAAGGGAGACTCCGCTTGGAGTAACCCTTGCTTACATTGTTTTTAAAAATGATCCAAGATGAACAGAGCTGGGATCAGGAAAGACTTTGCTACCTACCCCGGTGTCATCTTGGGGACGGTTAAGTATGGCGTATTTTTGAATGTGCTTGATGCAAATCTAGCTGTGAAGTGTACAACTGGGGCACAAGTGCTGCGACTGATGGGGTGTGTGTGGCCCAATTTTTGGAAAAAAGGGAGACTCCGCTTGGAGTAACCCTTGCTTACATTGTTTTTAAAAATGATCCAAGATGAACAGAACTGGGATCAGGAAAGACTTTGCTACCTACCCCGGTGTCATCCTGGGGACGGTTAAGTATGGCATATTTTTGAATGTGCTTGATGCAAATCTAGCTGTGAAGTGTACAACTGGGGCACAAGTGCTGCCACTGATGGGGTGTGTGTGTGGCCCAATTTTTGGAAAAAAGGGAGACTCCGCTTGGAGTAACCCTTGCTTACATTGTTTTTAAAAATGATCCAAGATGAACAGAGCTGGGATCAGGAAAGACTTTGCTATCTACCCCGGTGTCATCCTGGGGACGGTTAAGTATGGCGTATTTTTGAATGTGCTTGATGCAAATCTAGCTGTGAAGTGTACAACTGGGGCACAAGTGCTGCCACTGATGGGGTGTGTTTGTGGCCCAATTTTTGGAAAAAAAGGGAGACTCCGCTTAGAGTAACCCTTGCTTCCATTGTTTTCAAAAATGATCCAAGATGAACAGAGCTGGGATCAGGAAAGACTTTGCTACCTACCCCGGTGTCATCCTGGGGACGGTTAATTATGGCGTATTTTTGAATGTGCTTGATGCAAATCTAGCTGTGAAGTGTACAACTGGGGCACAAGTGCTGCCACTGATGGGGTGTGTGTGTGGCCCAATTTTTGGAAAAAAAGGGAGACTCCGCTTGGAGTCACCTTGCGGTTTTTTACATGATTTTAGAAGGGCGTGCCATACCTATATCTGTGTCTCCTCCTCTTTTTCCTTGTCCAGCTCTTTTGTTTTTGCATGAGTATATGTCCTTCTCACTTTCCCATGTGTTTGTGTTGTGTTGTAAGTTGTTTGTCACCTTTTGGACACCTTTGAGGGTGTTTTCTAGGTGTTTTTCTGTGTTTGTGATTGCTTGCCATTGTTTCCTATGCGGTTCGAGTTCGGTTCGTCGAACGTTCGACGAACCGAACTCGAACGAGACCTCCGTTCGGCGAACCGAACTGGAGCCGAACCGGGACCGGTTCGCTCATCTCTACTCTTAATTACTTAAATCAAAGCTGAACCCAGCTGTTGGATAGCATAGACAGAGATAACAGAGGGTCATAAAGAAAAGTGAGAATGGGGGTTCATGGAGTGGTCACTTACAGACATACCAATTGCACAGAAAGCAGGGTACACAAGGAAAGGCTATTCATGGGAAAGATGAATAGTTGGCAGACATACCAAATGCACAAAGAGCGGGGTACACAAGGAAAGTCTATTCATGGGAACAAGTCATGGATCAACAAGGAATTTACAACCCCTGTGTCATCCTGGGGAGAGTAAATTGTTGTGGATTTGGAATGTGCTTGATGCAAATCAAAACATCCTGTTTGGAACTAGGGCACAAGTGCTGCCACTGAAAGGGTTAGTGTCTGTGTGGCCCAATTTTTGGAAAAAAGGGAGACTCCGCTTGGAGAAACCCTTGCTTACGATGGTTTTAAAAATGATCCAAGATGAACAGAGCTGGGATCAGGAAAGACTTGGCTACCAACCACCGGTGTCATCCTGGGGACGGTTAAGGATGGCGTATTTTTGAATGTGCTTGATGCAAATCTAGCTGTGAAGTGTACAACTGGGGCACAAGTGCTGCCACTGATGGGGTGTGTGTGGCCCAATTTTTGGAAAAAAGGGAAACTCCGCTTGGAGAAACCCTTGCTTACATTGTTTTTAAAAAATTATCCAAGATGAACAGAGCTGGGATCAGGAAAGACTTTGCTACCTACCCCGGTGTCATCCTGGGGACTGTTAAGTATGGCGTATTTTTGAATGTGCTTGATGCAAATCTAGCTGTGAAGTGTACAACTGGGGCACAAGTGCTGCCACTGAAGGGGTGGGTGTGTGTGTGGCCCAATTTTTGGAAAAAAAGGGAGACTCCGCTTGGAGTAACCCTTGCTTACATTGTTTTTAAAAATGATCTAAGATGAACAGAGCTGGGATCAGGAAAGACTTTGCTACCTACCCCGGTGTCATCCTGGGGACGGTTAAGTATGGCGTATTTTTGAATGTGCTTGATGCAAATCTAGCTGTGAAGTGTACAACTGGGGCACAAGTGCTGCGACTGATGGGGTGTGTGTGGCCCAATTTTTGGAAAAAAGGGAGACTCCCCTTGGAGTAACCCTTGCTTACATTGTTTTTAAAAATGATCCAAGATGAACAGAGCTGGGATCAGGAAAGACTTTGCTACCTACCCCGGTGTCATCTTGGGGACGGTTAATTATGGCGTATTTTTGAATGTGCTTGATGTAAATCTAGCTGTGAAGTGTACAACTGGGGCACAAGTGCTGCGACTGATGGGGTGTGTGTGGCCCAATTTTTGGAAAAAAGGGAGACTCCGCTTGGAGTAACCCTTGCTTACATTGTTTTTAAAAATGATCCAAGATGAACAGAGCTGGGATCAGGAAAGACTTTGCTACCTACCCCGGTGTCATCCTGGGGACAGTTAAGTATGGCGTATTTTTAAATGTGCTTGATGCAAATCTAGCTGTGAAGTGTACAACTGGGGCACAAGTGCTGCCACTGATGGGGTGTGTGTGTGGCCCAATTTTTGGAAAAAAAGGGAGACTCCGCTTGGAGTAACCCTTGCTTACATTGTTTTTAAAAATGATACAAGATGAACAGAGCTGGGATCAGGAAAGACTTTGCTACCTACCCCGGTGTCATCCTGGGGACGGTTAATTATGGCGTATTTTTGAATGTGCTTGATGCAAATCTAGCTGTGAAGTGTACAACTGGGGCACAAGTGCTGCTACTGATGGGGTGTGTGTGTGGCCCAATTTTTTGGAAAAAAAGGGAGACTTCGCTTGGAGTAACCCTTGCTTACATTGTTTTTAAAAATGATCCAAGATGAACAGAGCTGGGATCAGGAAAGACTTAGCTGCCTACCCCGGTGTCATCCTGGGGACGGTTAAGGATGGCATATTTTTGAATGTGCTTGATGCAAATCTAGCTGTGAAGTGTACAACTGGGGCACAAGTGCTGCCACTAATGGGGTGTGTGTGTGGCCCAATTTTTGGAAAAAAGGGAGACTCCGCTTGGAGTAACCCTTGCTTACATTGTTTTTAAAAATGATCCAAGATGAACAGAGCTGGGATCAGGAAAGACTTTGCTACCTACCCCGGTGTCATCCTGGGGACGGTTAAGTATGGCGTATTTTTAAATGTGCTTGATGCAAATCTAGCTGTGAAGTGTACAACTGGAGCACAAGTGCTGCCACTGATGGGGTGTGTGTGTGGCCCAATTTTTGGAAAAAAGGGAGACTCCGCTTCGAGTAACCCTTGCTTACATTGTTTTTAAAAATGATCCAATATGAACAGAGCTGGGATCAGGAAAGACTTTGCTACCTACCCCGGTGTCATCCTGGGGACGGTTAATTATGGCGTATTTTTGAATGTGCTTGATGCAAATCTAGCTGTGAAGTGTACAACTGGGGCACAAGTGCTGCCACTGATGGGGTGTGTGTGTGGCCCAATTTTTGGAAAAAAGGGAGACTCCGCTTGGAGTCACCTTGCCGTTTTTTACATGATTTTAGAAGGGCGTGCCATGCCTATATCTGTGTCTCCTCCTCTTTTTCCTTGTCCAGCTCTTTTGTTTTTCCATGAGTATATGTCCTTGTCACTTTCCCATGTGTTTGTGTTGTGTTGTGAGTTGTTTGTCACCTTTTGGACACCTTTGAGGGTGTTTTCTAGGTGTTTTTCTGTGTTTGTGATTTCTTGCCATTGTTTCCTATGCGGTTCGAGTTCGGTTCGTCGAACGTTCGACGAACCGAACTCGAACGAGACCACCGTTCAGCGAACCGAACTCGAGCCGAACCGGGACCGGTTCGCTCATCTCTACTCTTAATTACTTAAATCAAAGCTGAACCCAGCTGTTGGATAGCATAGACAGAGATAACAGAGGGTCATAAAGAAAAGTGAGAATGGGGGTTCATGGAGTGGTCACTTACAGACATACCAATTGCAAAGAAAGCAGGGTACACAAGGAAAGGCTATTCATGGGAAAGATGAGTAGTTAGCAGACATATCTGTGAAGAGAGCAGACACGATAATTAGATAATGGAGAGTAGAGATGATGAACGAATGAGTGCATAATCTAGATTTTCTGGCCTAATTCCTTTTCTGCACACTTATAGCCCTACACTTAAGGATCCACACGCCGACAGTGTCTCAGCCGATGGTGTGCTAAAGATATATAGTGTTAGCAAGGCACTCAGGTGGATCACAGAATGGAGTGGCTGGTGCTCCTCTTATTTACTTAAATCAAAGCTGAACCCAGCTGTTGGATAGCATAGGCAGAGATAACAGAGGGTGATAAAGAAAAGTGAGAATGGGGGTTCATGGAGTGGTCACTTACAGACATACCAATTGCACAGAAAGCAGGGTACACAAGGAAAGGCTATTCATGGGAAAGATGAGTAGTTGGCAGACATACCAATTACACAGAAAGCGGGGTACACAAGGAGAGGCAATTGATGGGAAAGATGAGTAGTTGGGAGACATAAAAATTGCACAGAAAGCGGGGTACACAAGGAAAGGCTATTCATAGGAAAGATGAGTAGTTGGCAGACATACCAATTGCACAAAAAGTGGGGTACACAAGGAAAGGCTATTCATGGGAAAGATGAATAGTTGGCAGACATACCAATTGCACAAAGAGCAGGGTACACAAGGAAAGTCTATTCATGGGAACAAGTCATGGATCCACAAGGAATTTACAACCCCTGTGTCATCCTGGGGAGAGTAAATTGTTGTGGATTTGGAATGTGCTTGATGCAAATCAAAACATCCTGTTTGGAACTAGGGCACAAGTGCTGCCACTGAAGGGGTTAGTGTCTGTGTGGCCCAATTTTTGGAAAAAAGGGAGACTCCGCTTGGAGTAACCCTTGCTTACATTGGTTTTCAAAATGATCCAAGATGAACAGAGCTGGGATCAGGAAAGACTTAGCTACCTACCCCGGTGTCATCCTGGGGACGGTTAAGGATGGCGTATTTTTGAATGTGCTTGATGCAAATCTAGCTGTGAAGTGTACAACTGGGGCACAAGTGCTGCCACTGATGGGGTGTGTGTGTGGCCAAATTTTTGGAAAAAATTGAGACACCGCTTGGAGAAACCCTTGCTTACATTGTTTTTAAAAAATGATCCAAGATGAACAGAGCTGGGATCAGGAAAGACTTTGCTACCTACCCCGGTGTCATCCTGGGGACTGTTAAGTATGGCGTAT
Organism: Anomaloglossus baeobatrachus; assembly: GCF_048569485.1. NCBI lineage: Eukaryota > Metazoa > Chordata > Amphibia > Anura > Aromobatidae > Anomaloglossus > Anomaloglossus baeobatrachus. Next base: position 556,112 of record NW_027445184.1, on the reverse strand, counting down.
TTTTGAATGTGCTTGATGCAAATCTAGCTGTGAAGTGTACAACTGGGGCACAAGTGCTGCCACTGAAGGGGTGGGTGTGTGTGTGGCCCAATTTTTGGAAAAAAAGGGAGACTCCGCTTGGAGTAACCCTTGCTTACATTGTTTTTAAAAATGATCCAAGATGAACAGAGCTGGGATCAGGAAAGACTTTGCTACCTACCCCGGTGTCACCCTGGGGACGGTTAATTATGGCGTATTTTTGAATGTGCTTGATGCAAATCTAGCTGTGAAGTGTACAACTGGGGCACAAGTGCTGCCACTGATGGGGTGTGTGTGAGGCCCAATTTTTGGAAAAAAAGGGAGACTCCGCTTGGAGTCACCTTGCGGTTTTTTACATGATTTTAGAAGGGCGTGCCATACCTATATCTGCGTCTCCTCCTCTTTTTCCTTGTCCAGCTCTTTTGTTTTTGCATGAGTATATGTCCTTGTCACTTTCCCATGTGTTTGTGTTGTGTTGTAAGTTGTTTGTCACCTTTTGGACACCTTTGAGGGTGTTTTCTAGGTGTTTTTCTGTGTTTGTGATTGCTTGCCATTGTTTCCTATGCGGTTCGAGTTCGGTTCGTCGAACGTTCGACGAACCGAACTCGAACGAGACCTCCGTTCGGCGAACCGAACTCGAGCCGAACCGGGACCGGTTCGCTCATCTCTACTCTTAATTACTTAAATCAAAGCTGAACCCAGCTGTTGGATAGCATAGACAGAGATAACAGAGGGTCATAAAGAAAAGTGAGAATGGGGGTTCATGGAGTGGTCACTTACAGACATACCAATTGCACAGAAAGCAGGGTACACAAGGAAAGGCTATTCATGGGAAAGATGAATAGTTGGCAGACATACCAAATGCACAAAGAGCGGGGTACACAAGGAAAGTCTATTCATGGGAACAAGTCATGGATCAACAAGGAATTTACAACCCCTGTGTCATCCTGGGGAGAGTAAATTGTTGTGGATTTGGAATGTGCTTGATGCAAATCAAAACATCCTGTTGGAACTAGGGCACAAGTGCTGCCACTGAAAGGGTTAGTGTCTGTGTGGCCCAATTTTTGGAAAAAAGGGAGACTCCGCTTGGAGAAACCCTTGCTTACGATGGTTTTAAAAATGATCCAAGATGAACAGAGCTGGGATCAGGAAAGACTTGGCTACCAACCACCGGTGTCATCCTGGGGACGGTTAAGGATGGCGTATTTTTGAATGTGCTTGATGCAAATCTAGCTGTGAAGTGTACAACTGGGGCACAAGTGCTGCCACTGATGGGGTGTGTGTGGCCCAATTTTTGGAAAAAAGGGAAACTCCGCTTGGAGAAACCCTTGCTTACATTGTTTTTAAAAAATTATCCAAGATGAACAGAGCTGGGATCAGGAAAGACTTTGCTACCTACCCCGGTGTCATCCTGGGGACTGTTAAGTATGGCGTATTTTTGAATGTGCTTGATGCAAATCTAGCTGTGAAGTGTACAACTGGGGCACAAGTGCTGCCACTGAAGGGGTGGGTGTGTGTGTGGCCCAATTTTTGGAAAAAAAGGGAGACTCCGCTTGGAGTAACCCTTGCTTACATTGTTTTTAAAAATGATCTAAGATGAACAGAGCTGGGATCAGGAAAGACTTTGCTACCTACCCCGGTGTCATCCTGGGGACGGTTAAGTATGGCGTATTTTTGAATGTGCTTGATGCAAATCTAGCTGTGAAGTGTACAACTGGGGCACAAGTGCTGCGACTGATGGGGTGTGTGTGGCCCAATTTTTGGAAAAAAGGGAGACTCCCCTTGGAGTAACCCTTGCTTACATTGTTTTTAAAAATGATCCAAGATGAACAGAGCTGGGATCAGGAAAGACTTTGCTACCTACCCCGGTGTCATCTTGGGGACGGTAATTATGGCGTATTTTTGAATGTGCTTGATGTAAATCTAGCTGTGAAGTGTACAACTGGGGCACAAGTGCTGCGACTGATGGGGTGTGTGTGGCCCAATTTTTGGAAAAAAGGGAGACTCCGCTTGGAGTAACCCTTGCTTACATTGTTTTTAAAAATGATCCAAGATGAACAGAGCTGGGATCAGGAAAGACTTTGCTACCTACCCCGGTGTCATCCTGGGGACAGTTAAGTATGGCGTATTTTTAAATGTGCTTGATGCAAATCTAGCTGTGAAGTGTACAACTGGGGCACAAGTGCTGCCACTGATGGGGTGTGTGTGTGGCCCAATTTTTGGAAAAAAAGGGAGACTCCGCTTGGAGTAACCCTTGCTTACATTGTTTTTAAAAATGATACAAGATGAACAGAGCTGGGATCAGGAAAGACTTTGCTACCTACCCCGGTGTCATCCTGGGGACGGTTAATTATGGCGTATTTTTGAATGTGCTTGATGCAAATCTAGCTGTGAAGTGTACAACTGGGGCACAAGTGCTGCTACTGATGGGGTGTGTGTGTGGCCCAATTTTTGGAAAAAAAGGGAGACTTCGCTTGGAGTAACCCTTGCTTCCATTGCATTTAAAAATGATCCAAGATGAACAGAGCTGGGATCAGGAAAGACTTTGCTACCTACCCCGGTGTCATCCTGGGGACGGTTAAGTATGGCGTATTTTTGAATGTGCTTGATGCAAATCTAGCTGTGAAGTGTACAACTGGGGCACAAGTGCTGCCACTGAAGGAGTGGGTGTGGTTGTGGCCCAATTTTTGGAAAAAAAAGGGAGACTCCGCTTGGAGTAACCCTTGCTTACATTGTTTTTAAAAATGATCCAAGATGAACAGAGCTGGGATCAGGAAAGACTTTGCTACCTACCCCGGTGTCATCCTGAAGACGGTTAAGTATGGCGTATTTTTGAATGTGCTTGATGCAAATCTAGCTGTGAAGTGTACAACTGGGGCACAAGTGCTGCCACTGATGGGGTGTGTGTGTGGCCCAATTTTTGGAAAAAAAAGGAGACTCCGCTTGGAGTAACCCTTGCTTACATTGTTTTTAAAAATGATCCAAGATGAACAGAGCTGGGATCAGGAAAGACTTAGCTGCCTACCCCGGTGTCATCCTGGGGACGGTTAATTATGGCGTATTTTTGAATGTGCTTGATACAAATCTAGCTGTGAAGTGTACAACTGGGGCACAAGTGCTGCCACTGATGGGGTGTGTGTGTGGCCCAATTTTTGGAAAAAAAGGGAGACTCCGCTTGGAGTAACCCTTGCTTCCATTGTTTTTAAAAATGATCCAAGATGAACAGACCTGGGATCAGGAAACACTTAGCTACCTACCCCGGTGTCATCCTGGGGACGGTTAAGGATGGCGTATTTTTTAATGTGCTTGATGCAAATCTAGCTGTGAAGTGTACAACTGGGGCACAAGTGCTGCCACTGATGGGGTGTGTGTGTGGCCCAATTTTTGGAAAAAAGGGAGACTCCGCTTGGAGTCACCTTGCCGTTTTTTACATGATTTTAGAAGGGCGTGCCATGCCTATATCTGTGTCTCCTCCTCTTTTTCCTTGTCCAGCTCTTTTGTTTTTGCATGAGTATATGTCCTTGTCACTTTCCCATGTGTTTGTGTTGTGTTGTGAGTTGTTTGTCACCTTTTGGACACCTTTGAGGGTGTTTTCTAGGTGTTTTTCTGTGTTTGTGATTTCTTGCCATTGTTTCCTATGCGGTTCGAGTTCGGTTCGTCGAACGTTCGACGAACCGAACTCGAACGAGACCACCGTTCAGCGAACCGAACTCGAGCCCAACCGGGACCGGTTCGCTCATCTCTACTCTTAATTACTTAAATCAAAGCTGAACCCAGCTGTTGGATAGCATAGACAGAGATAACAGAGGGTCATAAAGAAAAGTGAGAATGGGGGTTCATGGAGTGGTCACTTACAGACATACCAATTGCAAAGAAAGCAGGGTACACAAAGAAAGGCTATTCATGGGAAAGATGAGTAGTTAGCAGACATATCTGTGAAGAGAGCAGACACGATAATTAGATAATGGAGAGTAGAGATGATGAACGAATGAGTGCATAATCTAGATTTTCTGGCCTAATTCCTTTTCTGCACACTTATAGCCCTACACTTAAGGATCCACACGCCGACAGTGTCTCAGCCGATGGTGTGCTAAAGATATATAGTGTTAGCAAGGCACTCAGGTGGATCACAGAACGGAGTGGCTGGTGCTCCTCTTAATTACTTAAATCAAAGCTGAACCCAGCTGTTGGATAGCATAGGCAGAGATAACAGAGGGTGATAAAGAAAAGTGAGAATGGGGGTTCATGGAGTGGTCACTTACAGACATACCAATTGCACAGAAAGCAGGGTACACAAGGAAAGGCTATTCATGGGAAAGATGAGTAGTTGGCAGACATACCAATTACACAGAAAGCGGGGTACACAAGGAGAGGCAATTGATGGGAAAGATGAGTAGTTGGGAGACATAAAAATTGCACAGAAAGCGGGGTACACAAGGAAAGGCTATTCATAGGAAAGATGAGTAGTTGGCAGACATACCAATTGCACAAAAAGTGGGGTACACAAGGAAAGGCTATTCATGGGAAAGATGAATAGTTGGCAGACATACCAATTGCACAAAGAGCAGGGTACACAAGGAAAGTCTATTCATGGGAACAAGTCATGGATCCACAAGGAATTTACAACCCCTGTGTCATCCTGGGGAGAGTAAATTGTTGTGGATTTGGAATGTGCTTGATGCAAATCAAAACATCCTGTTTGGAACTAGGGCACAAGTGCTGCCACTGAAGGGGTTAGTGTCTGTGTGGCCCAATTTTTGGAAAAAAGGGAGACTCCGCTTGGAGTAACCCTTGCTTACATTGGTTTTCAAAATGATCCAAGATGAACAGAGCTGGGATCAGGAAAGACTTAGCTACCTACCCCGGTGTCATCCTGGGGACGGTTAAGGATGGCGTATTTTTGAATGTGCTTGATGCAAATCTAGCTGTGAAGTGTACAACTGGGGCACAAGTGCTGCCACTGATGGGGTGTGTGTGTGGCCAAATTTTTGGAAAAAATTGAGACACCGCTTGGAGAAACCCTTGCTTACATTGTTTTTAAAAAATGATCCAAGATGAACAGAGCTGGGATCAGGAAAGACTTTGCTACCTACCCCGGTGTCATCCTGGGGACTGTTAAGTATGGCGTATTTTTGAATGTGCTTGATGCAAATCTAGCTGTGAAGTGTACAACTGGGGCACAAGTGCTGCCACTGAAGGGGTGGGTGTGTGTGTGGCCCAATTTTTGGAAAAAAAGGGAGACTCCGCTTGGAGTATTCCTTGCTTACATTGTTTTTAAAAATGATCCAAGATGAACAGAGCTGGGATCAGGAAAGACTTTGCTACCTACCCCGGTGTCATCCTGGGGACGGTTAAGTATGGCGTATTTTTGAATGTGCTTGATGCAAATCTAGCTGTGAAGTATACAACTGGGGCACAAGTGCTGCCACTGATGGGGTGTGTGTGTAGCCTAATTTTTGGAAAAAAGGGAGACTCCGCTTGGAGTCACCTTGTGGTTTTTTACATGATTTTAGAAGGGCGTGCCATGCCTATATCTGTGTCTCCTCCTCTTTTTCCTTGTCCAGCTCTTTTGTTTTTGCATGAGTATATGTCCTTGTCACTTTCCCATGTGTTTGTGTTGTGTTGTGAGTTGTTTGTCACCTTTTGGACACCCTTGAGGGTGTTTTCTAGGTGTTTTTCTGTGTTTGTGATTTCTTGCCATTGTTTCCTATGCGGTTCGAGTTCGGTTCGTCGAACGTTCGACGAACCGAACTCGAACGAGACCTCCGTTCGGCGAACCGAACTCGAGCCGAACCGGGACCGGTTCGCTCATCTCTACTCTTAATTACTTAAATCAAAGCTGAACCCAGCTGTTGGATAGCATAGACAGAGATAACAGAGGGTCATAAAGAAAAGTGAGAATGGGGGTTCATGGAGTGGTCACTTACAGACATACCAATTGCACAGAAAGCAGGGTACACAAGGAAAGGCAATTCATGGGAAAGATGAGTAGTTAGCAGACATATCTGTGAAGAGAGCAGACACGATAATTAGATAATGGAGAGTAGAGATGATGAATGAATGAGTGCATTATCTAGATTTTCTGGCCTAATTCCTTTTCTGCACACTTATAGCCCTACACTTAAGGATCCACACGCCGACAGTGTCTCAGCCGATGGTGTGCTAAAGATATATAGTGTTAGCAAGGCACTCAGGTGGATCACAGAAGGGAGGGGCTGGTGCTCCTCTTAATTACTTAAATCAAAGCTGAACCCAGCTGTTGGATAGCATAGGCAGAGATAACAGAGGGTGATAAAGAAAAGTGAGAATGGGGGTTCATGGAGTTGTCACTTACAGACATACCAATTGCACAGAAAGCAGGGTACACAAGGAAAGGCTATTTATGGGAAAGATGAGTAGTTGGCAGACATATCAATTACACAGAAAGCGGGGTACACAAGGAGAGGCAATTGATGGGAAAGATGAGTAGTTGGGAGACATAAAAATTGCACAGAAAGCGGGGTACACAAGGAAAGGCTATTCATGGGAAAGATGAGTAGTTGGCAGACATACCAATTGCACAAAAAGTGGGGTACACAAGGAAAGGCTATTCATGGGAAAGATGAATAGTTGGCAGACATACCAATTGCACAAAGAGCGGGGTACACAAGGAAAGTCTATTCATGGGAACAAGTCATGGATCCACAAGGAATTTACAACCCCTGTGTCATCCTGGGGAGAGTAAATTGTTGTGGATTTGGAATGTGCTTGATGCAAATCAAAACATCCTGTTTGGAACTAGGGCACAAGTGCTGCCACTGAAGAGGTTAGTGTCTGTGTGGCCCAATTTTTGGAAAAAAGGGAGACTCCGCTTGGAGTAACCCTTGCTTACATTGGTTTTCAAAATGATCCAAGATGAACAGAGCTGGGATCAGGAAAGACTTAGCTACCTACCCCGGTGTCATCCTGGGGACGGTTAAGGATGGCGTATTTTTGAATGTGCTTGATGCAAATCTAGCTGTGAAGTGTACAACTGGGGCACAAGTGCTGCCACTGATGGGGTGTGTGTGTGGCCAAATTTTTGGAAAAAATTGAGACACCGCTTGGAGAAACCCTTGCTTACATTGTTTTTAAAATATGATCCAAGATGAACAGAGCTGGGATCAGGAAAGACTTTGCTACCTACCCCGGTGTCATCCTGGGGACTGTTAAGTATGGCGTATTTTTGAATGTGCTTGATGCAAATCTAGCTGTGAAGTGTACAACTGGGGCACAAGTGCTGCCTCTGAAGGGGTGGGTGTGTGTGTGGCCCAATTTTTGGAAAAAAAGGGAGACTCCGCTTGGAGTAACCCTTGCTTACATTGTTTTTAAAAATGATCCAAGATGAACAGAGTTGGGATCAGGAAAGACTTTGCTACCCACCCCGGTGTCATCCTGGGGACGGTTAAGTATGGCATATTTTTTAATGTGCTTGATGCAAATCTAGCTGTGAAGTATACAACTGGGGCACAAGTGCTGCCACTGATGGGGTGTGTGTGTAGCCTAATTTTTGGAAAAAAGGGAGACTCCGCTTGGAGTAACCCTTGCTTACATTGTTTTTAAAAATGATCCAAGATGAACAGAGCTGGGATCAGGAAAGACTTAGCTACCTACCCCAGTGTCATCCTGGGGACTGTTAAGGATGGGGTATTTTTGAATGTGCTTGATGCAAATCTAGCTGTAAAGTGTACAACTGGGGCACAAGTGCTGCCACTGATGGGGTGTGTGTGTAGCCCAATGTTTGTAAAAAAGGGAGACTCCGCTTGGAGTAACCCTTGCTTACATTGTTTTTAAAAATGATCCAAGATGAACAGAGCTGGGATCAGGAAAGACTTTGCTACCTACCCCGGTGTCATCCTGGGGACGGTTAAGTATGGCGTATTTTTGAATGTGCTTGATGCAAATCTAGCTGTGAAGTGTACAACTGGGGCACAGGTCCTGCGACTGATGGGATGTGTGTGGCCCAATTTTTGGAAAAAAGGGAGACTCCGCTTGGAGTAACCCTTGCTTACATTGTTTTTAAAAATGATCCAAGATGAACAGAGCTGGGATCAGGAAAGACTTTGCTACCTACCCCGGTGTCATCTTGGGGACGGTTAATTATGGCGTATTTTTGAATGTGCTTGATGCAAATCTAGCTGTGAAGTGTACAACTGGGGCACAAGAGCTGCCACTGATGGGGTGTGTGTGTGGCCCAATTTTTGGAAAAAAAGGGAGACTCCGCTTGGAGTAACCCTTGCTTACATTGTTTTTAAAAATGATCTAAGATGAACAGAGCTGGGATCAGGAAAGACTTTGCTACCTACCCCGGTGTCATCCTGGGGACGGTTAAGTATGGCGTATTTTTGAATGTGCTTGATGCAAATCTAGCTGTGAAGTGTACAACTGGGGCACAAGTGCTGCGACTGATGGGGTGTGTGTGGCCCAATTTTTGGAAAAAAGGGAGACTCCGCTTGGAGTAACCCTTGCTTACATTGTTTTTAAAAATGATCTAAGATGAACAGAGCTGGGATCAGGAAAGACTTTGCTACCTACCCCGGTGTCATCCTGGGGACGGTTAATTATGGCGTATTTTTGAATGTGCTTGATGCAAATCTAGCTGTGAAGTGTACAACTGGGGCACAAGTGCTGCTACTGATGGGGTGTGTGTGTGGCCCAATTTTTGGAAAAAAAGGGAGACTCCGCTTGGAGTAACCCTTGCTTACATTGTTTTTAAAAATGATCCAAGATGAACAGAGCTGGGATCAGGAAAGACTTTGCTACCTACCCCGGTGTCATCTTGGGGACGGTTAATTATGGCGTATTTTTGAATGTGCTTGATGCAAATCTAGCTGTGAAGTGTACAACTGGGGCACAAGTGCTGTCACTGATGGGGTGTGTGTGTGGCCCAATTTTTGGAAAAAAAGGGAGACTCCGCTTGGAGTAACCCTTGCTTACATTGTTTTTAAAAATGATCTAAGATGAACAGAGCTGGGATCAGGAAAGACTTTGCTACCTACCCCGGTGTAATCCTGGGGACGGTTAAGTATGGCGTATTTTTGAATGTGCTTGATGCAAATCTAGCTGTGAAGTGTACAACTGGGGCACAAGTGCTGCGACTGATGGGGTGTGTGTGGCCCAATTTTTGGAAAAAAGGGAGACTCCGCTTGGAGTAACCCTTGCTTACATTGTTTTTAAAAATGATCTAAGATGAACAGAGCTGGGATCAGGAAAGACTTTGCTACCTACCCCGGTGTCATCCTGGGGACGGTTAATTATGGCGTATTTTTGAATGTGCTTGATGCAAATCTAGCTGTGAAGTGTACAACTGGGGCACAAGTGCTGCTACTGATGGGGTGTGTGTGTGGCCCAATTTTTGGAAAAAAAGGGAGACTTCACTTGGAGTAACCCTTGCTTCCATTGTTTTTAAAAATGATCCAAGATGAACAGAGCTGGGATCAGGAAAGACTTTGCTACCTACCCCGGTGTCATCCTGGGGACGGTTAAGTATGGCGTATTTTTGAATGTGCTTGATGCAAATCTAGCTGTGAAGTGTACAACTGGGGCACAAGTGCTGCCACTGAAGGGGTGTGTGTGTAGCTCAATTTTTGGATTAAAGGGAGACTCCGCTTGGAGTAACTCTTGCTTACATTGTTTTTAAAAATGATCCAAGATGAACAGAGCTGGGATCAGGAAAGACTTTGCTACCTACCCCAGTGTCATCCTGGGGACGGTTAAGGATGGGGTATTTTTGAATGTGCTTGATGCAAATCTAGCTGTGAAGTGTACAACTGGGGCACAAGTGCTGCCACTGATGGGGTGTGTGTGTAGCCCAATTTTTGTAAAAAAGGGAGACTCCGCTTGGAGTAACCCATGCTTACATTGTTTTTAAAAATGATCCAAGATGAACAGAGCTGGGATCAGGAAAGACTTAGCTACCTACCCCAGTGTCATCCTGGCGACGGTTAAGGATGGGGTATTTTTGAATGTGCTTGATGCAAATTTAGCTGTGAAGTGTACAACTGGGGCACAAGTGCTGCCACTGATGGGGTGTGTGTGGCCCAATTTTTGGAAAAAAGGGAGACTCCGCTTGGAGTCACCTTGCGGTGTTTTACATGATTTTAGAAGGGCATGCCATGCCTATATCTGTGTCTCCTCCTCTTTTTCCTTGTCCAGCTCTTTTGTTTTTGCATGAGTATATGTCCTTGTCATTTTCCCATGTGTTTGTGTTGTGTTGTGAGTTGTTTGTCACCTTTTGGACACCTTTGAGGGTGCTTTCTAGGTGTTTTTCTGTGTTTGTGATTGCTTGCCATTGTTTCCTATGCGGTTTGACGAACCGAACTCGAACGAGACCTCCGTTCGACGAACCGAACTCGTGCCGAACCGGGACCGGTTCGCTCATCTCTACTCTTAATTACTTAAATCAAAGCTGAACCCAGCTGTTGGATAGCATAGGCAGAGATAACAGAGGGTCATAAAGAAAAGTGAGAATGGGGGTTCATGGAGTGGTCACTTACAGACATACCAATTGCACAGAAAGCAGGGTACACAAGGAAAGGCTATTCATGGGAAAGATGAGTAGTTGGCAGACATACCAATTGCACAGAAAGCGGGGTACAAAATGAAAGGCTGTTCTTGGGAATGATCAGTAGTTGGCAGACATACCAATTACACAGAAAGCGGGGTACACAAGGAGAGGCAATTGATGGGAAAGATGAGTAGTTGGCAGACATAAAAAATTGCACAGAAAGCGGGGTACACAAGGAAAGGCTATTCATGGGAAAGATGAGTAGTTGGCAGACATACCAATTGCACAAAAAGTGGGGTACACAAGGAAAGGCTATTCATGGGAAAGATGAGTAGTTGGCAAACATACCAATTGCACAGAAAGCGGGGTACACAAGGAAAGGCTGTTCATGTAAAATATGAGTAGTTGGGAGACATACCTGTGAAGAGAGCAGACACGATATTTAGATAATGGAGAGTAGAGATGATAAATGAATGAGTGCATGATCTAGATTTTCTGGCCTAATTCCTTTTCTGCACACTTTTAGACCCACACTTAAGGTTCCACACGCCGACAGTGTCTCAGCCGACAGTGTGCTACAGATATAAAGTGTTAGCAAGGTACTCAGGTGGATCACAGAAAGAGGGGGCTGGTGCTGCTCTTAATTACTTAAATCAAAGCTGAACCTAGCTGTTGGATAGCAAAGGCAGAGATAACAGAGAGTCATAAAGAAAAGTGAGAATAGGGGTTCATGGAAAGGCTATTCATGGGAAAGATGAGTAGTTGGCAGACATACCAATTACACATAAAGCGGGGTACACAAGGAAAGGCTATTCATGGGAAAGATGAGTAGTTGGCAGACATACCAATTGAACAGAAAGCGGGCTACAAAAGGAAAGGCTAATCATGGGAAATATGAGTAGTTGGCAGACATACCAATTACACAGAAAGTGGGATACAGAAGGAAAGACTATTCATGGGAAAGATGAGTAGATGGCAGACATACCAATTACACAGAAAGCGGGGTACACAAGGAGAGGCAATTGATGGGAAAGATGAGTAGTTGGCAGACATAAAAAATTGCACAGAAAGCGGGGTGCACAAGGAAAGGATATTCATGGGAAAGATGAGTAGTTGGCAGACATACCAACTGCACAAAAAGTGGGGTACACAAGGAAAGGCTATTCATGGGAAAGATGAATAGTTGGCAGACATACCAATTGCACAAAGAGCGGGGTAAACAAGGAAAGTCTATTCATGGGAAAGATGAGTAGTTGGCAGACATACCAATTGCACAGAAAGCGGGGTACACAAGGAAAGGCTGTTCATGGAAAAGATGAGTAGTTGGCAGACATACCTGTGAAGAGAGCAGACACGATATTTAGATACTGGAGAGTAGAGATGATGAATGAATGAGTGCATGATCTAGATTTTCTGGCCTAATTCCTTTTCTGCACACTTTTAGACCCACACTTAAGGTTCCACACGCCGACAGTGTCTCAGCCGACAGTGTGCTACAGATATAAAGTGTTAGCAAGGTACTCAGGTGGATCACAGAAAGAGGGGGCTGGTGCTCCTCTTAATTACTTAAATCAAAGCTGAACCTAGCTGTTGGATAGCAAAGGCAGAGATAACAGAGGGTCATAAAGAAAAGTGAGAATAGGGGTTCATGGAAAGGCTATTCATGGGAAAGATGAGTAGTTGGCAGACATACCAATTACACAGAAAGCGGGGTACACAAGGAAAGGCTATTCATGGGAAAGATGAGTAGTTGGCAGACATACCAATTGCACAGAAAGCGGGCTACAAAAGGAAAGGCTAATCATGGGAAATATGAGTAGTTGGCAGACATACCAATTACACAGAAAAGTGGGATACAGAAGGAAAGACTATTCATGGGAAAGATGAGTAGATGGCAGACATACCAATTACATAAAAAGCGGGGTATACAAAGAAAGTCTATTCATGGGAAAGATGAGTAGTTGGCAGACATACCAATTGCACAGAAAGCGGGGTACAGAAGGAAAGACTATTCATGGGAAAGATGTGTAGTTGGCTGACATACCAATTGCACAAAAAGCGGGGTACACAAGGAAAGGCTCTTCATAGGAGAGATGAATAGTTGGCAGACATACCAATTGCACAGAAAGCGGGTACAAAATGAAAGGATATTCATGAAAAAGATGAGTAGTTGGCAGACATACCAATTACACAGAAAGCGGGGTACACAAAGAAAGGCTATTCATGGGAAAGATGAGTAGTTGGCATACATACCTGTGAAGAGAGCAGACACGATAATTAGATGATGGAGAGTAGAGATAAAGATTGAATAAGTGCATAATCTAGATTTTCTGGCCTAATTCATTTTCTGCACACTTATAGACCCACACTTAAGGATCCACACGCCGACAGTGTCTAAGCCGACAGTGTGCTATAGATATATATAGTGTTACCAAGGCACTCAGGTGGATCACAGAAGGGAGGGGCTGGTGCTCCTCTTATTTACTTAAATCAAAGCTGAAACCAGTTGTTGGATAGCAAAGGCAGAGATAACAGAGGGTCATAAAGAAAAGTGAGAATGGGGGTTCATGGAGTGGTCACTTACAGACATAACAATTGCACAGAAAGCAGGGTACACAAGGAAAGGCTATTCATGGGAAAGATGAGTAGTTGGCAGACATAAAAATTGCACAGAAATCGGGGTACACAATGAAAGGCTATTCATGGGAAAGATGAGTAGTTGGCAGCCATACCTGTGAAGAGAGCAGGCACGATAATTAGATGATGGAGAGTAGAGATGAAGAATGAATAAGTGCATAATCTAGATTTTCTGGCCTAATTCATTTTCTGCACACTTATAGACCCACACTTAAGGATCCACACACCGACAGTGTCTCAGCCGACAGTGTGCTACAGATATATAGTGTTAACAAGGCACTCAGGTTGATCACAGAAGGAAGTGGCTGGTGCTCTACTTAATTAATTACATCAAAGCTGAACCCAGCTGTTGGATAGCATAGCCAGAGGTAACAAAGGGTCATAAAGAAAAGTGAGAATGGGGGTTCATGGAGTGGTCACTTACAGACATAACAATTGCACAGGAAGCAGGGTACACAAGTAAAGGCTATTCATGGGAAAGATCAGTAGTTGGCAAACATACCAATTGCACAGAAAGCGGGGTACACAAGGATAGGCTATTCATGGGAAAGATGAGTAGTTGGCAGACATACTAATTGCAAGGAAAGCGGGGTACACAAGGAAAGGCTATTCATGGGATAGATGAGTAGTTGGCAGACATACCAATTGCACAAAAAGTGGGATACACAAGGAAAGGCTATTCATGGGAAAGATGAATAGTTGGCAGACATACCAATTGCACAAAGAGGTGGGGTACACAAAGAAAGTCTATTCATGGGAAAGATGAGTAGTTGGCAGACATACCAATTGCACAGAAAGCGGGGTACAAAAGGAAAGGCTAAAAATGGGAAAGATGAGTAGTTGGCAGACATACCAATTACACAGAAAGCGGGGTACAGAAGAAAAGACTATTTATGGGAAAGATAAGTAGATGGCAGACATACCAATTACATAAAAAGCGGGGTACACAAAGGAAGGCTATTCATGGAAAATTTGAGTAGTTGGCAGACATACCTGTGAAGAGAGCACACACGATAATTAGATGATGGAGAGTAGAGATGAAGATTGATTAAGTGCATAATCTAGATTTTCTGGCCTAATTCATTTTCTGCACACTTATAGACCCACCCTTAAGGATCCACACGCCGACAGTGTCTCAGCCCTCAGTGTGCTACAGATATTTAGTGTTAACAAGGAACTCAACACGTCAGACTATCCCCTACCCTTGCAAACTTCAAACGGAACCTGAAAACGCACCTGTTCCGAAATGCCTACAATCTACAATGAACTCGCTGCCGCCCGACCACCGTGCGGAGCTGCCGCCCGACCACCGTGCGGAGCTGCCGCCCGACCACCGTGCGGAGCTGCCGCCCGACCACCGTGCGGAGCTGCCGCCCGACCACCGTGCGGAGCTGCCGCCCGACCACCGTGCGGAGCTGCCGCCCGACCACCGTGCAGAGCTGCCGCCTGACCTACACCCCACCTATTGTCTCCTCTCCATAATCCTATAGAATGTAAGCCCGCAAGGGTAGGGCCCTCTTCCCTCTGTACTAGTCTGTCTACTGTAACTTGTATACGTATTTTGTATGTAACCCCCTTCTCATGTACAGCACCATGGAATTAATGGTGCTCTATAAATAAATAATAATAATAATAATAACTCAGGTGGATCACAGAAGGGAGGGGCTGGTGCTCCACTTAATTGCTTACATCAAAGCTGAACACAGCTGTTGGATAGCATAGGCAGAGATAACAGAGGGTCACAAAGAAAAGTGAGAATGGGGGTTCATGGAGTGGTCACTTACAGACATACCAATTGCACAGAAAGCAAGGTACACAAGGAAAGGCTATTCATGGGAAAGATGAGTAGTTGGCAGTAGAGTTGAGCGCGGTATGAGGTTCGAGGTTCTCCAGTTCTAGGCTCGAGTGATTTTGGGGGCTGTTCGAGGTCGAACTAGAACTCGAGAGCTCGATAGTTCTAGATACGTTCGAGAACGGTTCTACCATCAAAAAGCAGGGCTTTTTACAGCTACAGTGTGCAGGAGCCATCGCTGGCAGCCTGCCAGAAGCTGGTAACCAAGATAAGCATCGGGTATCCAACCAAAGCGCTTTGGTTAGTAACCCGATGTTTATCCTAGTTACTGTGCAGGAAGCCCACACTTCCCCGCTCAGCTCGCTCCACTCCCTCCTGCCCGCGGCATGTACACATACACAAACACACACACACACACACACACACACACACACACACACACACACACATGGTCCCGCTCGGCTTACCTGCGGTGATGAAGTCCCGCCATCCCGACCTCAGCGCTGTCACTATCCTCCATGGCCGCCGCTTGTCACATCACCTTCTCTCGCTTCCGACCCGAGACTGACTAGCGGTGACGTCACGGGCCTCTCGCGATACTTGGTGTGAAGGTGCCGGTCATTGAACTCAGTGACAGGGGCTGTCAGTGTGCTGGAGATCAGCGCAGGTAATGTACCTCGCTGACAGCAGCACTTGTCATCCCCTGCAGTGACCTGGGCTGACCCATTGATGTTAGCTCAGGTCACTGCACTGCTCTCCCAGCCAATGGGGAACATTCTGCTCTTCATTGACTGGGACAGTGTGGATCGTCATGGCAACCCCTTGGATTACACCAGACCTGGATTTGTTTTTCATTCTAATAAATTGGTTAAAGAGGGAATGTTTTGGGGAGTGTTTTTTAAAAAAAAAATGTGTTTGTCGTCTATTTTTTTTTATTACTGACTGGGTTGGTGATGTCGGGTATCTGATAGATGCCTGATCTCACCAACCCCAGGGCTTGATGCCAGGTGACATTACACATCTGGTATTAACCCCATATATTACCCCGTTTGCCACCGCACCAGGGCGCGGGATGAGCTGGGGCGAAGCACCAGGATTGGCGCATCTAATGGATGCACCACTTCTGGGGCGGCTGCGGCCTGCTATTTTTAGGCTGGGGAGAGTCCAATAACCATGGACCTCCCTAGTCTGAGAATATCAGACCCCAGCTGTCTGCTTTACCTTGGCTGGTGATCCAATTTTGGGGGACTCCTACGTGTTTTTTTTTTAAATTATTTATTTAATTTAAAATAACAGCGTGGGGTGCCCTCAGTTTTGGATTACCAGCCAAGGTGAGGTTGCCAGCTGTGGTCTGCAGGCTGCAGCCGTCTGCTTTACCCAAGCTGGCTACAAAACTAGGGGGAACCCTACGTCATTTTTTTTTTCATTTTTTTGGCTAAATACAAAGCTAAGCACCCCTTAGTGCCACATGAAAGGCACCAAAGGGTGCTCCACTTTTTCTCCACTTTTTCTCCACTTTTTCTACATTTTTTCTCCTCTTTTGCTACATTTTTTTCTCCACTTTTTCTCCACTTTTTCTCCACTTTTTCTCCACTTTTTCTCCACATTTTTCTCCACTTTTCTCCACTTTTTCTCCACTTTTTCTCCATTTTTTTCTCCACTTTTTCTCCACTTTTTCTCCACTTTTTCTCCACTTTTTCTCCACTTTTTCTCCATTTTTTTCTCCATTTTTTCTCCACTTTTTCTCCACTTTTTCTCCACTTTTTCTCCACTTTTTCTCCACTTTTTCTCCACTTTTTCTACATTTTTTCTCCACTTTTTCTCTACTTTTTCTCCGTTCTTTTTCTATGGTCGGTCTACCCATTAGCTCTGCCATGCATACTGTAGCTCTACACCTACTGCACATGTTACTTTATGATTGACATCTCTTTTGTACCAAAGCTGTCTAAGCCTACTCTGACCCCATATTTGTCATTACTATATTGTCCTTGTACTGTATTATGACATTTGTATCATGTGTTTCATTTCTTGCTGTGTTGCAATTTTTTTGCTGCATCCCAATTGTACCTCTACATTGTTCGAGTTTATGTTATTGTTCTCTCACTCTTATGTGATACTGATTATTGTCATTTTTCATGATTACATGCAGATAAGTCCAATCTGATGAAGGCTCAGGCCGAAACGTCATTTGTAACTTGTTTTGGACAAAAACATATATGCTTATGAAAATTTTTTTTTCTTAATACGGACCAATAAAGAGTGATTTTGCATTACTATCCGTTGTGACTTACTGACTTAGTCTGGGAGATTTAGAGTGCCGAGGTTACTCACTAATTTTATCTATTATTACCTCTGAGCACCTATATACCAGTGAGCAGAGCTTCCTCTACAGTAGTTCTCCTGATTAGGCATGCCCTTACCTCATGAGCAGGGCATTGCAGCTTTGGTAACAACCATTACGACATGGACTCTGCTGCTGTGGACCTGAGAAGAGTGAGTGCAGATTCATTGCACCCACACTCCTCACATGAAGGGTCCGCACTCCTAGAAAATGGGGGATACGTTCCCTGAGTGTCTCCACCCCATATTCTAGACGGTCCAGAGTCGTCGTGGGACCACTTTATTTTTTTTCTTATAATAAATTGGTGAAAGAGGAAATGTTTTGGGGACTGTTTTTTCAAATAAATTTCTTTTGTCGATTTTTTTTTTTGTTAGTACTGACAGTTTATGATGTTGGGTATCTAATAGACACCATGACATCACAAACTGCTGGGCTTGATCTCAGGTTACTTTACAGCTAGTATCAACCCGATTTATTACCCCGTTTGCCACTGCACCAGGGCACGGGATGAGCTGGGGTGAAGCGCCAGGATTGGCGCATCTAGTGGATGCGCCACGTCTGGGGTGCCTGCGGCCTGCTATTTTTAGGCTGTGAAGGCCCAATAACTATGGACCTTCCCACCCTGAGAATACCAGACCACAGCTGTCCGCTTTACCTTGGCTGGTGATCCAATTTGGGGGGGACCCTACTTTTATTGTGTAATTAATAATATTTATAAAATAATTATAAAAAAGAGCCTGAGGGTACCTCCACATTGGATCCCCAACCACGGTGAAGCTGCCAGCTGTGGTTTTCAGGCTACAGCCGTCTGCTTTACCCTAGCTGGCTATCAAAAATGGGGGGACCCAACGTCATTTTTTTTTTAACTATTTTTTAAATAGAAAAAATTAATGGGCTTCCCTGTATTTTGATTGCCAACCAAGGTAACGGCAGGCAGTTGGGGGTGGCAACCCATAGCTGTCTGCTTTATCTGCGCTGAGAATCAAAAATACCGCGGAGCGCTACGTCATTTATTTAAAGATTTATTTTTACAGCACTGTGATGTCCAGCAATCAAAATACAGGGAAGCCCATTTTATTTTTAGTTATTTAAATAAATAATTAAAAAAAATATATATGGGCTCCCGCTGCATTTTTTGTATTGCTAGCTAAGGGTAATCCAAGCAGCTACTGGCTGCTAACCCCCACTGCTTGGTGTTACCTTCACTGGCAATGGAAAATCCAGGGAAGCATTTTTTATTTTTTTTGCCAAAAAACTACAAAAAAAGGACGTGAGCTTCGCCATATTTTTGTATGCTAGCCAGGTATAGCAGGCAGGTGCTGGAAGAGTTGGATACAGCGCCAGAAGATGGCGCTTCTATGAAAATGCCATTTTCTGAGGCGGCTGCAGACTGCAATTCGCAGCAGTGGGGCCCAGAAAGCTCAGGCCAACCTGTGCTGCGGATTCCAACCCCCAGCTGCCTAGTTATACCTGGCTGGACACAAAAATGGGGCGAAACCTACGTCATTTGTTTTCTAATTATTTCATGAAATTCATGAAATATTAAAAAAAGGTCTTCCCTTTATTTTTGGTTCCCAGCCGGGTACAAATAGGCAACTGGGGGTTGGGGGCAGCCGTACCTGCCTGCTGTACCTGGCTAGCATGCAAAAACATGGCGAAGCCCACATAATTTTTTCAGGGGGCAAAAAACTTCTGCATACAGTCCTGGATGGAGTATGCTGAGCGTTGTAGTTCTGCAGCTGCTGTCTGTCTGTATGGAGAAGAGCAGACAGCAGCTGCAGAACTACAAGGCTCAGCATACTCCATCCAGGACTGTATGCAGAATTTTTTTGCCCACCAAAAAAATGACGTGGGCTTCGCCATTTTTTTGTATGCTAGCCAGGTACAGCAGGCAGCCACGGGCTGCCTCCAACCCCCAGTTGCCTATTTGTACCCGGCTGGGAACCAAAAATATAGGGAAGCCCGTTTTTTTTTAATTATTTCACTTATTTCATGAAATAATTAAAAAACAAATGACGTGGGCTTCGCCCCATTTTTGTGTCCAGCCGGGTACAACTAGGCAGCTGGGGATTGGAATCCGCAGCACAGGTTAGCCCGAGGTTTCTGGGCGCCTCTGCTGCGGATTTCAGTCCGCAGCCGTCCCAGAAAATGGCGCTCTCATAGAAGCGCCATCATCTGGCGCTGTATCCAACTCTTCCAACAGCCCTGGAGCCGGGTGGCTTGTTGGGTAATCATGAGTTAATACTGGCTTTGTTTTACTAGCTAGTATTAAGCCAGAGATTCTTAATGTCAGGCACGTTTGACCCGGCCATTAAGAATCTCCAATAAAGGGTTAAAAAAAAACACCACACAGAGAAAAAATACTTTAATAGAAATAACTACACAGACACATTAGAGACTCCATCTTTATTACCCCCTGTCAGCCCTCCACGATCCTGCTTTTCTGTCTTCTTTCTTTCTAGTGTAGTAGTAGTGACAATTGTAGTGAGGAATGAGGTTCACCAGCTCATCACTTGGGGCTGGGGAACCTCATCCTCACTACAATCCTCACTAGTGTAGTAGTAGTGACGATTGTAGTGAGGATGAGGTTAACCAGCTCATCACTTGGGGCTGGGGAACCTCATCCTCACTACAATCCTCACTACAATCGGGAAGCAGCGTGCAGCCTTCACTCCGTGAGTGATCAGTGCTGGCTGTCAGCGGTAACAGCGGTAACGCTGACAGACGCGTTACCATAGCAACGGTGCTCTCGGAGCCGCGGTTAGCGGTGACGTCACCGCTAACCGCGTTGCTATGGCAACGGTGATCTCCGTTAATGACCGGCTGTGTCAGCCGGTCCCTAACGGAACGGGGAGTCGACCGTGTGCTAGAGAATGTCGCCGGTACACGGCGATACACATATGTGCACCGTGTACCGGAGAGATGCACTCGCAGGTCCTACATGATGCGTCATAGTCATGTGACCAGTCTGTAGCCAATGAGATAATAGCCACGTGACTGGTCACATGGCTACTTTGACGTCACGATAGGTCCTGCATCTCTGCTGGCAGTGCCGTCAACGGGAGGATTCAGCGATCATCGGATGGAATAGCGGCAGGAGACAGAGTGCAGAAGGGATCGCGAGGACCGGTAAGTGTTATGGCAATGTTTATTAACTGTTTGTGTACATTTATAATGCATTTTTATGTGTTTGTGATTGCCTCCCGTTATAGCCTATAGGTTCGAGTTCGGTTCGTCGAACGTTCGACGAACCGAACTCGAACGGGACCCCCGTTCGGCGAACCGACCTCGAGCCGAACCGCGACCGGTTCGCTCATCTCTAGTTGGCAGACATACCAATTTGACAGAAAGCGGGGTACAAAAGGAAAGGCTATTCATGGGAAAGATGAGTAGTTGGCAGACATACCAATTGCACAGAAAGCGGGGTACACAAGGAAAGGCTATTCATGGGAAAGATGAGTAGTTGACAGACATACCAATGGCACAGAAAGCGGGGTACACAAGGAAAGGCTATTCATGGAAAAGATGAGTAGTTGGCAGACATACCTGTGAAGAGAGCAGACACGTCAATTAGATTATGGAGAGTAGAGATGATGAATGAATAAGTGCATAATCTACTGTTTCTGGCCTAAATCATTTTCTGCACACTTATAGCCCACACGTAAGGATCCAGACGCCGACAGTGTCTCAGCCGACAGTGTGTTTCAGATATATAGTGTTAACAAGGCACTTAGGTGGATCACAGAAGGGAGGGGCTGGTGCTCCTCTTAATTACTTAAATCAAAGGTGAACCCAGCTGTTGGATAGCATAGGCAGAGATAACAGAGGGTCATAAAGAAAAGTGAGAATGGGGGTTCATGGGATGGTCACTTACAGACATACCAATGCACAGCAAGCGGGGTACACAAGGAAAGGCTATTCATGGGAAAGATGAGTATTTGGCAGACATACCAATTGCACACAAAGCGGTGTAGACAAGGAGAGGCTATTCATTGGAAAGATGAGTAGTTGACAGACATACCAATGTCATAGAAAGCTCGGTACACACGGAAAGGCTCTTCTTGGGAAACATGAGTAGTTGGCAGACATACCTGTGAAGAGAGCAGACACGATAATTAGATGATGGAGAGTAGAGATGATGAATGAATAAGTGCGTAATCTAGATTTTCTGGCCTAATTTTTTTTCTGCACACTTATTGACCCACACTTAAGGATCCACATGCCGACAGTGTCTCATCCGACAGTGTGCTACAGATATATAGTGTTATAATAAACAAGAGCACGAGGAGTTTTGGTGCAAAAATAGAAAATTTTATTTTAATCTCAATAACAGGAAGAGAGTAAAGGACGTGCTAAACACAAGAATAGGGAATAAATACCTAGGCCCCGTGGACCACTAATATCAGTATTAATGAAAATAAATAAATTAAACATTAATACAGTGGGACTCAAAGTTTAGGTAGACCTATCAAGGTCACAGAGCATATTGTGAGCTAGGCAGGACACTAAAAGTATTCTATATCTAATATATACTTATATAGTAAAAGGCTGTATATAGTATAGTGTAGTATAGTATAATATACAAAAGATCAATACAAGAGCCTATATCAAAGGGTATAAGTTTAAATGGAGTGCCTGTCTGCTCACAGCTGTGGTGCAGGGGAGGCAGATCAGAGAATAGTCTCCATCTGGGTTCCATGAACCCCAGCCATGCTAAATTTTAGAAATTTAGGCAATTGCTAAAAAGAGCCCACATGAAGTCACACATATAATTCATTATAGGTAAGGCAGTGCATTTACAAATAATCCACTCATAAGGGAGCCCCTGAGACAAGTAAGGATCAGCAAGGTATAGTGTATATTAAGAAGTCTCAGCAGTAACCCATACATGGAGTGGGTCATAGGCAAAAGTCAAGCGCTTACCAAATAAGTGAAGTGGTGCAGGGGAACCCGACGGCTGTTTCGCGGTATACTTCCGCTTCTTCCGGGAGGAGTAAGTCCGGTGTGGGTGAGCCGCGCCACCCTTTTGAATTTTCACCACCCGGTCACATTATATCAATTACGTGACCGGATGTCAGGGAATCCAGGGACACCCGCGCAGCCACATAACGGAGCCCCGCGCTGCACACTAAGTGCACATGCGCGCGACGCGTCAGAGGGAGCGCAGCATCACAGTTCCCCAGCAACAGGAGGGACACATGGGGCGCAGATCGCCCGGACAAGCACACAGGCACCCGTGGAACACATAAGTACCAGGTGCACATCGGGCACTACACTCCCTGCGCCCCTCCTGGTGGCGAACAATGGAGAGCAGAGTAGATTAAAGAAATTATATTATAATGGACATACATAGTCCGTAACCAACCGCTAAATGTGTGACACATCACCAAGCATGTCGCCAGGGGCAGAGGGGGGACGCGTCACCACCGACGAGCGTGGCAGCTGTTCAAGGTGGAAAGTAAAACATTTAGGGGTTTTTTGTCCAATTTATGGGCAAAATGCTCATAGAGCTGCTCCCATACACAAAAAAGGGTGTGGGGGGGGATGAGTACAGTAATGGGAATATACGATTTGTATGCATGTCTAAAAAAAACTGAACTATCGGACAGGCCCAGAGAAATAAATGGTATGATAGAAGAGGAGAATCATCAGATGCAAAAATAATCGCATGTAATTACACATGTGTGGTATATCAACAAAACACATAGGTATATGTATTATGATATAAATAACATATATTATAAATATACGTGTTTTCCTAGAGTAAGGAAGGGAAGGAAAGGAGGGGGGAAGGGTAAAGGGGGGGAGAGGAAAGGGGAAATGAAAAAAAAAAAGAAAAGGGGAATACGTATATCACACGTATAGATGTTCATGAAAATGATGACACGTTCCTCTTCAATGTGGGTTCACAATCCTAGTTAGATGGCTTGAATGATGTAAGCACACACCGTAATAGGTCAGAAAAGATGGGGGGGGAGGATGAAGAACAAGAAGCCTAGTAACAAACAAAAAAATATGAGTATATATACAACACAAAATTTAAAATTTAAAAGCATGGGAACAGGAGGATCATTATTAGTTTACTCAGACCCGCATGCGGTAGATTCTCAATCCCTGACCTCTCACGCCTCAAAATCATAACTTTTATATGATTTAAATAATCACTGTTTAGGTATTAAAGATATATATTATAATGATTTAATGGGGCAAGAGGGTCAGAGATAAAGAAAGGAAGGGGAGGAACAGAAGGCCCAAATCCTCAAGCAAGCATGGAATTTATAAGAAAGGGGCAAAACTAATGGACTCATTCAGACCAGCGGGAGTAAGCGTACCCAGAACAGAGATCCAGCGGGTCTCAGTCTGTGCGAGACGTTTTTTAAGGTTTCCCCCCCTGATGCCCCCATGCACAACATCTATCCCCAGAACCTTCAATGATCTTGGGTTACATTGGTGCGCAGTCCTAAAATGTCTGGGTAAGGTTTTTAGGGTTGAAATGTCAGTTACCGTCTTGGATCCACAAATATCCCTCACGTGTTCTCGTGTTCGGATACGGAGCTCACGTGAGGTTAAGCCAATGTATATCAACGTGCAAGCACATGTGGCATAATAGATGACATGGGTGGTATGACATGAAATATACTCCTTAATTTGGAAAGTGCGAGAGCCATCGGCAGAGGAAAAAGAATTCCCCCTGCCGATGTTAACACATGCCACACAGTGCCCGCATGAGACACAACCCCTTCTAGGTGTGATCCCACCAAAAAAGTTTGAAGGGGCTGGTACATAGTGGCTACGCACCAAAAGATCACGTAGGTTTCTGGATCTCCTAGAAGTCATGGAAGGGGCATCCGGGAGGCAACCCTTAAGGGCTGGTTCGGCCTGTAGAATGGGCCAATGTTTTATCAATATATGGCGCATATTCTCCCACTGCTGATTGTATGTTGAAATGAACCTAATGGTATTCTCAGTCCTCTTAGGTTTTGATGGTAATAAAAGTTGTCCCCTAGTATTATGAATGGCATGAATGTAACCATTCTTGATGGCCCTCCCACTGTATCCGCGGTCACGAAATCTCCCCTTGAGATCATCAGCTTGACGTCTAAAGCTGGCCTCTATCAAGCAGATCCGCCTCATCCTGAGAAACTGACCAATCGGGACCGCTTTGATGGTAGAGTAGTTATGCGCAGAAGATGCGTGTAAAAGCGAATTTACGGAGGTAGACTTCCTGAACACATCAGTCTGGACGACCCGGTGACGGTCCAATTCCAGACTGATATCCAGGAAGTCAATCTTATTGAGGTCAAATTGGTAAGTGAGTTTGATGTTATAAGGATTTTGATTCAAGTCCCTAATGAAATCCCCGAGCTCCTCGGCTGTGCCCTGCCACAGAAACAAAATATCATCAATATACCTCATCCAGCACAGCAGATTGTCAGCCGCCTGCCCGCCCTCGCTGCCAAACAGTCCCCTCTCCCAGAACCTCAGGAAGAGGTTGGCATACGAAGGCGCGCAAGCCGCCCCCATGGCTGTGCCGCGGGTCTGTAGATAGAAATAATCTTTGAAAACAAAAAAATGTGTTTTAGGACAAAGCAGAGAAGCTCGAGGATTAATTTAGATAAGTGCGGATCCAGATTGGTCATTCCCAGGAAGAAGCAAACCGCCGTGAGGTCATCAGTATGTAAGATGCATGTATATAGTGCTTCGACATCAGTCGTGACCAAGAGTACTCCAGGATCCACAAATATCCCATCGACCCTAGTCAGGACGTCCGTAGTGTCCCGGACATATGAGGGAAGAGTTTCTACCAACGGTTTCAAATAGTAGTCCAAAAATTTACAAATTGGATCACTCAATCCCTCAATGCCGGACACTATGGGACGCCCGGGTGGGTCAAGGGGGTCTTTGTGGATCTTGGGTAGGAGATAGAAAGTCGGGATCTTAGGGGACACGGTGAGAAAGCCATCATACACCTTCTTAGTGATTATACCATCATCCAATGCTTGCTGTAAAATGAGTGACAGTGCAGCCAAAAAGCGAGGTAAAGGGTTATAATCCAATTTCTGGAATGTGTCTCTGTTCCTTAGCTGCCTGTAGGCTTCCCTCTCGTATTTGTCACAAGGCCAGATTACAATGTTGCCCCCCTTGTCCGAAGGTTTAATTACCACATCAGACATTGATTGTAATTGTCTGAGTGCAAGGCGGTAGTTGCGGCCCAAGTTATCACCACGCCTCTGAGTTGTGATTTTAGTGAAATCTTGGGTCACCACCTTGGTAAAGATATCCACCGCCGCACATAGGGACAAGGGGGGAAACCTTGATGACTTAGGATAAACACCTGGAGGAAACATACCTTGGGTTTGGGCATTCTGCTCCTCAAGTAAATCGTTAAGTGCTTGAAGTGCCTCTCTTTCAAGAGTGCTGTCTAGCCCGTCCTCTCCATGGCCTCGATGGTGAAGCTTCTTAAGGATCAGCTTCCTCGCGAAGAGGTGCAGGTCCTTTACTTGATAAAGCGTTTAAAGACGGGAATAATACCATCCCAGAGGGTGTGGATGATGGAGTTAAAGAGAGGATTTTTAAATATAAGGGCATCCTTAGGAAAAGGACCCGCATGTGGTGGAATAAATCTTTTTTAGAAAAATACCTGGAAAAGGACCTCATCCCCAGAGGCCTCAGAGTCCAGGTATTCCCCTCCTATGGAGTGGAAGACAAAGAATTTAAAAACGAATGGGAGATGCTGTCTGGTACATGCTCTCGTGGCTTCATGAAACTTTTGATTAAATCCAATTCTCAATCCTTGAAGGATTTTGAACGCGAAATGGAAGAATAACAGGCCTCAATGTCTCGTGATCTGCCCCGTGAATCCTTTGCTGCATTTGAGGATGAGCTGAAGCAGTTGGTTGAGAAATGGGACAAGGAAGTCAAAGATTTGAAATTTAAGAAACTGCAGAGAGATTTGAATGATTTTAACAACAATAAGATGTATCACTGGAGGATGCCGGGCGGCAGATCCAGACCTCCTTTCAGGTCTGGCTCTGCATCCCGCTCCCGTTCAATCTCTTTGCAGTCAGCCATTTCTGATAACGAATCCGTTGGGGAAACCTCCAGTACCTCTGGTATCACTGAAACCTATGGTATCAATACGAGAGGCAGGAATCGACAAACTAATCTCCAGTCAAAAAATCCAACAAAGGGGAAACCCACTAAAAAGCCGAACGCCTTGGAGGTAATTAACCTCTCTAATCATATCCTAACGCAACACCAACTCGAGGTACTCTCTAAGGGGTTGAGCTTTGTACCGACTAACTGCTTTAATCTCTTCACTGCAGTAAAGGACCTGCACCTCTTCACGAGGAAGCTGATCCTTAAGAGAGGCACTTCAAGCACTTAACGATTTACTTGAGGAGCAGAATGCCCAAAACCAAGGTACGTTTCCTCCAGGTGTTTAACCTAAATCATCAAGGTTTCCCCCCTTGCCCCTTTGTACGGCGGTGGATATTTTTACCAAGGTGGTGACCCAAGATTTCACTAAAATCACCACTCAGAGGCGTGGTGATAACTTGGGCCGCAACCACCGCCTTGCACTCAGACAATTACAATCAATGTCTGATGTGGTAATTAAACCTTCGGACAAGGGGGGCAACATTGTAATCTGGCCTAGTGACAAATACGAGAGGGAAGCCTACAGGCAGCTAAGGAACAGAGACACATTCCAGAAATTGGATTATAACCCCTTACCTCGCTTTTTAGCTGCACTGTCACTCATTTTACAGCAAGAATTGGATGATGGTATAATCACTAAGAAGGTGTATGATGGCCTTCTCACTGTGTCCCCTAAGATCCCGACTTTCTATCTCCTACCCAAGATCCACAAAGACCCCCTTGACCCACTCGGGCGTCCCATAGTGTCCGGCATTGAGGGATTGAGTGATCCAATTTGTAAATTTTTGGACTACTATTTGAAACCGTTGGTAGAAACTCTTCCCTCATATGTCCGGGACACTATGGACGTCCTGACTAGGGTCGATGGGATATTTGTGGATCCTGGAGTACTCTTGGTCACGACTGACGTCGAAGCACTATATACATGCATCTCACATACTGATGACCTCACGGCGGTTCGCTTCTTCCTGGGAATGACCAATCTCGATCTGCACTTATCTGAATTAATCCTCGAGCTCTTCTGCTTTGTCCTAAAACACAATTTTTTTGTTTTCAAAGATTATTTCTATCTACAGACCCGCGGCACAGCCATGGGGGCGGCCTGCGCGCCTTCGTATGCCAACCTCTTCCTGGGGTTCTGGGAGAGGGGACTGTTTGGCAGCGAAGGCGGGCGGCTGACCATGTGCTGTGCTGGATGAGGTATATTGATGACATTTTGTTTCTGTGGCAGGGCACAGCCGAGGAGCTCGGGGATTTCATTAAGGACTTGAATCAAAATGCTTATAACATCAAACTCACTTACCAATTTGACCTCAATAAGATTGACTTCCTGGATATCAGTCTGGAATTGGACCGTCACCGGGTCGTCCAGACTGATGTGTTCAGGAAGTCTACCTCTGTAAATTTGCTTTTACACGCATCTTCTGCGCATAACTACTCTACCATCAAAGCGGTCCCGATTGGTCAGTTTCTCAGGATGAGGCGGATCTGTTCGACAGAGGCCAGCTTTAGACGTCAAGCTGATGATCTCAAGGGGAGATTTCGTGACCGCGGATACAGTGGGAGGGCCATCAAGAATGGTTACAATCGTGCCATTCATAATACTAGGGGACAACTTTTATTACCATCAAAACCTAAGGGAACTGAGAATACCATTAGGTTCATTTCAACATACAATCAGCAGTGGGAGAATATGCGCCATATATTGATGAAACATTGGCCCATTCTACAGGCCGAACCAGCCCTTAAGGGTTGCCTCCCGGATGCCCCTTCCATGACTTCTAGGAGATCCAGGAACCTACGTGATCTTTTGGTGCGTAGCCACTATGTACCAGCCCCTTCAAACTTTTTTGGTGTGATCACACCTAGAAGGGGTTGTGTCTCATGCGGGCACTGTGTGGCATGTGTTAACATCGGCAGGGGGAATTCTTTTTCCTCTGCCGATGGCTCTCGCACTTTCCAAATTAAGGAGTATATTTCATGTCATACCACCCATGTCATCTATTATGCCACATGTGCTTGCCCGTTGATATACATTAACGTAACCTCACGTGAGCTCCGTATCCGAACACGAGAACACGTGAGGGATATTTGTGGATCCAAGACGGTAACTGACATTTAAACCCTAAAAACCTTACCCAGACATTTTAGGACTGCGCACCAATGTAACCCAAGATCATTGAAGGTTCTGGGGATAGATGTTGTGCATGGGGGCATCAGGGGGGGCAACCTTAAAAAACGTCTCGCACAGACTGAGACCCGCTGGATCTCTGTTCTGGGTACGCTTACTCCCGCTGGTCTGAATGAGTCCATTAGTTTTGCCCCTTTCTTATAAATTCCATGCTTGCTTGAGGATTTGAGCCTTCTGTTCCTCCCCTTCCTTTCTTTATCCCTGACCCTCTTGCCCCATTAAATCATTATAATATATATCTTTAATACCTACACAGTGATTATTTAAATCATATAAAAGTTATGATTTTGAGGCGTGAGAGGTCAGGGATTGAGAATCTACCGCATGCGGGTATGAGTAAACTAATAATGATCCTCCTGTTCACATGCTTTTAAATTTTAAATTTTGTGTTGTATATATACTCATGTTTTTTTGTTTGTTACTAGGCTTCTTGTTCTTCATCCTCACCCCCCCCCCCCCCATCTTTTCTGACCTATTGCGGTGTGTGCTGACATCATTCAAGCCATCTAACTAGGATTGTGAACCCACATTGAAGAGGAACATGTCATCATTTTCATGAACATCTATACGTGTAATACACGTATTCCCCTTGTCTTTTTTTTTTTTTTTTCTTCATTTCCCCTTTCCTCTCCCGCCCCCCCTCCTTTTCCCTTCCCCCTTCCTTTCCTTCCCTTCCTTACTCTAGGAAAACACGTATATTTATAATATATCTTAATTAATTCATAATACATATACCCATGTGTTTTGTTGATATACCACACATGTGTAATTACATGTGAGTATTTTTGCATCTGATGATTCTCCTCTTCTATCATACCATTTATTTCTCTGGGCCTGTCCGATAGTTCAGCTCTTTTCGACATGCATACAAATCGTATATTCCCATTACTGTACTCATTCTCCCCCCCCACCCTTTTTTTGTGTATGGGAGCAGCTCTATGAGCATTTTGCCCATAAATTGGACAAAAAAACCCTAAATGTTTTACTTTCCACCTTGAGCAGCTTCCACGCTCATCTGTGGTGACGCGTCCCCCCTCTGAGCCTGGCGACATGCTTGGTGATGTGTCACACATTTAGCGGTTGGTTACGGACTATGTTGTCCATTATAATATAATTTCTTTAATCTACTCTGCTCTCCATTGTTCACCACCAGGAGGGGCGCAAGGAGTGTAGTGCCCGATGTGCACCTGGTACTTATCTGTTCCATGGGTGCCTGTGTGCTTGTCCGGGCAATTTGCGCCCCATGTGTCCCTCCTGTTGCTGGGGAACTGTGACGCTGCGCTCCCTCTGACGCGTCGCGTGCATGTGCACTTAGTGTGCCGCTCGGGGCTCCGTTATGCGGCTGCGCGGGCGTCCCTGGATTCCCTGACATCCGGTCACGTGATTGATATCATGTGTAGAGTTGAGCGCGGTTCTAGGTTCTAGGTTCTCCAGTTCTAGGCTCGAGTGATTTTGTGGACTGTTCGAGATCGAACTAGAACTCGAGCTTTTTACAAAAGCTCGATAGTTCTAGATACGTTCGAGAACGGTTCTAGCAGCAAAAAGCAGGGATTTTTACAGCTACAGTGTGCAGGAGCCATCGCTGGCAGCCTGCCAGAAGCTGGTAACCAAGATAAACATCGGGTATCCAACCAAAGCGCTTTGGTTAGTAACCCGATGTTTATCCTAGTTACGTGGAGGAAGCCCACACTTCCCCGCTCAGCTCTCTCCACCCCCTCCTGCCCGTGGCATGTACACACACACACACACACACACACACACACACATACACGGTCACGCTCGGCTTACCTGCGGTGATGAAGTCCCGCCATCCCGACCTCAGCGCTGTCACTGTCCTCCATGGCCGCCGCTTGTCACATCACCTTCTCTCGCTTCCGACCCGAGACTGACTAGCGGTGACGTCACGGGCCTCTCGCGATACTTGGTGTGAAGGCGCCGGTCATTGAACTCAGTGACAGGGGCTGTCGGCAGTGCAGGAGATCAGCGCAGGTAATGTACCTCGCTGACAGCAGCACTTGTCATGCCCTGCAGTGACCTGGGCTGACCCATTGATGTTAGCTCAGGTCACTGCACTGCTCTCCCAGCCAATGGGGAACATCCTGCTCTTCATTGACTGGGACAGTGTGGATCGTCATGGCAACCCCTTGGATTACACCAGACCTGGATTTGTTTTTCATTCTAATAAATTGGTTAAAGAGGGAATGTTTTGGGGAGTGTTTTTTCAAATAAAAATGTGTTTGTCGTCTATTTTTTTTTATTACTGACTGGGTTGGTGATGTCGGGTATCTGATAGACGCCTGACCTCACCAACCCCAGGGCTTGATGCCAGGTGACATTACACATCTGGTATTAACCCCATATATTACCCCGTTTGCCACCGCACCAGGGCGCGGAATGAGCTGGGTCGAAGCACCAGGATTGGCGCATCTAATGGATGCGCCACTTCTGGGGCGGCTGCGGCCTGCTATTTTTAGGCTGGGGAGAGTCCAATAACCATGGACCGCCCTAGTCTGAGAATATCAGGCCCCAGCTGTCTGCTTTACCTTGGCTGGTGATCCAATTTTGGGGGACCCCTACGTGTTTTTTTTTTTAATTATTTATTTAATTTAAAATAACAGCGTGGGGTGCCCTCAGTTTTGGATTACCAGCCAAGGTGAGGTTGCCAGCTGTGGTCTGCAGGCTGCAGCCGTCTGATTTACCCTAGCTGGCTACAAAACTAGGGGGAACCCTACGTCATTTTTTTTTTCATTTTTTTAAATACAAAGCTAAGCACCCCTTAGTGCCACATGAAAGGCACCAAAGGGTGGTCCACTTTTTCTCCACTTTTTCTCCATTTTTTCTCCACTTTTTCTACATTTTTTCTCCACTTTTTCTCCACTTTTTCTACATTTTTTCTCCACTTTTTCTACATTTTTTTCTCCATTTTTCCTCCACTTTTTCTCCACTTTTTCTCCACTTTTTCTCCATTTTTTTCTCCATTTTTTCTCCACTTTTTCTCCACTTTTTCTCCACTTTTTCTCCACTTTTTCTCCACTTTTTCTCCATTTTTTCTCCACTTTTTCTCCACTTTTTCTCCACTTTTTCTCCATTTTTTTCTCCATTTTTTCTCCACTTTTTCTCCACTTTTTCTCTGTTCTTTTTCTATGGTCGGTCTACCCATTAGCTCTGCCATGCATACTGTAGCTCTACACCTACTGCACATGTTACTTTATGATTGACATCTCTTTCGTACCAGAGCTGTCTAAGCCTACTCTGACCCCATATTTGTCATTACTATATTGTCCTTGTACTGTATTATGACATTTGTATTATGTGTTTCATTTCTTGCTGTGTTGCAATTTTTTTGCTGCATCCCAATTGTACCTCTACATTGTTCGAGTTTATGTTATTGTTCTCTCACTCTTATGTGATACTGATTATTGTCATTTTTCATGATTACATGCAGATAAGTCCAATCTGACGAAGGCTCAGGCCGAAACGTCATTTGTAACTTGTTTTGGACAAAAACATATATGCTTATGAAAAAAAATTTTTTCTTAATACGGACCAATAAAGAGTGATTTTGCATTACTATCCGTTGTGACTTACTGACTTAGTCTGGGAGATTTAGAGTGCCGAGATTACTCACTAATTTTATCTATTATTACCTCTGAGCACCTATATACCAGTGAGCAGAGCTTCCTCTACAGTAGTTCTCCTGATTAGGCATGCCCTTACCTCATGAGCAGGGCATTGCAGCTTTGGTAGCAACCATTACGACATGGACTCTGCTGCTGTGGACCCGAGAAGAGTGAGTGCAGATTCATTGCACCCACACTCCTCACATGAAGGGTCCGCACTCCTAGAAAATGGGGGATACGTTCCCTGAGTGTCTCCCCCCATATTCTAGGCGGTCCAGAGTCGTCGTGGGACCCCTTTATTTTTTTTCTTACAATAAAATGGTGAAAGAGGAAATGTTTTGGGGACTGTTTTTTCAAATAAATTTTTTTTGTCGATTTTTTTTTTTTGTTAGTACTGACAGTTTATGATGTTGGGTATCTAATAGACGCCATGACATCACAAACTGCTGGGCTTGATCTCAGGTTACTTTACAGCTAGTATCAACCCGATTTATTACCCCGTTTGCCACTGCACCAGGGCACGGGATGAGCTGGGGTGAAGCGCCAGGATTGGCGCATCTAGTGGATGCGCCACGTCTGGGGTGCCTGCGGCCTGCTATTTTTAGGCTGTGAAGGCCCAATAACTATGGACCTTCCCACCCTGAGAATACCAGACCACAGCTGTCCGCTTTACCTTGGCTGGTGATCCAATTTGGGGGGGACCCTACTTTTATTGTGTAAGTATTAATATTTAGAAAATAATTATAAAAAAGAGCCTGAGGGGACCTCCACATTGGATCCCCAACCACGGTAAAGCTGCCAGCTGTGGTTTTCAGGCTACAGCCGTCTGCTTTACCCTAGCTGGCTATCAAAAATGGGGCGACCCAACGTCATTTTTTTTTTTAACTATTTTTTAAATAGAAAAAATTAATGGGCTTCCCTGTATTTTGATTGCCAACCAAGGTAACGGCAGGCAGATGGGGGTGGCAACCCATAGCTGTCTGCTTTATCTGCGCTGAGAATCAAAAATACCGCGGAGCGCTACGTCATTTTTTTAAAGATTTATTTTTACAGCACTGTGATGTCCAGCAATCAAAATACAGGGAAGCCCATTTTATTTTTAGTTATTTAAATAAATAATTAAAAAAAATATATATGGGCTCCCGCTGCATTTTTTGTATTGCTAGCTAAGGGTAATTCAAGCAGCTACTGGCTGCTAACCCCCACTGCTTGGTGTTACCTTCACTGGCAATGGAAAATCCAGGGAAGCATTTTTTATTTTTTTTGCCAAAAAACTACAAAAAAAGGACGTGAGCTTCGCCATATTTTTGTATGCTAGCCAGGTATAGCAGGTAGGTGCTGGAAGAGTTGGATACAGCGCCAGAAGATGGCGCTTCTATGAAAATGCCATTTTCTGAGGCGGCTGCAGACTGCAATTCGCAGCAGTGGGGCCCAGAAAGCTCAGGCCAACCTGTGCTGCGGATTCCAATCCCCAGCTGCCTAGTTGTACCTGGATGGACTCAAAAATGGGGCGAAGCCTACGTCATTTGTTTTCTAATTATTTCATGAAATTCATGAAATATTAAAAAAAGGGCTTCCCTTTATTTTTGGTTCCCAGCCGGGTACAAATAGGCAACTGGGGGTTGGGGGCAGCCGTACCTGCCTGCTGTACCTGGCTAGCATACAAAAATATGGCGAAGCCCACATAATTTTTTCAGGGGGCAAAAAACTTCTGCATACAGTCCTGGATGGAGTATGCTGAGCCTTGTAGTTCTGCAGCTGCTGTCTGTCTGTATGGAGAAGAGCAGACAGCAGCTGCAGAACTACAAGGCTCAGCATACTCCATCCAGGACTGTATGCAGAATTTTTTTGCCCACCAAAAAAATGACGTGGGCTTCGCCATATTTTTGTATGCTAGCCAGGTACAGCAGGCAGCCACGGGCTGCCTCCAACCCCCAGTTGCCTATTTGTACCCGGCTGGGAACCAAAAATATAGGGAAGCCCGTTTTTTTTTTAATTATTTCACTTATTTAATGAAATAATTAAAAAACAAATGACGTGGGCTTCGCCCCATTTTTGTGTCCAGCTGGGTTCAACTAGGCAGCTGGGGATTGGAATCCGCAGCACAGGTTAGCCCGAGGTTTCTGGGCGCCTCTGCTGCGGATTTCAGTCCGCAGCCGTCCCAGAAAATGGCGCTCTCATAGAAGCGCCATCATCTGGCGCTGTATCCAACTCTTCCAACAGCCCTGGAGCCGGGTGGCTTGTTGGGTAATCATGAGTTAATACTGGCTTTGTTTCACTAGCCAGTATTAAGCCAGAGATTCTTAATGTCAGGCACGTTTGACCCGGCCATTAAGAATCTCCAATAAAGGGTTAAAAAAAACACCACACAGAGAAAAAATACTTTAATAGAAATAAATACACAGACACATTAGAGACTCCATCTTTATTACCCCCTGTCAGCCCTCCATGATCCTGCTCTTCTGTCTTCTTTCTTACTAGTGTAGTAGTAGTGACGATTGTAGTGAGGATGAGGTTCACCAGCTCATCACTTGGGGCTGGGGAACCTCATCCTCACTACAATCCTCACTACAATCGGGAAGCAGCGTGCAGCCTTCACTCTGTGAGTGATCAGTGCTGGCTGTCAGCGGTAACAGCGGTAACGCTTACAGACGCGTTACCATAGCAACGGTGCTCTCGGAGCCGCGGTTAGCGGTGACGTCACCGCTAACTGCGTTGCTATGGCAACGGTGATCTCCGTTAATGACCGGCTGTGTCAGCCAGTCCCTAACGGAACGGGGAGTCGACCGTGTGCTAGAGCATGTCGCCGGTACACGGCGATACACATATGTGCACCGTGTACCGGAGAGATGCACTCGCAGGTCCTACATGATGCGTCATAGTCTTGTGACCAGTCTGTAGCCAATGAGATAATAGCCACGTGACTGGTCACATGGCTACTTTGACGTCACGATAGGTCCTGCATCTCTGCTGGCAGTGCCGTCACCGGGAGGATTCAGCGATCATCGGATGGAATAGCGGCAGGAGACAGAGTGCAGAAGGGATCGCGAGGACCGGTAAGTGTTATGGCAATAATTATTAACTGTTTGTGTACATTTATAATGCATTTTTATGTGTTTGTGATTGCCTCCCATTATAGCCTATTGGTTCGAGTTCGGTTCGTCGAACGTTCGACGAACCGAACTCGAACGGGACCCCCGTTCGGCGAACCGACCTCGAGCCGAATCGCAACCGGTTCGCTCATCTCTAATCATGTGGCCGGGTGGTGAACATTCAAAAGGGTGGCGCGGCTCACCCACACCGCAATTACTCCTCCCGGAAGAAGCGGTAGTATACCGCGAAATGGCCGTCGGAGATCCCCTGTGGCTGGGTTCCCCTGCACCACTTCACTTATTTGGTAAGCGCTCCACTTTTGCCTATGACCCACTCCATGTATGGGTTACTGCTAAGACTTCTTAATATACACTATACATTGCTGATCCTTACTTGTCTCAGGGGCTCCCTTATGAGTGGATTATTTGTAAATGCACTGCCTTACCTATAATGAATTATATGTGTGACTTCATGTGGGCTCTTTTTAGCAATTGCCTATATTTCTAAAATTTAGCATGGCTGGGGTTCATGGGACCCAGATGGAGACCATTCTCTGATCTGGCTCCCCTGCACCACAGCTGTGAGCAGACAGGCACTCCATTTAAACTTATATACTTTGATATAGGCTCTTGTATTGACCTTTTGTATATTATACCATACCTCCCAACTTTTAAAGAAGGAAAAGAGGGACAAAGTTTGCGGCGCTTTTTTAGGCCACGCCCCCTAACCACACCCATTTCACAGTCACGCCCATATCCACTCCCCATCCACACCCATTCAGCACAAACACGCAGGCAGCCGGCGGGCCTCCAGCACGGACACGCAGGCAGCCAGCGGGCCTCCAGCACGGACACGCAGGCAGCCGGCGGGCCTCCAGCACGGACACGCAGGCAGCCGGCGGGCCTCCAGCACGGACACGCAGGCAGCCACAGTGAGGCGGCCGGTCGCCTTCACAGACAGGCGGCCGGCCGCCTTCACAGACAGGCGGCGGGCTGCCCGCACAGAGAGGCGGCCAGCCGCCCGCAGAGAGAGGCGGCCGGCCGCCCGCACAATGAGGCGGCGGGCCGCCCGCACAGACAGGCGGCAGGGGGGCGCCCGCACAGACAGGCGGCAGGGGGGCGCCCGCACAGACAGGCGGCGGGGGGGCGCCCGCACAGACAGGCGGCAGGGGGGCGCCCGCACAGACAGGCGGCAGGGGGGCGCCCGCACAGACAGGCGGCAGGGGGGCGCCCGCACAGACAGGCGGCAGGGGGGCGCCCGCACAGACAGGCGGCAGGGGGGCGCCCGCACAGACAGGCGGCAGGGGGGCGCCCGCACAGACAGGCGGCAGGGGGGCGCCCGCACAGACAGGCGGCAGGGGGTGAGGGGGGAGGGAGGGAAATCAGCGCTGGGGAGATTAGTTTACTGTACCAGCAGCAGCACAGGCAGCGCTCCTCTCTATGCCACGTCTACTAGGATGGTAGGAGGGAAAAGCAGGGAGGCGGAGAGAGAGTGGGTGGGCGGAGCCCGGGAGCCGGCCGTCCCGCCCGTGGCAACGGGACAAACAACGTAAAGCGTGAAAGTCCCGCTGTATCCGGGACGGTTGGGAGGTATGCAGCATGTTAGAATGTGTACATAAGATCCCGCTGGTGGTGGCCGCAGCTTATAGGCCCCAAATCTGGTGACAGGTTCCCTTTAAAGTGAACCTGTCAGGTGCAATATGCACTCAGAGCCAGGAGCAGTTCTGGGTGTATATTGCTAATCCCTGCCTAACCGTCCCTGTATACACTAGCATAGATAAAGAGATCAAGAACAAATATTTTTAAAGATCTTATATCTTATGCTAATGAGCGCGGGGACTAGTCACAAGGGCGTTACTTCACTTGGCTAGTCGGCTCGCATAGCATGTTAGCATGTTATTACGCCCCTGTGTGAGTACTAACACGCTATATGAGCCGACTAGCCAAGTGAAGTAACGCCCTTGGGACTAGTCCCCGCGCTAATTAGCATAAGATATAAGCTCTTTAAAAATACTTTTTCTATAGATGCCTTTATCTATGCTAGTGTATACAGGGACAGTTAGGGAGGGATTAGCAATATACACCCAGAACTGCTCCTGGCTCTGAGTGCAGATTGCACCTGATAGGTTCCCTTTAAAGGGAACCTGTCACCAGAAATTTAGCAAAAAAAATAAAAGATTCCCCTCTGCAGCTCCTGGGATGAATTCTGGAAAGGTTCCTGTTGCTATTGTGCCCCCTTTGAGACCTAAAATAATACTTTATGAAGTCTTACCTTTTTGTATGCAAATCTGTTTTTATGGTCACGGGGGCGGGCTGCCTGGCGTCCGTTATTCCCCCTCCTGCCGTTGTACGCCGTCCCCCATTGCTCATTTCCATACATGAGGACGCCTTCCTCATGTAACTGTCCTCCTGAAGTTTTGTGCATGCCCAGTGCCACTCTCGCGGGAGTAAGCACTGTGCAAAGTGTGAACGCTTTTGAGGTGATTGCGCAGGCGCGAGATTATGGGCGGCGCTGTGATTGTCATCAGCAGCGTCATCCAAGTACCTGCCCATAATCTCGTGCCCGCGCTTCTCACTCTGCCTCCACCGTTATGTGCAAGCACTGGCCATATGAACCACGTTACCTATTATCATGGGCGCGAGATTATGGGCGGCGCTGTGATTGTCATCAGCAGCGTCATCCAAGTACCCGCCCATAATCTCGTGCCCGCGCTTCTCACTCTGCCTCCACCGTTATGCGCAAGCACTGGCCATATGAACCACGTTACCTATTACCATGGGCGCGAGATTATGGGCGGCGCTGTGATTGTCATCAGCAGCGTCATCCAAGTACCCGCCCATAATCTCGTGCAAGCAGTAATAGGTAACATGGTTCATATGGCCAGCACTTGCGCATAACGGTGGAGTCAGAGGGAAAAGTGCGGGCACGAGATTATGGGCGGGTACTTGGTTAACGCTGCTGATGACAATCACAGCGCCGCCCATATTCTCGTGCCTGCGCAATCACCTGAAAAAGCGTTCACATGCGCAAAACTTCGGGAGGACAGTTACATGAGGAAGGCGTCCTTGTGTATGTAAATGAGCAATGGGGGACTGCGTAAAGCGGCAGGAGGGGGAATAACGGACGCCAGACAGCCCGCCCCCGTGACCATAAAAACACATTTGCATACAAAAAGGTAAGACTTCATAAAGTATTTTTGTAGGTCTCAAAGGGGGCACAATAACAACAGGAACCTTTCCAGAATGCAGCCCAGGAGCTGCAGAGGGGAATCTTTTATTTTTATTGTGAAATTTCTGCTGACATGTTCCCTTTAACTGGTAGAGGAGCCAGGATAAAGCAGAGCTGAAGCTGTTGGGAAGCTAGGACCCAGCAGCTCTGCTCCACAGGCAGGAGACCACTGATCGGTAATAGAAGCCTGCATATGCCACTCTGCATAGGTTATTGTCACTGCTATCTGCAGGAGAGAGAAGTGCTGATTGCACGGTCTCCTCAGCTTCCTGACTCCCCGCGTGTCTGCAGCAGTGAGAAGCCGCACACGGGGAGTCAGAGAACAGCTGCAGACAAACGCAGGCTCCGGGACTGGGGGGGGTCGGCTCTGGTGCAGGGGGGGGGGCTCTGCTGCAGGGGGGGGGTCGCTCTGCTGCAGGGGGGTCGCTCTGCTGCAGGGGGTGATTCATACCTCAGCAGCAGTCACAGGAGTAGGTGCGCGCTCGGCTCTGTAATGAATAGTAGAAGGGAGAAACAGCGAGGCGGGGCTACAGTGGGTGGGTGGAGCCGTGACAAACAGCCTCACGGGCGGGACCCGGGATCAAAGGCTCAGAAGAGGGACTGTCCCGCTGTATCCGGGACGGTTGGGAGGTATGATTATACTATACTACACTATACTATATACAGCCTTTTACTATATAAGTATATATTAGATATAGAATACTTTTAGTGTCCTGCCTAGCTCACAATATGCTCTGTGACCTTGATAGGTCTACCTAAACTTTGAGTCCCACTGTATTAATGTTTTAATTTATTTATTTTCATTAATATTGATATTAGTGGTCCACGGGGCCTAGGTATTTATTCCCTATTCTTGTGCTTAGTACGTCCTTTACTCTCTTCCTGTTACTTATTGAGATTAAAATAAAATTTTCTATTTTTGCACCAAAACTCCTCGTGCTCTTGTTTATTATATGTCTTCTGGAGTGTGCTGTCTCGTGGTCACACTGGAGGGTCAATGTATAACCTTCCCAGTGTGACCTACATGAGACCTTAAGGTATAACCATGAGGCTTCTTGTTTGGATACAGATATATAGTGTTAACAAGGCACTAAGGTGGATCACAGAAGGGAGGGGCTGGTACTCCAATTAACTACTTAAATCAAAGCTGAACTCAGCTCTTGGATAGCATAGGCAGAGATAACAGAGGGTCATAAAGAAAAGGGAGAATGGGGGTTCATGGGATGGTCACTTACAAACATGCCAATTGCAAAGAAAGCAGGGTACACAAGGAAAGTCTATTCATGGAAAAGATGAGTAGTTGGCAGACATACCAATTGCACAGAAAGCGGGGTACACAAGGAAAACCTATTCATGGGAAAGATGAGTAGTTGGCAGACATACCAATTGCACAGAAAGCGGGGTACACAAGGAAAGGCTATTCATGGGAAAGATGAGTAGTTGGCATTCATACCAATTTCAAAGAAAGCGGGTACACAAGGAAAGGCTATTCAAGGAAAAGATGAGTAGTTGGCAGACATACCAGTGAAGAGAGCAGACACGATAATTAGATTATGGAGAGTAGAGATGATGAATGAATAAGGATCCACACGCCAACAGTGTCTCAGCCGACAGTGTGCTATAGATATATATAGTGTTAACAAGGCACTCAGGTTGATCACAGATGGGAGGGGCAGGTGCTCCTCCTAATTACTTAAATCAAAGCTGAAACCAGCTGTTGGATAGCATAGGCAGAGAAAACAAAGGGTCATAAAGAAAAGTGAGATGGGGATTCATAGACTGGTCACTTACAGACATACCAATTGCACAGAAAGCAGGGTACACAAGGAAAGGCTATTCATGGGAAAGATGAGTAGTTGGCAGACATACCAATTACACAGAAAGCTGGGTACGTGAAGGGAAAGCTATTCATGGGAAAGATGAGTAGTTGGCAGACATACCAATTGCACAGAAAGCAGGGTACAAAAGGAAAGGCTATTCATGGGAAAGATGAGTAGTTGGCAGACATAACAATTGCACAGAAAGCGGGGTACACAAGGAAAGGCTATTCATGGGAAAGATGAGTAGTTGGCAGACATACCAATTGCACAGAAAGCGGGGTACACAAGGAAAGGCTATTCATGGGAAAGATCAATAGTTGGCATACATACCAATTGCACAGAGAGCGGGGTACACAAAAAAAGTCTATTCATGGGAAGGATGAGTAGTTGGCAGACATACCAATTGCACAGAAAGCGGGGTACACAAGGAAAGGCTATTCATGGGAAAGATGAGTAGTTGGCAGACAGACCTATTGCACAGGGAGCGGGGTACACAAGAAAAGGCTATTCTTGGAAAAGATGAGTAGTTTGCAGACATACCAATTGCACAGAAAGCAGGGTACACAAGGAAAGGCTATTCATGGGAAAGATGAGTAGTTGGCAGACATACCAATTTCACAGAAAGCAGGGTACACAAGGAAAGGCTATTTATGGGAAAGATGAGTAGTTGGCAGACATACCAATTGCACAAAAAGCGGGGTACAAAAGGAAAGGCTATTCATGGGAAAGATGAGTAGTTGGCAGACATACCAATCACACAGAAAGCGGGGTACAGAAGGGAAGGCTATTCATGGGAAAGATGAGTAGTTGGCAGACATACTATTTGCACAGAAAGCAGGGTACACAAGGAAAGGATATTCATGGGAAAGATGAGTAGTTGGCAGACATACCTGTGAAGAGAGCAGACACGATAATTAGATGATGGAGAGTAGAGATGAAGAATGAATAAGTGCATAATTTAGATTTTCTGGCCTAATTCATTTTCTGCACACTTATAGAAACACACTTAAGGATCCACACGCCGACAGTGTCTCAGCCGACAGTGTGCTACAGATATATAGTGTTAACAAAGCACTCAGGTGGATCACAGAAGGGAGGGGCTGGTGCTCCTCTTAATTACTTAAATCAAAGCTGAACCCAGCTGTTGGATAGCATAGGCAGAGATAATAGAGGGTCATAGAGAAAAGTGAGAATGGGGGTTCATGGAGTGGTCACTTACAGACATACCAATTGCACAGAAAGCGGGGTACACAATGAAAGGCTATTCATGGTAAAGATGAATAGTTGGCAGACATACCAATTGCACAGAAAGCGGGGTACACAAGGAAAGGCTATTCATGGAAAAGATGAGTAGTTGGCAGACATACCTGTGAAGAGAGCAGACACTATAATTAGATGATGGAGAGTAGAGATGATGAATGAATAAGTGCATTATCTAGATTTTCTGGCCTAATTTATTTTCTGCACTTTTGAAATGGGGGTTCATGGAGTGGTCCCTTACAGACATACCAATTGCACAAAAAGCAGGGTACACATTGAAAGGCTATTCATGGGAAAGATGAGTAGTTGGCAGACATACCAATTGCACAGAAAGCAGGGTACACAAGGAAAGGCTATTCATGGGAAAAATGAGTAGTTAGCAGACATACCAATTGCACAGAAAGTGGTGTACACTAAAAAAGGCTAATAATGGGAAAGATAAGTAGTTGGCAGACATACCAATTGCTCAGAAATCGGGGTACACAAGGAAAGGCTTTTCATAGGAAAGATGAGTAGTTGGTAGACATACCAGTTGCACGGAAAGCAGGGTACACAAAGAAAGGCTATTCATGGGAAAGATGAGTAGTTGACAGAAATACCAATTGCACAGAAAGCGGGGTACACAATGAAAGGCTATTCATGGGAAAGATGAGTAGTTGGCAGACATACCAATTGCACAGAAAGCAGGGTACACAAGGAAAGGCTATTCATGGGAAAAATGAGTAGTTAGCAGACATACCAATTGCACAGAAAGTGGTGTACACTAAGAAAGGCTAATAATGGGAAAGATAAGTAGTTGGCAGACATACCAATTGCTCAGAAATCGGGGTACACAAGAAAAGGCTTTTCATGGGAAAGATGAGTAGTTGGTAGACATACCAGTTGCACAGAAAGCAGGGTACACAAAGAAAGGCTATTCATGGGAAAGATGAGTAGTTGACAGACATACCAATTGCACAGAAAGAGGGGTACACAAGGAAAGGCTATTCATGGGAAACATAAGTAGTTGGCACACGTACCAATTGCACAGAAAGTGGGGTACACAAGGAAAGGCTATTCATGGGAAAGATGAGTAGTTGGCAGACATACCAATTGCACAGAAAGCGGGGTACACAAGGAAAAGCTATTCATGGGAAAGATGAGTATTTGGCACACATACCAATTGCACAGAAAGCGGGGTACACAAGGAAAGGCTATTCATAGGAAAGATGAGTAGTTGGCAGACATACCAATTGCAAAGAAACGGGGTACACAAGGAAAGGCTTTTTTTGGGAAAGATGAGTAGTTGTCAGACATACCAATGGCAAACGTAGTTGGCAGACATTCCTGTGAACAGAGCAGACACGATAATTAGATGATGGAGAGTAGAGATGATGAATGAATAAGTGCATAATCTAGATTTTCTTGCCTAATTCATTTTCTGCACACTTATTGACCCACACTTAAGGATCCACACGCCGACAGTGTCTTAGCCGACAATGTGCTACAAGATATATAGTGTTAACAAGGCACTTAGGTGGATCACAGAAGGGAGGGGCTGGTACTCCAATTAACTACTTAAATCAAAGCTGAACTCAGCTGTTGGATAGCATAGGCAGAGATAACAGAGGATCATAAAGAAAAGTGGGAATGGGGGTTCATGAAGTGGTCACTTACAGGCATACCAATTGCACAGAAAGCAGGGTACACAAAGAAAGGCTATTCATGGGAAAGATGAGTAGTTGGCAGACATACCAATTGCACAGAAAACAGGGTACACAAGGAAAGGCTATTCATGGGAAAAATGAGTAGTTAGCAGACATACCAATTGCACAGAAAGTGGTGTACACTAAGAAAGGCTAATAATGGGAAAGATAAGTAGTTGGCAGACATACCAATTGCTCAGAAATCGGGGTACACAAGAAAAGGCTTTTCATGGGAAAGATGAGTAGTTGGTAGACATACCAGTTGCACAGAAAGCAGGGTACACAAAGAAAGGCTATTCATGGGAAAGATGAGTAGTTGACAGACATACCAATTGCACAGAAAGAGGGGTACACAAGGAAAGGCTATTCATGGGAAACATAAGTAGTTGGCACACGTACCAATTGCACAGAAAGTGGGGTACACAAGGAAAGGCTATTCATGGGAAAGATGAGTAGTTGGCAGACATACCAATTGCACAGAAAGCGGGGTACACAAGGAAAAGCTATTCATGGGAAAGATGAGTATTTGGCAGACATACCAATTGCACAGAAAGCGGGGTACACAAGGAAAGGCTATTCATAGGAAAGATGAGTAGTTGGCAGACATACCAATTGCAAAGAAACGGGGTACACAAGGAAAGGCTTTTTTTGGGAAAGATGAGTAGTTGTCAGACATACCAATGGCAAACGTAGTTGGCAGACATTCCTGTGAACAGAGCAGACACGATAATTAGATGATGGAGAGTAGAGATGATGAATGAATAAGTGCATAATCTAGATTTTCTTGCCTAATTCATTTTCTGCACACTTATTGACCCACACTTAAGGATCCACACGCCGACAGTGTCTTAGCCGACAATGTGCTACAAGATATATAGTGTTAACAAGGCACTTAGGTGGATCACAGAAGGGAGGGGCTGGTACTCCAATTAACTACTTAAATCAAAGCTGAACTCAGCTGTTGGATAGCATAGGCAGAGATAACAGAGGATCATAAAGAAAAGTGGGAATGGGGGTTCATGAAGTGGTCACTTACAGGCATACCAATTGCACAGAAAGCAGGGTACACAAAGAAAGGCTATTCATGGGAAACATGAGTAGTTGGGAGACATACCAATTGCACAGAAAGCAGGGTACACAAGGAAAGGCTATTCATGGGAAAGATGAGTAGTTGGTAGACATACATATTGCAAAGAAAGCGGGGTACACAAGGAAAGAATATTCATCGGAAAGATGAGTAGTTAACAAACATACCAATTGCACAGAAAGCGGGGTACACAATGAAAGGCTATTCATGGGAAAGGTGAGTTGTGTGCAGACATACCAATTGCACAGAAAGCAGGGTACACAAGGAAAGGCTATTCATGGGAAAGATGAGTAGTTGTTAGACATACCAATGTCATAGAAAGCGCGGTACACACGGAAAGGCTCTTCATGGAAAACATGAGTAGTTGGCAGACATACCTGTGAAGAGAGCAGACACGATAATTAGATGATGTAGAGTAGAGATGATGAATGAATAAGAGCATAATCTAGAGTTTCTGGCCTAATTC
Organism: Anomaloglossus baeobatrachus; assembly: GCF_048569485.1. Lineage (NCBI taxonomy): Eukaryota > Metazoa > Chordata > Amphibia > Anura > Aromobatidae > Anomaloglossus > Anomaloglossus baeobatrachus. The sequence continues at coordinate 511,190 of NW_027445184.1, read as the reverse complement.
ATTTTCTCCAAACTTACAGACCCACACGTAAGGATCCACACGCTGACAGTGTCACAGCCGACAGTGTGTTTCAGATATAAAGTGTTAACAAGGCACTCAGGTGGATCACAGAAGGGAGGGGCTGGTGCTCCTCTTAATTACTTAAATCAAAGGTGAACCCAGCTGTTGGATAGCATAGGCAAAGATAACAGAGGGTCATAAAGAAAAGTGAGAATGGGGGTTCATGGAGTGGTCACTTACAGACAAACCAATTGCACAGAAAGCGGGGTACACAATGAAAGGCTACTCATGGGAAAGATGAGCAGTTGGCAGACATACCAATAGCACAGAAAGCAGGGTACACAAGGAAAGGCTATACATGGGAAAGATGAGTAGTTGACAGACATACCAATTGCAGAGAAAGCAGGGTACACAAGGAAAGGCTATTCATTGGAAAGATGAGTAGTTGGCAGACATACCAATGTCATAGAAAGCGCGGTACACACGGAAAGGCTCTTCATGTGAAACATGAGTAGTTGGCAGACACCAATTGCACAGAGAGCGGGGTACACAAAAAAAGTCTATTCATGGGAAAGATGAGTAGTTGCCAGATATACCAATTGCACAGAAAGCAGGGTACACAAGGAAAGGCTATTCATGGGAAAGATGAGTAGTTGACAGACATACCAATTGCACAGAAAGTGAGGTACACAAGGAAAGGCTATTCATGGGATAGATGAGTAGTTGGCAGACATACCAATTGCACAGAAAGCGGGGTACACAAGGAAATACTATTCATTGGAAAGATGAGTAGTTGGCAGACATACCAATGTCATAGAAAGCGCGGTACACACGGAAAGGCTCTTCATGTGAAACATGAGTAGTTGGCAGACATACCTGTGAAGAGAGCAGACACGATAATTAGATGATGGAGAGTAAAGATGATGAATGAATAAGTGCATAATCTAGATTTTCTGGCCTAATTTATTTTCTGCACACTTATTGACCCACAATTAAGGATCCACATGCCGACAGTGTCTCAGCCAACAGTGTGCTACAGATATATAGTGTTAACAAGGCACTCAGGTGGATCACAGAAGGGAGGGGCTGGTTCTCCAATTAACTACTTAAATCAAAGCTGAACTCAGCTGTTGGATAGCATCGGCAGAGATAACAGAGGGTCATAAAGAAAAGTGAGAATGGGGGTTTATGGAGTGGTCAGTTACAGACATACCAATTGCACAGAAAGCAGCTTACACAAGGAAAGGCTCTTCATGGGAAACAGGAGTATTTGGCAAACATACCTGTGAAGAGAGCAGACACGATTATTAGACGATGGAGTGTAGAATAAGTGCATAATCTAGAGTTTCTGGCCTATTTCATTTTCTGCACACTTATAAACCCACACGTAAGGATCCACATGCCGACAGTGTCTCAGCCGACAGTGTGTTTCAGATATATAGTGTTAACAAAGCACTCAGGTGGATCACAGAAGGGAGGGGCTGGTGCTCCTCTGAATTACTTAAATCAAAGGTGAACCCAGCTGTTGGATAGAATAGGCAGAGATAACAGAGGGTCATAAAGAAAAGTGAGAATGGGGGTTCATTGGATGGTCCCTTACAGACATACCAATTGCACAGAAAGCGGGGTACACAAAGAAAGGGTATTCATGGGAAAGATGAGAAGTTGGCAGACTTACCTGTGAAGAGAGCAGACATGATAATTATATGATGGTGAGTAGCGATGAAGATTGAATAAGTGCATAATCTAGATTTTCTGGTCTAATTCATTTTCTGCACACTTATAGACCCACACGTAAGGATCCACACGCCAACAGTGTCTCAGCCGACAGTGTGTTATAGATATATATAGTGTTAACAAGGCACTCAGGTTGATCACAGATGGGAGGGGCTGGTGCTCCTCTTAATTACTTAAATCAAAGCTGAAACCAGCTGTTGGATAGCATAGGCAGAGAAAACAGAGGGTCATAAAGAAAAGTGAGAATGGGGATTCATAGAGTGGTCACTTACAGACATACCAATTGCACAGAAAGCAGGGTACACAAGAAAAGGCTATTCATGGAAAAGATGAGTAATTAACAGACATACCAATTGCACAGAAAGCGGGAAACACAAAGAAAGGCTTTTCGAGGGAAAGATGAGTATTTGGCAGACATACCAATTGCACAGAAAGCGGGGTACACAAGGAAAGGCTATTCATTGGAAAGATGAGTAGTTGGCAGACATACCAATGTCATAGAAAGCGCGGTACACACGGAAAGGCTCTTCATGGGAAACAGGAGTATTTGGCAGACATACCTGTGGAGAGAGCAGACACGATTATTAGATGATGGAGAGTAGAGATGATGAATGAATAAGTGCATAATATAGAGTTTCTGGCCTATTTCATTTTCTGAACACTTATAGACCCACACGTAAGGATCCACATGCCAACAGTGTCTCAGCCGACAGTGTGTTTCAGATATATAGTGTTAACAAGGCACTTAGGTGGATCACAGAAGGGAGGGGCTGGTGCTCCTCTTAATTACTTAAATCAAAGGTGAACCCAGCTGTTGGATAGCATAGGCAGAGATAACACAGGGTCAGAAAGAAAAGTGAGAATGGGGGTTCATGGGATGGTCACTTACAGACATACCAATTGCACAGAAAGCAGGGTACACAAGGAAAGGCTATACATGGGAAAGATGAGTAATAGGCAGACATACCAATTTCACAGAAAGCGGGGTACACAAGGAAAGGCTATTCATGGGAAAGATGAGTAGTTGGCAGACATACCAATTGCACAGAAAGCGGGGTACAGAAGGAAAGGCTATTCATGGGAAAGATGAGTAGTTGGCAGACATACCAATTTCACAGAAAGCGGGGTACACAAGGAAAGGCTATTTATGGGAAAGATGAGTAGTTGGCAGACATAAGAAATTGCACAGAAAGCGGGGTACAGAAGGAAAGGCTATTCATGGGAAAGATGAGTAGTTGGCAGACATACCAATTGCACAGAAAGCGGGGTACACAAGGAAAGGCTATTTATAGGAAAAATGAGTAGTTGGCAGACATACCAATTGCACCGAAAGCGGGGTACACAAGGAAAGGCTATTTATGGGAAAGATGAGTATTTTACAGACATACCAATTGCACAGAAAGCGTGGTACACATGGAAAGGCTCCTCATGGGAAACAGGAGTATTTGGCAGACATACCTGTGGAGAGAGCAGACACGATTATTAGATGATGGAGAGTAGAGATGATGAATGAATAAGTGCATAATATAGAGTTTCTGGCCTATTTCATTTTCTGAACACTTATAGACCCACACGTAAGGATCCACATGCCAACAGTGTCTCAGCCGACAGTGTGTTTTAGATATATAGTGTTAACAAGGCACTTAGGTGGATCACAGAAGGGAGGGGCTGGTGCTCCTCTTAATTACTTAAATCAAAGGTGAACCCAGCTGTTGGATAGCATAGGCAGAGATAACACAGGGTCAAAAAGAAAAGTGAGAATGGGGGTTCATGGGATGGTCACTTACAGACATACCAATTGCACAGAAAGCAGGGTACACAAGGAAAGGCTATACATGGGAAAGATGAGTAATAGGCAGACATACCAATTTCACAGAAAGCGGGGTACACAAGGAAAGGCTATTCATGGGAAAGATGAGTAGTTGGCAGACATACCAATTGCACAGAAAGCGGGGTACAGAAGGAAAGGCTATTCATGGGAAAGATGAGTAGTTGGCAGACATACCAATTTCACAGAAAGCGGGGTACACAAGGAAAGGCTATTTATGGGAAAGATGAGTAGTTGGCAGACATACCAATTGCACAGAAAGCGGGGTACAGAAGGAAAGGCTATTCATGGGAAAGATGAGTAGTTGGCAGACATACCAATTGCACAGAAAGCGGGGTACACAAGGAAAGGCTATTTATAGGAAAAATAAGTAGTTGGCAGACATACCAATTGCACAGAAAGCGGGGTACACAAGGAAAGGCTATTTATGGGAAAGATGAGTATTTGACAGACATACCAATTGCACAGAAAGCGGGGTACACAAGGAAAGGCTATTCATGGGTAAGATGAGTAGTTGGCAGACATACCAATTGCACAGAAAACGGGGTACACAAGGAAAGGCTTTTCATGGGTAAGATGAGTAGTTGGCAGACATACCAATTGCACAGAAGGCAGGGTACACAAGGAAAGGCTATTCAAGGGAAAGATGAGTAGCTGGCAGACATACCAATTGCACAGAAAGCGGGGTACACAAGGAAAGGCTATTCATGGGTAAGATGAGTAGCTGGCAGACATACCAATTGCACAGAAAGCGGAGTACACAAGGAAAGGCTATTCATGGGAAACATGAGTAGTTGGCAGACATACCAATTGCACAGTAAGCGGGGTACACAAGGAAAGGCAATTCATGGGAAACATGAGTAGTGGGCAGACATACCAATTGCACAGAAAGCAGGGTACACAAGGAAAGAAAAATGTATCTTCAGCTCACCTGCTGCCCAGGCTGCTCAGCCTTGCGGGTGCCTTGGATCCACCGGTGAGTCCCAGCCGGTAGTGAACAAAGTAACATGAGGAGGAGAAAGGATCCGGCACAATTCTTCTTATGATAAAAACATCAGAAACTTTATTGAGGTAATATTAAAACCATCGTGAAGACCGTGTGTCCATTCAAATCATATGAAACTAGATCATGAGATCTTTACGCGTTTCGGACTTCCAATAAAACCAAAAGAGTCCTTAATCATAAGTCAGAAGTATTGTGCCGGATCCTTTCTCCTCCTCATGTTACTTTGTACACAAGGAAAGGCTTTTCATGGGAAAAATGAGTAGTTGGCAGACATTCCTGTGAACAGAGCAGACACGATAATTAGATGATGGAGAGTAGAGATGATAAATGAATAAGTGCATAATCTAGATTTTCTGGCCTAATTCATTTTCTGCACACTTATAGACCCACACTTAAGGATCCACACGCCGACAGGGTCTCAGCCGACAGTGTGCTACAGATATATAGTGTTAACAAGGCACTCAGGTGGATCACAGAAGGGAGGGGCTGGTGCTGCTCTTAATTACTTAAATCAAAGCTGAACCCAGCTGTTGAATAGCATAGGCAGAGATAACAGAGGGTCATAAAGAAAAGTGGGAATGGGGTTTCATGAAGTGTTAACTTAAAGACATGCCAATTGCACAGAAAGCAGGGTACACATGGAAAGGCTATTCATGGGAAAGATGAGTAGTTGGCAGACATACCAATTGCACAGAAAGCGGGGTACACAAGGAAAGGCTATTCATGGGAAACATGAGTAGTAGAGTTGAGCGCGGTTCGCGGTTCGAGGTTTTCCAATTCGCGGTTCGAGTGATTTTGGGGGGTTTTCTAGATCGAACTAGAACTCGAGCTTTTTGCTAAAGTTCGATAGTTCTAGTTACGTTCGAGAACGGTTCTAGCAGCAAAAAGCAGGGCTTTTTACAGCTATAGTGTGCAGGAGCCATTGCTGGTAGCCTGCCAGAAGCTGGTAGCCAAGATAAACATCGGGTATCCAAGCAAAGCGCTTTGGTTAGTAACCCGATATTTATCCTAGTTACGTGTGCAAGAAGCCGACACTTCCCTGCTCAGCTCGCTCCGCCCCCTCCTGCACGCGGCATGTACACATACATACTCACACACACACACACTCACACTCATCTGTCCCCAGCCATGCAGTCCACGACACTGACATCCTCAGCGCCACATGACCCTGCTAGGCTCCACCCACTTCGCACTCCGCCGCCAGCACACTATGGCTCCGCCCACCTGGCACTCTGCACACATGGTCCCGCTAGGCTCCGCCCACCTGACACTGCACACATGGTCCCGCTAGGCTCCGCCCACCTGACACTCTGCACACATGGTTCCGCTAGGCTCCGCCCACCTGACACTCTGCACACATTACCCCGCTAGGCTCCGCCCACCTGGAATTCTGCACACATGTCACTGCTAGGCTCCGCCCACCTGGCACTCTGCACACATGACCCCGCTAGGCTCCGCCCACCTGGCACTCTGCACACATGACCCCGCTAGGCTCCGCCCACCTGACACTCTGCACACATGGTCCCGCTAGGCTCCGCCCACCTGACACGCTGCACACATGGTCCCGCTAGGCTCCGCCCACCTGACACTCTGCACACATAGTCACGATAGGCTCCGCCCACCTGACACTCTGCACACATTACCCCGCTAGGCTCCGCCCACCTGGCACTCTGCACACAGTCCCACTAGGCTCTGCCCACCTGACACTCTGCACACATGGTCCCGCTAGGCTCCGCCCACCTGACACTCTGCACACATTGTCTTGCTAGGCTCCGCCCACCTGGCACTCTGCACACATTACCCCGCTAGGCTCCGCCCTTCTGGCACTCTGCACACATGGCACTGCTAGGCTCCGCCCACCTGACACTCTGCACACATTACCCCGCTAGGCTCCACCCACCTGGCACTCTGCCCACATTACCCCGCTAGGCTCCACCCACCTGGCACTCTGCCCACATGGTCCCGCTCGGCTTACCTGCGGTGATGAAGTCCCGACCTCAGCGCTGTCACTGTCCTCCATGGCCGCCGCTTGTCACATCACCTTCTCTCGCTTCCGACCCGAGACTGACTAGCGGTGACATCACGGGCCGCTAGCGATACTTGGCTGTGAAGATAATTGAAGTCAGTGTGCAGGAGATCAGTGCAGGTAATGTACTTCGCTGACAGCAGCACTTGTCATCCCATGCAGTGACCTGGGCTGACCTATTGATGTTAGCTCAGGTCACTGCACTGCTCTCTCAGCCAATGGGGAACATCTTGCTCTTCATTGACTGGGACAGTGTGGATCGTCATGGTAACTGCTTGGATTACACCAGACCTGGATTTGTTTGTCTTTCTAATAAATTGGTTAAAGAGGGAATGTATTGGGGAGTGTTTTTTCAAATAAAAATGTGTTTGTCGTCTATTTTTTTTTTATTACTGACTGGGTTGGTGATGTCGGGTATCTGATAGACGCCTGACCTCACAAACCCCAGGGCTTGGTGCCAGGTGACATTACACATCTGGTATTAACCCCATATATTACCCCGTTTGCCACCGCACCAGGGCACGGGATGAGCTGGGGCGAAGCACCAGGGTTGGCGCATCTAATGGATGCGCCACTTCTGGGGCGGCTGCGGCCTGCTATTTTTAGGCTGGGGAGAGTCCAATAACCATGGACCTCCCTAGTCTGAGAATATCAGACCCCAGCTGTCTGCTTTACCTTGGCTGGTGATCCAATTTAATTAAATTATTTATTTAATTTAAAATAACAGCGTGGGGTGCCTCAGTTTTGGATTACCAGCCAAGGTGAAGCTGCCAGCTGTGGTCTGCAGGCTGCAGCCGTCTGCTTTACCCTAGCTGGCTACAAAAATAGGGGGAACCCTACGTCATTTTTTTTTTTCATTTTTTTGGCTAAATACAAAGCTAAGCACCCCTTAGTGCTACATGAAAGACACCAAAGGGTGCAAAATTACAAAATGCAGGAGAGTGGGAAATTATGTGTCTTTCTGCCATTATAATGACAGAAAAGACTGATATGAAGTGTACAAGCACAAGAAAATCACCAGAGCGCTCTACGCTGTGAAAAGCAGTAGAAAATGGCACTGGAGTGAACATGTGACCGCCTCATGTAGGTTGAAGCTATGGATCCTGGGTAAATTTATGTATTTTCCCTCCTTCAGTTTTTTTGCAGCAAAAAAAACGGAAGGCACACGGATGACAAACAGATGACATACGGACCGTCTACAGAACGGAAACGGATGCCACACGGATGCACCCGTGAATAAAAACGGACTGTTTTTTGCAGACTGCAAAAAAGTATCGGTCGTGTTAATGTAGCCTTATTCTGATCTGCCGTTTATAAACAGCCTAGGATAGGGAGAAATAAGTGAATAACGCCCCCCAGTGTCAGAAAATCTCCGGGGTTTCAGGCGTAGCTGAGACCCTGGAGATCCTGATTCAGGACGTTTTTTCCGGTCCCCGCTCACGTGATCACAGGTACACACCGTACACCGATGATCACGTTACAGTAAATGACAGTGTCGGTAAAAAATTATTTATCTCCCATCTGGCATGAACAAACATGATAAATCTCCTACCCGGTCCCCTCCGGTCCCCCGGTGTCGCCAAAGTGCCCCCCCTGATGCCCTCCCAGAAATCCAAGATGGCCGCGCGCACAGCAGCGCGCCAGCCGCATTCACTCTACTCCTCTGATTTCTGTCGCATGTGCCATGACACATGCGACAGAAAACTCCTCCCCGGTGTCCCACGGTACCTGTGCAGCGTTGATCCCCCACGGCCCTCACCTTCACAATAGACTCTGCCGCATGCACAGAGCGGCTGTCAGCTCAAGTTCCTGTGTTCAGACACAGTGAGTGGTGGTTATGCATCTGTAAGCTAAATGGGCGGCACAGTGGCTCAGTGGTTAGCACTGCAGTCTTGCAGCGCTGAAGTCCTGGGTTCAATTCCCACCAAGGACACCATCTGCAAGGAGTTTGTATGTTCTCCCTGTGTTTGCGTGGGTTTCCTCCGGGTTCTCCGGTTTCCTCCCACACCCCAAAGACATACAGATAGGGAATTTAGATTGTGAGCCCCAATGGGGACAGTGTTCGCAATGTATGCAAAGCGCTATGGAATTAATAGCGCTAAATAAATGAATAAATTATTATTATTACTGCAATGCCCTGCTCATGAGGTAAGGAACATAGTTGATCAGGAGAGGTATATACTACATTTCCAAATGGAGGAGTTTGATTTTATAGTTGCCCTGCTGAATGACTACCAAACATGAGAGTCCGCTGCTCTTAATTACTTAAATCAAAGCTGAACCCAGCTGTAGAGTAGCATAGGCAGAGATAATAGAGGGTCATAAAGAAAAGTGGGAATGGGGGTTCATGGAGTGGTCACTTACAGACATACCAATTGCAAAGAAAGCAGGGTACACAAGAAAAAGGCTATTCATGGGAAAGATGAGTAGTTGGCAGACATACCAATTGCACAGAAAGCAGGGTACACAAGGAAAGGCTCTTCATGGGAAAGATGAGTATTTGGAAGACATACGAATAGCACAGAAAGCGGAGTACACAAGGAAAGGCTATTCATGGGAAAGATGAGTAGTTGGCAGACAAACCAATTGCACAGAAAGCGGTGTACACAAGGAAAGGCTATTCATGGGAAGGATGAGTAGTTGGCAGACATACCAATTGCATAGAAAGTGGGGTACACAAGAAAAGGCTTTTCATGGGAAACATGAGTAGTTGGCAGACATACCAATTGCACAGAAAGCGGGGAACACAAGGAAAGGCTATTCATGAGAAAGATGAGTAGTTGGCAGACATACCAATTGCATAGAAAGCGGGGTACACAAGGAAAGGCTATTCATGGGAAATATGAGCAGTTGGCAGACATACCAATTGCACAGAAAGCGGGGTACACAAGGAAAGGCTATTCATGGGAAAGATAAGTAGTTGGCAGACATATCAATTGCACAGAAAGCAGGGTACACAAGGAAAGGCTATTCATGGGTAAGATGAGTAGTTGGCAGACATACCAATTGCTCAGAAAGCAGGGTACACAAGGAAAGGCTATTCATGGGAAAGATGAGTAGTTGGCAGACATACCAATTGCACAGAAAGCGGGGTACACAAGGAAAGGCTATTCATGGGAAACATGAGTAGTTGGCAGACATACCAATTTCACAGAAAGCGGGGTACACAAGGAAAGGCTATTCATGGGAAAGATGAGTAGTTGGCAGACATACCAATTGCTTAGAAAGCAGGGTACACAAGGAAAGGCTATTCATGGGTGTCACGAACAGCCGGGGAAGTCACTCAGAAATCCGCAGCTGTTCACTGATTTGTCACACACGACTACTCTCTATCGCCCCCCTTATCTGCAGGCCACTTTTGGTACTGCAGGACAATGCATAAGATGGGGCTGCTGAGCTGATAATGCCAAATATTGGAGGTCTCACAGCAAGGGTAAATGTATATATCCCCAATTCCTGCTAATGGAATATTTATATACCTCGGTACCCTTAATGATAGCACTCCAATAATTCAATGCAATACAATTACGCTGCCACCACCCAGACTTTCTACAGGTAGCTGGGGACCCGTTTCAGATAGCATAAGGCCCTTCAGGGTTTTGGATTCGTATATAAAGCATAAGGAAAGAAACTCTTAAATTTTTATATATTTAATCCAAAAATAGGCACTGTTTAAAGAATATACAGGAATTTACAAAAGGGAACAATACACAATACGGCATAACAGTTACATTAAAATAAAAGGTATAAAAGTGAGACTTACTAAGCTTATGCCATAGAAGATACTTCTGCTTAGGGAGTAGGAGGGAACTCCAAAAGAAGAAGATGTTAGAATCGGCCAGCATCACCCTTCATGATGCCCTCCAGTACTGACTGCCACCCAGAACGAAGCTGTTCCTATTATATATTAGGTAGCCCCCCTTTCTCTGTGACATCATTTTATGGTCTCTTGTGGGCTGTGCTCTGATGCTCACAAAGTTCCATAATTCTAGGGTTTTTCATATCTTTGCTCCTGGGTCACACAGGTGAAAGATATTAGCGTCAAATTTTATATCTCGATTTTACAGTTACATTGATACCAAACACAACGCCTCTAGTACAATTTTACTGGCCAATACTAATTTGTCGTGATTCCATCGATCTCCTCGTCATGTGAGACGGTGCGCTGGGTTCCGCACGACGCAGGGATTCTGGCAATATGTTTTCCATTTTTCTAGCATTAAAGCATTAAAAACCTGCTTTGGGAGTATTCCCGCCAATATTACAAAGAATTGTTTTTCTCTGCAGCTTTTTGGCTTTAGTTCTACCATCACCCAAAGTCATAAATACCTTAAGCTTCCAGGCTGATCAGATAATCGCCATGACGACCTGTGGCTGGTGAAGAAGAGGAGGGGGATGAAGACCCTTCAACAGTTCTACATGACACCTCCCCCTTTTTGAGGTAGCATGGGAGATTGATTTGCCAATCGTCTCCTAAGCCTACCTCGCTGGCATCCCCCTGCCGGGACAGCCCATCAGCGTTGCCATGCTCAACACCCTTCCTGTGTTGAATGGTAAAGTCATACTGCTGTAGTGCCAAGCTCCACCGCAGTAGCTTACCATTGTCGCCGGCCACCCGGTGTAGCCAGCTGAGAGGGTTTTGGTCTGTCACTATGGTGAAGTTGCGTTCATATAGGTAGGACTGCAGTTTCCACAGGGCCCACACTAAAGCGAGGCACTCCTTCTCCACAGTGGCGTAGGCCACTTCCCGGGATAAGAGCTTGCGGCTGAGAAACATCACCGGATGCTTTTCTCCCTTCCCATTTACCTGGCTGAGTACTGCACCAAGGCCAAACGCACTGGCATCTGTCTGAACTATGAACCGTCGGGTGAAGTCCGTGGCTTGTTGGATTGGGGAACTGGCGAGGGCAGCTTTCAGTGCCCTGAAGGACCGTTCACAGTCATCTGTCCAGGTGACTACTTGCGGTAGCTTCTTTTTGGTGAGGTCCGTCAATGGCTTAGCAAGAGCACTATAGTTAGGAACGAACTTCCTATAGTACCCTGCCGTACTCAAGAACGACATCACCTGCTTCTTTGACTTTTTTTTGACTGGGGGTAGGCCAGGAGGTGATGGCATCAACCTTCCCTGGCTCTGGTTTCAGGGTCCCGCCACCCACTCTGTGTCCGAGGTACTGTACCTCCGTCATGCCGATCTGACACTTCCCTGGCTTTATAGTCAGACCAGCGCTTTGGATCCGCCTGAGCACCTGCTCCAGGTGCCCCAGGTGTTCCTCCCAAGTGGGACTAAAGATGGCAATGTCATCCAGGTAAGCTACTGCAAACCCTCTTAGTCCCTCGAGCAGCTGGTCGACCAATCGCTTAAAAGTGGCAGGAGCATTTCTCATGCCAAAGGGCATGACAAGGGATTCATACAGCCCGAATGGGGTGATGAAGGCGGACCTTTCCTGTGCTTCCTTGGACATAGGAATCTGCCAGTACCCTCGACTCAGGTCCATGATGGTCAGGTACCGGGCCCCGGCTAAGCAATCCAGTAACTCATCGATGCGTGGCATTGGGTACGCATCGGGTGCTGTGATTGCATTTAGCCTCCTGTAGTCCACACAAAACCGGGTTGTCCGGTCCTTTTTTGGAACCAAGACTACAGGCGAGGCCCATGCACTTTTGGACCTCTGGATCACTCCCAGGACTAGCATTTCATCGATCTCCCTTTTTATGTCTTTTTGTACCTCTAGGGAGACACGGTATGGGGGTTGACGAACTGGGGAATGACTCCCTGTGTCCACCTGGTGGGTGGCTAGGGATGTCTTCCCTGGGACATTCGTGAAGGTCATCAGATAGGGCCGGAATACCTCCCGCAGCTGGGACCTTTGGCCCAGGGATAGCTGTGGGTTGAATGTCGCCTCCTCGATAGACCCTCCATCCCGGGCCGAGGCGAGCAAGTCCACCAAGACTTCACTTTCGCCTTCCTCGGGAAGACTACACACAGGAAGGGCAAAGGCTTCCCTGTCATGATGAGCTTTCATCATGTTGACATGGAAGACCTTTTGCCTCTTCCTGGCATGGTCGATGGTGACCACGTAGTTTACGTCATTGAGGCGCTGATGCACCAGGTATGGACCCTCCCAGGCTGCCTGAAGCTTGTTCTGGGTCATTGGGACTAGGACCCACACCTTCTGACCCACTTCGTACACCCGCTCTCGAGCGTGTTGGTCGTACCATCGCTTCTGGCTGGCCTGGACTTGCGCCATATTCTCATGCATCATCTGTGTCATTAACTGCATTTTGTCACGGAGCCGAATGACATACTCCACAACGGACACTTCTGGGGAGTTCAGTTCCCCTTCCCAGGATTCCCTTACCAGACCAAGAGTCCCCCGGACTCGTCTGCCATACAGGAGCTCGAAGGGGGAAAACCCCGTTGAGGCCTGTGGTACCTCTCTGTAGGCAAACAGCAGGTGTGAGAGATACCGCTCCCAGTCGCATCCATGTGACTCAACCAGCATCTTAAGCATCTGCTTAAGGGTACCATTAAATCGCTCACACAAACCATTGGTCTGTAGGTGATAAGCGCTTGATATCAGATGTCGCACCTGCATTTTCTTACAGAGAGCCTCCATTAGACGAGACATGAACTGAGTCCCCTGGTCGGTAAGCATCTCCCTGGGAAATCCTACTTGGGAGAATATAGTCAAGAGGGCATCTTCCACCTTATCGGCTCTATCTGAGGACAGAGCCACTGCCTCCGGATACCGGGTAGCATAGTCTACCACAGTAAGGACGAACCGTTTTCCAGAGCTGCTGGGGACGGCCAGAGGCCCGACAATGTCCACAGCGACCCTCTGGAAAGGCTCTTCTATCACCGGAAAAGAGATCAGGGGAGCTTTGGGAGCAGGCCCTGACCTTCCCACTCTTTGACATGTGATACAGGAGCGGCAGTAGTTGGCAACATCTTTCCCCATTTTGGGCCAATAGAAGTGGTGAGACAGCCGGGCCTTGGTTTTGCTGACCCCCAAGTGTCCGGCGAGTGGGATCTCATGGGCAATCCGCAGCAACTCACTCCTAAAGCGGTGAGGCACCACCAGCTGTCTTTCCTTCAGCCACTCTTGTTGGGGGTTACAGGGGACAGTCTCCCGGTAAAACTTTCCCTGGTCCCAGAATACCCTCTCCTTATCGGTCTCGGAGGAGGGCTTCTCTGCGAGGTCCCTTAACGTCTCTAGACTGGCATCAGTTCGTAGAGCCACCTGGAACTCTTGGCTAGAGGCAGCCAAAAGTGACGTTAAGGTTCCAACCTCACCGGGACCCTCTGGGACCTGCTCTGGGTCCGTAACCAGTTCCGTTATCCCTCTGAGTGAAGAGGTGTCAGAAGACAAGGTTTCATTTGCATTCTGGGCACTCTGACTGCGGGTGACAGCACTGATGAAGGCTGTCTCCCCGGGGAATAACCACTCTTCCCCATCAGCCTGACAGGTACTACTGGCTGTGTCACTGTCCGCTGTGACACTGCTCAGCTGCATTTGACCACTGTCCTCGTGGTTCTCATGTCTGCCTCCATCTCTGTCAGCACAGACACTTGGTACCTTGGGGTCGTCCTCAGCCATGTCACCCTGCCGCGTGGCATGGCTGAGTTCCCCTGTACAAACCTCCACTTTATTACCATGCACAACATTTGTAATTACGTTCTGGGTATCCGCATTCGGGTCGCATGACTTATCAACAACATTTGCATCACATGATTTAACAACATTTGCATCACATGACTTTTTGGATTCGGCAGGATCATCAGGGAGAAATTGTGCAACTAATCGCCCCAGATCAGTCCCCAATAAAACATTGGTTGGTAGATGTTCATCCACCCCCACTTCCCTCCACCCTCTCCCAGCACCCCAGTCGAGGGGAATCAGGGCCATTGGGAAGGATTGGTGGACACCCCCTGCCAAGGCGACAGTCAGGAGTTTTCCCGAGATAAAGTTTTAAGGGGGTACCAGTTCGGGGCGGACCAGGAGTTCTGTCGGACCCAGTGTCCTTGAGCCCCACAGTGGGGGTTCCGCCTACGGTGACGGGGTGTAGGTTTTCGCAGGCCCTACCACCCGCCTTCCTTGCCAAAAGGACAGTTCCAGTAGGCCCTTGGGCCTTGGATGTGGGGTTCCTCTTCTGCCTCTCTGGGCAAACGGAGCTGAGGTGTCCAGGCTGGTTGCAGGAAAAACACCTGCGAGTGTCAGAGGTGGGCCGGGCACTGGTGGATGACACAGGACCTACGAGAGGTCAGCTGGTAGGGGCAGGGGTGGTTGTAGTTGTCATATTACCCCCTTTCCAACTGGTGGTGGACGGCTTCCGCATCCCCGATGCACGGTTGGCCACATAGGCGTCGGCAATCTGGGCTGCTTTTGAGGCCTCCTTGGGCTTTCGGTCCATAACAAACTGTCGAACCTCCACAGGACAGACATGTAGGAGTTGGTCCTTCACCATGAGGTCCTTTAACTCCTAAAAGGTTGTAACGGACAGTCCTTGGATCCACTGGTCAAAGGTGCTCTGGAGCCCACCCTCCAAATCGCTGTAGCTGTCATGAGGTCCGAGCTGGAGGGTCCGGAATTTTTTTCGGTACACCTCTGGAATCAGCTGATACTTCCGTATTAGGGCCTGCTTTATGGCCCCATAGTTTCCACTCTGCTCTTGAGGGAGACTGGCAAACGCGTCCAGGGCCTTGCCTCGCAGCCCTGGGGTTAAGTATCGTGCCCATTGTGCTGAGGGCAACTGGTACTGCAAGCAAGTCTTTTCAAATCCCCTCAGAAAGGTGTCCAAATCCCCGTCCTTTTCCATCACAGGAAAGTGCTCCGGTCGGGGCTTAAAGCTGCTGGCATTATTGGACTCACCGTTTAGTGAGGAAGATGTCTGCTGCCGGGCTTTGAGGATATTCAATTCATGGTCTCTCTGGGCTTGGCGCTCTCGCTCGACTCGCTCAGCCTCTCGCTTGACTCTCTCAGCCTCTCGCTTAGCTCTCTCAGCCTCTCGCTCGGCTCTCTCAGCCTCTCGATATTGCTGAATGAGGTTTAGCCGTCCCTGCCAGTCATCTGCAGCGAATTGTTGTAGAGCCATCTTCATTAAAGAGTCCATGTTGCCCCGGTCACTGCTCTGGCTCGCAGTTAATGGTGGGGACTCTGCAGAAGCACTATCCTGGGCTTGGCTTGCCTCCTCTTCTCCAGCACTGGGGGAACAGACATGCTCTGCATCCCATTGTAAAAGTTCTTTAATGAGGTCCTGCCTCAATTTGCCATGGCCATCAATCAACTTGGATCTTCAGAGTGCAACAAGGACCTCCTTCTTCTGCTGATTGTTCCAGGCTTCTGTCACAGCATCCATAATTGCCAAAAAAAAGATAGGATAGAAAACAAGAGAGAGGGGAGGGGGTAACTGCTACACGTACAGTATTGTTCCAGGTATATTTAAACACTGAGTTCGATCCTCAAAACTTTTGCAAGTTTTTAGTGAAAGGGATGATTGCTCAAATCAGATCACTAGTGCTTTATATATCCCACCGCTTGCCACCAATTTGTCACGAACAGCCGGGGAAGTCACTCAGAAATCCGCAGCTGTTCACTGTTTTGTCACACACGACTACTCTCTAGCGCCCCCCTTGTCTGCAGGCCACTTTTGGTACTGCAGGACAATGCATAAGATGGGGCTGCTGAGCTGATAATGCCAAATATTGGAGGTCTCACAGCAAGGGTAAATGTATATATCCCCGATTCCTGCTAATGGAATATTTATATACCTCGGTACCCTTAATGATAGCACTCCAATAATTCAATGCAATACAATTACGCTGCCACCACCCAGACTTTCTACAGGTAGCTAAGGACCCGTTTCAGATAGCATAAGGCCCTTCGGGGTTTTGGATTCGTATATAAAGCATAAGGAAAGAAACTCTTAAATTTTTATATATTTAATCCGAAAATAGGCAGTGTTTAAAGAATATACAAGAATTTACAAAAGGGAACAATACACATTACGGCATAACAGTTACATTAAAATAAAAGGTATAAAAGTGAGACTTACTAAGCTTATGCCATAGAAGTGACGTCTGCTTAGGGAGTAGGAGGGAACTCCAAGAGAAGAAGATGTTAGAATCGGCCACCATCGCCCTTCATGATGCCCTCCAGTACTGACTGCCCCCCAGAACGAAGCTGTTCCTATTATACATAAGATAGCCCCCCTTTCTCTGTGACATCATTTTATGGTCTCTTGTGGGCTGTGCTCTGAAGTTCACAAAGTTCCATAATTCTAGGGTTTTTCATATCTTTGCTCCTGGGTCACACAGGTGAAAGATATTAGCGTCATATTTTATATCTCGATTTTACAGTTACATTGATACCAAACACAACGCCTCTAGTACAATTTTACTGGCCAATACTAATTTGTCGTGATTCCGTCGATCTCCCCGTCATGTGAGACGGTGCGCTGGGTTCCGCACGACGCAGGGATTCTGGCAATATGTTTTCCATTTTTCTAGCATTAAAGCAGCACTTAAAAACCTGCTTTGGGAGTTTTCCCACCAATATTACAAAGAATTGTCTTTCTCTGCAGCTTTTTGGCTTTAGTTCTACCATCACCCAAAGTCATAAATACCTTAAGCTTCCAGGCCGATCAGATAATCGCCATGACGACCTGTGGCTGGTGAAGAAGAGGAGGGGGATGAAGACCCTTCAACAGTTCTACATGACAATGGGAAAGATGAGTAGTTGGCAGACATACCAATTGCACAGAAAGCGGAGTACACAAGGAAAGGCTATTCATGGGAAACATGAGTAGTTGGCAGACATACCAATTGCACAGAAAGCAGGGTACACAAGGAAAGGCTATTCATTTGAAAGATGAGTAGTTGACAGACATACCAATTGCACAGAAAGCGGGGTACACAAGGAAAGGCTATTCATAAGAAAGATGAGTAGTTGGCAGACATACCAATTGCACAGAAAGCGGGGTACACAAGGAAAGGCTATTCATGGGAAAGATGAGTAGTTGGCAGACATACCAATTGCACAGAAAGCGGGGTACACAAGGAAAGGCTATTCATGGGAAAGAGGAGTGGTTGGCAGACATACCAATTGCACAGAAAGCGGGGTACACAAGGAAAGGCTATTCATGGGAAAGATGAGTAGTTGGCAGACATACCAATTGCACAGAAAGCTGGGTAAACAAGGAAAGGCTATTCACGGGAAAGGTGAGTAGTTGGCAGACATACCAATTGCACAGAAAGCGGGGTACACAAGAAAAGAGTTTTCATGGGAAAGATGAGTAGTTGGCAGACATACCAATTGCACAGAAAGCGGGGTACACAAGGAAAGGCTATTATTGGGAAAGATTTGTTGTTGTCAGACATACCAATTGCACAGAAATCGGGGTACAAAAGGAAAGGCTAATCATGGGAAAGATGAGTAGTTGTCAGACATACCAATTGCAAAGAAAGCGGGGTACACAAGGAAAGGCTTGTCATGGGAAAGAGGAGTGGTTGGCAGACATACCAATTGCACAGAAAGCAGGGTACACAAAGAAAGGCTATATATGGGAAAGATGAATAGTTGGCAGACATACCAATTGCACAGAAAGCGGGATACACAAGGAAAGGCTATTCATGGGAAAGATGAGTAGTTGGCATTCATACCAATTGCACAGAAAGCGGGGTACACAAGGAAATTCTATTCATGGGAAAGATAAGTATTTGGCAGACATACCAATTGCACAGAAAGCGGGGTACACAAGGAAAGGCTATTCATGGGAAAGATGAGTAGTTGGCAGACATACCAATTGCACAGAAAACCGGGTACACAAGGAAAGGCTATTCATGGGAAAGATGAGTAGTTGGCAGACATACCTGTAAAGAGAGTAGTTACGATAATTAGATGATGGAGAGTAGAGATGATGAATAGAGTTGAGCGCGGTTCGCGGTTCGCGGTTCTCAAGTTCGCGGCTCGAGTGATTTTGGGGGCTGTTCTAGATCGAACTAGAACTCGAGCTTTTTGCTAAAGCTCGATAGTTCTAGATACGTTCGAGAACAGTTCTAGCAGCAAAAAGACAAGCTAATTACTAGCTGGCTTTCCACTGTAATAGTGTAAGTCACTCTGTGACTCACACTATTATGAAATGTCAGCGTATAGTGTGCGGGAACAGCGCATTCAGATCACTGCTGTTTGGATAATGGCGATCGCCATTTTTTTTTTTCCTTGTCTTCCTTCCCTACGCGCGCGCGTGGTGTAGTGGGGCGGACCAGCATGTCAGCCAATCCCAGACACACAAACAGCTAAGTGGACTTTTAGCCAGAGAAACAACGACATGTGTGATAGGATGTCAATGTCACATGTCCATTATAAAAACGGACATTTTCCTCCAGCACGCCATTATCTGCCCTCTGCGTCTTGGTGTCAGTCACCGCTGGCGTAGCTCCTGTCTCCGATACTGCTGTGTACGCTCTATACACAGCGCTATAAAGAATAGGGATAGAAGTTTCTATTAGTCCTTGTAAGGGCTAATACCGGCAGGGTCAGAGCCATAGGTGACAGTCAGGTCCGTGAAAACAGAGTTTAACAGCTACACAAGATGACAGCGTCTGTGTAGCTAAGGTCAGGGATTTCCTCGCTGCATTTCCCCATTAGGAAGGATAGAAAGTTAGGCTTCCTTTCCTCTACCCAGACCCACAACCCTGCCACTGTACCCTCCTGCCCTTTGCACACTCAAACCCATTGTTACTAAGCCATTATACTAGCCAACACTGAGTAAACTTAGTGGCATCCTAAAAGTGGCTGTTGGACTTCCATTAGTGTCCCACTGGTGCAAATCTATGTGCAGCACCTCTGCATTGCACACTCAAACTCATTGTTACTAAGCCATTATACTAGCAAACACTAAGTAAACGTAGTGGCGTCCTAAAAGTGGCTGTTGGACTTCCATTAGTGTCCCACTGGTGCAAATCTATGTGTAGCACCTCTGCATTGCATACTCAAATTCATTGTTACTAAGCCATTATACTAGCAAACACTGAGTAAACTTAGTGGCATCCTAAAAGTGGCTGTTGGACTTCCATTAGTGTCCCACTGGTGCAAATCTATGTGCAGCACCTCTGCATTGCACACTCAAACTCATTGTTACTAAGCCATTATACTAGCAAACACTAAGTAAACGTAGTGGCATCCTAAAAGTGGCTGTTGGACTTCCATTAGTGTCCCACTGGTGCAAATCTATGTGTAGCACCTCTGCATTGCATACTCAAATTCATTGTTACTAAGCCATTATACTAGCAAACACTGAGTAAACTTAGTGGCATCCTAAAAGTGGCTGTTGGACTTCCATTAGTGTCCCACTGGTGCAAATCTATGTGCAGCACCTCTGCATTGCACACTCAAACTCATTGTTACTAAGCCATTATACTAGCAAACACTGAGGAAACTTAGTGGCATCCTAAAAGTGGCTGTTGGACTTCCATTAGTGTCCCATTGGTGCAAATCTATGTGCCGCACCTCTGCATTGCACACTCAAACTCATTGTTACTAAGCCATTATACTAGCAAACACTGAGTAAACTTAGTGACATCCAAAAAGTGGCTGTTGGACTTCGTGTCCCACTGGTGCAAATCTATGTGCAGCACCTCTGCATTGCACACTCAAACTCATTGTTACTAAGCCATTATACTAGCAAGCACTGAGTCAACTTAGTGGCATCCTAAAAGTGGCTGTTGGACTTCCATTAGTGTCCCACTGGTGCAAATCTGTGTGCAGCACCTCTGCATTGCACACTCAAACTCATTGTTACTAAGCCATTATACTAGAAAACACTGAGGAAACTTAGTGGCATCCTAAAAGTGGCTATTGGACTTCCATTAGTGTCCCACTGATGCAAATCTATGTGCAGCACCTCTGCATTGCACACTCAAACTCATTGTTACTAAGCCATTATACTAGCAAACACTGAGGAATCTTAGTGGCATCCTAAAAGTGGCTGTTGGACTTCCATTAGTGTCCCACTCGTGCAAATCTATGTGCAGCACCTCTGCATTGCACACTCAAACTCATTGTTACTAAGCCATTATACTAGCAAACACTGAGGAAACTTAGTGGCATCCTAAAAGTAACTGTTGGACTTCCATTAGTGTCCTACTGGTGCAAATCTATGTGCACCACCTCTGCATTGCACACTCAAACTCATTGTTACTAAGCCATTATACTAGCAAACACTGAGGAAACTTAGTGGCATCCTAAAAGTGACTGTTGGACTTCCATTAGTGTCCCACTGGTGCAAATCTATGTGCAGCACCTCTGCATTGCACACTCAAACTCATTGTTACTAAGCCATTATACTAGCAAACACTGAGGAAACTTAGTGGCATCCTAAAAGTGGCTGTTGGACTTTAATTAGTGTCCCATTGGTGCAAATCTATGTGCAGCACCTCTGCATTGCACACTCAAACTCATTGTTACTAAGCCATTATACTAGCAAACACTGAGTAAACTTAGTGACATCCAAAAAGTGGCTGTTGGACTTCGTGTCCCACTAGTGCAAATCTATGTGCAGCACCTCTGCATTGCACACTCAAATCATTGTTACTAAGCCATTATACTAGCAAACACTGAGGAAACTTAGTGACATCCAAAAAGTGGCTGTTGAACTTCCATTAGTGTCCCACTGGTGCAAATCTATGTGCAGCACCTCTGCATTGCACACTCAAACTCATTGTTACTAAGCCATTATACTAGCAAACACTGAGGAAACTTAGTGGCATCCTAAAAGTGGCTGTTGGACTTCCATTAGTGTCCCACTGGTGCAAACCTATGTCCAGCACCTCTGCATTGCACACTCAAACTCATTGTTACTAAGCCATTATACTAGCAAACACTGAGTCAACTTAGTGGCATCCTAAAAGTGGCTGTTGGACTTCCATTAGTGTCACACTGGTGCAAATCTATGTGCAGCACCTCTGCATTGCTCACTCAAACTCATTGTTACTAAGCCATTATACTAGCAAACACTGAGGAAACTTAGTGGCATCCTAAAAGTGGCTATTGGACTTCCATTAGTGTCCCACTGGTGCAAATCTATGTGCAGCACCTCTGCATTGCACACTCAAACTCATTGTTACTAAGCCATTATACTAGCAAACACTGAGGAAACTTAGTGGCATCCTAAAAGTAACTGTTGGACTTCCATTAGTGTCCTACTGGTGCAAATCTATGTGCAGCACCTCTGCATTGCACACTCAAACTCATTGTTACTAAGCCATTATACTAGCAAACACTGAGAAAACTTAGTGGCATCCTAAAAGTGACTGTTGGACTTCCATTAGTGTCCCACTGGTGCAAATCTATGTGCAGCACCACTGCATTGCACACTCAAACTCATTGTTACTAAGCCATTATACTAGCAAACTATGCTGCCAGTTTAAGGGCCGTATTTGCATTGTCAGGGATAGTTATTGTTGTTTATTCTGCTGTTAATAAAGATAGACCACCGCTGCAATCTACACCACCTCTCAATTTTTACTACCACATTTTAAGTGCACCATCTTGTCGCAATCAAAATGAGTGGCAAAATGACAGATGCTGGTGGAAAGTGGAAGAGGCGTGCTGGAAAAGGAAAAAAATGGTTTGTCCGTGGGGAAGGTGGCAAAGCTCCATTAACATCTGCTGAAGATAGACCATCTTCCAGCAAAAGTAAGATGTCTACTACTTACCGTGGACAATCCGATGTGCTCCCTTTTTTACGGACACGAACAACTGGACCAAAGGTAGATAAAGGCCAAAAAAGGAAAATGCTTGAATGGAACTCAAGTGGTCCAAGAAGTGCCCTCTTCGCCACCTCAACTACCGCATCCAAAAAACACCAGTCCTCTGAGTTGTCATCCCAATCAAACTTGCTTTCTCCCAGCTCTGAAGTCTCCATCCGCCCTGCACAGTATGGTGGAACTGAGATGGCTGAGTCTGCAGAACTGTTCAGTCACACTATAGCCTGGGAATCAGAGGTCTGCTCCCAAGCTACAGTGAGTACAGACCAGAAAATGGTCTGCAGTGATGCCTAGAACCTTTGTGACTCTGATTCAGGACGTGAGGACCACGTTTCTGAGCATAATGTTGACCCTTTGTCACAAACTGTAACAACTGTTATTAGAGATGAGCCAACCGGTCCTGGTTCGGCTTGAGTTCGGTTCGCCGAACAGAGGTCTCGTTCGAGTTCAGTTTGTCGAACGTTCGACGAACCGAACTCGAACCGCATAGGAAGCAATGGCAGGCAATCACAAACACAGAAAAACACCTAGAAAACATGCTCAAAGGTGTCCAAAAGGTGACAAACAACTCACAACACAACACAAACACATGGGAAAGTGACAAGGACATATACTCATGCGAAAACAAAGGAGCTGGACAATGAAAAAGAGGAGGAGACACAGATATATGAGTATATGCAAGGAATCATCGATGCCATTACTGTGCAACTTGAGCCCTGCTCATTTTAGGCTTCCAATCTGGATAAATTGCCTGAGCATGCCACGTACGCCTTGGGATTCTTGTCATGTCCTGCAGCCAGCGTTCTCTCGGAACCTTTCTTCAGTGCTGCTGGGGTCTGCTGGCAGATAAGCACACGCGTCTCTCCACTGACAATGTGGACATGGCTCTCAGAGGACTTTTCTTCCCCTGGGTCAGCCAGGGGACGCGAAAGGCACACGTATTTTTGAGAGTGCTTCATGCAAAGCATCTTTTTCATTTTGAAAAGGGGGGTCAATTGATGCTAGTCAAGTAGGGTGTGTGTGGCCCAATTAGTGGAAACGAGGGAGACTGTGGTTGGAGTCCCTTCGCTGTGTTTCTAAAAGAACCAAGATGAACAAGTCATGGCTCTCAGAGGACTTTCTTCTCCTGGGTCATCCAGGGGAGGTGAAAGGCATGCGTATTTTTGAGAGTGCTTCATGCAAAGCATCTTTTTCATTTTGAAAAGGGGGGTCAACTGATGCCAGTCAAGTAGGGTGTGTGTGGCCCAATTAGTGGAAACGAGGGAGACTGTGGTTGGAGTCCCCTCGCTTTTGAAAAAAGAACCAAGATGAACAAGTCATGGCTCTCAGAGGACTTTTCTTCCCCTGGGTCATCCAGGGGAGGTGAAAGGCATGCGTATTTTTGAGAGTGCTTCATGCAAAGCATCTTTTTCATTTTGAAAAGGGGGGTCAACTGATGCCAGTCATGTGGGGTGTGTGTGGCCCAATTAGTGGAAACGAGGGAGACTGTAGTTGGAGTCCCCTCGCTTTTGAAATAAGAACCAAGATGAACAAGTCATGGCTCTCAGAGGCCTTTTCTTCCCCTGGGTCATCCAGGGGAGGTGAAAGGCATGCGTATTTTTGAGAGTGCTTCATGCAAAGCATCTTTTTCATTTTGAAAAGGGGGGTCAACTGATGCCAGTCAAGTGGGGTGTGTGTGGCCCAATTAGTGGCAACGAGGGAGACTGTGGTTGGAGTCCCCTCGCTGTGTTTTACATGATTTTCGAAGGGCATGACATGCTCAAGAGGTTGAGTTTCAGCATCTGCAACTTGTTGGCTACAGAAAGGCTGCCTTTACACCCTTTTGAGACCGTGTATTTTTGAGACCTTATGCCCATTGCAGTGCCCCAAGAGCCGATGGCCAGTCGCCACATCTTCTCCAAAAAAGGCGTGCCCGCGCTACCACAGCAGGTCGCACACAACATCACCGATTCCTTGAGAAACTGTGTGTGTGACAGGGTGCATTTCACCACAGATACTTGGACCAGTAAGCATGGACAGGGGAGTTACATGTTGCTAATTGGGCACTGGGTAACTATGGTGAGAGATGGAGAAGGGTTTGCTGTACAAGTCTTGCCGTCCCCACGAGTTGTGTGTCAATCCTTCCTCTGTATGTACAAGTTCCTCCACTGCTTCTGCCTCCTCAACCTCGTGTGGGTCCTCCACCCCGGCCCAAACCCTGTGTGGTCAGGCCACCCTTCCTTGTAACTGCGCCCAAGGAATCCCACACACTTCCTTACTATGCTGGCAGCAGAGCTCAACAGCATGATGCGGTCGACTCTTTACTTAGAAATGTATGGGAAATGTGAGTCACACCGCTGATGAGTTGTGGACGGTAAGCTCTGGAGAGTGAGACCGAGTTTCATCAATGGTTGTCTCCACTCAACCATCAGCCAGGGTAGGCCGGGTGCGACAATGATGCAAACCAGTCTGCGACCCTTCTTCAGGGCAATGTGACACACGTGCCTTGTATGGCTCACTTGTTGAACCTGGTTGTCCAGCAATTTTTAAAACACTATCCCGGCCTACATGGCCTTCTGCAGAGGGCACGGTATAACGCCTGCCTGGATCGACACACTCAGATGGGCTGTAAAAGATAGGCTAGAGGGAAGCCACTCACCAAGCTGGATTCCCAGAACCCTGAAACCCTTTAACCCCTATACAGTGATTTGGAATTACACAGGGCCCAAGTTGATCAATACCTGTGGAAGTCTGCAGTTCCAGAGAATAGTAGTCATGCAGGGTCAAAACATTAATTGAGGAAGAGGAACAGAATGGGATGGCCAGGACTTAATCAGAAAACAAGCAGAGGTGAAATGCGGATCGGCCAATGAGGTACATAAACAGCAAGCAGGAAAAGTAGTCAGGTAACAAGCACACAAAATCATAAAACTGAACTGGGGGTAACAGTAACAAGAGGTTCATAGCTTTGTCTGGCAGTGGTCTGCAGACAGGAGGGGCCTAAAAAAGGGTGTGGTGTATTCCCATTGGTTGTAGCTGAATGATGGTACTTCATCTGTGAGATACCCACCACCTACATTCAGCCTGTGGTTCTGCATCTGTCAAGGTAAAGCAGCCCAGTGGGTGAGCATAACCTGCGTCCACCTGCGCCGCTGGCATCGACTCCTTTCCCATTATCAGCACTATGCACGAAAGGAACACGTTGTCACCTGGTGACCGGAGTACAAATTGATTGAGTGAACTACGTTGGTGACTTAACAGCCGTGTGCGGCAATGATTCAAATCTGTCTGTGGCCCTTCGTCAGGGCAATGTGACACACAAGCCTTGTATGGCTCACGTGTTGAATCTGATTCTCCAAAAATTTTTAAAATACCATCCCGGCCTACATGGCCTTGTGCAGCGGGCACGCTGCTATGTGCTCACTTTCATCCTTCGCACCCAGCAGCTCAACAACTTTCATCGCTCCGAAAGTCTTAGGGTCTGGCGGTTAAACGCCTGAAATGCGATGTTCCGACACGCAGGAATTGGAATCTGCACATGTTGCAGCGTCTGTGGCAGCACCGCAGAGCTCTACTGAAATACGGTATGATGTATACCCTGGGCTAACTTAATCCAGAGGTGGTGCAGATCACGCTGCTGGAGTGGTGTCAGATCAAGGACCTATGCACCCTTCTACACAGTTTACAAATGTCGACGAAGATGTTTAGCACTGGCGATGCCATTCTCAGCGTGACAATTCTGGTCATCTACAAGATGGAGCACACTGTAAGCATTATTCGGAGTCAGGTGTTGGTCCAAGAGGAAGGGGAGGAAGTACAGGAGGAGTCATATGCAGAAGGAATAATAAGATCTACAAGGTCCAGACGATGAGCGGCACCTAGGCGGAAGTCAAGGGACGCTGGGGGAGAGGGATTAACAAGGGCGCATAGTATCAGCAAAAATTGTTGAGGAAGGTGCAGGAGCCCATGAAGAAATGGAGGGCGAACTGGCGATGGGCATGGAAGACTCAGCAGATGAGTGAGAGCTTGCTCACATTTCGGTTGTGCGAGGTTGGGGGGAGAGGGCAGAGGAAGGAGGCACGATTCTCACCTCTCTGCCACCAACAAACCAAGGACTTGGTCCTCCTGGATACACAAGACACATGAGCGCCTTCTTGCTGCACTACCTACAACATGACCCTCGGATTGTACAAATTCGAAGTAATGCTAACAACTGGGTTGCCACACTGTTAGATCCCTGGTACAAGACAAAATTTGGTGAAATAATTCCTGCCATAGAAAGGGACGCACGTATACAGGAGTATCTGCAGAAGGTGGTACTCAATGTTAGATCTGCTTTTCCACTAAACACCAGTGCCGCACAGAGTGAATCTCAACGCTTTGTCATAGATAGGAGGAAATGATCTTTTACTTATGCACATCTGAGGGACCGAGGGCTGTCTGCTGTGCTGAGATGACATTGAGTATGGTGTCCCTGCAGAGTTGCACTTTTGGTCATATACAAAATGAGTTGAAAAAGGACAGATGCTGGTGGAAAGGGGAACAGGTGTGTTGGAAAGGGGAAAAAAGTTTTTGTCCGTGGGTTTGGTGGTTAAGCAAAAGTAACATTTGCTGAAGAAACACCATCTGTTACGGTGGGACTGGCAGATTTGGATAAGGTGGTATATACTATGTTACCGCTATATAACGAAAATTAATAAGAAAAGAAAGAGAAAGGTATATATCCCCATCAGCAGTCAGTGTCCACCGTGCTCCCAGATGGAAAAGGAGAGGTTGGCAACTGGAAGGTTAGATGGAGGATACAGAGCTGTGTGGCTATGAAACTAATAGTAGCCTGAACCGAGTTAGACGCCACTCGGATCTGGAGACTAGGAGCCTTATTAGCGTCACAGGGTCAACATGCCCACCCAGCCCAGGAACTCCCTGTTAACATCACTGGGGCCATTGAGTACGCTGACCGTGTGCTTTGGGGCCACACCTGTGGACAGCAGGCGCATCAGCAGCAGCAGGCCTGTTAATGCCACTGGGCTTCACAAGCAGGACTGGTAGGACAGGAGCTGGTCTTAACCGTTCTGCGTTACCAACTGTGGTTCGGGCCTGCATCGACGCCCTATCCCTGCCTACCTCTGGCCTAAAGCTGCAATGGGTTCAACACATGGAGGTGTGCTCTTTCGGAGCATAAAAGAAGACTGCGCACCTCCTTGTTGGCTCCAGCCCGTTTTATAACCTGGGTCCGCCCCAAACCAGGGTGGACCACAATGCACCTCCTGGAGACAAAAGCAGAGTGACACGTCATGAGTGGCATAACTAGCGTCCTATTTGGAACCGCAACTTCAATAATGACCTCATGGCTGCCACGACACAAACACCTCACCAGTCATCGTCTGACCATCAATAATGAGGGGACAAGTCATAGGGGCGGGGCCTCTGCAAGCCATTTGGGAGTGGCCTAGCCACATCGTCAGGACACCTGATGCCCTGTGGTGTATATGGGCCCCCCACATCAGGGGCAGGGCCAAAGAGTTCATTACCGGACCTAGTCTCTGATGCAGTAAGTGTCTGAGCATGCTCAGTAGCATGAAATACAGTCTCTGAAAAAAGACTATCAGCTTTAGCATGGTGTCTAGGCACAAAACAGGACTTAGACCCAGCATGGAGTGCAAGTACCTGTGCAAAGAGGCTTTTCGCACTAAGTGTGGGAGCATGCGCTGTATCCCGAAATGAAGACTTAGCCTCAGGAATGGCACAGTCAGGCTGAGCATACTCACTAGGCGAAACACTGTAGTTAGGCAGCGGCTGGGGTAAATCGGCACACGCATGCGCACTAGCTGCCTCTCCAAACTTAGACGTGGAGGAGAAATTGCTCTTTGGGTGTGGACTTGGAGATGCTGTCTATGAACAGAAGGAAAAGCTAAAGGTGTGTGTTACAGCAAGGAGCCACCGCGGAAACACTTCGTTCAATTGTGAGGGGAGTCATTTTGGAGTTTGGTGAGGAGAACCGTAACGCCAGTGAGCAGCATCCTGTGCCACAGACCAACATTCTTACGGTGCTGTCTATACTGCTTACCGTGAGAGGATCATAAAGTCTGTATTTCTGGCAACTGGATATCACAGTACCCGGGTACGGTAGGCTGTGCCCAGACAATAATGCGGGCACGCAACACTTTGTTTTATTAGCAAAACACATATCTGTTCTGGGTAGGCCGACTATTTATAGACAATAAGACTTGCTGCCTCTGCACTGTCAAATTGTCACTTACACTTTAAATCATAGAGGGACAGTGACACATGTTTGCATTGACTGTTGATTTTCAAGATTTCCATGACTGCATTGAAGAGCTGTGTGGTTTGCATTCACACTGTTATCAGCTGCCTTATCTGTGAGACTTTAGCTAACAAGGGTATTCAGGGGGGTAATGTGTTTTGTCTATGTTTACGTAGATAACTGGGAAGCTCTTGTGATGCGCCACTGGTAAGTCGTGTTCGCACACACACACACACACACACACGCACGCACAAACACACAATTACTGCTACGCAGAGGGATTAGCAGGTAGTAGGCAACAGAATAGATAGTTCAATTATTTAAATTGTATGCATGGTTCTTATTGTTTGTTTTGGTAAAGTTAAACAATCATTTATCAACCTAACTGCCTAGAGTCCTTTTCCTGTTGCCTGGTTTTGCTGCATACTGGGGAGTCCACCCTGTACACGACTTAAAATGAAGCATAAGTCGCAATGTGAATTTCACTGTGCTACAATGCGGCCTAGCGTGCCTGTGCAACCACCGCCTGCCCCATCAAGTGTATCTGCGTGCTCTTCATCCTCTGTGACTGGGGACAGCAGTCTCACATGGTTTTTCACACTGAACTTCCACCCCTTTACACGCAACAGGGAGTGTGATTGGCAGGTCATCACTTGTTTTGGAAGTGGAAACAGATGGTATTGTTGAGCTGTCAGACATCGAGAAAACCAACATTGGATGCAGGCTACATTATATCCACACCTGCACCTTCGTCACAGATTGGCTGGACTACCTGCATTTAATAATTGCATTCCAGAAATGGAAATGAGTGTAGAATGCACATGTGTTGTACCTTGCTTGGCAGCAAAGGAACACTAACCTAGACACCACAGACAATTTTAGGAAGGCAGAAAAAGAGTCAGCTCTTTGGGCAAATTAAATAGCGTGGCAAAAGTGGACAGGTGGGTACAGTGGCTGTGTTCTGTGGGTACCAGGACAGTAAAGGAAGCCTCACTTTCTATCCCTCCGAATGATCAAATGCAGCAAGGAATTCCCTGAGTTTGCTATAAAATTAGCGTAGCAAAATGTGCATGAGGGTGTCATGCAGAGGTGCTGCAAATAGATTTGCACCAGTGGGACACTAATGAAATACAACAGCCAGTTCTTGTATGCCACTAAATGGCAGCTTTTTTTGCTATCATTATAGCTTATTAAAAACAGAGCAGGAGGGTGTCATGCAGAGGTGCTCGAAATAGCTTGGCACCAGTGGGACAATAATGAAATACAACAGCCAGTTCTTGTATGCCACTAAATGGCAGCTTTTTTTGCTATTATTGTAGCTTATTAAAAACAGAGCAGGAGGGTGTCATGCAGAGGTGCAAGAAATAGCTTGGCACCAGTGGGACACTAATGAAATACAACAGCCAGTTCTTGTATGCCACTAAATGGCAGCTTTTTTTGCTATCTTTATAGCTTATTAAAAACAGAGCAGGAGGGTGTCATGCAGAGGTGCTAGAAATAGCTTGGCACCAGTGGGACAATAATGAAATACAACAACCAGTTCTTGTATGCCACTAAATGGCAGCTTTTTTTGCTATTATTATAGCTTATTAAAAACAGAGCAGGAGGGTGTCATGCAGAGGTGCTAGAAATAGCTTGGCACTAGTGGGACAATAATGAAATACAACAGCCAGTTCTTGTATGCCACTAAATGGCAGCTTTTTTTGCTATCAGTATAGCTTATTAAAAACAGAGCAGGAGGGTGTCATGCAGAGGTGCTAGAAATAGCTTGGCATCAGTGGGACAATAGTGAAATACAACAGCCAGTTCTTGTATGCTCTAAATGGCAGCAATTTTGCTATTATTATAGCTTATTAAAAACAGAGAAGGAGGGTGTCATGCAGAGGTGCTAGAAATAGCTTGGCACCAGTGAGACACTAATGAAATACAACAGCCAGTTCTTGTATGCCACTAAATGGCAGCTTTTTTTGCTATCATTATAGCTTATTAAAAACAGAGCAGGAGGGTGTCATGCAGAGGTGCTAGAAATAGCTTGGCACCAGTGGGACAATAATGAAATACAACAGCCAGTTCTTGTCTGCCACTAAATGGCAGCTTTTTTTGCTATCATTATAGCTTATTTAAAACAGAGCAGGAGGGTGTCATGCAGAGGTGCTAGAAATAGCTTGGCACCAGTGGGACAATAATGAAATACAACAGCCAGTTCTTGTATGCCACTAAATGGCAGCATTTTTTGTCATTATTATAGCTTATTAAAAACAGAGCAGGAGGGTGTCATGCAGAGGTGCTAGAAATAGCTTGGCACCAGTGGGGCACTAATGGAAGTCCAACAGCCACTTTTAGGATGCCACTAAGTTCACTCAGTGTTTGCTAGTATAATGGCTTAGTAACAATGAGTTTGAGTGTGCAATGCAGGCAGACGTGCTGCAAATATCTTTGCAATAATGGGGCAACACAGAAGTCCAACAGCCACGTTTAGGATGCCAATAAGTTCACTCAGTGTTTGCTAGTATAATGGCTTAGTAACAATGAGTTTAAGTGTGCAATGCAGGCAGACGTGCTGCAAATATCCTTGCACTAGTGGGACAATACAGAAGTCCAACAGCCACTTTTAGGATGCCACTAAGTTCACTCAGTGTTTGCTAGTATAATGGCTTAGTAACAATGAGTTTGAGTGTGCAATGCAGGCAGACGTGCTGCAAATATCTTTGCACTAGTGGGACAATACAGAAGTCCAACAGCCACGTTTAGGATGCCACTAAGTTCACTCAGTGTTTACTAGTATAATGGCTTAGTAACAATGAGCTTGAGTGTGCAAAGGGCAGGAGGGTACAGTGGCAGGGTTGTGGGTCTGGATAGAGGAAAGGAAGCCTGCCTTTCTATCCCTCCTAATGGGTAAATGCAGCGAGGAAATCCCTGACCTTAGCTACTCAGACACTGTCATCTTGTGTAGCTGTTAAACTCTGTTTTCACGGACCTGACTGTCACCTATGGTTTTGACCCTGCCGGTATTAGCCCTTAAAAGGACTAATAGAAACTTCTATCCCTATTCTGTACAGCGCCGTGTATAGAGCGTACACAGCAGTATCGGAGACAGGAGCTGCGTGAGAGGTGATTGACACCAAGACGCAGAATGCAGATAATGGCGTGCTGGAGGAAAATGTCCGTTTTTATAATGCAGGGACTTGTGACATGGACATCCTATCACACATGCCGTTGCTTCTCTGCCTAAAAGTCCACTTAGCTGTGTGTGTGTCTGGGATTGGCTGACATGCTGGCCCGCCCCACTACACGCGCGCTCTTAGGGAAGGAAGACAAGGAAAAAAAAAAAATGTCGATCACCATTATCCATACAGCAGTAATCTGAATGCGCTGTTCCCGCACACTATACACTGAAATTTCATAATAGTGTGAGTCACAGAGTGACTTACACTATTACAGCGGAAAGCCAGCTAGTAATTAGCTAGTCTTTTTGCTGCTAGTACCGTTCTCGAACGAATCTAGAACTATCGAGCTTTAGCAAAAAGCTCGAGTTCTAGTTCGATCTAGAACAGCCCCCAAAATCACTCGAGCCGCGAACTGGAGAACCTCGAACCACGAACCGCGCTCATCTCTAGTTGTTATAGACAATGAGGAACATACTGATGACGATGAGACGCAGATACCAGATTGGGATGACAACTTAAATATTCGGTCAGGGCAAGAAGAGGCTCGGTCTGAGTGTGAGGGGAGTGCAAACACAACAATTGATGAGGAAGTTCTAGATCCCACCTACTGTCAACCCACAGTCAGGCCTTCGAGGAGGTCAACAGAGACGATGGCGGAGGATGCAACTGACGTCGAAGTTACCTTGCGCCTTCCTGGACAGAGTTGGAGTACTAGTAGCACGTCTACAACTGCATCCTCAGCCACCACTGTGCCTCTGAGCACTAGTCGGGGTGGATCAGCAGGTCGCATGCCCTCTAAGCCTTGCCTAGCCTGTTCCTTTTTTGACATAGCAAAAGATCGCCCAAATTATGTGATCTGTAAAATTTGTCGTGTTTCTGTTAGTAGAGGGCAAAAACTCAGCAGTTTGACAACTTCTTCCATGAATCGTCACATGAATAATTATCATATGTCCCAGTGGGAAGCTCACCGTGCTGCAATGCGGCCTAGCGGAGCGAACCATCCACCGCCTGCCCCTTCCAGTGCATCCGCGCGCTCTTCATCTTCTAGGACTGTGGGGACAGCTGTCACACCTGGTTTTCCACGCACAACTTCCACCACTGTAACCGCAACAGGAAGTTTGCTTGGTAGGTCGAAAGTTGGTTTGGAAGGGGAAACAAGTGCGTGTGTACAGCTCTCTCAGACATCGATAGCACCAACGTTGGATGAAGGCAACATCATGTCTACGCCTGCACTTTCCTCACAAACCTGCATTTTTCCAGGGACACCCTACTCAACACCGTCTACACACAGCAGCCAGATCTCTGTCCCTCAGATGTGGACAAATAAAAGGCCATTTCCTGCGACCCATGACAAAGCTAAGAGGTTGACTCTATCCCTCTGTAAGCTCTTGGCTACCGAAATGCTGCCTTTCCGTCTGGTGGACACACAGGATTTTAGAGACCTTATGTCTGTCGCTGTGCCCCAGTACCAGATGCCCAGTCGCCACTACTTCTCTAAGAAAGGTGTGCCCGCGCTACACCAGCATGTCGCACACAACATCACCGCTTCCTTGAGAAACTCTGTGTGTGAACGGGTGCATTTCACCACCGATACTTGGACCAGTAAGCATGGACAGGGACGTTACATGTCGCTGACTGGGCACTGGGTAACTATGGTGATAGATGGTGAAGGGTCTGCTGCACAAGTCTTGCCGTCCCCATGACTTGTGTGTCAATCCTCTGTCTGTCCAAGTTCCGCCACTGCTTCTGCCTCCTCCACCTCATCTGGGTCCTCCACCTCCGCCCCAAGCCTGCCTGGTCAGGCCACCAGCGTTCTCACTGCGCAGAAGGAATCACGCACCCCTCATTACTATGCTGGCAGCAGAGCGCAACGGCATCAGGCGGTCTTTAGCTTGACATGTCTTGGAAATAGGAGTCACACAGCGGCTGAGTTGTGGGCAGCTCTGGAGACTGAGTTTAATAAATGGTTGTCTCCACTCAACCTGCAGCCTGGTAAGGCCGTGTGCGACAATGCTGCAAACCTGGGTGCGGCCCTTCGCCTGGGCAAGGTGACACACGTGCCTTGTATGGCTCACGTGTTGAACCTTGTTGTCCAGCAATTTTTAACACACTATCCCGGCCTAGATGGCCTTCTGACCAGGGCACGAAAACTGTCTGCTCACTTCCGCCGTTCAACCGCCGCAGCTGAGCGACTTGCATTACTCCAGAAGTCTTTCGGTCTGCCGGTTCATCGCCTGAAATGCGATGTGCCGACATGCTGGAATTCGACTCTCCACATGTTACAGCGACTGTGGCAGCACCGCCGAGCCCTGGTGCAATACGTCATGACGTATAGCCTGGGCCAACGAGATGCAGAGGTGGGGCAGATCACCCTGATGGAGTGGTCTCAGATCAAGGACCTATGCCCCCTTCTGCACAGTTTCGACATGGCGATGAATATGTTTAGCGCTGACAATGCCATTATCAGCATGAAAATTCCAGTCATTTACATGCTGGAGCACACGCTAAACACTATTCGGAGTCAGGGGGTGGGACAACAGGAAGGGGAGGAACTACAGGAGGCTTCATATGCGCAAGACACAACAACATCACTAAGGTCCAGACGTTCATCATCACCAATGCGGCAGGCATGGGACCATGGGGGACAGGGATCAAGGGCGCATGGTAGCAGGCGAAATGTTGAGGAAGGTGCAGGAGAACATGAAGAAGTGGAGGACGAACTGTCCATGGACATGGAAGACTCAGCGGATGAGGGAGACCTTGGTCAAATTTCAGTTGAAAGAGGTTGGGGGGAGATGTCAGAGGAAGAAAGAACGGTTAGCACCTCTATGCCACAAACACAGCGTGGACTTGGTCCGCATGGCTGCGCAAGACACATGAGTGCCTTCTTGCTGCACTACATCCAACATGACCCTCGTATTGTCAAAATTAGAAGTGATGATGACTACTTTCTTGCCACACTATTAGATCCCCGGTACAAGTCCAAATTTTGTGACATAATTCCAGCCATAGAAAGGGACGCACGTATGCAGGAGTATCAGCAGAAGCTGTTACTCGATCTTAGCTCGGCTTTTCCACCAAACAACCGTGCAGGTGCAGGGAGTGAATCTCCCAGTTGTAACCTGACAAACATGGGACGGTCTCGTCATGTTCAACAGTCTACCCGTACTAGTAGCACCGTATCTGTTGCTGGTAACAGCAATTTTATTGAATCTTTTTATAATTTTTTTAAACCCTCCTTTGCAAGGCCACCTAGACAACAAGTCTGACACATAGTCAACGGCTGGAGAGGATGATACAGGAGTATCTCCAAATGAACATTGATGCCATGACTTTGCAAATGGAGCCTTGCTCATTTTGGGCTTCAAATCTTGAAAAATGGCCAGAGCTCTCCACTTACGCCTTGGAGATTTTGTCGTGTCCAGCTGCCAGCGTTGTCTCTGAATGTGTCTTCAGTGCTGCTGGGTGTGTGCTGACAGATAAGT
Organism: Anomaloglossus baeobatrachus; assembly: GCF_048569485.1. Classification (NCBI taxonomy): domain Eukaryota; kingdom Metazoa; phylum Chordata; class Amphibia; order Anura; family Aromobatidae; genus Anomaloglossus; species Anomaloglossus baeobatrachus. The sequence continues at coordinate 475,931 of NW_027445184.1, read as the reverse complement.
GCACGCGTCTGTCCAGTGACAATGTGGACAGACTAACATTTATCAAAATGAACAAGTCATGGATCCACAGGGAGAGTAAATGCTTGTGGATTTGGAATGTGCTTGGAGCAAATCAAAACATCCTGTTTGCAACTAGGGCACAAGTGCTGCCACTGAAGGGGTGAGTGTCCGTGTGGCCCAATTTTTGGAAAAAAGGGAGACTCCGCTTGGAGTAACCCTTGCTTACATTGTTTTTAAAAATGATCCAAGATGAACAAGTCATGGTTCAGCAAAGACTTTGCTACCTACCCCGGTGTCATCCTGGGGACGGTTAAGTATGGCGTATTTTTGAATGTGCTTGATGCAAATCTAGCTGTGAAGTGTACAATTGGGGCACAAGGGCTGCCACTGAAGTGGTCTGTGTGTGTGTGGCCCAATTTTTGGAGTCACCTTGCGTCACCTTGGAGTCACCTTGTGGTGTTTTACATGATTTTAGAAGGGCGTGCCATGCCTATACCTGTGTCTCCTCCTCTTTTTCCTTGTCCAGCTCTTTTGTTTTTGCATGAGTATATGTCCTTGTCACTTTCCCATGTGTTTGTGTTGTGTTGTGTTGTGAGTGGTTTGTCACCTTTTGGACACCTTTGAGGGTGTTTTCTAGGTGTCTTTATGTGTTTGTGATTGCCTTCCATTGTTTCCTATGCGGTTCGAGTTCGGTTCATCGAACCGAACTCGAACGAGGCGCCCGTTCGGCGAACCGAACTCGAGCCGAACCGCGACCGGTTCGCTCATCTCTAATGATGAATGGATAAGTGCATAATCTAGATTTTCTGGCCTAATTTATTTTATGCAGACTTATTGACCCACACTTAAGGATCCACACCCCGACAGTGTCTCTGGCAGATAAGCACACGCGTCTCTCCACTGACAATGTGGACATGGCTCTCAGAGGACTTTTCTTCCCCTGGGTCAGCCAGGGGACGCGAAAGGCACACGTATTTTTGAGAGTGCTTCATGCAAAGCATCTTTTTCATTTTGAAAAGGGGGGTCAATTGATGCTAGTCAAGTAGGGTGTGTGTGGCCCAATTAGTGGAAACGAGGGAGACTGTGGTTGGAGTCCCTTCGCTGTGTTTCTAAAAGAACCAAGATGAACAAGTCATGGCTCTCAGAGGACTTTCTTCTCCTGGGTCATCCAGGGGAGGTGAAAGGCATGCGTATTTTTGAGAGTGCTTCATGCAAAGCATCTTTTTCATTTTGAAAAGGGGGGTCAACTGATGCCAGTCAAGTAGGGTGTGTGTGGCCCAATTAGTGGAAACGAGGGAGACTGTGGTTGGAGTCCCCTCGCTTTTGAAAAAAGAACCAAGATGAACAAGTCATGGCTCTCAGAGGACTTTTCTTCCCCTGGGTCATCCAGGGGAGGTGAAAGGCATGCGTATTTTTGAGAGTGCTTCATGCAAAGCATCTTTTTCATTTTGAAAAGGGGGGTCAACTGATGCCAGTCATGTGGGGTGTGTGTGGCCCAATTAGTGGAAACGAGGGAGACTGTAGTTGGAGTCCCCTCGCTTTTGAAATAAGAACCAAGATGAACAAGTCATGGCTCTCAGAGGCCTTTTCTTCCCCTGGGTCATCCAGGGGAGGTGAAAGGCATGCGTATTTTTGAGAGTGCTTCATGCAAAGCATCTTTTTCATTTTGAAAAGGGGGGTCAACTGATGCCAGTCAAGTGGGGTGTGTGTGGCCCAATTAGTGGCAACGAGGGAGACTGTGGTTGGAGTCCCCTCGCTGTGTTTTACATGATTTTCGAAGGGCATGACATGCTCAAGAGGTTGAGTTTCAGCATCTGCAACTTGTTGGCTACAGAAAGGCTGCCTTTACACCCTTTTGAGACCGTGTATTTTTGAGACCTTATGCCCATTGCAGTGCCCCAAGAGCCGATGGCCAGTCGCCACATCTTCTCCAAAAAAGGCGTGCCCGCGCTACCACAGCAGGTCGCACACAACATCACCGATTCCTTGAGAAACTGTGTGTGTGACAAGGTGCATTTCACCACAGATACTTGGACCAGTAAGCATGGACAGGGGAGTTACATGTTGCTGATTGGGCACTGGGTAACTATGGTGAGAGATGGAGAAGGGTTTGCTGTACAAGTCTTGCCGTCCCCACGAGTTGTGTGTCAATCCTTCCTCTGTATGTACAAGTTCCTCCACTGCTTCTGCCTCCTCAACCTCGTGTGGGTCCTCCACCCCGGCCCAAACCCTGTGTGGTCAGGCCACCCTTCCTTGTAACTGCGCCCAAGGAATCCCACACACTTCCTTACTATGCTGGCAGCAGAGCTCAACAGCATGATGCGGTCGACTCTTTACTTAGAAATGTATGGGAAATGTGAGTCACACCGCTGATGAGTTGTGGACGGTAAGCTCTGGAGAGTGAGACCGAGTTTCATCAATGGTTGTCTCCACTCAACCATCAGCCAGGGTAGGCCGGGTGCGACAATGATGCAAACCAGTCTGCGACCCTTCTTCAGGGCAATGTGACACACGTGCCTTGTATGGCTCACTTGTTGAACCTGGTTGTCCAGCAATTTTTAAAACACTATCCCGGCCTACATGGCCTTCTGCAGAGGGCACGGTATAACGCCTGCCTGGATCGACACACTCAGATGGGCTGTAAAAGATAGGCTAGAGGGAAGCCACTCACCAAGCTGGATTCCCAGAACCCTGAAACCCTTTAACCCCTATACAGTGATTTGGAATTACACAGGGCCCAAGTTGATCAATACCTGTGGAAGTCTGCAGTTCCAGAGAATAGTAGTCATGCAGGGTCAAAACATTAATTGAGGAAGAGGAACAGAATGGGATGGCCAGGACTTAATCAGAAAACAAGCAGAGGTGAAATGCGGATCGGCCAATGAGGTACATAAACAGCAAGCAGGAAAAGTAGTCAGGTAACAAGCACACAAAATCATAAAACTGAACTGGGGGTAACAGTAACAAGAGGTTCATAGCTTTGTCTGGCAGTGGTCTGCAGACAGGAGGGGCCTAAAAAAGGGTGTGGTGTATTCCCATTGGTTGTAGCTGAATGATGGTACTTCATCTGTGAGATACCCACCACCTACATTCAGCCTGTGGTTCTGCATCTGTCAAGGTAAAGCAGCCCAGTGGGTGAGCATAACCTGCGTCCACCTGCGCCGCTGGCATCGACTCCTTTCCCATTATCAGCACTATGCACGAAAGGAACACGTTGTCACCTGGTGACCGGAGTACAAATTGATTGAGTGAACTACGTTGGTGACTTAACAGCCGTGTGCGGCAATGATTCAAATCTGTCTGTGGCCCTTCGTCAGGGCAATGTGACACACAAGCCTTGTATGGCTCACGTGTTGAATCTGATTCTCCAAAAATTTTTAAAATACCATCCCGGCCTACATGGCCTTGTGCAGCGGGCACGCTGCTATGTGCTCACTTTCATCCTTCGCACCCAGCAGCTCAACAACTTTCATCGCTCCGAAAGTCTTAGGGTCTGGCGGTTAAACGCCTGAAATGCGATGTTCCGACACGCAGGAATTGGAATCTGCACATGTTGCAGCGTCTGTGGCAGCACCGCAGAGCTCTACTGAAATACGGTATGATGTATACCCTGGGCTAACTTAATCCAGAGGTGGTGCAGATCACGCTGCTGGAGTGGTGTCAGATCAAGGACCTATGCACCCTTCTACACAGTTTACAAATGTCGACGAAGATGTTTAGCACTGGCGATGCCATTCTCAGCGTGACAATTCTGGTCATCTACAAGATGGAGCACACTGTAAGCATTATTCGGAGTCAGGTGTTGGTCCAAGAGGAAGGGGAGGAAGTACAGGAGGAGTCATATGCAGAAGGAATAATAAGATCTACAAGGTCCAGACGATGAGCGGCACCTAGGCGGAAGTCAAGGGACGCTGGGGGAGAGGGATTAACAAGGGCGCATAGTATCAGCAAAAATTGTTGAGGAAGGTGCAGGAGCCCATGAAGAAATGGAGGGCGAACTGGCGATGGGCATGGAAGACTCAGCAGATGAGTGAGAGCTTGCTCACATTTCGGTTGTGCGAGGTTGGGGGGAGAGGGCAGAGGAAGGAGGCACGATTCTCACCTCTCTGCCACCAACAAACCAAGGACTTGGTCCTCCTGGATACACAAGACACATGAGCGCCTTCTTGCTGCACTACCTACAACATGACCCTCGGATTGTACAAATTCGAAGTAATGCTAACAACTGGGTTGCCACACTGTTAGATCCCTGGTACAAGACAAAATTTGGTGAAATAATTCCTGCCATAGAAAGGGACGCACGTATACAGGAGTATCAGAAAGCCACGGACCCACTTGGGGGGAGGGGCGACATGACCAAGGGGGAGGTAGGGAGTGATGGGTTAATAGGGACAGTGGTATATGCCTAATATGGCTTTGGGGGATGGTTTTAGCCGGGGAAGAAGAGGAGGAGCAGGGAAAGGGTTAGCTGGGAGAGGAAGGAGTTACCTCCTCTTCTGTTTCCGGACGCCGAACGATCTGCACGTGCACCTCCATGGCAGATCTTCAGGAGCTCCAGCGTCTGATTCAGGCAGCGGTCGCAGCGCACGGGCCCCTGGCAGTGCAGACCCACATCAGGGCTGCCGGGGTTAACCCGTCGGCGCTTGCCCCTCGTCCCCCCAGCAGCGGCGGGCGCCAGTCGCGGCCCCCCCCGCAGGTATTCCCCGGGCGCGGGGGGGGCGAGGAGGAGATGTAAGAGCCCCTCCAGGGACCCTCCGCAGAGTGCAGCGCAGCAGCAGCGTCTGGCTGCTGCAGAGGCCGGCGGGAGGAATCTTCGTTCCAGCCGCGGCGGTCGGGAGGTGGGAGTGGCCAGCACGGGGCCTGCTTCCGGTCCCGGCCTCCGGGCTGGAGTTACTGAGACTGCAGCGGCTCCAGGCCGGGAGCGCGCTCGGCGTAGGAGAGAGGCCAGCAGATCCCCCTGCAGTCGGCGGGGGGACCGCGGGGCTGCACGTGGCGGTAGGTCCGGCGCCGGGGGGGGGTCTGCGGTGCCTGACCCCGGTGCGGCTGAGAGAAGGAGTGACGGCGGGAGCCCTGCGGCAACCGCCGGGTCACTCAGTACCGCTGTGCAGCCCCCGGATGTGGCAGTCTCCCGTGGGAGCGGGAGGACTCGGCGGATGGAGGCCTGCAATAGCCCAGGAGGGCCAGAGGCGACGACGGCTGAGATCCGGAGCCGGGCGTCTGGTCGTCCGCGCCCAGAGGCCCCTTGCAGTCGGCAGGGGGGCGGGCGCAAGAGGTCGAGGCCCGGGGTGCCGGCGCGGGGGACAGGACGGTCTCCTGGGTTGTCACCCCGGGGCAAGAGATGGAGCGGGGATGACTCTGCCCACGCGGCGGCCCTGTCTGGCGGCCGTGGTGGGGGGGGTGCTGCGGCGGCGCCCCCCGGATGTCGGATGGAAGATGAGGCCAGCGGCGAGGAGGGGGAAGAGGCTTTCGGTTCGGAGGAGTCGGATGGACGACAGACGGAGGACAGCGAGGCGGCGGTCTCGGGAGACGCCGAGCGGCGGTCGGGTGAGACGGCCGCGGAGGCGGCAGGGGCTGCGCTGGCGGGGGGCTTCGGGGGGGGGGCGGCTGCGGCTACGGCAGCGCCCGCTGGTTTCGCAGTGTGGAGTCAATTGTTGGGGCTGTTGCAGGGGCTGGCGGCGGCTTCGGGAGCGGGGGGGGAGGGGGCCCAGGCGCCGGTGGCGGCGTGGGTGGGTGCAGCCGGTTTAGGGGCCTCGGCGGCGACGGGGGGTGACGGAGCGGGTGCGAGTAGAGGGGGGGGCGAAGGGGGGAGTGAGACGGGGGGGGGAAAGGAGAAGGAAAAGGAGAAGGAAAAGGAGAAGGAAAAGGAGAAGGAGGATGAGGTGGTGCGCTTAGATGATAGGGCTAAAAGCGAAGTTTATGTTTGTTTTGAGGGCCCGCTGGGGGCCCATTTAAAGAAGGAGGTGCGGGAAAAAATTTGGAAAGGGGAATATGTGGAGATATTTTCTCTGCTTCCCCTGGAGAAATTTAATTTGGATAGGGTTAAGCCGAGTGATTCCAAAAAGGAGAAGGACGAGGAGGAAAAGCGCCGTTATAGGCTTATTCCTCGGACTTTTGCCAACTGGCTACAGGCATTTGCGATTTTGGCGAGCGTGGTCGGGGAGAAGGAGCCGGAGCATTGTTCGGCTTTGTTCGGCTACATGGATGCGATAGGGGAGGCTTATCGAGTTTATGGCGGACTGGCGTGGCTGCGCTACGACGAGCAATTTAGGCAGCGGAAGGCATTGCGGCCAGATATGCGTTGGGACCATAAGGATATTTCCTTATGGATGCGATTGATGTCGGCACCGGCTCAGCCCTTTCGGGGGGGCGCCGGGGGTTCGGGGGGGGCCGGGTCCCCGGCAAGTTTCAAGAAAGGTTTGTGTTGGCAGTACAATGAAGGGCAGTGCAGGTTTGGAGCGGCGTGCCGTTTTAAGCATGAATGCTCCGGATGTGGGGGGGGACATAGCTTGTCCAAATGTTTTAAAAAAGGAAAAGGAAAGGCTGGTGATGGGGCTGGTAAGAGGGACGACGCCGGTGAAGGTAGAAGTGATGGTTCCGTTTTTAAATAGGTATCCGGACAAGGAGGCGGCGGCGTTGTTAAGTTCTGGTTTTTCGGATGGTTTTCATATTCCGTCGGTTGTTAATGCATCGGTTCCGCCGTATCGTAATTTGCGTTCCGCTCGGGATCACCCGGAAGTGGTGGATGAGAAGCTGGAAAGGGAGGTGGCTTTGGGCAGGATGGGCGGCCCTTATGTCGCCCCGCCGTGCGGGAATTTGGTGGTGTCACCGTTGGGGGTGGTACCAAAGAAGGAGCGGAATAAATTTCGGCTGATTCATCATTTGTCTTACCCGGAAGGGTTATCGGTGAATGATGGCATTGCGCCGGAGTTGTCGGCGGTATATTATGTGTCGTTCGATAAGGCGTTGGACCTGGTTAGGGCGGCGGGGCGGGGTGCATTGATGGCAAAGGCGGATGTGGAAGCAGCGTTTCGGTTGTTACCGGTTCATCCAGATAGTCAGCATTTGTTGGGTTGCTGGTGGGATGGCAGTTATTATGTTGATCGTTGTTTGCCAATGGGCTGTTCCATTTCGTGTTCGTACTTTGAGGCATTTAGTTCGTTTGTTGAGTGGGTGGTTCGGGACGTGTCCGGGCTTACGTCCATCATTCATTACTTGGATGATTTCCTGTGTGTCGGGCCGGCGGGTTCGATGGTTTGTGCGGGTTTGCTATTTGCGTTGCAAAAAGTTGCGGCCAGTTTCGGGATTCCTTTGGCGCCGGATAAGACGGAAGGCCCGGCGCCGGTGATGTGTTTTCTGGGAATTGAAATTGACACCATTGCTATGGAATGCAGGTTGCCGGCGGAGAAGGTCCGTGATTTGAGGTCCGCGGTGTCAGGGGTAAAAGCGGCGAAGAAGGTGCGGCTTAAGGCGGTGCAGTCTTTGCTTGGAAAATTGAATTTTGCTTGCAGAATTGTGCCAATGGGGAGAGTGTTTGCGAGGCGTTTGGCGACGGCGACGGCCGGGGTACGGTTGCCGGCGCATTTTGTGCGGATCACAAAGGCGATCAGGGACGATTTGGAAGTATGGGATCAATTTTTGCAGCATTTCAACGGCCGGACGCTGGTGATGGAGAGGGTGGCGTCTAACGGGGCGTTGCAGCTGTTTACGGATGCGGCGGGGTCGGCCGGGTTTGGGGCTGTCTTCAGAGGTCATTGGTGTGTCGGGCAGTGGCCACAGGCGTGGCGGGAGAGCGGCTTGGTTAGGAATTTGGCTCTGTTAGAGCTATTCCCCATTGTAGTGGCAGTGGAGCTATGGGGGTCGCACTTTGCCGGAAGGAAAGTGTGTTTTCATTGTGATAACCAGGCGGTGGTGCACGCGATTAACAACTTGTCTGCTAAGTCGGAGCCGGTGGTGGTGTATTTGCGGCATTTAGTGTTGAGATGTCTGCAGTTGAATGTGCAGGTAGTGGCAAGGCACGTTCCGGGTGTTGACAACGAGGTGGCTGATGCTTTGTCTCGTTTTCAGTTCAGCAGGTTTCGGGCGCTGTTGCCGTGGGCGGACGAAGTTGGAGTGGAGTGCCCCGAGGATTTGTGGCATCTGGTGAGGCGGTGATCTCAGACTTGATTCGGAACTCGGTGACCGAGGTGACTTGGTGCCGGTATGCTAAGGTGTGGGCTGAATGGGAGGAGTTGTTGCGTCTGATGTTTGGTGGGGAAAGCGTGGATTACTTGGTGGCTTTGTTGTCATTGGTGAGTACGGATTTTTCAGCCGGGCGATCGGCATCGGCTGTGGCACATCGGGTGTCGGCAGTGGCATTTTGGTTAAAAATGAGAGGGGAGCGTGATGTTTCACAGGATTTTCGGGTTCGTCAGGCTTTGCGGGGCTTTCGCCGTGGCGTACGGGAGAGGGACAAGAGGCGCCCTGTATCGTTTGGTTTGTTGAGACGGATGGTGGGTGGCCTGAGCGGCATTTGTGAGTCTGTGTACGAGACGGTTCTATTTACAACGGCTTTCGGTCTCGCTTTTTATGGGGCGTTCCGGATAGGCGAGCTGGTGAGCCCGTCCAGGGTGACGGGTGGTGGTTTGATGTTTGAGGACGTGCAAGTGAGCAGTAGTCAGGTGGAGTGCCGGATTCGCCGGTCAAAAATGGATCAGCTGGGCCGTGGTAGATTGGTGGTGTTATATGCGGTTCCAGGAGAGGAATTGTGCCCTGTGCGTTTAGTCGAGAGATTTATGGCCGTGAGGGGAGGCTTACCTGGCCCGTTGTTGCGGCATTTGAATGGGTCGTTTTTGTCGAGGTTTCAGTTTGTGGCGGTGCTGCGGCTAAGTCTACGTAACGCGGGGGAGCGCCCGGAGGAATTCGGGTCGCATTCATTCCGAATTGGTGCAGCAACGGAGGCAGCCCGTTGGGGGCTTGGAGATGAGGTGGTAAAGCGTATTGGTAGATGGGAATCTTCTTGTTTTCGGCGGTATGTGAGACCGCAGTTGTTGTAGCATCATGGGACTTTGGTTACGTGCGGAAGGTTTGAGGAAAGGGGTGTGTTTTTGATGTGTTGGTGGTTGTGCTGTTATTGGTTTTGATATTTTCGTTTTGTTTTATTTGTTATAGGGAAGTGCCTGATCTGGATCTTGGGGCACTCCTTCGTATTTTGGGGTGACCGTCGGGCGGAGGTCCGCCCGAATGGTCGACAGCTGGGTTTGGACCGTGTGCAGGCGACTGTTCGATGGATCGGAGTTCGGGGCATGGAGTGGGGCAGGGTGGTCCCGGAATTTCGTTTCCATTGTAAAGTTGAGCGGCCCCCGGATGTGCTGGTATTGCATGTGGGGGGTAATGATCTTGGTGCCAGGGCGTCGCGGGATTTGATCCGAGACATAAAGATTGATTTACTGCAGTTGTGGAAGCGGTATCCTGGTTTGCTGGTCGTATGGTCTGACATAGTGACCAGGTTGGCATGGAGAGGGGCTCGGTCGGTGGAGAAGGTTAATAAGGCCAGGGCCCAGGTGAATAGGGTAGTGGCTAGGTTTGTGACCAGGAATGGTGGGATTGTGGTACGGCACAGGGATTTGGAGCCGGCTGATTGGCGATTTCGGAGGGGTGATGGTGTGCACCTCAACGAGGTCGGTCTGGATTTATGGGCGTTGGGTCTGCAGGATGGTGTGGAGCGTGCTTTTGGTGTGTGGCGGGTCCAGGCCACGTAAGGTGTCACGTGGTCTGTCCTGTGGCGGTGGGGGTAGGTCTGGTCCAGAGGTTTGGAAGTGATTGGTGGCTGGACCGGGAGTCATTGTCTTGGTATGGTGGCTCTCGGTTTCCGGGATGTGGCAGGCACGGGGTTCTGCCAAAGTGTGGGGGTCAATCCGTGGGTGATTGGCACCTCGTCTCTGGGTCGGTGTGTTGCGGCCGGGGACAGGGGGAGTAGTAGTAGTGGACTGGGCCTACCCCGGGGGGTATTGTAAATGTTATTGTCTATTGTTACCGTTATGTGGTTGTTTTGGGTCGCCCGTTGGACGGCGTCCCTAAGGTACTAGTCTGTAAAACAATAGGCAATAAAAAGGCTGCTGTGGCCATTTGAACCAAGTCGCATGCAGTCCGTGTGTTTAATTTTAGAGGATAAGGGGGTTTGGTTACACAGACATCATGACCGGAGAATCCTCCCTCAGCTGGTCAAGAAAGCCACGGACCCACTTGGGGGGAGGGGCGACATGACCAAGGGGGAGGTAGGGAGTGATGGGTTAATAGGGACAGTGGTATATGCCTAATATGGCTTTGGGGGATGGTTTTAGCCGGGGAAGAAGAGGAGGAGCAGGGAAAGGGTTAGCTGGGAGAGGAAGGAGTTACCTCCTCTTCTGTTTCCGGACGCCGAACGATCCCCGCCCACCCTCCCTTTGTGTTGTCATGTGGGAGATGTTTTTGGGTAGTTGGGATACCTTTTGTCACAGTAGCGGTGGGGGTAGGTCTGGTCCAGAGGTTTGGAAGTGATTGGTGGCTGGACCGGGAGTCATTGTCTTGGTATGGTGGCTCTCGGTTTCCGGGATGTGGCAGGCACGGGGTTCTGCCAAAGTGTGGGGGTCAATCCGTGGGTGATTGGCACCTCGTCTCTGGGTCGGTGTGTTGCGGCCGGGGACAGGGGGAGTAGTAGTAGTGGACTGGGCCTACCCCGGGGGGTATTGTAAATGTTATTGTCTATTGTTACCGTTATGTGGTTGTTTTGGGTCGCCCGTTGGACGGCGTCCCTAAGGTACTAGTCTGTAAAACAATAGGCAATAAAAAGGCTGCTGTGGCCATTTGAACCAAGTCGCATGCAGTCCGTGTGTTTAATTTTAGAGGATAAGGGGGTTTGGTTACACAGACATCATGACCGGAGAATCCTCCCTCAGCTGGTCATGCAGAAGGTGGTACTCAATGTTAGATCTGCTTTTCCACTAAACACCAGTGCCGCACAGAGTGAATCTCAACGCTTTGTCATAGATAGGAGGAAATGATCTTTTACTTATGCACATCTGAGGGACCGAGGGCTGTCTGCTGTGCTGAGATGACATTGAGTATGGTGTCCCTGCAGAGTTGCACTTTTGGTCATATACAAAATGAGTTGAAAAAGGACAGATGCTGGTGGAAAGGGGAACAGGTGTGTTGGAAAGGGGAAAAAAGTTTTTGTCCGTGGGTTTGGTGGTTAAGCAAAAGTAACATTTGCTGAAGAAACACCATCTGTTACGGTGGGACTGGCAGATTTGGATAAGGTGGTATATACTATGTTACCGCTATATAACGAAAATTAATAAGAAAAGAAAGAGAAAGGTATATATCCCCATCAGCAGTCAGTGTCCACCGTGCTCCCAGATGGAAAAGGAGAGGTTGGCAACTGGAAGGTTAGATGGAGGATACAGAGCTGTGTGGCTATGAAACTAATAGTAGCCTGAACCGAGTTAGACGCCACTCGGATCTGGAGACTAGGAGCCTTATTAGCGTCACAGGGTCAACATGCCCACCCAGCCCAGGAACTCCCTGTTAACATCACTGGGGCCATTGAGTACGCTGACCGTGTGCTTTGGGGCCACACCTGTGGACAGCAGGCGCATCAGCAGCAGCAGGCCTGTTAATGCCACTGGGCTTCACAAGCAGGACTGGTAGGACAGGAGCTGGTCTTAACCGTTCTGCGTTACCAACTGTGGTTCGGGCCTGCATCGACGCCCTATCCCTGCCTACCTCTGGCCTAAAGCTGCAATGGGTTCAACACATGGAGGTGTGCTCTTTCGGAGCATAAAAGAAGACTGCGCACCTCCTTGTTGGCTCCAGCCCGTTTTATAACCTGGGTCCGCCCCAAACCAGGGTGGACCACAATGCACCTCCTGGAGACAAAAGCAGAGTGACACGTCATGAGTGGCATAACTAGCGTCCTATTTGGAACCGCAACTTCAATAATGACCTCATGGCTGCCACGACACAAACACCTCACCAGTCATCGTCTGACCATCAATAATGAGGGGACAAGTCATAGGGGCGGGGCCTCTGCAAGCCATTTGGGAGTGGCCTGGCCACATCGTCAGGACACCTGATGCCCTGTGGTGTATATGGGCCCCCCACATCAGGGGCAGGGCCAAAGAGTTCATTACCGGACCTAGTCTCTGATGCAGTAAGTGTCTGAGCATGCTCAGTAGCATGAAATACAGTCTCTGAAAAAAGACTATCAGCTTTAGCATGGTGTCTAGGCACAAAACAGGACTTAGACCCAGCATGGAGTGCAAGTACCTGTGCAAAGAGGCTTTTCGCACTAAGTGTGGGAGCATGCGCTGTATCCCGAAATGAAGACTTAGCCTCAGGAATGGCACAGTCAGGCTGAGCATACTCACTAGGCGAAACACTGTAGTTAGGCAGCGGCTGGGGTAAATCGGCACACGCATGCGCACTAGCTGCCTCTCCAAACTTAGACGTGGAGGAGAAATTGCTCTTTGGGTGTGGACTTGGAGATGCTGTCTATGAACAGAAGGAAAAGCTAAAGGTGTGTGTTACAGCAAGGAGCCACCGCGGAAACACTTCGTTCAATTGTGAGGGGAGTCATTTTGGAGTTTGGTGAGGAGAACCGTAACGCCAGTGAGCAGCATCCTGTGCCACAGACCAACATTCTTACGGTGCTGTCTATACTGCTTACCGTGAGAGGATCATAAAGTCTGTATTTCTGGCAACTGGATATCACAGTACCCGGGTACGGTAGGCTGTGCCCAGACAATAATGCGGGCACGCAACACTTTGTTTTATTAGCAAAACACATATCTGTTCTGGGTAGGCCGACTATTTATAGACAATAAGACTTGCTGCCTCTGCACTGTCAAATTGTCACTTACACTTTAAATCATAGAGGGACAGTGACACATGTTTGCATTGACTGTTGATTTTCAAGATTTCCATGACTGCATTGAAGAGCTGTGTGGTTTGCATTCACACTGTTATCAGCTGCCTTATCTGTGAGACTTTAGCTAACAAGGGTATTCAGGGGGGGTAATGTGTTTTGTCTATGTTTACGTAGATAACTGGGAAGCTCTTGTGATGCGCCACTGGTAAGTCGTGTTCGCACACACACACACACACACACGCACGCACAAACACACAATTACTGCTACGCAGAGGGATTAGCAGGTAGTAGGCAACAGAATAGATAGTTCAATTATTTAAATTGTATGCATGGTTCTTATTGTTTGTTTTGGTAAAGTTAAACAATCATTTATCAACCTAACTGCCTAGAGTCCTTTTCCTGTTGCCTGGTTTTGCTGCATACTGGGGAGTCCACCCTGTACACGACTTAAAATGAAGCATAAGTCGCAATGTGAATTTCACTGTGCTACAATGCGGCCTAGCGTGCCTGTGCAACCACCGCCTGCCCCATCAAGTGTATCTGCGTGCTCTTCATCCTCTGTGACTGGGGACAGCAGTCTCACATGGTTTTTCACACTGAACTTCCACCCCTTTACACGCAACAGGGAGTGTGATTGGCAGGTCATCACTTGTTTTGGAAGTGGAAACAGATGGTATTGTTGAGCTGTCAGACATCGAGAAAACCAACATTGGATGCAGGCTACATTATATCCACACCTGCACCTTCGTCACAGATTGGCTGGACTACCTGCATTTAATAATTGCATTCCAGAAATGGAAATGAGTGTAGAATGCACATGTGTTGTACCTTGCTTGGCAGCAAAGGAACACTAACCTAGACACCACAGACAATTTTAGGAAGGCAGAAAAAGAGTCAGCTCTTTGGGCAAATTAAATAGCGTGGCAAAAGTGGACAGGTGGGTACAGTGGCTGTGTTCTGTGGGTACCAGGACAGTAAAGGAAGCCTCACTTTCTATCCCTCCGAATGATCAAATGCAGCAAGGAATTCCCTGAGTTTGCTATAAAATTAGCGTAGCAAAATGTGCATGAGGGTGTCATGCAGAGGTGCTGCAAATAGATTTGCACCAGTGGGACACTAATGAAATACAACAGCCAGTTCTTGTATGCCACTAAATGGCAGCTTTTTTTGCTATCATTATAGCTTATTAAAAACAGAGCAGGAGGGTGTCATGCAGAGGTGCTCGAAATAGCTTGGCACCAGTGGGACAATAATGAAATACAACAGCCAGTTCTTGTATGCCACTAAATGGCAGCTTTTTTTGCTATTATTGTAGCTTATTAAAAACAGAGCAGGAGGGTGTCATGCAGAGGTGCAAGAAATAGCTTGGCACCAGTGGGACACTAATGAAATACAACAGCCAGTTCTTGTATGCCACTAAATGGCAGCTTTTTTTGCTATCTTTATAGCTTATTAAAAACAGAGCAGGAGGGTGTCATGCAGAGGTGCTAGAAATAGCTTGGCACCAGTGGGACAATAATGAAATACAACAACCAGTTCTTGTATGCCACTAAATGGCAGCTTTTTTTGCTATTATTATAGCTTATTAAAAACAGAGCAGGAGGGTGTCATGCAGAGGTGCTAGAAATAGCTTGGCACTAGTGGGACAATAATGAAATACAACAGCCAGTTCTTGTATGCCACTAAATGGCAGCTTTTTTTGCTATCAGTATAGCTTATTAAAAACAGAGCAGGAGGGTGTCATGCAGAGGTGCTAGAAATAGCTTGGCATCAGTGGGACAATAGTGAAATACAACAGCCAGTTCTTGTATGCTCTAAATGGCAGCAATTTTGCTATTAATATAGCTTATTAAAAACAGAGAAGGAGGGTGTCATGCAGAGGTGCTAGAAATAGCTTGGCACCAGTGAGACACTAATGAAATACAACAGCCAGTTCTTGTATGCCACTAAATGGCAGCTTTTTTTGCTATCATTATAGCTTATTAAAAACAGAGCAGGAGGGTGTCATGCAGAGGTGCTAGAAATAGCTTGGCACCAGTGGGACAATAATGAAATACAACAGCCAGTTCTTGTCTGCCACTAAATGGCAGCTTTTTTTGCTATCATTATAGCTTATTTAAAACAGAGCAGGAGGGTGTCATGCAGAGGTGCTAGAAATAGCTTGGCACCAGTGGGACAATAATGAAATACAACAGCCAGTTCTTGTATGCCACTAAATGGCAGCATTTTTTGTCATTATTATAGCTTATTAAAAACAGAGTAGGAGGGTGTCATGCAGAGGTGCTAGAAATAGCTTGGCACCAGTGGGGCACTAATGGAAGTCCAACAGCCACTTTTAGGATGCCACTAAGTTCACTCAGTGTTTGCTAGTATAATGGCTTAGTAACAATGAGTTTGAGTGTGCAATGCAGGCAGACGTGCTGCAAATATCTTTGCAATAATGGGGCAACACAGAAGTCCAACAGCCACGTTTAGGATGCCAATAAGTTCACTCAGTGTTTGCTAGTATAATGGCTTAGTAACAATGAGTTTAAGTGTGCAATGCAGGCAGACGTGCTGCAAATATCCTTGCACTAGTGGGACAATACAGAAGTCCAACAGCCACTTTTAGGATGCCACTAAGTTCACTCAGTGTTTGCTAGTATAATGGCTTAGTAACAATGAGTTTGAGTGTGCAATGCAGGCAGATGTGCTGCAAATATCTTTGCACTAGTGGGACAATACAGAAGTCCAACAGCCACGTTTAGGATGCCACTAAGTTCACTCAGTGTTTGCTAGTATAATGGCTTAGTAACAATGAGTTTGAGTGTGCAATGCAGGCAGACGTGCTGCAAATATCTTTGCACTAGTGGGACAACACAGAAGTCCAACAGCCACTTTTAGGATGCCACTAAGTTCACTCAGTGTTTACTAGTATAATGGCTTAGTAACAATGAGCTTGAGTGTGCAAAGGGCAGGAGGGTACAGTGGCAGGGTTGTGGGTCTGGATAGAGGAAAGGAAGCCTGCCTTTCTATCCCTCCTAATGGGTAAATGCAGCGAGGAAATCCCTGACCTTAGCTACTCAGACACTGTCATCTTGTGTAGCTGTTAAACTCTGTTTTCACGGACCTGACTGTCACCTATGGTTTTGACCCTGCCGGTATTAGCCCTTAAAAGGACTAATAGAAACTTCTATCCCTATTCTGTACAGCGCCGTGTATAGAGCGTACACAGCAGTATCGGAGACAGGAGCTGCGTGAGAGGTGATTGACACCAAGACGCAGAATGCAGATAATGGCGTGCTGGAGGAAAATGTCCGTTTTTATAATGCAGGGACTTGTGACATGGACATCCTATCACACATGCCGTTGCTTCTCTGCCTAAAAGTCCACTTAGCTGTGTGTGTGTCTGGGATTGGCTGACATGCTGGCCCGCCCCACTACACGCGCGCTCTTAGGGAAGGAAGACAAGGAAAAAAAAAAAATGTCGATCACCATTATCCATACAGCAGTAATCTGAATGCGCTGTTCCCGCACACTATACACTGAAATTTCATAATAGTGTGAGTCACAGAGTGACTTACACTATTACAGCGGAAAGCCAGCTAGTAATTAGCTAGTCTTTTTGCTGCTAGAACCGTTCTCGAACGAATCTAGAACTATCGAGCTTTAGCAAAAAGCTCGAGTTCTAGTTCGATCTAGAACAGCCCCCAAAATCACTCGAGCCGCGAACTGGAGAACCTCGAACCACGAACCGCGCTCATCTCTAGTTGTTATAGACAATGAGGAACATACTGATGACGATGAGACGCAGATACCAGATTGGGATGACAACTTAAATATTCGGTCAGGGCAAGAAGAGGCTCGGTCTGAGTGTGAGGGGAGTGCAAACACAACAATTGATGAGGAAGTTCTAGATCCCACCTACTGTCAACCCACAGTCAGGCCTTCGAGGAGGTCAACAGAGACGATGGCGGAGGATGCAACTGACGTCGAAGTTACCTTGCGCCTTCCTGGACAGAGTTGGAGTACTAGTAGCACGTCTACAACTGCATCCTCAGCCACCACTGTGCCTCTGAGCACTAGTCGGGGTGGATCAGCAGGTCGCATGCCCTCTAAGCCTTGCCTAGCCTGTTCCTTTTTTGACATAGCAAAAGATCGCCCAAATTATGTGATCTGTAAAATTTGTCGTGTTTCTGTTAGTAGAGGGCAAAAACTCAGCAGTTTGACAACTTCTTCCATGAATCGTCACATGAATAATTATCATATGTCCCAGTGGGAAGCTCACCGTGCTGCAATGCGGCCTAGCGGAGCGAACCATCCACCGCCTGCCCCTTCCAGTGCATCCGCGCGCTCTTCATCTTCTAGGACTGTGGGGACAGCTGTCACACCTGGTTTTCCACGCACAACTTCCACCACTGTAACCGCAACAGGAAGTTTGCTTGGTAGGTCGAAAGTTGGTTTGGAAGGGGAAACAAGTGCGTGTGTACAGCTCTCTCAGACATCGATAGCACCAACGTTGGATGAAGGCAACATCATGTCTACGCCTGCACTTTCCTCACAAACCTGCATTTTTCCAGGGACACCCTACTCAACACCGTCTACACACAGCAGCCAGATCTCTGTCCCTCAGATGTGGACAAATAAAAGGCCATTTCCTGCGACCCATGACAAAGCTAAGAGGTTGACTCTATCCCTCTGTAAGCTCTTGGCTACCGAAATGCTGCCTTTCCGTCTGGTGGACACACAGGATTTTAGAGACCTTATGTCTGTCGCTGTGCCCCAGTACCAGATGCCCAGTCGCCACTACTTCTCTAAGAAAGGTGTGCCCGCGCTACACCAGCATGTCGCACACAACATCACCGCTTCCTTGAGAAACTCTGTGTGTGAACGGGTGCATTTCACCACCGATACTTGGACCAGTAAGCATGGACAGGGACGTTACATGTCGCTGACTGGGCACTGGGTAACTATGGTGATAGATGGTGAAGGGTCTGCTGCACAAGTCTTGCCGTCCCCATGACTTGTGTGTCAATCCTCTGTCTGTCCAAGTTCCGCCACTGCTTCTGCCTCCTCCACCTCATCTGGGTCCTCCACCTCCGCCCCAAGCCTGCCTGGTCAGGCCACCAGCGTTCTCACTGCGCAGAAGGAATCACGCACCCCTCATTACTATGCTGGCAGCAGAGCGCAACGGCATCAGGCGGTCTTTAGCTTGACATGTCTTGGAAATAGGAGTCACACAGCGGCTGAGTTGTGGGCAGCTCTGGAGACTGAGTTTAATAAATGGTTGTCTCCACTCAACCTGCAGCCTGGTAAGGCCGTGTGCGACAATGCTGCAAACCTGGGTGCGGCCCTTCGCCTGGGCAAGGTGACACACGTGCCTTGTATGGCTCACGTGTTGAACCTTGTTGTCCAGCAATTTTTAACACACTATCCCGGCCTAGATGGCCTTCTGACCAGGGCACGAAAACTGTCTGCTCACTTCCGCCGTTCAACCGCCGCAGCTGAGCGACTTGCATTACTCCAGAAGTCTTTCGGTCTGCCGGTTCATCGCCTGAAATGCGATGTGCCGACATGCTGGAATTCGACTCTCCACATGTTACAGCGACTGTGGCAGCACCGCCGAGCCCTGGTGCAATACGTCATGACGTATAGCCTGGGCCAACGAGATGCAGAGGTGGGGCAGATCACCCTGATGGAGTGGTCTCAGATCAAGGACCTATGCCCCCTTCTGCACAGTTTCGACATGGCGATGAATATGTTTAGCGCTGACAATGCCATTATCAGCATGAAAATTCCAGTCATTTACATGCTGGAGCACACGCTAAACACTATTCGGAGTCAGGGGGTGGGTCAACAGGAAGGGGAGGAACTACAGGAGGCTTCATATGCGCAAGACACAACAACATCACTAAGGTCCAGACGTTCATCATCACCAATGCGGCAGGCATGGGACCATGGGGGACAGGGATCAAGGGCGCATGGTAGCAGGCGAAATGTTGAGGAAGGTGCAGGAGAACATGAAGAAGTGGAGGACGAACTGTCCATGGACATGGAAGACTCAGCGGATGAGGGAGACCTTGGTCAAATTTCAGTTGAAAGAGGTTGGGGGGAGATGTCAGAGGAAGAAAGAACGGTTAGCACCTCTATGCCACAAACACAGCGTGGACTTGGTCCGCATGGCTGCGCAAGACACATGAGTGCCTTCTTGCTGCACTACATCCAACATGACCCTCGTATTGTCAAAATTAGAAGTGATGATGACTACTTTCTTGCCACACTATTAGATCCCCGGTACAAGTCCAAATTTTGTGACATAATTCCAGCCATAGAAAGGGACGCACGTATGCAGGAGTATCAGCAGAAGCTGTTACTCGATCTTAGCTCGGCTTTTCCACCAAACAACCGTGCAGGTGCAGGGAGTGAATCTCCCAGTTGTAACCTGACAAACATGGGACGGTCTCGTCATGTTCAACAGTCTACCCGTACTAGTAGCACCGTATCTGTTGCTGGTAACAGCAATTTTATTGAATCTTTTTATAATTTTTTTAAACCCTCCTTTGCAAGGCCACCTAGACAACAAGTCTGACACATAGTCAACGGCTGGAGAGGATGATACAGGAGTATCTCCAAATGAACATTGATGCCATGACTTTGCAAATGGAGCCTTGCTCATTTTGGGCTTCAAATCTTGAAAAATGGCCAGAGCTCTCCACTTACGCCTTGGAGATTTTGTCGTGTCCAGCTGCCAGCGTTGTCTCTGAATGTGTCTTCAGTGCTGCTGGGTGTGTGCTGACAGATAAGTGCACGCGTCTGTCCAGTGACAATGTGGACAGACTAACATTTATCAAAATGAACAAGTCATGGATCCACAGGGAGAGTAAATGCTTGTGGATTTGGAATGTGCTTGGAGCAAATCAAAACATCCTGTTTGCAACTAGGGCACAAGTGCTGCCACTGAAGGGGTGAGTGTCCGTGTGGCCCAATTTTTGGAAAAAAGGGAGACTCCGCTTGGAGTAACCCTTGCTTACATTGTTTTTAAAAATGATCCAAGATGAACAAGTCATGGTTCAGCAAAGACTTTGCTACCTACCCCGGTGTCATCCTGGGGACGGTTAAGTATGGCGTATTTTTGAATGTGCTTGATGCAAATCTAGCTGTGAAGTGTACAATTGGGGCACAAGGGCTGCCACTGAAGTGGTCTGTGTGTGTGTGGCCCAATTTTTGGAGTCACCTTGCGTCACCTTGGAGTCACCTTGTGGTGTTTTACATGATTTTAGAAGGGCGTGCCATGCCTATACCTGTGTCTCCTCCTCTTTTTCCTTGTCCAGCTCTTTTGTTTTTGCATGAGTATATGTCCTTGTCACTTTCCCATGTGTTTGTGTTGTGTTGTGAGTGGTTTGTCACCTTTTGGACACCTTTGAGGGTGTTTTCTAGGTGTCTTTATGTGTTTGTGATTGCCTTCCATTGTTTCCTATGCGGTTCGAGTTCGGTTCATCGAACTGAACTCGAACGAGGCGCCCGTTCGGCGAACCGAACTCGAGCCGAACCGCGACCGGTTCGCTCATCTCTAATGATGAATGGATAAGTGCATAATCTAGATTTTCTGGCCTAATTTATTTTATGCAGACTTATTGACCCACACTTAAGGATCCACACCCCGACAGTGTCTCAGCCGACAGTGCGCTAAAGATATATAAGTGTTAACAAGACACTCACGTGGATCACAGGAGGTAGGGTGCTGCTCTTAAATACTTAAATTAAAGCTGAACCCAGCTGTTGAATAGCATAGGCAGAGATAACAGAGTGTCATAAAGAAAAGGGGGAATGGGGGTTCATGGAGTGGTCACTTACAGACATACCAATTGCACAGAAAGCAGGGTACACAAGAAAAGGCTATTCATGGGAAAGAAGAGTAGTTGGCAGACATACCAATTGCACAGAAAGCAGGGTACACAAGGAAAGGCTATTCATGGGAAAGATGAGTAGTTGGCAGACATACCAATTGCACAGAAAGCGGGGTACTAAAGGAAAGGCTATTCATGGGAAAGATGAGTAGTTAACAGACATACCAATTGCACAGAAAGCGGGGTACAAAAGGAAACGCTATTCATGGGAACGGTGAGTAGTTGGCAGACATACCAATTGCACAGAAAGGAGGGTACACAAGGAAAGGCTATTCGTGGGAAAGATGAGTAGTTGGCAAACATACCAATTGCACAGAAAGCGGGGTACACAAGGAAAGCTATTCATGGGAAAGATGAGTAGTTGGCAGACATACCAATTGCACAGAAAGCGGGGTACACAATAAAAAGCTATTCATGGGAAAGATGAGTAGCTCGCAGACATACCTGTGAAGAGAGCAGACGCGATAATTAGATGATGGAGAGTAGAGATGATGAATGAATAAGTGCATAATCTAGCTTTTCTGGCCTAATTCATTTTCTGCACACTGATAGACAACATACTTAAGGATCCACATGCCGATAGACTATGTCGTCATCCAGGTACAATAGCACAGTTTCAAAGTTGAAATGTCCCAAGCAACACTCCATCAATCTTTGAAATGTTCCTGGTGCATTGCAGAGCCCGAAAGGCATACAATTGAACTCACAGAGGCCCATTGGTGTCGTGAATGCAGTCTTCTCCTTGTCTGCCTCTGCCACGGAAACCTCCCAATAGCCACTGGTGAGATCCTAGGTTGAGAAATAATTAGCTGATTTTAAGGCTGCTAATGACTCCTCTATTCTGGGATAGTGGATAAACATCTTTATGTGTAATGCGATTAATCTGCCTGTAGTCAACACACATTCTCAATGTGCCTTCTTTTTTCTTTACGAGCACCCGTGGAGCGGCCCAAGGACTACAACTATCTTTGATCACCCCAGCCTCCTTCATTTCCCATAACATTTCTTTGGCACGCTGATATTAAGCTGGGGGTACAGGCCGGTATCTCTCTTTAATGGGATGATGGTCACCAGTGGGGATTTGATGTTGAACCCCTTTTACCTGCCCAAAGTCTAGAGGGTGTTTGCTGAAGACTAGAGTTGAGAGCGGTTCGAGGTTCGAGGTTCGCCAGTTTTGGGGGTGTTCTAGATCGAACTAGAACTCAAGCTTTTTGCTAAAAGCTCGACAGTTCGAGTTACGTTTGAGAACGGTTCTATCAGCAAAAGCAGGGCTTTTTACAGCTACAGTGTGCAGGGAGCCATCGCTGGCAGCCTGCGGTAAGCTGGTAACAAAGATAAACATCGGGTATCCAAGCAAAGCGCTTTGGTTAGTAACCCGATATTTACCCTGGTTACGCGTGCAGGGAGCCGACAATTCCCCGCTCAGCTTGCTCCGCCCCCTCCTGCACTCAGCATGTAGACACACACACACTCACACTCACCTGTCCCCAGCCATGCAGTCCCCGGCATTGACGTCCTCAACGCCACATGGCCCTGTTAGGCTCCATCCACTTCGCACTCCGCCGCCCGCACACATGGCCCTGCTAGGCTCCGCCCACCTCGCACCCGCACACATTGCCCCGCTAGGCTCTGCCCACCTCGCACCCGCACACATTACCCCACTAGGCTCCGCCCACCTTTCACGGAACACATATCCATGCTAGGCTCCGCCCACCTCGCACTGCACACATAGCCCCGGTAGGCTCCACCCACCTTGCACCACACACATAACCCCACTAGGCTCCGCCCACCTCGCACCCGCACACATTACCCCACTAGGCTCCGCCCACTTCGCACCGAACACATAGCCCCCGCTAGGCTCCGCCCACCTCGCACCTGCACACATTACCACGCTAGGCTCCGCCCACCTCACACCGAACACATATCCATACTAGCCTCCGCCCACCTCGCACCGCACACATAGCCCCGGTAGGCTCCGCCCACCTTGCACCACACACATAACCCCGCTAGGCTCCGCCCACCTCACACCCACACACATTACCTCGCTAGGCTCCGCCCACCGTGCACCCGCACACATTACCCTGCTAGGCTCTGCCCACCTCACACCACACGCATGGCCCCGCTGGCTCCGCCCACCTCGCACCCGCACCCATTACACCGCTAGGCTCCGCCCACCTCGCACCCGCACACATTACCCCGCTAGGCTCCACCCACCTCGCACTGCACACATAGCCCCGCTAGGCTCCGCCCACCTTGCACAGCACTTATAGCCCCGCTAGGCTCTGCCCACCTTGCACCCGCACACATTACCTTGCTAGGCTCTGCCCACCTCACATCTGCACACATTACCCCACAAGGCTCCGCCCACCTCGCACCCGCACACATTACCTCGCTAGGCTCCACCCACCTAACACCACACACATAGCCCCGGTAGGCTCCACCCACCTCGCACCGCACACATAACCCCGCTAGGCTCCGCCCACCTCACACCGAACACATAGCCCCGCTAGGCACCGCCCACCTCACACCCACACAGATTACCTCGCTAGGCTCCGCCCACCTTGCACCGCACACATGGCCCTGCTTGGCTCCGCCCACCTTGCACCCACACACATTATCCCGCTAGGCTCCGCCCACCTCACACCCGCATGCATTACCCCGGTAGGTTCCGCCCACCTCGCACCGCACACATAGCCCCGCTAAGCTCCGCCCACCTCGCACCGCACACATAGCCCCACTAGGCTACGCCCACCTTGCTCCCGCACACATTTCATTGCTAGGCTCCACCCACCTCGCACCCGCACACATTACCTTGCTAGGCTCCGCCCACCTTGCACCCGCCCACATGGCCCCGCTAGGCTCTGCCCACCTCACACCAGCACACATTACCTCGCTAGGCTCCGCCCACCTTGCACCCGCACACATTACCTCGCTAGGCTCCGCCCACCTCACACCGAACACATAGCCCCGCTAGGCACCGCCCACCTCACACCCACACAGATTACCTCGCTAGGCTCCGCCCACCTTGCACCGCACACATGGCCCTGCTTGGCTCCGCCCACCTTCTCACAGTTTCACAGTTTTTAAGGTTGAAGGGAGACTCTAAGTCCATCTAGTTCAACCCGTAGCCTAACATGTTGATCCAGAGGAAGGCAAAAAAACCCCAATGTGTCAAATAAGCTCCAATGGGGAAAAAAATTCCTTCCTGACTCCACATACGGCAATCAGACTAGTTCCCTGGATCAACACCCTGTCATAAAATCCAATATACATAACTGGTAATATTATATTTTTCAATTAATGCGATCAGGCTCTGCTTAAATTTTACTTGTGAATCCCTCAATACAACATCATACGGCAGAGAGCTCCATAGTCTCACTGCTCGTACAGTAAAGAGTCCTCATCTGTGATTATGATTAAACATTCTTTCCTCAAGACGTAGCGGATGCCCCCGTGTTCCAGTCGCAGGCCTAGGTGTAAAGAGATCTTTGGAAAGGTCTCTGTACTGTCCCCTCATATATTTATACATTGTGATTAGATCCCCCTAAGCCTTTGTTTTTCCTAACTAACTAACCCCAAGTTTAATAACCTGTCTTGGTATTGCAGCCCACCCATTCCTCTAATAATCTTGGTCGCTCTTCTATCTACCTGTAAGATTATGCTATTTATAACCTTCTATACTTTTGCTAACAAGAAATGCATCCATGCAACCTTGCACCCACACACATTATCCCGCTAGGCTCCGCCCACCTCACACCCGCATGCATTACCCCGGTAGGCTCCGCCCACCTCGCACCGCACACATAGCCCCGCTAAGCTCCGCCCACCTCGCACCGCACACATAGCCCCACTAGGCTACGCCCACCTTGCTCCCGCACACATTTCATTGCTAGGCTCCACCCACCTCGCACCCGCACACATTACCTTGCTAGGCTCCGCCCACCTTGCACCCGCCCACATGGCCCCGCTAGGCTCTGCCCACCTCACACCAGCACACATTACCTCGCTAGGCTCCGCCAACCTTGCACCCGCACACATTACCTCGCTAGGCTCCGCCCAACTCGCACCGCACACATGGCCCCGCTCGGCTTACCTGCGGTGATGAAGTCCTGCCCTCCCGACCTCAGCGCTGACACTGTACTCCATGGCTGCCGCTTCACATCTGTCACTGCGGCCCGAGACTGTCACTAGCGGTGACGTCACGGGCCGCTCGCGATACTTGGCTGTGAAGGTGATTGAAGTCAGTGTGCAGTATCAGCAGTGCAGGAGATCGTCACCGCAGGTAATGTACCTTGCTCCCGACAGCAGCACTTGTCATGCCCTGCAGTGACCTGGGCTGACCTTCTGATGTTAGCTCAGGTCACTGCATTGCTCTCCCAGCCAATGGGGAACATTCTGTTCTTCATTGACTGGGACAGTGACTATGGTATGGATCGTCATGGGAACCGCTTGGATCTCTCTTTAATGGGATGATGGTCACCAGTGGGGATTTGATGTTGAACCCCTTTTACCTGCCCAAAGTCTAGAGGGTGTTTGCTGAAGACTAGAGTTGAGCGCGGTTCGAGGTTCGCCAGTTCGCGGTTCGAATGATTTTGGGGGGTGTTCTAGATCGAACTAGAACTCAAGCTTTTTGCTAAAAGCTCGACAATTCGAGTTATGTTCGAGAACGGTTCTATCAGCAAAAGCAGGGCTTTTTACAGCTACAGTGTGCAGGGAGCCATCGCTGGCAGCCTGCGGTAAGCTGGTAACTAGAGATGAGCGAACCGGTCGCGGTTCGGCTCGAGGTCGGTTCGCCGAACGGAGCTCCCGTTCGAGTTCGGTTCGTCGAACGTTCGACAAACTGAACTTGAACTGCATAGGAAACAATGGCAGGCATTCACAAACACATAAAAACACCTAGAAAACACCCTCAAAGGTGTCCAAAAGGTGACAAACAACTCACAACACAACACAAACACATGGTAAAGTGACAAGGACATATACTCATGCGAAAACAAAAGAGCTGAACAAGGAAAAAGAGGAGGACACACTGATATATGAGTATATGCAAGGAAACATCGATGCCATTACTGTGCAACTTGAGCCCTGCTCATTTTAGGCTTCCAATCTGGATAAATTGCCTGAGATTGCCACGTACGCCTTGGGAATCTTGTCGTGTCCTGCAGCCAGCGTTCTCTCGGAACCTGTCTTCAGTGCTGCTGGGGGTCTGCTGGCAGATAAGCACACGTGTCTGTCCACTGACAATGTGGACATGGCTCTCAGAGGACTTTTCTTCCCCTTGGTCAGCCAGGGGAGGTGAAAGGCACACGTATTTTTGAGAGTGCTTCATGCAAAGGATCTCTTTCATTTTGAAAAGGGGGATCAACTGATGCCAGTCAAGTGGGGTGTGTGTGGCCCAATTAGTGGCAACGAGGGATACTGTGGTTGGAGTCCCCTCGCTGTGTTTCTAAAAGAACCAAGATGAACAAGTCATGGCTCTCAGAGGACTTTTCTTCCCCTGGGTCATCCAGGGGAGGCGAAAGGCATGCCTATTTTTGAGAGTGCTTCATGCAAAGCATCTGTTTCATTTTGAAAAGGGGGATCAAGTGATGCCAGTCAAGTGGGGTGTGTGTGGCCCAATTAGTGGAAACGAGGGAGACTGTGGTTGGAGTCCCCTCGCTGTGTTTCTAAAAGAACCAAGATGAACAAGTCATGGCTCTCAGAGGACTTTTCTTCCCCTGGGTCAGCCAGGGGACGGGAAAGGCATGCGTATTTTTGAGAGTGCTTCATGCAAAGCATCTTTTTCTTTTTCAAAAGGGGGGTCAACTGATGCCAGTCAAGTGGGGTGTGTGTGGCCCAATTAGTGGCAACGAGGGAGACTGTGGTTGGAGTCCCCTCGCTGTGTTTCTAAAAGAACCAAGATGAACAAGTCATGGCTCTCAGAGGACTTTTCTTCCCCTGGGTCAGCCAGGGGACGGGAAAGGCACGCATATTTTTGAGAGTGCTTCATGCAAAGCATCTTTTTCTTTTCCAAAAGGGGGGTCAACTGATGCCAGTCAAGTGGGGTGTGTGTGGCCCAATTAGTGGCAACGAGGGAGACTGTGGTTGGAGTCCCCTCGCTGTGTTTCTAAAAGAACCAAGATGAACAAGTCATGGCTCTCAGAGGACCTTTCTTCCCCTGGGTCAGCCAGGGGACGGGAAAGGCACGCGTATTTTTGAGAGTGCTTCATGCAAAGCATCTTTTTCTTTTTCAAAAGGGGGGTCAACTGATGCCAGTCAAGTGGGGTGTGTGTGGCCCAATTAGTGGCAACGAGGGAGACTGTGGTTGGAGTCCCCTCGCTGTGTTTCTAAAAGAACCAAGATGAACAAGTCATGGCTCTCAGAGGACTTTTCTTCCCCTGGGTCAGCCAGGGGACGGGAAAGGTACGTGTATTTTTGAGAGTGCTTCATGCAAAGCATCTGTGAGGTAAAGCCTGGGATATGAAGAGGAATTATGACGAGAAGTCATAATTGCTCTCATCACTCCCTGGCAGTGCCCCCCTCCCTTCTTATTCTCAATGTGCAGCATCTGGAAGGTGTCACATTCCACTTACACATCCATGGCCATGTCCTGTGATATGGAAATGAGATGATGTGAGGACAATGGATCCAGGATGACTCCCTGCCGTCACCCTGTAGCTGGAGCTGCTATCTCATTAGCAAGGCTATGGAAGTAGCCAGACAGAACGACTCCAGTAAAAAATGGTTCATATCTCGCAAGCCATATTTCCGATAAATATGGCAACCATAGAAATGGTGTCTCCGCATGTGGACGATGCTGGCACACCCTTTTTATGGAAGTAGGACATTGGGAAACACACCAAACGTGATATCAGCCATATGGGAACTCGTAGACAGGTCATGAGTCCCCTCGTTCTGTAGCTAAATTCATAACTGTCACAATGAGAGCGTTGACGTCCGTCTACGACGCTCCCAGGCAAAGTTATGGCCAAAATCCCCTTTTCTGGATAATTCTGATCCATGCAGGGGGAGTGGCAGTGCTTCCCCGTGAGGTCACTAAGGTAGGAGGAGACCTGGATTTGCCCAGGTTGATAACCCTGCTTCGGCCATTTTCCAAGGTTCTTCTGCTCGGGGGCCTGGTTGGGACAGACCTGTGAGAGAGTTCCTGGAAACCTGGTCTACAGCGCCCCCCTGTGGCCAGACGCCCAAGGTAACTGATTGAATTTGCATACCTGTTTGTAAACCATGCTTTATCTGTGACTGTACTCTGACATATGTATATTCTGTAGATTCCCTATTGTATATATTGTAGTTCTAGTGTGCTTTAAGCTGATTAAATTATATAATTAATCTTGGGCTGTTCTGTTATCTCGATCTCGAAT
The DNA here is from genome assembly GCF_048569485.1 of Anomaloglossus baeobatrachus. Taxonomy (NCBI): domain Eukaryota; kingdom Metazoa; phylum Chordata; class Amphibia; order Anura; family Aromobatidae; genus Anomaloglossus; species Anomaloglossus baeobatrachus. Next base: position 447,801 of record NW_027445184.1, on the reverse strand, counting down.
CCCGCGTCTGTGTGTTCGGCTAATAGTTACCGTAAATCGGTTGGTGGCAGCGAGTTGTGCCAAGGATTATTGTGGGGAGGCCAGTGAGATCCGGGAAGATATTATATATTCCGCCCGCGGAGGTCGGGGGAATATATACCCTACTCGCACCGGGGACCCTTCAATAATCGGCATAAGTAGTATAGCGGCCTCCTTTCTTATTGTCGGGCAATTCCATAATTGGCCTGACTATAAGAGGGGCGCTAGAGAGCGCGTCACGTGCTCTGTCTGTCGGTCGGGAGGTATAAAGGAGGGGTGACACCCCCTTGCTACCCCCCGATTGTGACGTACTGGTAGCCAGCGCGGGGGATTTCTGAGTGACCCCCCCGGTGGTTTGTGACATATTGGTGGCAAGCGGTGGGATCGAGATAATAGTGTGTGTGAGTGTGAGACCCATACTCCCAGACACTAAAGACTGCCTGCAGCAGCTGTGGCTGCTGGGGTCTTCAGACTAGCTCAACACTAGAGTGTCAGAGTGCAGATACTGTAAGGTGTGTGGAGGCATCAGGTGTCAGTTCTGTGTCAGTGACCAAAGTCTGCAACAATGGCTGATAGCACCAGGAGCAAAGCCAAAGGAATGGCCGATGCTCAGGCCAGAGACGATGAGGAGGTTGTCCACGAGCCCTCCAGGAGCCCGACGCCAGAGAACAGCTCTGCAGAGGACATCGCACAACCTGGGACTGCTGGACAAGATGAGGAGGAGCTCGCCCAAGGTTCCTCAACGAGCCAGATGCCAGCCCTCCGCTCTGCAATGGACAGTGAAGCACCAGGCTCCGCAGCGGGCCGCAGATCACCACGTGCCATTCCACCGAGCCTGGGAGGCTCGGATAGCCTTCTTCAAATGGCTATGGCCCTTCTCCAGGCTGGAGACCGGGATACCTACGAGATACTCATGGCAGAGCGCAGGGCAGAGCGGCAGGCAGCGCGTGAAGAGCGCCAGGCAGAGCGTGACTACCAGCTGCAGCTAGCTCAGCTCCGGCCCTCATCAGCCACACGTGACCTTCAAGACACCAAACTTCCAAAGGTCCGTGTTGAGGACTTCCCAGTGCTGGAGAAGGATGGAGACTTGGACTCTTTCTTGACTGCTTTTGAGCGGACTTGCTTGCAGCACCATCTGAACAAGGACCAGTGGGCCAAATACCTGACCCCCCGTTTAAGGGGTAAGGCCCTGGATATCCTTGGGGACTTGCCTGCTGAGGCGGATCAGGGCTACGACACCATCAAGCGGGCCCTGATCCAACAGTACAACCTCACCCCGGAGTCCTACCGCAAGAAGTTCCGGACGCTGCAGAAGGGACCAAAGGACTCCTGGGCTGACCACCGGCGGGCACTTGCCCGAGCTGCCGACCACTGGACCCAAGGCCTGCAGCTTTCCACCGGACCGGAGATCCTGGACTTGTTCATCACGGAGCAACTCTTGTGGAACTGCCCTGAGGATCTCCGCCAGTTCATCCGAGACCAGATGCCAAAGGGATCCACGGCTACAGCTGCCCTTGCCGATGACTACACCAACAACCGGGCCCCTGAGGCCAGGAGAGCGGCCACCAGCAGCACCTGGAGAGGGGGTAAGATGAATTCTGCGACTGCCCCACCTGCCCCTAGACTGCAGGGGGTGTCCCCCTCAACTCCCCTCTCCAGGCCCGTGGCGGAACCAAGACGGTGCCACCAGTGCAACCTACCTGGACACTTCAAGGCCATGTGCCCTCAGCGTCCCAAGGCCCCGGCTCCGTCCCCGTCCCAAGGGCCGCCCAAGGTGTATTGTGTGGGTGGGGGTGGTGGTAGGTCCCTGGACAGCTTCCAACCTGTCACCGTCGGCCAGTCTGTGACCATAGGACTGCGAGACAGCGCCTCGGAAGTGACTCTGGTGCGGCCTGAGATGGTGTCCCCCCAAGACTTGATCCCTGGAAAAACCCTCGCTGTCTCCGGGATTGGAGGCATTGACCCGGCGCTGCCTGTTGCTGACATTTATGTGGACTGGGGCGCAGGGCGAGGGGTGAGGGAGGTGGGGGTAACTGATCGGATCCCTGCAAACGTGCTACTTGGGACAGATTTGGGGCAAATAACCTCCCAGTTTGGCCCCGCCCCAAAGGCTGAACCTTCAGCCAGTGCTGACATGACTCCTGACAATGTTAATGTGTTATCTATGAATGATGTAAGGGAGGAGGGAGTGAACTCTGATATTTCTGCTTGCACAGACACCATAGACACACACACAGCTGCAGCTGTGACAGGGGGGGGGGTCAGAGAAAGGTGTGACAATGCCTCTACAAGTAACCAGCCTGTGAGCTGGGATCTGTTGCCCTCTGCAGGGATAAGCAGAGAGCAGGGTGCTGCAGGGGGAGGACCAGTGTGTGGGGTGGGGGCTACCACAGCAAATGTGGGGTCCCCAGAGATTTCACAGCGGGGTTCTGTTGCTGCAGGAGGGGAACAGGCAGGTGAGATTGGGGCCGGTCCAGGAGCGGAAGTGCTCCCAGGTAAGATCTCGGTGCATGGTTCCCCCACAACCGGGGTGTCAGGAAGCCAGGTAGGTCTGCCTGAACCGGCGACTTGGTCAGGAACGGAGGAGGAGCAGGCACGACCCACGGTCGCAGCGGCTGTGGCCGCTGTCACCCGCAGTGGGAGTGCTGGAAGCCAAGGGGCCTCCCGGAGGTCCGATAGCTCTTCCCCTTCTGACCAAGTGGCAGCCGAGTCAGGTGGAGGCCAGGACACAGGTCCCGGGGTACTGACTGAAGATGTGACAGTCTCGTCGATTCTGGCCACATCTAGTCAGGAGTTTCAGGCAGCGTTAGAAGCTGACGACAGCCTGAAAGCTCTAAAGGAGCAGGCGGCACAGCCTCCCTCGGACTCGGACCCGGAGCGAGTGGTCTGGGACCAAGGACGGCTGTACCGGGCCACGGTCCAGCAGGGTTCACCGGAGGCGTGGCCCAGGGACCGACAGTTGGTGGTACCCTATCCGTTCCGGACGGAGTTGTTGCGGATCGCACATGAGATTCCGATGGCCGGACACCTAGGGATCGCTAAGACCAAGGCCAGGTTAAACCAGCATTTCTACTGGCCAAAAATGGGGGCCGATGTGGCTGCCTACTGCCGTTCGTGTGAAACCTGTCAGAGAGTGGGGAAGGCGGGGCCACGCCCCAAAGCCCCACTGGTATCTCTGCCAATCATCGATGAGCCTTTCAGGAGGGTGGCTGTGGATCTGGTCGGCCCGCTGGCCATCCCCAGCAGCTCCGGGAAACGCTTCATACTGACGGTAGTGGACTATGCCACCCGGTACCCAGAAGCAGTGGCCTTGTCGTCCATTCGGGCTGACAAGGTGGCCACCGCATTGCTGGAGATTTTCTCCCGAGTGGGTTTTCCCCAGGAAATGCTCACCGACCGGGGGACCCAATTCATGTCCCAGCTGATGGAGACCCTCTGTAAGCAAGTCCAGGTGCGACATCTGGTGGCCAGCCCGTACCATCCACAGACTAATGGCCTGTGCGAGCGGTTCAATGGCACCTTAAAGCAGATGCTTAAGATGTTGGTCGACTCCCATGGGCGTGACTGGGAGCGGTATCTCCCACACCTGTTATTTGCTTACCGGGAGGTTCCACAGGCCTCAACCGGATTCTCACCGTTTGAGCTCCTGTACGGGCGACGTGTGCGGGGCCCCCTGGCTCTGGTGAAAGAGGCTTGGGAAGGGGATTTGGCCACCCCTGGAGTGTCGGTTATCGAGTATGTCATGCGCTTCCGGGACAAAATGCAGGCCTTGACGCAACTGGTACACGACAATATGGCTCAAGCCCAGGCCGATCAGAAGCGTTGGTACGACCAGAACGCTTGTGAGAGGACCTACCAAGTGGGTCAAGAGGTGTGGGTACTGGTCCCCGTACCACAGGACAAGCTTCAGGCAGCCTGGGAAGGCCCATACCTCGTGTACCAGCAGCTCAACCCTGTGACGTACCTGGTCACCCTGGACCCTGCCCGTGGAAGGCGGAAGCCCTTCCATGTGAACATGATGAAGGCACATCATGAGCGGGAGGCATGTGCGCTCCCCGTGTGCAACCTGCCCGAGGAGGGAGAAGCGGAAACCCTCTTGGATATGCTAGCCCAGGTTAGGGCAGGCGGATCCCTTGAGGATGTGGAGGTTGGCCACCAGCTCTTGGAGGACCAACGGTCCCAGCTGTGGGCCACCCTACACCCCTTCCGGGGGTTGTTTACCAACCAGCCCGGAAGGACTGACTTGGCTGTCCATCACGTGGACACTGGGGATCATCCCCCGATCCGGCGTTCAGCATATCGGGTCTCCCTGGAAGTGCAGCAACACATGCGCCAGGAGATTGACGAGATGCTGAAGCTGGGGGTGATCCAGGCATCCAACAGCGCTTGGGCCTCGCCTGTAGTCCTCGTCCCTAAGAAGGACCGAACCACTCGGTTCTGCGTGGACTACAGGGGGCTCAATGCTGTCACGGTCGCCGATGCGTACCCAATGCCACGCATCGATGACCTGCTCGATCAGTTGGCCGGGGCTCAGTACCTGACCATCATGGATCTGAGCCGGGGATATTGGCAGATCCCCCTGACTCCCAAGGCCAGGGAACGCTCTGCCTTTATTACCCCATTTGGACTGTACGAGTCCACGGTGATGCCATTCGGGATGAGGAATGCCCCTGCCACTTTCCAGCGGATGGTCAACACCCTGCTCAAGGGACTTGAAGGGTACGCGGCCGCGTACCTGGATGACATTGCCGTCTTCAGTCCCACCTGGGAGGACCACCTAGAGCATCTAGCACAGGTGCTCAGGCGGATCCACCGGGCAGGTTTGACCACCAAGCCGGGAAAGTGTCAGCTGGCCATGAGCGAGGTCCAGTACCTCGGTCACCGGGTAGGTGGGGGAACGCTGAAGCCCGAGCCTGAGAAAGTGGAGGCCATCGCATCCTGGCCCACCCCCAGGACCAAGAAGCAGGTGATGTCCTTCTTGGGGACCGCTGGGTACTATAGGAGGTTTGTTCCACGCTATAGTAGCCTGGCAAAGCCCTTGACGGACCTCACCAAGAAGAAGCTGCCCTCTGCAGTCGATTGGACAATGGACTGCGAGACAGCCTTCCGGGCCCTAAAGGACGCCCTGTCCAGCCCGCCCGTGCTACAGGCAGCCGACTTCACGCGGCCGTTTGTAGTACAGACCGACGCCAGTGACTTCGGCCTCGGTGCGGTGCTCAGCCAGGTGGACTCTGCGAGCCAAGAGCACCCAGTCTTGTACCTGAGCAGGAAGCTGTTACCAAGGGAAGTGGCCTATTCTACAATGGAGAAGGAGTGCCTGGCCATAGTGTGGGCCCTGCAGCGTCTGCAACCCTATCTATACGGGCGCCACTTCATCGTGGAGACGGACCACAATCCCCTCAGCTGGTTGCACACCGTCTCTGGGACGAATGGGCGATTGTTGCGATGGAGCCTTGCGCTCCAGCAATACAACTTCACCATTCGCCACAAAAGGGGCCGTGACCACGGTAACGCAGACGGGCTGTCCCGACAAGGAGAGGTCGCGGACGGGCGCACGGGGGAACACCGGAGTGTGCTGCCCCCTAGCGCCCTCAAAAGGGGGGAGGTGTGAGGTAAAGCCTGGGATATGAAGAGGAATTATGACGAGAAGTCATAATTGCTCTCATCACTCCCTGGCAGTGCCCCCCTCCCTTCTTATTCTCAATGTGCAGCATCTGGAAGGTGTCACATTCCACTTACACATCCATGGCCATGTCCTGTGATATGGAAATGAGATGATGTGAGGACAATGGATCCAGGATGACTCCCTGCCGTCACCCTGTAGCTGGAGCTGCTATCTCATTAGCAAGGCTATGGAAGTAGCCAGACAGAACGACTCCAGTAAAAAATGGTTCATATCTCGCAAGCCATATTTCCGATAAATATGGCAACCATAGAAATGGTGTCTCCGCATGTGGACGATGCTGGCACACCCTTTTTATGGAAGTAGGACATTGGGAAACACACCAAACGTGATATCAGCCATATGGGAACTCGTAGACAGGTCATGAGTCCCCTCGTTCTGTAGCTAAATTCATAACTGTCACAATGAGAGCGTTGACGTCCGTCTACGACGCTCCCAGGCAAAGTTATGGCCAAAATCCCCTTTTCTGGATAATTCTGATCCATGCAGGGGGAGTGGCAGTGCTTCCCCGTGAGGTCACTAAGGTAGGAGGAGACCTGGATTTGCCCAGGTTGATAACCCTGCTTCGGCCATTTTCCAAGGTTCTTCTGCTCGGGGGCCTGGTTGGGACAGACCTGTGAGAGAGTTCCTGGAAACCTGGTCTACAGCGCCCCCCTGTGGCCAGACGCCCAAGGTAACTGATTGAATTTGCATACCTGTTTGTAAACCATGCTTTATCTGTGACTGTACTCTGACATATGTATATTCTGTAGATTCCCTATTGTATATATTGTAGTTCTAGTGTGCTTTAAGCTGATTAAATTATATAATTAATCTTGGGCTGTTCTGTTATCTCGATCTCGAATCCCGCGTCTGTGTGTTCGGCTAATAGTTACCGTAAATCGGTTGGTGGCAGCGAGTTGTGCCAAGGATTATTGTGGGGAGGCCAGTGAGATCCGGGAAGATATTATATATTCCGCCCGCGGAGGTCGGGGGAATATATACCCTACTCGCACCGGGGACCCTTCAATAATCGGCATAAGTAGTATAGCGGCCTCCTTTCTTATTGTCGGCAATTCCATAATTGGCCTGACTATAAGAGGGGCGCTAGAGAGCGCGTCACGTGCTCTGTCTGTCGGTCGGGAGGTATAAAGGAGGGGTGACACCCCCTTGCTACCCCCCGATTGTGACGTACTGGTAGCCAGCGCGGGGGATTTCTGAGTGACCCCCCCGGTGGTTTGTGACAGCATCTTTTTCTTTTTCAAAAGGGGGATCAACTGATGCCAGTCAAGTGGGGTGTGTGTGGCCCAATTAGTGGCAACGAGGGAGACTGTGGTTGGAGTCCCCTCGCTGTGTTTCAAAAAGAACCAAGATGAACAAGTCATGGCTCTCAGAGGACTTTTCTTCCCCTGGGTCAGCCAGGGGACGGGAAAGGCATGCGTATTTTTGAGAGTGCTTCATGCCAAGCATCTTTTTCTTTTTCAAAAGGGAAGGTCAACTGATGCCAGTCAAGTGGGGTGTGTGTGGCCCAATTAGTGGCAACGAGGGAGACTGTGGTTGGAGTCCCCTCGCTGTGTTTCTAAAAGAACCAAGATGAACAAGTCATGGCTCTCAGAGGACTTTTCTTCCCCTGGGTCAGCCAGGGGACGGGAAAGGCACGCGTATTTTTGAGAGTGCTTCATGCCAAGCATCTTTTTCTTTTTCAAAAGGGGGGGTCAACTGATGCCAGTCAAGTGGGGTGTGTGTGGCCCAATTAGTGGCAACGAGGGAGACTGTGGTTGGAGTCCCCTCGCTGTGTTTTACATGATTTTCGAAGGGCATGACATGCCTAAGAGGTTGAGTTTCAGCATCTGCAACTTGTTGGCAACAGAAAGGCTGCCTTTACACCCTTTTGAGACCGAGTATTTTCGAGACCTTATGCCCATTGCAGTGCCCCAAGAGCCGATGGCCAGTCGTCACTCCTTCTCCAAGAAAGGCGTGCCCGCGCTACCACAGTAGGTCGCACACAACCTCACCGATTCCTTGAGAAACTCTGTGTGTGACAGGGTGCATTTCACCACAGATACTTGGACCAGTAAGCATGGACAGGGGAGTTACATGTTGCTGACTGGGCACTGGGTAACTATGGTGAGAGATGGAGAAGAGTTTGCTGTACAAGTCTTGCCATCCCCACGACTTGTGTGTCAATCCTTTCTCTGTATGTACAAGTTCCTCCACTGCTTCTGCCTCCTCAACCTCGTGTGGGTCGTCCACCTCGGCCCAAACCCTGTGGGGTCAGTCCACCCTTCCTTGTAACTGCGCCCAAGGAATCCCACACACCTCCTTACTATGCTGGCAGCAGAGCTCAAGGCCATCAGGCGGTCAAATGTTTACTTTGAAATGTAGGGGAAATGTGAGACACCGCTGAGGAATTGTGGACGGTTAGCTCTGGAGAGTGAGACCGAGTTTCATCAATGGTTGTCTCCACTCAACCAGCAGCCAGGGAAGGTCGGGTGTGACAATGATGCAAACCAGTCTGCGACCCTTCTTCAGGGCAATGTGGCACACGTGCCTTGTATGGCTCACGTGTTGAACCTGGTTGTCCAGCAATTTTTAAAACACTAACCCGGCCTACATGGCCTTCTGCAGAGGGCACGGTGTAACGCCTGCCTGGATCGACACACTCAGATTGGCTGTAAAGGATAGGCTAGAGGGAAGCCACTCACCAAGCTGGACACCCAGAACCCTGAAACCCTTTAATCCCTATACAGTGATTTGGAATTACACAGGGCCCAAGTTGATCAATACCTGTGGAAGGCTGCAGTTCCAGAGAATAGTAGTCATGCAGGGTCAAAAACATTAATTGAGGAAGAGGAACAGAATGGGATGGCCAGGACTTAATCAGAAAACAAGCAGAGGTGAAATGCGGATCGGCCAACGAGGTACATAAACAGCAAGCAGGAAAAGTAGTAAGGTAACAAGCACACAAAATCATAAAACTGAACTGGGGGTAACAGTAACAAGAAGTTCATAGCTTTGTCTGGCAGTGGTCTGCAGACAGGAGGGGCCTAAAAAAGGGTGTGGTGTCTTCCCATTGGTTGTAGCTGAATGATGGTACTTCATCTGTGAGATACCCACCACCTACATTCAGCCTGTGGTTCTGTATCTGTCAAGGTAACACAACCCAGTGGGTGACCATAACCTGCGTCCACCTGCACCGCAGGCATCGACTCCTTTCCCATCATCAGCACTATGCACGAAAGGAACACGTTGTCACCTGTCGACCGGAGTACAAATTGATTGAGTGGACTACGTTGGTGACTTAACAGCCGTGTGCGGCAATGATGCAAACCTGTCTGCGGCCATCCCGGCCTACATGGCCTTGTGCAGCGGGCACGCTGCTATGTGCTCACTTTCATCCTTCGCACCCAGCAGCTCAACAACTTTCATCGCTCCTGAAGTCTTAGGGTCTGGCGGTTAAACGCCGGAAATGCGATGTTCCGACATGCAGGAATTGGAATCTGCACATGTTGCAGCGTCTGTGGCAGCACCGCAGAGCCCTGCTGAAATACGGTATGATGTATACCCTGGGCTAACTTGATCCAGAGGTGGTGCAGATCATGCTGCTGGAGTGGTGTCAGATCAAGGACCTATGCACCCTTCTACACAGTTTACAAATGTCGACGAAGATGTTTAGCACTAGCGATGCCATTCTCAGCGTGACAATTCTGGTCATCTACAAGATGGAGCACACTGTAAGCATTATTCGGAGTCAGGTGTTGGTCCAAGAGGAAGGGGAGGAAGTACAGGAGGAGTCATATGCAGAAGGGATAATAAGATGTACAAGGTCCATACATTGAGCGGCACCTAGGCGGCAGTCATGGTGGGGGATAGGGATTAACAAGGGCGCATAGTATCAGCAAAAATTGTTGAGGAAGGTGCAGGAGCCCATGAAGAAATGGAGGATGAACTTGCGATGGGCATGGAAGACTCAGCAGATGAGTGAGAGCTTGCTCACATTTCGGTTGTGCGAGGTTGGGGGGAGAGGGCAGAGGAAGGAGGCACGATTCTCACCTCTCTGCCACCAACAAACCAAGGACTTTATCCTCCTGGATGCACAACACACATGAGCGCCTTCTTGCTGCACTACCTACAACATGACCCTCAAATTGTACGAATTCGAAGTAATGCTAACTACTGGGTTGCCACACTGTTAGATCCCTGGTACAAGACAAAATTTGGCGAAATAATTCCAGCCATAGAAAGGGACGCACGTATACAGGAGTATCTGCGGAAGGTGGTACGGATTCTTAGATCTGCTTTTCCAGTAAACACCAGTGCTGCACAGAGTGAATCTCAACGCTTTGTCATGGATAGGAGGAAATGGGCTTTTACTTGTCCACATCTGAGGGACCGAGGGCTGGCTGCTGGGCTGAGATGGCATTGAGTACGGTGTCCCTGCAGAGTTGCACTTTTGGTCATATACCAAATGAGTTGAAAAAGGACAAATGCTGGTGGAAAGGGGAACAGGTGTGTTGGAAAGGGGAAAAAAGTTTTTGTCCGTGGGTTTGGTGGTTAAGCAAAAGTAACATTTGATGAAGAAACACCATCTGTTACGGTGGGACTGGCAGATTTGGATAAGGTGGTATATACTATGTTAGCGGTATATAACGAAAAATAATAAGAAAAGAAAGAGAAAGGTATATATCCCCATCAGCAGTCAATGTCCACCGTGCTCCCAGATGGAAAAGGAGAGGTTGGCAACTGGAAGGTTAGGTGGAGGATACAGAGCTGTGTGGCTATGAAACTAATAGTTGCCTGAACCAAGTTAGACGCCACTCGGATCTTGAGAGTGGGAGCCCTGTTAGCGTCACAGGGTCCACACGCCCACCCAGCCCAGGAACTCCCTGTTAACATCACAGGGGCCATTGAGTACGCTGACCGTGTGCATTGGGGCCACACCTGTGGACAGCAGGCGCATCAGCAGCAGCAGGCCTGTAAATGCCACTGGGCTGCACAAGCAGGACTTGTAGGACAGGAGCTGGTCTTAACCGTTCTGCGTTACCAACTGTGGTGGCGGCCTGCATCGACGTCCTATCCCTGCCTACCTCTGGCTTAAAGCCGCAATGGGTTCAACACATGGAGGTGTGCTCTTTCGGAGCATATTAGAAGACTGCGCACCTCCTTGTTGGCTCCAGCCCGTTTTATAACCTGGGTCCGCCCCAAACTAGGGTGGACCACAATGCACCTCCTGGAGACAAAAGTAGAGTGACACGTCATGAGTGGCATAACTAGTGTCCTATTTGGAACCGCAACTTCAATAATGACCTCATGGCTGCCACGACACAAACACCTCACCAGTCATCGTCTGACCATCAATAATGAGGTGACAAGTCATAGGGGCGGGCCTCTGCAAGCCATTTGGGAGTGGCCTGGCCACATCGTCAGGACACCTGATGCCCTGTGGTCTATATGGGCCCCCCCGCATCAGGGGCAGGGCCAAAGAGTTCATTACCGGACCTAGTTTCTGATGCAGTAAGTGCCTGAGCATGGTCAGTTGCATGAAATACAGTCTCTGAAAAAAGACTATCAGCTTTAGCATGGTGTCTCGGCACAAAACAGGACTTAGACCCGGCACGGAATGCAAGGACCTGTGCAAAGAGGCTTTTCACACTAAGTGTGGGAGCATGCGCTGTATCCCGAAATGAAGACTTAGCGTCAGGAATGGCACAGTCAGGCTGAGCATACTCACTAGGCGAAACACTGTAGTTAGGCTGCAGCTGGGGTAAATCGGCACACGCATGCGCACTAGCTGCCTCTCCACACTTACACGTGGAGGAGAATTTGCTCTTCGGGTGTGGACTTGGAGATGCTGTCTATGAACAGAAGGAAAAGCTAAAGAAAGCCTCACTTTCTATCCCTCCGAATTATCAAATGCAGCAATGAATTCCTTGAGTTTGCTATAACATTAGCGTAGCAAAATGTGCATGAGGGTATCCTGCACAGGTGCTAGAAATAGCTTGGCACCAGTGGGACAATAATGAAATACAACATCCAGTTCTATGATGCCACTAAATGGCAGTATTTTTTGCTATCATTATAGCTTATTAAAAACAGAGCAGGAGGGTGTCCTGCACAGGTGCTAGAAATAGCTTGGCACCAGTGGGACAATAATGAAATACAACATCCAGTTCTATGATGCCACTAAATGGCAGTATTTTTTGCTATCATTATAGCTTATTAAAAACAGAGCAGGAGGGTGTCCTGCACAGGTGCTAGAAATAGCTTGGCACCAGTGGGACAATAATGAAATACAACATCCAGTTCTATGATGCCACTAAATGGCAGTATTTTTTGCTATCATTGTAGCTTATTAAAAACAGAGCAGGAGGGTGTCCTGCACAGGTGCTAGAAATAGCTTGGCACCAGTGGGACAATAATGAAATACAACATCCAGTTCTATGATGCCACTAAATGGCAGTATTTTTTGCTATCATTTTAGCTTATTAAAAACAGAGCAGGAGGGTGTCCTGCACATGTGCTAGAAATAGCTTGGCACTAGTGGGACAATAATGAAATACAACATCCAGTTCTATGATGCCACTAAATGGCAGTATTTTTTGCTATCATTATAGCTTATTAAAAACAGAGCAGGAGGGTGTCCTGCACAGGTGCTAGAAATAGCTTGGCACCAGTGGGACAATAATGAAATACAACATCCAGTTCTATGATGCCACTAAATGGCAGTATTTTTTGCTATCATTATAGCTTATTAAAAACAGAGCAGGAGGGTGTCCTGCACAGGTGCTAGAAATAGCTTGGCACCAGTGGGACAATAATGAAATACAACATCCAGTTCTACGATGCCACTAAATGGCAGTATTTTTTGCTATCATTATAGCTTATTAAAAACAGAGCAGGAGGGTGTCCTGCACAGGTGCTAGAAATAGCTTGGCACCAGTGGGACAATAATGAAATACAACATCCAGTTCTATGATGCCACTAAATGGCAGTATTTTTTGCTATCATTATAGCTTATTAAAAACAGAGCAGGAGGGTGTCCTGCACAGGTGTTAGAAATAGCTTGGCACCAGTGGGACAATAATGGAATACAACATCCAGTTCTATGATGCCACTAAATGGCAGTATTTTTTGCTATCATTATAGCTTATTAAAAACAGAGCAGGAGGGTGTCCTGCACAGGTGCTGCAAATATCTTTGCACTACTGGGACTATACAGAAGTCCAATAGCCACGTTTAGGATGCCACTAGGTTCACTCAGTGTTTGCTAGTATAATGGCTTAGTTATAATGAGTTGGAGTGTGCAATGCAGGCAGACGTGCTGCAAATATCTTTGCACTTGTGGGACTATACAGAAGTCCAACAGCCACGTTTAGGATGCCACTAAGTTTCCTCAGTGTTTGCTAGTATAATGGCTTAGTAACAATGAGTTTGAGTGTGCAATGCAGGCAGACGTGCTGCAAATATCTTTGCACTAGTGGGACTATACAGAAGTCCAATAGCCACGTTTAGGATGCCACTAAGTTCACTCAGTGTTTGCTATTATAATGGCTTAGTTATAATGAGTTGGAGTGTGCAGTGCAGGCAGACGTGCTGCAAATATCTTTGCACTTGTGGGACTATACAGAAGTCCAACAGCCACGTTTAGGATGCCACTAAGTTTCCTCAGTGTTTGCTAGTATAATGGCTTAGTAACAATGAGTTTGAGTGTGCAATGCAGGCAGACGTGCTGCAAATATCTTTGCACTAGTGGGACTATACAGAAGTCCATTAGCCACGTTTAGGATGCCACTAGGTTCACTCAGTGTTTTCTAGTATAATGGCTTAGTTATAATGAGTTTGAGTGTGCAATGCAGGCAGACGTGCTGCAAATATCTGTGCACTAGTGGGACTATACAGAAGTCCATTAGCCACGTTTAGGATGCCACTAGGTTCACTCAGTGTTTGCTAGTATAATGGCTTAGTTATAATGAGTTGGAGTGTGCAATGCAGGCAGACGTGCTGCAAATATCTGCGCACTAGTGGGACTATACAGAAGTCCAATAGCCACGTTTAGGATGCCACTATATTCACTCAGTGTTTGCTAGTATAATGGCTTAGTTATAATGAGTTGGAGTGTGCAATGCAGGCAGACGTGCTGCAAATATCTGTGCACTAGTGGGACTATACAGAAGTCCAATGGCCACGTTTAGGATGCCACTAGGTTAACTCAGTGTTTGCTAGTATAATGGCTTAGTTATAATGAGTTTGAGTGTGCAATGCAGGCAGACGTGCTGCAAATATCTTTGCACTACAGGGACTATACAGAAGTCCAATAGCCACGTTTAGGATGCCACTAGGTTCACTCAGTGTTTGCTAGTATAATGGCTTAGTTATAATGAGTTGGAGTGTGCAATGCAGGCAGACGTGCTGCAAATATCTGTGCACTAGTGGGACTATACAGAAGTCCAATAGCCACGTTTAGGATGCCACTAGGTTTACTCAGTGTTTGCTAGTATAATGGCTTAGTTATAATGAGTTTGAGTGTGCAATGCAGGCAGACGTGCTGCAAATATCTGTGCACTAGTGGGACTATACAGAAGTCCAATAGCCACGTTTAGGATGCCACTAGGTTCACTCAGTGTTTGCTAGTATAATGGCTTAGTTATAATGAGTTTGAGTGTGCAATGCAGGCAGACGTGCTGCAAATATCTTTGCACTACTGGGACTATACAGAAGTCCAACAGCCACGTTTAGGATGCCACTAGGTTCACTCAGTGTTTGCTAGTATAATGGCTTAGTTATAATGAGTTTGAGTGTGCAATGCAGGCAGACGTGCTGCAAATATCTTTGCACTACTGGGACTATACAGAAGTCCAATAGCCACGTTTAGGATGCCAGTAGGTTCCCTCAGTGTTTGCTAGTATAATGGCTTAGTAACAATGAGTTGGAGTGTGCAAAGGGCAGGAGGGTACAGTGGCAGGTTTGTGGGTCTCTGGGTAGAGGAAAGGAAGCCTGCCTTTCTATCCCTCCTAATGGTGAAATGCAGCGAGGAAATTCCTGACCTTAGCTACACAGACGCTGTCATCTTGTGTAGCTGTTAAACTCTGTTTTCAGGACCTGTCACCTATGGCTCTGACCCTGCCGGTATGAGCCCTTAAAAGGACTGATAGAAAGTGCTATCCCTAAGCTGTCCAGCGCTGTGTATGGAGCGTATACAGCTGTATCGGCGATAGGAGCTGCGCCAGTCATGTCTGACACCAAGGACGCAGAAGAGATAATGGCGTCCGGACGGGCAGATACTCGTTTTTATAATGCAGGGACATGTGACATGGACATCCTATCACACATGCCGTTGCTTCTCTGGCTAAAAGTCCACTTAGCTGTGTGTGTGTCTGGGATTGGCTGACATTCTGGCTCTCCCCACTACACGCGCGCGCTTAGGGAAGGAAGACAAGGAAAAAAAAAAAAAAAATGGCGATCGCCATTATACATACAGCAGTGATCTGAATGCGCTGTTCCCGCACACTATACACTGAAATGTCATAATAGTGTGAGTCACAGAGTGACTTACACTATTACAGCGGAAAGCCAGCTAGGAATTAGCTGTTTTTTTTGCTGCTAGAACCGTTCTCGAACGTATCTAGAACTATCGAGCTTTTGCAAAAAAGCTCGAGTTCTAGTTCGATCTAGAACAGCCCCCAAAATCACTCGGGCCGCGAACTGGAGAACCACGAACCACGAACCGCGCTCAACTCTACTGGTAACCAAGATAAACATGGGGTATCCAAGCAAAGCGCTTTGGTTAGTAACCCGATATTTACCCTGGTTACGCGTACAGGAAGCCGACACTTCCCCGCTTAGCTCGCTCCGCCCCATCCTGCACTCAGCATGTACACACACTTACCTGTCCCCAGCCATGCAGTCCCCGGCACTGACGTCCTCAGCGCCACATGGCCCCGCTAGGCTCCACCCACTTCGCACTCCGCCACCCGCACACATTTCCTTGCTAGGCTCCACCCACCTCGCACCCGCACACACTACCCCGCTAGGCTCTGCCCACCTCGCACCGCACACATGGCCCCACTTGGCTCCGCCCACCAAACACCCGCACACATTACCCCGCTAGGCTCTGCCCACCTCACACCCGCACACATTACCACGCTAGGCTCTGCCCACCTCGAACCGAACACATAGCCCTGCTAGGCTCCGCCCACCTCGCACCGCACACATAGCCCCAGTTATCTCCGCCCACCTTGCACCCGCGCACATTACCTGGCTAGGCTCCGCCCACCTTGCACCCGCGCACATTACCCTGCTAGGCTCCGCCCATCTCACACCGCACACATTACCCCGCTAGCCTCCGCCCACCTCACACCCGCACACATTACCTCACTAGGCTCCGCCCACCTCACACCCGCACACATTACACCGCTAGGCTCCGCCCACCTTGCACCGCACACACAGCCCCGGTAGGCTCCGCCCACCTCACACCGCACACATAGCCTCGCTAGGCTCCGCCCACCTCACACTCGCACACATTTATCTCGCTAGGCTCCGCCCACCTTGCACCGCACTCATGGCCCCGCTTGGCTCCGACCACCTCGTACCTGCACATATTACTCTGCTAATCTCCTCGCACCCGCACACATTAGCCCGGTAGGCTCTGCCCACCTCGCACCGCACACATTACCTTGCTAGGCTCCACCCACCTCACACCGCACACATAGCCTCGCTAGGCTCCGCCCACCTCACACCGCACACATTACCCCGCTATGCTCCGCCCACCTCGCACCGCACACATAGCCCCGCTAGGTTCCGCCCACCTCGCACCCGAACACATTACATTGCTAGGCTCCGCCCACCTTGCACCCACACACATTTCCTCGCTAGGCTCCACCCACCTTGCACCCGCACACATTAACCCGCTATGCTCCGCCCACCTGGCACCACACACATAGCCCCGCTAGGCTCCGCCACCTCGCACCAGCACACATTACCTCGCTAGGCTCCGCCCACCTCGCACCCACTTACATTACCTCACTAGGCTCCACCCACCTCGCACCGCACACATGGCCTTGCTCGGCTTACCTGCGGTGATGAAGTCCTGCCCTCCCGACCTCAGCGCTGACACTGTCCTCCATGGCTGCCGCTTCACATCTGTCACTGCGGCCCGAGACTATCACTAGTGGTGACGTCACGGGCCGCTCGCAATACTTGGCTGTGAAGGTGATTGAAGTCAGTGTGCAGTATCAGCAGTGCAGGAGATCAGCGCAGGTAATGTACCTCGCTCCTGACAGCAGCACTTGTCATGCCCTGCAGTGACCTGGGCTGACCTTCTGATGTTAGCTCAGGTCACTGCATTGCTCTCCCAGCCAATGGGGAACATTCTGTTCTTCATTGACTGGGACAGTGACTAGGGTATGGATCGTCATGGGAACCGCTTGGATTACACCAGACCTGGATTTGTTTTTCTTTCTAATAAATTGGTGAAAGAGGGACTGTGTTGGGCAGTGCTTTTTTCAAATAAAAATGTGTTTGTCGTCTATTTTTTTTTTTTTCTGACTGGGTTCGTGATGTTGGGTATCTGATAGTCGCCTGACCTCACCAACCCCAGGGCTTGATGCCAGGTGACATTACACATCTGGTATTAACCCCATATATTACCCTGTTTGCCACCGCACCAGGGCACGGGATGAGCTGGGGCAAAGCACCAGGATTGGCGCATCTAATGCGCCACTTCTGGGGCGGCTGCCGCCTGCTATTTTTAGGCTGGGGAATGTCCAATAACAGTGGACCTCCCTAGTCTGAGAATATCAGACCCCAGCTGTCTGCTTTACCTTGGCTGGTGGTCCAATTTTGGGGGGACCCCTACGTGTTTTTTTTTTTTTAATTATTTATTTAATTTAAAATAACAACGTGGGGTGCCCTCAGTTTTGGATTACCAGCCAAGGTGAAGCTGCCAGCTGTGGTCTGCAGGCTGCAGCCGTCTGCTTTACCTTAGCTGGCTACAAAAATAGGGAGAATCCCACATCATTTTTTTTGTAAATGTATTTATTTTGGTAAATACAAGGCTAAGCACCCCTTAGTGCCACATGAAAGGCACCAAAGGGTGCAAAATTACAAAATGCAGGAGAGTGGGACATTATGTGTCTTTCTGCCATTATAATGACAAAAAAGACTGATATGAAGTGTACAAGCACAAGAAAATTACCAGAGCACTCTACGCTGTGAAAAGCAGTAGAAAATGGCACTGGAGTGAACATGTGACCGCCTCATGTAGGTTGAAGCTATGGATCCTGGGTAAATTTATGTATTTTCCCTCCTTCAGTTTTTTGGCAGTACGCAAAAAAACGGAAGGCACACGGATGACAAACAGATGACATACGGACCGTACACGTGTCACGCTCTCGATGCCTCGGCACCGCTCCTTAACCACTGATCCGGTCGCACCTGCACGGCACCGCTCCTTACCAACTGATCCGGTCCACGTGTCCACCGGTCACGGCTGCCGTTCCCGCTCGTGCTCTCCTGTGTCCTGTCCCCAGTCTCATGTGTCTGACTCATGCTTCTGTATAGTGTCGGGCCACGCCCACTCACCTGGTCTTATGAGCCCAGCACTGCTGCAGCAGAATATGACATGAGGCTGTGCTGGGTATATAAGACTGGCCTTGCCATGTGGGCGGGGCCTGATCAACGTGTCTTGTAAGCCTTGTTTTGAAAGCTAGGTGCTCAGGTCCCCCTGGTGCCGTGTCCTGTGATCATACTATTGCCTGACATTCCTAACCGGCACCTGTGCCGGATTCCTTCACTGTCTCCAGGAACTCTGAAGCCCCAGTGACTGTTCTACCCATCCCCTGTGGGACGCAGTGCCTGCCATGCTAGTGCTCCGGCTACCGTGCACCCAGGCCTCCGGTGGGGTGCACGGCCCAGTGGATCCACCACCCGGACCTAACAATACGGAATGGAAACGGATGCCACACGGATGCACCCGTGAAAGAAACGGACCGTTTTTTGCAAACCGCAAAAACGGATCGGTCGTGTGAATGTAGCCTTATTTCTATCTGCCATTTATAAACAGCAGGCAGAAATAAGTGAATAGCGCCCCCCAGCCTCAGAAAATCCCCGGCGTTTCAGGGGGTAGCTGAGACCCTGGAGATCATGATTCAGGTCGGTTTGTCCGGTCCCTGCTCACGTGATCACCGGTGTATACCGGTGATCACGTTACAGTAAATGACAGCGCCGGTAAAAAACTTATTTATCTCCCATCTGGCATGAACAAACATGTCAGATGGGAGATAAATCTCCTCCCCGGTCCCCCGGTGTCGCCAAAGTGCCCCCCCCGATCCCCTCACGGAAAATCCAAGATGGCCACGCGCACAGCAGCGCGCCGGCCGCATTCAGCCTACTCCTTTGATTTCTGTCACATGTGCCATGACAAATGCGACAGAGACCTCCTCTCCAGGCCCTGCCAGGTCACTCCCTATAACCCCACCGGTGTTCCCCGATGTCCCACAGTACCTGTGCAGCGTTGATCCCCCGCGGCCCCCTCCTTCACAATAGACGCTGCCGCATGCACAGAGCGGCTGTCAGCTCAAGTTCCTGTGTTCAGACACAGTGAGTGGTGGTAACCATGCATCTGTAAGCTACTGCAATGCCCTGCTCATGAGGTAAGGAACATAGTTGATCAGGAGAGCTATACTACATTTCCAAATGGAGGGATTTGCTTTTATAGTTGCCCTGCTGAACGACTACCAAACATGAGAGTCCGTTATACACCACAAGAAAACATGTCTAAATAGCGACCTCTGTTGTTTAGTATTCATTCAGCTGGATAATTGGACTTAAAGGGGTATTCCATCTCCAAGATCCTATCCCCAATATATAGTAGGTGGAATAGCAATAATATCAGCAAATACCAATATTTGGAAATATAGAATAGTTCTCCTGATTAGGCATGCCCTTACCTCATGAGCAGGGCATTGCAGCTTTGGTAGCTACAGTTACGACATGGACTCTGCTGCTGTGGACCCGGGGAGAGTGGGTGCAGATTCATTGCACCCACACTCCTCACACGGAGGGTCTGCACTCCTAGAAAATGGGGGATACGCTCCCTGAGCATGTCCCCCCATATTCTAGACGGTCCAGAGTCATCGTGGGACCCCTTTATTTTTTTTCCTTACAATAAATTGGTGAAAGAGGGAATGTTTTGGGAAGCGTTTTTTCAAATACTTTTTTTTCGTCTATTTGTTTTGTTAGTACTGACAGTTTGTGATGTCGGGTATCTGATAGACGCCATGACATGACAAACTGCTGGGCTTGATGTCAGGTGACTTTACAGCTAGTATCAACCCGATTTTTTACCCCGTTTGCCACTGCACCAGGGCACGGGATGGGCTGGGGTGAAGCGCCAGGATTGGCGCATCTAGTGGATGCGCCAATTCTGGGGCGCCTGCGGCCTGCTATTTTTAGGTTGTGAAGGGCCAATAACTATGGACCTTCCCACCCTGAGAATACCAGACCACAGCTGTCCACTTTACCTTGGCTGTTGATCCAATTTGGGGGGGACCCTACTTTTTTTTGTAATTACTATTATTTATAAAATAGTTATAAAAAATAGCCTGGGGTGACCTCCACATTGGATCCCCAACCACGGTAAAGCTGCCAGCTGTGGTTTTCAGCCTACAGCCTTCTGCTTTACCCTAGCTGGCTATCAAAAATGGGGGAACCCCACGTCATTTTTTTTAAAACTATTTTTTTAAATAAAAAAAATTAATGGCTTCCCTGTATTTTGATTGCCAGCCAAGGTAACGCCAGGCAGATGGGGGTGGCAACCCGTAGCTGTCTGCTTTATCTGCGCTGAGAATCAAAAATATCGCGGAGTGCTATGTCATTTTTTTAATGATTTATTTTTACAGCACTGTGATGTCAGGCAATCAAAATACAGGGAAGCCCTTTTTTTTTTTAGTTATTTAAATAAATAATTGAAAAAAATATATATGGGCTCCCGCTGCATTTTTTGTATTGCTAGCTGAGGGTAATCCGAGCAGCTACTGGCTGCTAACCCCTACTGCTTGGTGTTACCTTCACTGGCAATGGAAAATCCAGGGAAGCATTTTTTTTGCCAAAAAACTAAAAAAAAAATGACGTGGGCTTCGCCATATTTTTGTATGCTAGCCAGGTACAGCAGGCAGGTACGGATGTCCCCAACCCCCGGCTGCCTATTTGTACCCGGCTGTGAACTAAAAATATAGGGAAGCCCTTTTTTTAATTATTTCATGAATTTCATGAAATAATTTTAAAAAAAACGACGTGAGCTTCGCCCCATTTTTGTGTCCAGCCGGGTACAACTAGGCAGCTGGGGATTGGATCCGCAGCACAGGTTAGCCCGAGGTTTCTGGGCCCCTCTGCTGCAAATTGCAGTCCGCAGCCGCCACAGAAAATGGTGCTTTCATAAAATCGCCATCTTCTGGCGC
The DNA here is from genome assembly GCF_048569485.1 of Anomaloglossus baeobatrachus. Classification (NCBI taxonomy): domain Eukaryota; kingdom Metazoa; phylum Chordata; class Amphibia; order Anura; family Aromobatidae; genus Anomaloglossus; species Anomaloglossus baeobatrachus. The sequence continues at coordinate 426,666 of NW_027445184.1, read as the reverse complement.
TATATTCAACTCTTCCAACAGCCCTGAAGCCGGGTGGCTTGATGGGTAATAAATAATGAGTTAATACTAGCTATGTTTTACTAGCTAGTATTAAGCCAGAGATTCTTAATGTCAGGCACGTTTGACCCAGCCATTAAGAATCTCCAATAAAGGGTTAAAAAAACACCACACAGAGAAAAAATACTTTAATAAAAATAAATACACAGACACATTAGAGACTCCATCTTTATTACCCCTTGTCAGCCCTCCACGATCCATGGTCTTCTGTCTTCTTTCTCCTTCAACACATGCAGCTCTGTCTGCTCCATCAGACAGCAGTGCATGGGAGAAAGGACGTTGTGCTCCATGCAGAAATCACTCTGTGAGAGTGACAACAGGCTCCCGGCTCTAAGCGGTGGCACGGGTTGCCATAGCAATGGTGCTCCGATCACGTGATTCCGGTGTCGCTGCATGCTGGTAGCGGGACGTCCCCATTACCACTAACTTCACAGCTAGATTTGCATCAAGCACGTTCAAAAATACGCCATATTTAACCGTCCCCAGGATGACCCCGGGGTAGGTAGCAAAGTCTTTCCTGATCCCAGCTCTGTGCATCTTGGATCATTTTTAAAAACAATGTAAGCAAGGGTTACTCCAAGCGGAGTCTCCCTTTTTTCCAAAAATTGGGCCACACAGACACTCACCCCTTCAGTGGCAGCACTTGTGCCCAGTTGTACACTTCACAGCTAGATTTGAATCAAGCACATTCAAAAATATGGCATACTTAACCGTCCGCAGGATGACACCGGGGTGGGTAGCAAAGTCTTTGCTGAACAATGACTTGTTCATCTTGGCTCCTTTTAAAAACACAGCAAGCAAGGGTTACTCCAAGCGGAGTCTCCCTTTTTTCCAAAAATTGGGCCCCACACACACTCACCCCTTCAGTGGCAGCACTTGTGCCCCAGTTGTACACTTCACAGCTTGATTTGTATCAAGCACATTCAAAAATACGCCATACTTAACTGTCCCCAGGATGACCCCGGGGTAGGTAGCAAAGTCTTTCCTGATCCCAGCTCTGTGCATCTTGGATCATTTTTAAAAACAATGTAAGCAAGGGTTACTCCAAGCGGAGTCTCCCTTTTTTTCCAAAAATTGGGCCACACAGACACTCACCCCTTCAGTGGCAGCACTTGTGCCCTAGTTGCAAACAGGATGTTTTGATTTGCTTCAAGCACATTCCAAATCCACAAGCATTTACTCTCCCCAGGATAACACAGGGGTAGTAAATTCCTTGTGGATCCATGACTTGTTCATTTTGATGAACGTTAGTCTGTCCACATTGTCACTGGACAGATGCGTGCGCTTATCTGTCAGCACACACCCAGCAGCACTGAAGACACGTTCAGAGACAATGCTGGCAGCTGGACACGACAAAATCTCCAAGGCGTAAGTGGAGAGCTCTGGCCATGTTTCAAGATTTGAAGCCCAAAATGAGCAAGGCTCCATTTGCAAAGTCATGGCATCGATGTTCATTTGGAGATACTCCTGTATCATCCTCTCCAGCCGTTGACTATGTGTCAGACTTGTTGTCTCTGGTGGCCTTGCAAAGGAGGGTCTAAAAAAATTGTGAAAAGATTCAATAAAATTGCTGTTACCACCAGCACCAGATACGGTGCTACTGGTACGGGTAGACTGTTGAAGATGACGAGACCGTCCCATGTTTGTCAAGTTACAACTGGGAGATTCACTCCCTGCACCTGCACGGTTGTTTGGTGGAAAAGCAGAGCTAAGATCGATTAACAGCTTCTGCTGATACTCCTGCATACGTGCATCCCTTTCTATGGCTGGAATTATGTCACAAAATTTGGACTTGTACCGGGGATCTAATAGTGTGGCAAGCCAGTAGTCATCATCACTTTTAATTTTGACAATACGAGGGTCATGTTGGAGGTAGTGCAGCAAGAAGGCACTGTCTTGCGCAGCCATGCGGACCAAGTCCACGCTGTGTTTGTGGCATAGAGGTGCTAACCGTTCTTTCTTCCTCTGACATCTCCCCCCAACCTCTTTCAACTGAAATTTGACAAAGGTCTCCCTCATCCGCTGAGTCTTCCATGTCCATGGACAGTTCGTCCTCCATTTCTTCATGTTCTCCTGCACCTTCCTCAACATTTCGCCTGCTACCATGCGCCCTTGTTGATCCCTGTCCCCCATGGTCCCATGCCTGCCGCGTTGGTGATGATGAACGTCTGGACCTTGGTGATGTTGTTGTGTCTTGCGCATATGAATCCTTCTGTAGTTCCTCCCCTTCCTGTTGTCCCACCCCCTGACTCCGAATAGTGTTTAGCGTGTGCTCCAGCATGTAAATGACTGGAATTGTCATGCTGATAATGGCACTGTCAGCGCTAAACATATTCGTCGCCATGTCGAAACTATGCAGAAGGATGCATAGGTCCTTGATCTGAGACCACTCCATCAGGGTGATCTTCCCCACCTCTGCATCTCATTGGTCCAGGCTATACGTCATGACGTATTGCACCAGGGCTCGGCGGTGCTGCCGCAGTCGCTGTAACATGTGGAGAGTCGAATTCCAGCGTGTTGGCACATCGCATTTCAGGCGATGAACCGGCAGGCTGAAAGACTTCTGGAGCGATGCAAGTCGCTCAGCTGCGGCATTTGAACGGCGGAAGTGAGCAGACAGTTTTCGTGCCCTGGTCAGAAGGCCATCTAGGTCGGGATAGTGTGTTAAAAATTGCTGGACAACAAGGTTCAACACGTGAGCCCTACAAGGCACGTGTTTCACCTTGCCCAGGCGAAGGGCTGCACCCAGGTTTGCAGCATTGTCGCACACGGCCTTTCCAGGCTGCAGGTTGAGTGGAGACAACCATTTATTAAACTCAGTCTCCAGAGCTGCCCACAACTCAGCCGCTGTATGACTCCTATTTCCAAGACATGTCAAGCTAAAGACCGCCTGATGCCGTTGCGCTCTGCTGCCAGCATAGTAATGAGGGGTGCGTGATTCCTTCTGCGCAGTGAGAACGCTGGTGGCCTGACCAGGCAGGCTTGGGGCAGAGGTGGAGGACTCAGATGAGGTGGAGGAGGCAGAAGCAGTGGCGGAACTTGGACAGACAGAGGATTGACACACAAGTCATGGGGACAGCAAGACTTGTGCAGCAGACCCTTCACCATCTATCACCATAGTTACCCAGTGCCCAGTCAGCGACATGTAACGTCCCTGTCCATGCTTACTGGTCCAAGTATCGGTGGTGAAATGCACCCGTTCACACACAGAGTTTCTCAAGGAAGAGGTGATGATGTGTGCGACATGCTGGTGTAGCGCGGGCACACCTTACTTAGAGAAGTACTGGCGACTGGGCATCTGGTACTGGGGCACAGCGACAGACATAAGGTTTCTAAAATCCTGTGTGTCCACCAGGCGGAAAGGCAGCATTTCGGTAGCCAAGAGCTTACAGAGGGATAAAGTCAACCTCTTAGCTTTGTCATGGGTCGCAGGAAATGGCCTTTTATTTGTCCACATCTGAGGGACAGAGATCTGGCTGCTGTTTGTAGACGGTGTTGAGTAGGGTGTCCCTGGAAAAATGCAGGTTTGTGAGGAAAGTGCATGCGTAGACATGATGTTGCCTTCATCCAACGTTGGTGCTATCGATGTCTGAGAGAGCTGTACACACGCACTTGTTTCCCCTTCCAAACCAACTGACGACCTACCAAGCAAACTTCCTGTTGCGGTTACAGTGGTGGAAGTTGTGCGTGGAAAACCAGGTGTGACAGCTGTCCCCACAGTCCTAGAAGATTAAGTGCGCGCGGATGCACTGGAAGAGGCAGGCGGTGGATGGTTCGCTCCGCTAGGCCGCATTGCAGCAAGGTGAGCTACCCACTGGGACATATGATAATTATTCATGTGACGATTCATGGAAGAAGTTGTCAAACTGCTGAGGTTTTGCCCTCTACTAACAGAATCACGACAAATTTTACAGATCACATAATTTGGGCGATCTTTTGCTATGTCAAAAAAGGACCAGGCTAGGCAAGGCTTAGAGGGCATGCGACCTGCTGATCCAACCCGACTAGTGCTCAGAGGCACAGTGGTGGCTGAGGAGTTGTAGACGTGCTACCAGTACTACGACTCTGTCCAGGAAGGCGCAAGGTAACTTCGTCGTCAGTTGCATTCTCCTCCACCGTCTCTGTTGACCTCCTCGAGGGCCTGACTGTGGGTTGACAGTAGGTGGGATCTAGAACTTCCTCATCAATTGTTGTGTTTGCACTCCCCTCACCCTCAGACCGAGCCTCTTCTTGCCCTGACCGAATATTTAAGTCGTCATCCCAATCTGGTATCTGCGTCTCATCGTCATCAGTATGTTCCTCATTGTCTATAACAAGAGGTGTTACAGTTTGTGAAAAAGGGTCAATATTATGCTCAGAAACTTGGTCCTCACGTCCTGAATCAGAGTCACAAAGGTTCTGGGCATCACTGCAGACCATTTCCTGGTCTGTACTCACTGTAGCTTGGGAGCAGACCTCTGATTCCCAGGCTATAGTGTGACTGAACAGCTCTGCAGACTCAGCCATCTCAGTTCCACCATACTGTGCAGGGCGGATGGAGACTTCAGAGCTGGGAGAAAGCAAGTTTGATTGGGATGACAACTCAGAGGACTGGTGTTATTTGGATGCGGTAGTTGAGGTGGCGGAGAGGGCACTTGTTGGACCACTTGAGATCCATTCAAGCATTTTCCTTTTTTGGCCATCATCTACCTTTGTTTCAGTTGTTCGTGTCCGTAAAAAAGGGAGTACATCGGATTGTCCACAGTAAGTAGTAGACATCTTACTTTTGCTGGAAGATGGTCTATCTTCAGCAGATGTTAATGGAGCTTTGCCACCTTCCCCATGGACAAACCCTTTTTTTCCTTTTCCAACACGCCTCTTCCCCTTTCCAGCAGCATCTGTCATTTTGCCACTCATTTTGATTGCGACAAGATTGTGCACTTAAAATGTGGTAGTAAAAATTGAGAGGTGGTGTAGATTGCAGCGGTGGTCTATCTTTATTAACAGCAGAATAAACAACAATAACTATCCCTGGCAATGCAACTACGGCCCTTAAACTGGCAGCATAGTTTGCTAGTATAATGGTTTAGTAACAATGAGTTTGAGTGTGCAATGCAGAGGTGCTGCAAATATCTTTGCACTAGTGGGACAATAATGAAGTCCAACAGACACTTTTAGGATGCCACTAAATTTACTCAGTGTTTGCTAGTATAATGGCTTAGTAACAATGAGTTTGAGTGTGCAATGCAGAGGTGCGGCACGTAGATTTGCACCAGTGGGACACTAATTGAAGTCCAACAGCCACTTTTAGGATGCCACTAAGTTTACTCAGTGTTTGCTAGTATAATGGCTTAGTAACAATGAGTTTGAGTGTGCAATGCAGAAGTGCTGCACATAGATTTGCACCAGTCGGACACTAATGGAAGTCCAACAGCCACTTTTAGGATGCCACTAAGTTTCCTTAGTGCTTGCTAGTATAAAGGCTTAGTAACAATGAGTTTGAGTGTGCAATGCAGAGGTGCTGCACATAGACTTGCACCAGTGGGACACTAATGGAAGTCCAACAGCCACTTTTAGGATTCCACTAAGTTTACTCAGTATTTGCTAGTATAATGGCTTAGTAACAATGAGTTTAAGTGTGCAATGCAGAGGTGCTGCACATAGATTTGCACCAGTGGGACACTAATGGACGTCCAACAGCCACTTTTAGGATGCCAGTAACTTTACTCAGTGTTTGCTAGTATAATGGCTTAGTAACAATGAGTTTGAGTGTGCAATGCAGAGGTGCTGCACATAGATTTGCACCAGTGGGACACTAATGGAAGTCCAACAGCCACTTTTAGGATGCCACTAAGTTTCCTCAGTGTTTGCTAGTATAATGGCTTAGTAACAATTAGTTTGAGTGTGCAATGCAGAGGTGCTGCACATAGATTTGCACCAGTGGGACACTAATGGAAGTCCAACAGCCACTTTTAGGATGCCACTATGTTTCCTCAGTGTTTGCTAGTATAATGGCTTAGTAACAATGACTTTAAGTCTGCAATGCAGAGGTGCTGCACATAGATTTGCACCAGTGGGACACTAATGGAAGTCCAACAACCACTTTTAGGATGCCACTAAGTTTACTCAGTGTTTGCTAGTATAATGGCTTAGTAATAATAAGTTTGAGTGTGCAATGCAGAGGTGCTGCACATAGATTTGCACCAGTAGGACACTAATGGAAGTCCAACAGCCACTTTTAGGATGCCACTAAGTTTCCTCAGTGTTTGCTAGTATAATGGCTTAGTAACAATGAGTTTGAGTGTGCAATGCAGAGGTGCTGCACATAGATTTGCACCAGTGGGACACTAATGGAAGTCCAACATCCACTTTTAGGATGCCACTAAGTTTCCTCAGTGTTTGCTAGTATAATGGCTTAGTAACAATGAGTTTGAGTGTGCAATGCAGAGGTGCTGCACATAGATTTGCACCAGTGGGACACTAATGGAAGTCCAACAGCCACTTTTAGGATGCCACTAAGTTTACTCAGTGTTTGCTAGTATAATGGCTTAGTAACAATGAGTTTGAGTGTGCAATGCAGAGGTGCTGCACATAGATTTGCACCAGTGGGACACTAATGGAAGTCCAACAGCCACTTTTAGGATGCCACTAAGTTTCCTCAGTGTTTGCTAGAATAATGGCTTAGTAACAATGAGTTTAAATGTGCAATGCAGACGTGCTGCACATAGATTTGCACCAGTGGGATACTAATGGACGTCCAACAGCCACTTTTAGGATGCCACTAACTTTACTCAGTGTTTGCTAGTATAATGGCTTAGTAACAATGAGTTTGAGTGTGCAATGCAGAGGTGCTGCACATAGATTTGCACCAGTGGGACACTAATGGAAGTCCAACAGCCACTTTTAGGATGCCACTAAGTTTCCTAAGTGTTTGCTAGTATAATGGCTTAGTAACAATGAGTTTGAGTGTGCAATGCAGAGGAGCTGCACATAGATTTGCACGAGTGGGACACTAATGGAAGTCCAACAGCCACTTTTAGGATGCCACTAAGTTTCCTCAGTGTTTGCTAGTATAATGGCTTAGTAACAATGAGTTTGAGTGTGCAATGCAGAGGTGCTGCACATAGATTTCCACCAGTGGGACACTAATGGAAGTCCAACAGACACTTTTAGGATGCCACTAAGTTTCCTCAGTGTTTGCTAGTATAATGGCTTAGTAACAATGAGTTTCAGTGTGCAATGCAGAGGTGCTGCACATAGATTTGCACCAGTGGGACACTAATAGAAGTCAAACAGCCACTTTTAGGATGCCACTAAGCTTCCTCAGTGTTTGCTAGTATAATGGCTTAGTAACAATGAGTTTGAGTGTGCAATGCAGAGGTGCTGCACATAGATTTGCACCAGTGAGACACTAATGGAAGTCCAACAGCCACACTTAGGATGCCACTAAGTTTCCTCAGTGTTTGCTAGTATAATGGCTTAGTAACAATGAGTTTGAGTGTACAATGCAGAGGTGCTGCACAAAGATTTGCACCAGTGGGACACTAATGGAAGTCCAACAGCCACATTTAGGGTGCCACTAAGTTTACTCAGTGTTTGCTAGTATAATGGCTTAGTAACAATGAGTTTGAGTGTGCAATGCCGAGGTGCTGCACATAGATTTGCACCAGTGGGACACTAATGGAAGTCCAACAGCCACTTTTAGGATGCCACTAAGTTTCCTCAGTGTTTGCTAGTATAATGGCTTAGTAACAATGAGTTTGAATGTGCAATGCAGAGGTGCTACACATAGATTTGCACCAGTGGGACACTAATGGAAGTCCAACAGCCACTTTTAGGATGCCACTAAGTTTCCTCAGTGTTTGCTAGTATAATGGCTTAGTAACAAAGAGATTGAGTGTGCAATGCCGAGGTGCTGCACATAGATTTGCACCAGTGGGACACTAATGGAAGTCCAACAGCCACTTTTAGGATGCCACTAAGTTTACTCAAGTGTTTGCTAGTATAATGGCTTAGTAACAATGAGTTTGAGTGTGCAATGCAGAGGTGCTGCACATAGATTTGCACCAGTGGGACACTAATGGAAGTCCAACAGCCACTTTTAGGATGCCACTAAGTTTACTCAGTGTTTGCTAGTATAATGGCTTAGTAACAATGAGTTTGAGTGTGCAATGCAGAGGTGCTACACATAGATTTGCACCAGTGGGACACTAATGGAAGTTTAACAGCCACTTTTAGGATGCCACTAAGTTTCCTCAGTGTTTGCTAGTATAATGGCTTAGTAACAATGAGTTTGAGTGTGCAATGCAGAGGTGCTGCACATAGATTTGCACCAGTGGGACACTAATGGAAGTCCAACAGCCACTTTTAGGATGCCACTAAGTTTACTCAGCGTTTGCTAGTATAATGGCTTAGTAACAATGAGTTTGAGTGTGCAATGCAGAGGTGCTGCACACAGATTTGTACCAGTGGGAAACTAATGGAAGTCCAACAGCCACTTTCAGGATGCCACTAAGTTTCCTCAGTGTTTGCTAGTATAATAGCTTAGTAACAATGAGTTTCAGTGTGCAATGCAGAGGTGCTGCACATAGATTTGCACCAGTGGGACACTAATGGAAGTCCAACAGCCACTTTTAGGATGCCACTAAGTTTCCTCAGTGTTTGCTAGTATATTGGCTTAGTAGCAATAAGTTTGAGTGTGCAATGCAGAGGTGCCGCACATAGATTTGCACCAGTGGGGCACTAATGGAAGTCCAACAGCCACTTTTAGGATGCCACTAAGTTTCCTCAGTGTTTGCTAGTATAATGGCTTAGTAACAATGAGTTTGAGTGTGCAATGCAGAGGTGCTGCACATAGATTTGCACCAGTGGGACACTAATAGAAGTCCAACAGCCACTTTTAGGATGCCACTAAGTTTCCTCAGTGTTTGCTAGTATAATGGCTTAGTAACATTGAGTTTGAGTGTGCAATGCAGAGGTGCTGCACGTAGGTTTGTACCAGTGGGACACTAATGGAAGTCCAACAGCCACTTTTAGGATGCCACTAAGTTTCCTCAGTGTTTGCTAGTATAATGGCTTAGTAACAAAAAGTTTGATTGTGCAATGCAGAGGTGCTGCACATAGATTTGCACCAGTGGGACACTAATGGAAGTCCAACAGCCACTTTTAGGATGCCACTAAGTTTACTCAGTTTTTGCTAGTATAATGGCTTAGTAACAATGAGTTTGAGTGTGCAATGCAGAGGTGCTACACATAGATTTGCACCAGTGGGACACTATTGGAAGTCCAACAGCCACTTTTAGGATGCCACTAAGTTTCCTCAGTGTTTGCTAGTATAATGGCTTAGTAACAATGAGTTTGAGTGTGCAATGCAGAGGTGCTGCACATAGATTTGCACCAGTGGGACACTAATGGAAGTCCAACAGCCACTTTTAGGATGCCACTAAGTTTCCTCAGTGTTTGCTAGTATAATGGTTTAGTAACAATGAGTTTGAGTGTGCAATGCAGAGGTGCTACACATAGATTTGCACCAGTGGGACACTATTGGAAGTCCAACAGCCACTTTTAGGATGCCACTAAGTTTCCTCAGTGTTTGCTAGTATAATGGCTTAGTAACAATGAGTTTGAGTGTGCAATGCAGAGGTGCTGCACATAGATTTGCACCAGTGGGACACTAATGGAAGTCCAACAGCCACTTTTAGGATGCCACTAAGTTTCCTCAGTGTTTACTAGTATAATGGCTTTGTAACAACGAGTTTGAGTGTGCAATGTAGAGGTGCTACACATAGATTTGCACCAGTGGGACACTAATGGAAGTCCAACAGCCACTTTTAGGATGCCACTAAGTTTACTCAGTGTTTGCTAGTATAATGGCTTATTAACAATGAGTTTTTGTGTGCAATGCAGAGGTGCTGCACATAGATTTGCACCAGTGGGACACTAATGGAAGTCCAACAGACACTTTTAGGATGCCACTAAGTTTCCTCAGTGTTTGCTAGTATAATGGCTTAGTAACAATGCGTTTGAGTGTGCAATGCAGAGGTGCTGCACATAGATTTGCACCAGTGGGACACTAATGGAAGTCCAACAGCCACTTTTAGGATGCCACTAAGTTTACTCAGTGTTTGCTAGTATAATGGCTTAGTAACATTGAGTTTGAGTGTGCAATGCAGAGGTGCTGCACGTATGTTTGTACCAGTGGGACACTAATGGAAGTCCAACAGCCACTTTTAGGATGCCACTAAGTTTCCTCAGTGTTTGCTAGTATAATGGCTTAGTAACAAAAAGTTTGAGTGTGCAATGCAGAGGTGCTGCACAAAGATTTGAACCAGTGGGTCACTAATGGAAGACCAACAGCCACTTTTAGGATGCCACTAAGTTTCCGCAGTGTTTGCTAGTAAAATGGCTTTGTAACAACGAGTTTGAGTGTGCAATGCAGAGGTGCTACACATAGATTTGCACCAGTGGGACACTAATGGAAGTCCAACAGCCACTTTTAGGATGCCACTAAGTTTACTCAGTGTTTGCTAGTATAATGGCTTAGTAACAATGAGTTTGAGTGTGCAATGCAGAGGTGCTGCACATAGATTTGCACCAGTGGGACACTAATGGAAGTCCAACAGACACTTTTAGGATGCCACTAAGTTTCCTCAGTGTTTGCTAGTATAATGGCTTAGTAACAATGAGTTTGAGTGTGCAATGCAGAGGTGCTGCACATAGATTTGCAAAAGTGGGACACTAATGGAAGTCCAACAGCCACTTTTAGGATGCCACTAAGTTTACTCAGTTTTTGCTAGTATAATGGCTTAGTAACAATGAGTTTGAGTGTGCAATGCAGAGGTGCTACACATAGATTTGCACCAGTGGGACACTATTGGAAATCCAACAGCCACTTTTAGGATGCCACTAAGTTTCCTCAGTGTTTGCTAGTATAATGGCTTAGTAACAATGAGTTTGAGTGTGCAATGCAGAGGTGCTGCACATAGATTTGCACCAGTGGGACACTAATGGAAGTCCAACAGCCACTTTTAGGATGCCACTAAGTTTCCTCAGTGTTTGCTAGTATAATGGTTTAGTAACAATGAGTTTGAGTGTGCAATGCAGAGGTGCTGCACATAGATTTGCACCAGTGGGACACTAATGGAAGTCCAACAGCCACATTTAGGATGCCACTAAGTTTACTCAGTGTTTGCAAGTATAATGGCTTAGTAACAATGAGTTTGAGTGTGCAATGCAGAGGTGCTGCACACAGATTTGCACCAGTGGGACACTAATGGAAGTCCAACAGCCACTTTTAGCATGCCACTAAGTTTCCTCAGTATTTGCTAGTATAATGGCTTAGTAACAATGAGTTTGAGTGTGCAATGCAGAGGTGCTGCACATAGATTTGCACGAGTGGGACACTAATGGAAGTCCAACAGCCACTTTTAGGATGCCACTAAGTTTCCTCAGTGTTTGCTAGTATAATGGCTTAGTAACAATGAGTTTGAGTGTGCAATGCAGAGGTGCTGCACATAGATTTGCACCAGTGGGACACTAATGGAAGTCCAACAGCCACATTTAGGATGCCACTAAGTTTCCTCAGTGTTTGCTAGTATAATGGCTTAGTAACAATGAGTTTGAGTGTGCAATGCAGAGGTGCTGCACATAGATTTGCACCAGTGGGACACTAATAGAAGTCCAACAGCCACTTTTAGGATGCCACTAAGTTTCCTCAGTGTTTGCTAGTATAATGGCTTAGTAACAATGAGTTTGAGTGTGCAATGCAGAGGTGCTGCACGTAGGTTTGCACCAGTGGGACACTAATGGAAGTCCAACAGCCACTTTTAGGATGCCACTAAGTTTCCCCAGTGTTTGCTAGTATAAAGGCTTAGTAACAATGAGTTTGAGTGTGCAATGCAGAGGTGCTGCACATAGATTTGCACCAGTGGGACACTAATGGAAGTCCAACAGCCACTTTTAGGATGCCACTAAGTTTACTCAGTGTTTGCTAGTATAATGGCTTAGTAACAATGAGTTTGAGTGTGCAATGCAGAGGTGCTGCACGTAGGTTTGCACCAGTGGGACACTAATGGAAGTCCAACAGCCACTTTTAGGATGCCACTAAGTTTCCTCAGTGTTTGCTAGTATAATGGCTTAGTAACAATGAGTTTGAGTGTGCAATGCAGAGGTGCTGCACATAGATTTGCACCAGTGGGACACTAATGGAAGTCCAACAGCCACTTTTAGGATGCCACTAAGTTTCCTCAGTGTTTGCTAGTATAATGGCTTAGTAACAATAAGTTTGAGTGTGCAATGCAGAGGTGCTGCACAAAGATTTGCACCAGTGGGACACTAATGGAAGTCCAACAGCCACTTTTAGGATGCCACTAAGTTTCCTCAGTGTTTGCTAGTATAATGGCTTAGTAACAATGAGTTTGAGTGTGCAATGCAGAGGTGCTGCACATAGATTTGCACCAGTGGGACACTAATAGATGTCCAACAGCCACTTTTAGGATGCCACTAAGTTTCCTCAGTGTTTGCTAGTATAATGGCTTAGTAACAATGAGTTTGAGTGTGCAATGCAGAGGTGCTGCACGTAGGTTTGCACCAGTGGGACACTAATGGAAGTCCAACAGCCACTTTTAGGATGCCACTAAGTTTCCTCAGTATTTGCTAGTATAATGGCTTAGTAACAATGAGTTTGAGTGTGCAATGCAGAGGTGCTGCACATAGATTTGCACCAGTGGGACACTAATGGAAGTCCAACAGCCACTTTTAGGATGCCACTATGTTTCCTCAGTGTTTGCTAGTATAATTGCTTAGTAACAATGAGTTTGAGTGTGCAATGCAGAGGTGCTGCACATAGATTTGCACCAGTGGGACACTAATGGAAGTCCAACAGCCACTTTTAGGTTGCCACTAAGTTTACTCAGTGTTTGCTAGTATAATGGCTTAGTAACAATGAGATTGAGTGTGCAATGCAGAGGTGCTGCACATAGATTTGCACCAGTGGGACACTAATGGAAGTCCAACAGGCACTTTTAGGATGCCACTAAGTTTACTTAGTGTTTGCTAGTATAATGGCTTAGTAACAATGAGTTTGAGTGTGCAATGCAGAGGTGCTGCACATAGATTTGCACCAGTGGGACACTAATGGAAGTCCAACAGCCACACTTAGGATGCCACTAAGTTTCCTCAGTGTTTGCTAGTATAATGGCTTAGTAACAATGAGTTTGAGTGTGCAATGCCGAGGTGCTGCACATAGATTTGCACCAGTGGGACACTAATGGAAGTCCAACAGCCACTTTTAGAATGCCACTAAGTTTCCTCAGTGTTTGCTAGTATAATGGCTTAGTAACAATGAGTTTGAGTGTGCAATGCAGAGGTGCTGCACATAGGTTTGCACCAGTGGGACACTAATGGAAGTCCAACAGCCACTTTTAGGATGCCATCAAGATTCCTCAGTGTTTGCTAGTATAATGGCTTAGTAACAATGAGTTTGAGTGTGCAATGCAGAGGTGCTGCACATAGATTTGCACCAGTGGGACACTAATGGAAGTCCAACAGCCACTTTTAGGATGCCACTAAGTTTCCTCAGTGTTTGCTAGTATAATGGCTTAGTAACAATGAGCTTGAGTGTGCAATGCAGAGGTGCTACACATAGATTTGCACCAGTGGGACACTAATGGAAGTCCAACAGCCACTTTTAGGATGCCACAAAGTTTCCGCAGTGTTTGCTAGTATAATGGCTTAGTAACAATGAGTTTGAGTGTGCAATGCAGAGGTGCTGCACGTAGGTTTGAACCAGTGGGACACTAATGGAAGTCCAACAGCCACTTTTAGGATGCCACTAAGTTTCCTCAGTGTTTGCTAGTATAAAGGCTTAGTAACAATGAGTTTGAGTGTGCAATGCAGAGGTGCTGCACATAGATTTGCACCAGTGGGACACTAATGGAAGTCCAACAGCCACATTTAGGATGCCACTAAGTTTCCTCAGTGTTTGCTAGTATAATGGCTTAGTAACAATGAGTTTGAGTGTGCAATGCAGAGGTGCTGCACATAGATTTGCACCAGTGGGACACTAATAGAAGTCCAACAGCCACTTTTAGGATGCCACTAAGTTTCCTCAGTGTTTGCAAGTATAATGGCTTAGTAACAATGAGTTTGAGTGTGCAATGCAGAGGTGCTGCACGTAGGTTTGCACCAGTGGGACACTAATGGAAGTCCAACAGCCACTTTTAGGATGCCACTAAGTTTCCCCAGTGTTTGCTAGTATAAAGGCTTAGTAACAATGAGTTTGAGTGTGCAATGCAGAGGTGCTACACATAGATTTGCACCAGTGGGACACTAATAGAAGTCCAACAGCCACTTTTAGGATGCCACAAAGTTTCCGCAGTGTTTGCTAGTATAATGGCTTAGTAACAATGAGTTTGAGTGTGCAATGCAGAGGTGCTGCACATATATTTGCACCAGTGGGACACTAATGGAAATCCAACAGCCACTTTTAGGATGCCACTAAATTTACTCAGTGTTTGCTAGTATAATGGCTTAGTAACAATGAGTTTGAGTGTGCAATGCCGAGGTGCTGCACATAGATTTGCACCAGTGGGACACTAATGGAAGTCCAACAGCCACACTTAGGATGCCACTAAGTTTCCTCAGTGTTTGCTAGTATAATGGCTTAGTAACAATGAGTTTGAGTGTGCAATGCCGAGGTGCTGCACATAGATTTGCACCAGTGGGACACTAATGGAAGTCCAACAGCCACTTTTAGGATGCCACTAAGTTTCCTCAGTGTTTGCTAGTATAATGGCTTAGTAACAATGAGTTTGAGTGTGCAATGCAGAGGTGCTACACATAGATTTGCACCAGTGGGACACTAATGGAAGTCCAAGAGCCACTTTTAGGATGCCACTAAGTTTCCTCAGTGTTTGCTAGTATAATGGCTTAGTAACAATGAGTTTGAGTGTGCAATGCCGAGGTGCTGCACTCAGATTTGCACCAGTGGGACACTAATGGAAGTCCAACAGCCACTTTTAGAATGCCACTAAGTTTACTCAGTGTTTGCTAGTATAATGGCTTAGTAACAATGACTTTGAGTGTGCAATGCAGAGGTGCTGCACATAGATTTGCACCAGTGGGACACTAATGGAAGTCCAACAGCCACTTTTAGGATGCCACTAAGTTTACTCAGTGTTTGCTAGTATAATGGCTTAGTAACAATGAGTTTGAGTGTGCAATGCAGAGGTGCTACACATAGATTTGCACCAGTGGGACACTAATGGAAGTCCAACAGCCACTTTTAGGATGCCACTAAGTTTCCTCAGTGTTTGCTAGTATAATGGCTTAGTAACAATGAGTTTGAGTGTGCAATACAGAGGTGTTGCACATAGATTTGCACCAGTGGGACACTAATGGTAGTCCAACAGCCACTTTTAGGATGCCACTAAGTTTACTCAGTGTTTGCTAGTATAATGGCTTAGTAACAATGAGTTTGAGTGTGCAATGCAGAGGTGCTAAACATAGATTTGCACCAGTGGGACACTAATGGAAGTCCAACAGCCACTTTTAGGATGCCACTAAGTTTCCTCAGTGTTTGCTAGTATAATGGCTTAGTAACAATGAGTTTGAGTGTGCAATGCCGAGGTGCTGCACATAGATTTGCACCAGTTGGACACTAATGGAAGTCCAACAGTCACTTTTAGAATGCCACTAAGTTTACTCAGTGTTTGCTAGTATAATGGCTTAGTAACAATGAGTTTCAGTGTGCAATGCAGAGGTGCTACACATAGATTTGCACCAGTGGGACACTAATGGAAGTCCAACAGCCACTTTTAGGATGCCACTAAGTTTACTCAGTGTTTGCTAGTATAATGGCTTAG
The DNA here is from genome assembly GCF_048569485.1 of Anomaloglossus baeobatrachus. Taxonomy (NCBI): domain Eukaryota; kingdom Metazoa; phylum Chordata; class Amphibia; order Anura; family Aromobatidae; genus Anomaloglossus; species Anomaloglossus baeobatrachus. Next base: position 410,767 of record NW_027445184.1, on the reverse strand, counting down.
TAACAATGCGTTTGAGTGTGCAATGCAGAGGTGCTGCACATAGATTTGCACCAGTTGGACACTAATGGAAGTCCAACAGCCACTTTTAGGATGCCACTAAGTTTCCTCAGTGTTTGCTAGTATAAAGGCTTAGTAACAATGAGTTTGAGTGTGCAATGCAGAGGTGCTGCACATAGATTTGCACCAGTGGGACACTAATGGAAGTCCAACAGCCACTTTTAGGATGCCACTAAGTTTCCTCAGTGTTTGCTAGTATAATGGCTTAGTAACAATGAGTTTGAGTGTGCAATGCAGAGGTGCTGCACATAGATTTGCACCAGTGGGACACTAATAGAAGTCCAACAGCCACTTTTAGGATGCCACTAAGTTTCCTCAGTGTTTGCTAGTATAATGGCTTAGTAAAAATGAGTTTGAGTGTGCAATGCAGAGGTGATGCACGTAGGTTTGCACCAGTGGGACACTAATAGAAGTCCAACAGCCACTTTTAGCATGCCACCAAGTTTCCTCAGTGTTTGCTAGTATAATGGCTTAGTAACAATGAGTTTGAGTGTGCAATGCAGAGGTGCTGCACGTAGGTTTGCACCAGTGGGACACTAATGGAAGTCCAACAGCCACTTTTAGGATGCCACTAAGTTTCCTCAGTGTTTGCTAGTATAAAGGCTTAGTAACAATGAGTTTGAGTGTGCAATGCAGAGGTGCTGCACATAGATTTGCACCAGTGGGACACTAATGGAAGTCCAACAGCCACTTTTAGGATGCCACTAAGTTTCTACAGTGTTTGCTAGTATAATGGCTTAGTAACAATGAGTTTGAGTGTGCAATGCAGAGGTGCTACACATAGATTTGCACCAGTGGGACACTAATAGAAGTCCAACAGCCACTTTTAGGATGCCACAAAGTTTCCACAGTGTTTGCTAGTATAATGGCTTAGTAACAATGAGTTTGAGTGTGCAATGCAGAGGTGCTGCACGTAGGTTTGCACCACTGGGACACTAATGGAAGTTCAACAGCCACTTTTAGGATGCCACTAAGTTTCCTCAGTGTTTGCTAGTATAAAGGCTTAGTAACAATGAGTTTGAGTGTGCAATGCAGAGGTGCTGCACATAGATTTGCACCAGTGGGACACTAATGGAAGTCCAACAGCCACTTTTAGGATGCCACTAAGTTTCCTCAGTGTTTGCTAGTATAATGGCTTAGTAACAATGAGTTTGAGTGTGCAATGCAGAGGTGCTGCACATAGATTTGCACCAGTGGGACACTAATAGAAGTCCAACAGCCACTTTTAGGATGCCACTAAGTTTCCTCAGTGTTTGCTAGTATAATGGCTTAGTAACAATGAGTTTGAGTGTGCAATGCAGAGGTGCTGCACGTAGGTTTGCACGAGTGGGACACTAATGGAAGTCCAACAGCCACTTTTAGGATGCCACTAAGTTTCCCCAGTGTTTGCTAGTATAAAGGCTTAGTAACAATGAGTTTGAGTGTGCAATGCAGAGGTGCTGCACATAGATTTGCACCAGTGGGACACTAATGGAAGTCCACCAGCCACTTTTAGGATGCCACTAAGTTTACTCAGTGTTTGCTAGTATAATGGCTTAGTAACAATGAGTTTGAGTGTGCAATGCAGAGGTGCTGCACATAGATTTGCACCAGTGGGACACTATTAGAAGTCCAACAGCCACTTTTAGGATGCCCCTAAGTTTCCTCAGTGTTTGCTAGTATAATGGCTTAGTAACAATGAGTTTGAGTGTGCAATGCAGAGGTGCTGCACGTAGGTTTGCACCAGTGGGACACTAATAGAAGTCCAACAGCCACTTTTAGGATGCCACTAAGTTTCCTCAGTGTTTGCTAGTATAAACGCTTAGTAACAATGAGTTTGAGTGTGCAATGCAGAGGTGCTGCACATAGATTTGCACCAGTGGGACACTAATGGAAGTCCAACAGCCACTTTTAGGATGCCACTAAGTTTCCTCAGTGTTTGCTAGTATAATGCCTTAGTAACAATGAGTTTGAGTGTGCAATGCAGAGGTGCTGCACATAGATTTGCACCAGTGGGACACTAATAGAAGTCCAACAGCCACTTTTAGGATGCCACTAAGTTTCCTCAGTGTTTGCTAGTATAATGGCTTAGTAAAAATGAGTTTGAGTGTGCAATGCAGAGGTGCTGCACGTAGGTTTGCACCAGTGGGACACTAATAGAAGTCTAACAGCCACTTTTAGCATGCCACCAAGTTTCCTCAGTGTTTGCTAGTATAATGGCTTAGTAACACTGAGTTTGAGTGTGCAATGCAGAGGTGCTGCACGTAGGTTTGCACCAGTGGGACACTAATGGAAGTCCAACAGCCACTTTTAGGATGCCACTAAGTTTCCTCAGTGTTTGTTAGTATAAAGGCTTAGTAACAATGAGTTTGAGTGTGCAATGCAGAGGTGCTGCACATAGATTTGCACCAGTGGGACACTAATGGAAGTCCAACAGCCACTTTTAGGATGCCACTAAGTTTCTACAGTGTTTGCTAGTATAATGGCTTAGTAACAATGAGTTTGAGTGTGCAATGCAGAGGTGCTACACATAGATTTGCACCAGTGGGACACTAATAGAAGTCCAACAGCCACTTTTAGGATGCCACAAAGTTTCCGCAGTGTTTGCTAGTATAATGGCTTAGTAACAATGAGTTTGAGTGTGCAATGCAGAGGTGCTGCACGTAGGTTTGCACCACTGGGACACTAATGGAAGTTCAACAGCCACTTTTAGGATGCCACTAAGTTTCCTCAGTGTTTGCTAGTATAAAGGCTTAGTAACAATGAGTTTGAGTGTGCAATGCAGAGGTGCTGCACATAGATTTGCACCAGTGGGACACTAATGGAAGTCCAACAGCCACTTTTAGGATGCCACTAAGTTTCCTCAGTGTTTGCTAGTATAATGGCTTAGTAACAATGAGTTTGAGTGTGCAATGCAGAGGTGCTGCACATAGATTTGCACCAGTGGGACACTAATAGAAGTCCAACAGCCACTTTTAGGATGCCACTAAGTTTCCTCAGTGTTTGCTAGTATAATGGCTTAGTAACAATGAGTTTGAGTGTGCAATGCAGAGGTGCTGCACGTAGGTTTGCACCAGTGGGACACTAATGGAAGTCCAACAGCCACTTTTAGGATGCCACTAAGTTTCCCCAGTGTTTGCTAGTATAAAGGCTTAGTAACAATGAGTTTGAGTGTGCAATGCAGAGGTGCTGCACATAGATTTGCACCAGTGGGACACTAATGGAAGTCCACCAGCCACTTTTAGGATGCCACTAAGTTTACTCAGTGTTTGCTAGTATAATGGCTTAGTAACAATGAGTTTGAGTGTGCAATGCAGAGGTGCTGCACATAGATTTGCACCAGTGGGACACTATTAGAAGTCCAACAGCCACTTTTAGGATGCCACTAAGTTTCCTCAGTGTTTGCTAGTATAATGGCTTAGTAACAATGAGTTTGAGTGTGCAATGCAGAGGTGCTGCACGTAGGTTTGCACCAGTGGGACACTAATAGAAGTCCAACAGCCACTTTTAGGATGCCACCAAGTTTCCTCAGTGTTTGCTAGTATAATGGCTTAGTAACAATGAGTTTGAGTGTGCAATGCAGAGGTGCTGCACGTAGGTTTGCACCAGTGGGACACTAATGGAAGTCCAACAGCCACTTTTAGGATGCCACTAAGTTTCCTCAGTGTTTGCTAGTATAATGGCTTAGCAACAATGAGTTTGAGTGTGCAATGCAGAGGTGCTGCACATAGATTTGCACCAGTGGGACACCAATGGAAGTCCAACAGCCACTTTTAGGATGCCACTAAGTTTCCTCAGTGTTTGCTAGTATAATGGCTTAGTAACAATAAGTTTGAGTATGCAATGCAGAGGTGCTGCACAAAGATTTGCACCAGTGGGACACTAATGGAAGTCCAACAGCCACTTTTAGGATGCCACTAAGTTTCCTCAGTGTTTGCTAGTATAATGGCTTAGTAACAATGAGTTTGAGTGTGCAATGCCGAGGTGCTGCACATAGATTTGCACCAGTTGGACACTAATGGAAGTCCAACAGTCACTTTTAGAATGCCACTAAGTTTACTCAGTGTTTGCTAGTATAATGGCTTAGTAACAATGAGTTTGAGTGTGCAATGCAGAGGTGCTACACATAGATTTGCACCAGTGGGACACTAATGGAAGTCCAACAGCCACTTTTAGGATGCCACTAAGTTTACTCAGTGTTTGCTAGTATAATGGCTTAGTAACAATGAGTTTGAGTGTGCAATGCAGAGGTGCTGCACATAGATTTGCACCAGTGGGACACTAATGGAAGTCCAACAGCCACTTTTAGGATGCCACTAAGTTTCCTCAGTGTTTGCTAGTATAAAGGCTTAGTAACAATGAGTTTGAGTGTGCAATGCAGAGGTGCTGCACATAGATTTGCACCAGTGGGACACTAATGGAAGTCCAACAGCCACTTTTAGGATGCCACTAAGTTTCTACAGTGTTTGCTAGTATAATGGCTTAGTAACAATGAGTTTGAGTGTGCAATGCAGAGGTGCTGCACATAGATTTGCACCAGTGGGACACTAATGGAAGTCCAACAGCCACTTTTAGGATGCCACTAAGTTTCCTCAGTGTTTGCTAGTATAATGGCTTAGTAACAATGAGTTTGAGTGTGCAATGCAGAGGTGCTGCACATAGATTTGCACCAGTGGGACACTAATGGAAGTCCAACAGCCACTTTTAGGATGCCACTAAGTTTACTCAGTGTTTGCTAGTATAATGGCTTAGTAACAATGAGTTTGAGTGTGCAATGCAGAGGTGCTGCACATAGATTTGCACCAGTGGGACACTAATGGAAGTCCAACAGCCACTTTTAGGATGCCACTAAGTTTCCTCAGTGTTTGCTAGTATAATGGCTTAGTAACAATGAGTTTGAGTGTGCAATGCAGAGGTGCTACACATAGATTTGCACCAGTGGGACACTAATGGATGTCCAACAGCCACTTTTAGGATGCCACTAAGTTTACTCAGTGTTTGCTAGTATAATGGCTTAATAACAATGAGTTTGAGTGTGCAATGCAGAGGTGCTGCACATAGATTTGCACCAGTGGTACACTAATGGAAGTCCAACAGCCACTTTTAGCATGCCACCAAGTTTCCTCAGTGTTTGCTAGTATAATGGCTTAGTAACAATGAGTTTGAGTGTGCAATGCAGAGGTGCTGCACATAGATTTGCACCAGTGGGACACTAATGGAAGTCCAACAGCCACTTTTAGGATGCCACTAAGTTTACTCAGTGTTTGCTAGTATAATGGCTTAGTAACAATGAGTTTGAGTGTGCAATGCAGAGGTGCTGCACATAGATTTGCACCAGTGGGACACTAATGGAAGTCCAAAAGCCACTTTTAGGATGCCACTAAGTTTCCTCAGTGTTTGCTAGTATAATGGCTTAGTAACAATGAGTTTGAGTGTGCAATGCAGAGGTGCTGCACATAGATTTGCATCATTGGGACACTAATGGAAGTCCAACAGCCACTTTTAGGATGCCACTAAGTTTACTCAGTGTTTGCTAGTATAATGGCTTGGTAACAATGAGTTTGAGTGTGCAATGCAGAGGTGCTACACATAGATTTGCACCAGTGGGACACTATTGGAAGTCCAACAGCCACTTTTAGGATGCCAGTAAGTTTCCTCAGTGTTTGCTAGTATAATGGCTTAGTAACAATGAGTTTGAGTGTGCAATGTAGAGGTGCTGCACATAGATTTGCACCAGTGGGACACTAATGGAAGTCCAACAGCCACTTTTAGGATGCCACTAAGTTTCCTCAGTGTTTGCTAGTATAATTGCTTAGCAACAATGATTTTGAGTGTGCAATGCAGAGGTGCTACACATAGATTTGCACCAGTAGGACACTATTGGATGTCCAACAGCCACTTTTAGGATGCCACTAAGTTTACTCAGTGTTTGCTAGTATAATGGCTTAATAACAATGAGTTTGAGTGTGCAATGCAGAGGTGCTGCACATAGATTTGCACCAGTGGGACACTAATGGAAGTCCAACAGCCACTTTTAGGATGCCACTAAGTTTCCTCAGTGTTTGCTAGTATAATGGCTTAGTAACAATGAGTTTGAGTGTGCAATGCAGAGGTGCTGCACATAGATTTGCACCAGTGGGACACTAATGGAAGTCCAACAGTCACTTTTAGGATGCCACTAAGTTTATTCCGTGTTTGCTAGTATAATGGCTTGGTAACAATGAGTTTGAGTGCGCAATGCAGAGGTGCTGCACATAGATTTGCACCAGTGGGACACTAATGGAAGTCCAACAGCTACTTTTAGGATGCCACTAAGTTTCCTCAGTGTTTGCTAGTATAATGGCTTAGTAACAATAAGTTTGAGTGTGCAATGCAGAGGTGCTGCACAAAGATTTGCACCAGTGGGACACTAATGGAAGTCCAACAGCCACTTTTAGGATGCCACTAAGTTTCCTCAGTGTTTGCTAGTATAATTGCTTAGTAACAATGAGTTTGAGTGTGCAATGCAGAGGTGCTACACATAGATTTGCACCAGTGGGACACTAATGGATGTCCAACAGCCACTTTTAGGATGCCACTAAGTTTACTCAGTGTTTGCTAGTATAATGGCTTAATAACAATGAGTTTGAGTGTGCAATGCAGAGGTGCTGCACATAGATTTGCACCAGTGGGACACTAATGGAAGTCCAACAGCCACTTTTAGGATGCCACTAAGTTTCCTCAGTGTTTGCTAGTATAATGGCTTAGTAACAATGAGTTTGAGTGTGCAATGCAGAGGTGCTGCACATAGATTTGCACCAGTGGGACACTAATGGAAGTCCAACAGCCACTTTTAGGATGCCACTAAGTTTACTCAGTGTTTGCTAGTATAATGGCTTAGTAACAATGAGTTTGAGTGTGCAATGCAGAGGTGCTGCACATAGATTTGCACCAGTGGGACACTAATGGAAGTCCAACAGCCACTTTTAGGATGCCACTAAGTTTCCTCAGTGTTTGCTAGTATAATGGCTTAGTAACAATGAGTTTGAGTGTGCAATGCAGAGGTGCTACACATAGATTTGCACCAGTGGGACACTAATGGATGTCCAACAGCCACTTTTAGGATGCCACTAAGTTTACTCAGTGTTTGCTAGTATAATGGCTTAATAACAATGAGTTTGAGTGTGCAATGCAGAGGTGCTGCACATAGATTTGCACCAGTGGGACACTAATGGAAGTCCAACAGCCACTTTTAGGATGCCACTAAGTTTCCTCAGTGTTTGCTAGTATAATCGCTTAGTAACAATGAGTTTGAGTGTGCAATGCAGAGGTGCTGCACATAGATTTGCACCAGTGGGACACTAATGGAAGTCCAACAGCCACTTTTAGGATGCCACTAAGTTTACTCAGTGTTTGCTAGTATAATGGCTTAGTAACAATGAGTTTGAGTGTGCAATGCAGAGGTGCTGCACATAGATTTCCACCAGTGGGACACTAATGGAAGTCCAACAGCCACTTTTAGGATGCCACTAAGTTTCCTCAGTGTTTGCTAGTATAATGGCTTAGTAACAATGAGTTTGAGTGTGCAATGCAGAGGTGCTGCACATAGATTTGCATCATTGGGACACTAATGGAAGTCCAACAGCCACTTTTAGGATGCCACTAAGTTTCCTCAGTGTTTGCTAGTATAATGGCTTGGTAACAATGAGTTTGAGTGTGCAATGCAGAGGTGCTACACATAGATTTGCACCAGTGGGACACTATTGGAAGTCCAACAGCCACTTTTAGGATGCCACTAAGTTTCCTCAGTGTTTGCTAGTATAATGGCTTAGTAACAATGAGTTTGAGTGTGCAATGTAGAGGTGCTGCACATAGATTTGCACCAGTGGGACACTAATGGAAGTCCAACAGCCACTTTTAGGATGCCACTAAGTTTACTCAGTGTTTGCTAGTATAATGGCTTAGTAACAATGAGTTTGAGTGTGCAATGCAGAGGTGCTGCACATAGATTTGCACGAGTGGGACACTAATGGAAGTCCAACAGTCACTTTTAGGATGCCACTAAGTTTACTCAGTGTTTGCTAGTATAATGGCTTAGTAACAATGAGTTTGAGTGTGCAATGCAGAGGTGCTGCACATAGATTTGCACCAGTGGGACACTAATGGAAGTCCAACATCCACTTTTAGGATGCCACTAAGTTTACTCAGTGTTTGCTAGTATAATGGCTTAGTAACAATGAGTTTGAGTGTGCAATGCAGAGGTGCTGCACATAGATTTGCACCAGTGGGACACTAATAGAAGTCCAACAGCCACTTTAATGATGCCACTAAGTTTCCTCAGTGTTTGCTATTATAATGGCTTAGTAACAATGAGTTTGAGTGTGCAATGCAGAGGTGCTGCACGTTGGTTTGCACCAGTGGGACACTAATGGAAATCCAACAGCCACTTTTCGGATGCCACTAAGTTTCCTCAGTGTTTGCTAGTATAATGGCTTAGTAACAATAAGTTTAAGTGTGCAATGCAGAGGTGCTGCACAAAGATTTGCACCAGTGGGACACTAACGGAAGTCCAACAGCCACTTTTAGGATGCCACTAAGTTTCCTCAGTGTTTGCTAGTATAATGGCTTAGTAACAATGAGTTTGAGTGTGCAATGCAGAGGTGCTGCACATAGATTTGCACCAGTGGGACACTAATAGAATTCCAACAGCCACTTTTAGGATGCCACTAAGTTTCCTCAGTGTTTGCTAGTATTATGGCTTAGTAACAATGAGTTTGAGTGTGCAATGCAGAGGTGCTGCACGTAGGTTTGCACCAGTGGGACACTAATGGAAGTCCAACAGCCACTTTTAGGATGCCACTAAGTTTACTCAGTGTTTGCTAGTATAAAGGCTTAGTAACAATGAGTTTGAGTGTGCAATGCAGAGGTGCTGCACATAGATTTGCATCATTGGGACACTAATGGAAGTCCAACAGCCACTTTTAGGATGCCACTAAGTTTACTCAGTGTTTGCTAGTATAATGGCTTAGTAACAATGAGTTTGAGTGTGCAATGCAGAGGTGCTGCACATAGATTTCCACCAGTGGGACACTATTGGAAGTCCAACAGCCACTTTTAGGATGCCACTAAGTTTCCTCAGTGTTTGCTAGTATAATGGCTTAGTAACAATGAGTTTGAGTGTGCAATGTAGAGGTGCTGCACATAGATTTGCACCAGTGGGACAGTAATGGAAGTCCAACAGCCACTTTTAGGATGCCACTAAGTTTACTCAGTGTTTGCTAGTATAATGGCTTAGTAACAATGAGTTTGAGTGTGCAATGCAGAGGTGCTGCACATAGATTTGCACGAGTGGGACACTAATGGAAGTCCAACAGTCACTTTTAGGATGCCACTAAGTTTACTCAGTGTTTGCTAGTATAATGGCTTAGTAACAATGAGTTTGAGTGTGCAATGCAGAGGTGCTGCACATAGATTTGCACCAGTGGGACACTAATGGAAGTCCAACATCCACTTTTAGGATGCCACTAAGTTTACTCAGTGTTTGCTAGTATAATGGCTTAGTAACAATGAGTTTGAGTGTGCAATGCAGAGGTGCTGCACATAGATTTGCACCAGTGGGACACTAATAGAAGTCCAACAGCCACTTTAATGATGCCACTAAGTTTCCTCAGTGTTTGCTATTATAATGGCTTAGTAACAATGAGTTTGAGTGTGCAATGCAGAGGTGCTGCACGTTGGTTTGCACCAGTGGGACACTAATGGAAATCCAACAGCCACTTTTCGGATGCCACTAAGTTTCCTCAGTGTTTGCTAGTATAATGGCTTAGTAACAATAAGTTTAAGTGTGCAATGCTGAGGTGCTGCACAAAGATTTGCACCAGTGGGACACTAACGGAAGTCCAACAGCCACTTTTAGGATGCCACTAAGTTTCCTCAGTGTTTGCTAGTATAATGGCTTAGTAACAATGAGTTTGAGTGTGCAATGCAGAGGTGCTGCACATAGATTTGCACCAGTGGGACACTAATAGAATTCCAACAGCCACTTTTAGGATGCCACTAAGTTTCCTCAGTGTTTGCTAGTATTATGGCTTAGTAACAATGAGTTTGAGTGTGCAATGCAGAGGTGCTGCACGTAGGTTTGCACCAGTGGGACACTAATGGAAGTCCAACAGCCACTTTTAGGATGCCACTAAGTTTACTCAGTGTTTGCTAGTATAAAGGCTTAGTAACAATGAGTTTGAGTGTGCAATGCAGAGGTGCTGCACATAGATTTGCATCATTGGGACACTAATGGAAGTCCAACAGCCACTTTTAGGATGCCACTAAGTTTACTCAGTGTTTGCTAGTATAATGGCTTAGTAACAATGAGTTTGAGTGTGCAATGCAGAGGTGCTGCACATAGATTTCCACCAGTGGGACACTATTGGAAGTCCAACAGCCACTTTTAGGATGCCACTAAGTTTCCTCAGTGTTTGCTAGTATAATGGCTTAGTAACAATGAGTTTGAGTGTGCAATGTAGAGGTGCTGCACATAGATTTGCACCAGTGGGACAGTAATGGAAGTCCAACAGCCACTTTTAGGATGCCACTAAGTTTACTCAGTGTTTGCTAGTATAATGGCTTAGTAACAATGAGTTTGAGTGTGCAATGCAGAGGTGCTGCACATAGATTTGCACGAGTGGGACACTAATGGAAGTCCAACAGTCACTTTTAGGATGCCACTAAGTTTACTCAGTGTTTGCTAGTATAATGGCTTAGTAACAATGAGTTTGAGTGTGCAATGCAGAGGTGCTGCACATAGATTTGCACCAGTGGGACACTAATGGAAGTCCAACATCCACTTTTAGGATGCCACTAAGTTTACTCAGTGTTTGCTAGTATAATGGCTTAGTAACAATGAGTTTGAGTGTGCAATGCAGAGGTGCTGCACATAGATTTGCACCAGTGGGACACTAATAGAAGTCCAACAGCCACTTTAATGATGCCACTAAGTTTCCTCAGTGTTTGCTATTATAATGGCTTAGTAACAATGAGTTTGAGTGTGCAATGCAGAGGTGCTGCACGTTGGTTTGCACCAGTGGGACACTAATGGAAATCCAACAGCCACTTTTCGGATGCCACTAAGTTTCCTCAGTGTTTGCTAGTATAATGGCTTAGTAACAATAAGTTTAAGTGTGCAATGCAGAGGTGCTGCACAAAGATTTGCACCAGTGGGACACTAACGGAAGTCCAACAGCCACTTTTAGGATGCCACTAAGTTTCCTCAGTGTTTGCTAGTATAATGGCTTAGTAACAATGAGTTTGAGTGTGCAATGCAGAGGTGCTGCACATAGATTTGCACCAGTGGGACACTAATAGAATTCCAACAGCCACTTTTAGGATGCCACTAAGTTTCCTCAGTGTTTGCTAGTATTATGGCTTAGTAACAATGAGTTTGAGTGTGCAATGCAGAGGTGCTGCACGTAGGTTTGCACCAGTGGGACACTAATGGAAGTCCAACAGCCACTTTTAGGATGCCACTAAGTTTACTCAGTGTTTGCTAGTATAAAGGCTTAGTAACAATGAGTTTGAGTGTGCAATGCAGAGGTGCTGCACATAGATTTGCATCATTGGGACACTAATGGAAGTCCAACAGCCACTTTTAGGATGCCACTAAGTTTACTCAGTGTTTGCTAGTATAATGGCTTGGTAACAATGAGTTTGAGTGTGCAATGCAGAGGTGCTACACATAGATTTGCACCAGTGGGACACTATTGGAAGTCCAACAGCCACTTTTAGGATGCCACTAAGTTTCCTCAGTGTTTGCTTGTATAATGGCTTAGTAACAATGAGTTTGAGTGTGCAATGTAGAGGTGCTGCACATAGATTTGCACCAGTGGGACACTAATGGAAGTCCAACAGCCACTTTTAGGATGCCACTAAGTTTACTCAGTGTTTGCTAGTATAATGGCTTAGTAACAATGAGTTTGAGTGTGCAATGCAGTGGTGCTGCACATAGATTTGCACGAGTGGGACACTAATGGAAGTCCAACAGTCACTTTTAGGATGCCACTAAGTTTACTCAGTGTTTGCTAGTATAATGGCTTAGTAACAATGAGTTTGAGTGTGCAATGCAGAGGTGCTGCACATAGATTTGCACCAGTGGGACACTAATGGAAGTCCAACATCCACTTTTAGGATGCCACTAAGTTTACTAAGTGTTTGCTAGTATAATGGCTTAGTAACAATGAGTTTGAGTGTGCAATGCAGAGGTGCTGCACATAGATTTGCACCAGTGGGACACTAATAGAAGTCCAACAGCCACTTTAATGATGCCACTAAGTTTCCTCAGTGTTTGCTATTATAATGGCTTAGTAACAATGAGTTTGAGTGTGCAATGCAGAGGTGCTGCACGTTGGTTTGCACCAGTGGGACACTAATGGAAATCCAACAGCCACTTTTCGGATGCCACTAAGTTTCCTCAGTGTTTGCTAGTATAATGGCTTAGTAACAATAAGTTTAAGTGTGCAATGCAGAGGTGCTGCACAAAGATTTGCACCAGTGGGACACTAACGGAAGTCCAACAGCCACTTTTAGGATGCCACTAAGTTTCCTCAGTGTTTGCTAGTATAATGGCTTAGTAACAATGAGTTTGAGTGTGCAATGCAGAGGTGCTGCACATAGATTTGCACCAGTGGGACACTAATAGAATTCCAACAGCCACTTTTAGGATGCCACTAAGTTTCCTCAGTGTTTGCTAGTATTATGGCTTAGTAACAATGAGTTTGAGTGTGCAATGCAGAGGTGCTGCACGTAGGTTTGCACCAGTGGGACACTAATGGAAGTCCAACAGCCACTTTTAGGATGCCACTAAGTTTACTCAGTGTTTGCTAGTATAAAGGCTTAGTAACAATGAATTTGAGTGTGCAATGCAGAGGTGCTGCACATAGATTTGCACCAGTGGGACACTAATAGAAGTCCAACAGCCACTTTTATGATGCCACTAAGTTTCCTCAGTGTTTGCTATTATAATGGCTTAGTAACAATGAGTTTGATTGTGCAATGCAGAGGTGCTGCACGTTGGTTTGCACCAGTGGGACACTAATGGAAATCCAACAGCCACTTTTCGGATGCCACTAAGTTTACTCAGTGTTTGCTAGTATAATGGCTTAGTAACAATAAGTTTAAGTGTGCAATGCAGAGGTGCTGCACAAAGATTTGCACCAGTGGGACACTAATGGAAGTCCAACAGCCACTTTTAGGATGCCACTAAGTTTCCTCAGTGTTTGCTAGTATAATGGCTTAGTAACAATGAGTTTGAGTGTGCAATGCAGAGGTGCTGCACATAGATTTGCACCAGTGGGACACTAATAGAAGTCCAACAGCCACTTTTAGGATGCCACTAAGTTTGCTCAGTGTTTGCTAGTATTATGGCTTAGTAACAATGAGTTTGAGTGTGCAATGCAGAGGTGCTGCACGTAGGTTTGCACCAGTGGGACACTAATGGAAGTCCAACAGCCACTTTTAGGATGCCACTAAGTTTCCTCAGTGTTTGCCAGTATAATGGCTTAGTAACAATGAGTTTGAGTGTGCAATGCAGAGGTGCTGTACATAGAATTGCACCAGTGGGACACTAATGGAAGTCCAACAGCCACTTTTAGGATGCCACTAAGTTTCCTCAGTATTTGCTAGTATAATGGCTTAGTAACAATAAGTTTGAGTGTGCAATGCAGAGGTGCTGCACAAAGATTTGCACCAGTGGGACACTAATGGAAGTCCAACAGCCACTTTTAGGATGCCACTAAGTTTCCTCAGTGTTTGCTAGTATAATGGCTTAGTAGCAATGAGTTTGAGTGTGCAATGCAGAGGTGCTGCACGTTGGTTTGCACCAGTGGGACACTAATGGAAGTCCAACAGCCACTGTTAGGATGCCACTAAGTTTCCTCAGTGTTTGCTAGTATAATGGCTTAGTAACAATAAGTTTGAGTGTGCAATGCAGAGGTGCTGCACAAAGATTTGCACCAGTGGGACACTAATGGAAGTCCAACAGCCACTTTTAGGATGCCACTAAGTTTCCTCAGTGTTTGCTAGTATAATGGCTTAGTAACAATGAGTTTGAGTGTGCAATGCAGAGGTGCTGCACATAAATTTGCACCAGTGGGACACTAATAGAAGTCCAACAGCCACTTTTAGGATGCCACTAAGTTTACTCAGTGTTTGCTAGTATAAAGGCTTAGTAACAATGAGTTTGAGTGTGCAATGCAGAGGTGCTGCACATAGATTTGCACCAGTGGGACACTAATAGAAGTCCAACAGCCACTTTTATGATGCCACTAAGTTTCCTCAGTGTTTGCTATTATAGAGGCTTAGTAACAATGAGTTTGAGTGTGCAATGCAGAGGTGCTGCACGTTGGTTTGCACCAGTGGGACACTAATGGAAATCCAACAGCCACTTTTCGGATGCCACTAAGTTTCCTCAGTGTTTGCTAGTATAATGGCTTAGTAACAATAAGTTTAAGTGTGCAATGCAGAGGTGCTGCACAAAGATTTGCACCAGTGGGACACTAATGGAAGTCCAACAGCCACTTTTAGGATGCCACTAAGTTTCCTCAGTGTTTGCTAGTATAATGGCTTAGTAACAATGACTTTGAGTGTGCAATGCAGAGGTGCTGCACATAGATTTGCAACAGTGGGACACTAATAGAAGTCCAACAGCCACTTTTAGGATGCCACTAAGTTTGCTCAGTGTTTGCTAGTATTATGGCTTAGTAACAATGAGTTTGAGTGTGCAATGCAGAGGTGCTGCACGTAGGTTTGCACCAGTGGGACACTAATGGAAGTCCAACAGCCACTTTTAGGATGCCACTAAGTTTCCTCAGTGTTTGCTAGTTTAATGGCTTAGTAACAATAAGTTTGAGTGTGCTATGCAGAGGTGCTGCACAAAGATTTGCACCAGTGGGACACTAATGGAAGTCTAACAGCCACTTTTAGGATGCCACTAAGTTTCCTCAGTGTTTGCTAGTATAATGGCTTAGTAACAATGAGTTTGAGTGTGCAATGCAGAGGTGCTGCACATAGATTTGCACCAGTGGGACACTAATAGAAGTCCAACAGCCACTTTTAGGATGCCACTAAGTTTCCTCAGTGTTTGCTAGTATAATGGCTTAGTAACAATGAGTTTGAGTGTGCAATGCAGAGGTGCTGCACGTAGGTTTGCACCAGTGGGACACTAATGGAAGTCCAACAGCCACTTTTAGGATGCCACTAAGTTTCCTCAGTGTTTGCCAGTATAATGGCTTAGTAACAATGAGTTTGAGTGTGCAATGCAGAGGTGCTGCACATAGAATTGCACCAGTGGGACACTAATGGAAGTACAACAGCCACTTTTAGGATGCCACTAAGTTTCATCAGTGTTTGCTATTATAATGGCTTAGTAACAATAAGTTTGAGTGTGAAATGCAGAGGTGCTGCACAAAGATTTGCACCAGTGGGACACTAATGGAAGTCCAACAGCCACTTTTAGGATGTCACTAAGTTTCCTCAGTGTTTGCTCGTATAATGACTTTGTAACAATAAGTTTGAGTGTGCAATGCAGAGGTGCTGCACATAGATTTTCACGAGTGGGACACTAATGGAAGTCCAACAGCCATTTTTAGGATGCCACTAAGTTTCCTCAGTGTTTGCTAGTATAATGGCTTAGTAACAATGAGTTTGAGTGTGCAATGCAGAGGTGCTGCACATAGATTTGCACCAGTGGGACACTAATAGAAGTCCAACAGCCACTTTTAGGATGCCACTAAGTTTCCTCAGTGTTTGCTAGTATAATGGCTTAGTAACAATGAGTTTGAGTGTGCAATGCAGAGGTGCTGCACGTAGGATTGCACCAGTGGGACACTAATGGAAGTCCAACAGCCACTTTTAGGATGCCACTAAGTTTCCTCAGTGTTTGCCAGTATAATGGCTTAGTAACAATGAGTTTGAGTGTGCAATGCAGAGGTGCTGCACATAGAATTGCACCAGTGGGACACTAATGGAAGTCCAACAGCCACTTTTAGGATGCCACTAAGTTTCCTCAGTGTTTGCTAGTATAATGGCTTAGTAACAATAAGTTTGAGTGTGCAATGCAGAGGTGCTGCACAAAGATTTGCACCAGTGGGACACTAATGGAAGTCCAACAGCCACTTTTAGGATGCCACTAAGTTTCCTCAGTGTTTGCTCGTATAATGGCTTTGTAACAATGAGTTTGAGTGTGCAATGCAGAGGTGCTACACATAGATTTGCACCAGTGGGACACTAATGGAAGTCCAACAGCCACTTTTAGGATGCCACTAAGTTTGCTCAGTGTTTGCTAGTATAATGGCTTAGTAACAATTAGTTTGAGTGTGCAATGCAGAGGTGCTGCACATAGATTTGCACCAGTGGGACACTAATGGAAGTCCAACAGCCACTTTTAGGATGCCACTAAGTTTCCTCAGTGTTTGCTAGTATAATGGCTTAGTAACAATGAGTTTGAGTGTGCAATGCAGAGGTGCTACACATAGATTTGCACCAGTGGGACACTAATGGAAGTCCAACAGACACTTTTAGGATGCCACTAAGTTTCCTCAGTGTTTGCTAGTATAATGGCTTAGTAACAATGAGTTTGAGTGTGCAATGCAGAGGTGCTGCACATAGATTTGCACGAGTGGGACACTAATGGAAGTCCAACAGTCACTTTTAGGATGCAACTAGGTTTACTCAGTGTTTGCTAGTATAATGGCTTAGTAACAATGAGTTTGAGTGGGCAATGCAGAGGTGCTGCACATAGATTTGCACCAGTGGGACACTAATGGAAGTCCAACAGCCACTTTTAGGATGCCACTAAGTTTCCTCAGTGTTTGCTAGTATAAAGGCTTAGTAACAATGAGTTTGAGTGTGCAATGCAGAGGTGCTGCACATAGATTTGCACCAGTGGGACACTAATAGAAGTCCAACAGCCACTTTTAGGATGCCACTAAGTTTCCTCAGTGTTTGCTAGTATAATGGCTTAGTAGCAATGAGTTTGAGTGTGCAATGCAGAGGTGCTGCACGTTGGTTTGCACCAGTGGGACACTAATGGAAGTCCAACAGCCACTTTTCGTATGCCACTAAGTTTCCTCAGTGTTTGCTAGTTTAATGGCTTAGTAACAATAAGTTTGAGTGTGCTATGCAGAGGTGCTGCACAAAGATTTGCACCAGTGGGACACTAATGGAAGTCTAACAGCCACTTTTAGGATGCCACTAAGTTTCCTCAGTGTTTGCTAGTATAATGGCTTAGTAACAATGAGTTTGAGTCTGCAATGCAGAGGTGCTGCACATAGATTTGCACCAGTGGGACACTAATAGAAGTCCAACAGCCACTTTTAGGATGCCACTAAGTTTCCTCAGTGTTTGCTAGTATAATGGCTTAGTAACAATGAGTTTGAGTGTGCAATGCAGAGGTGCTGCACGTAGGTTTGCACCAGTGGGACACTAATGGAAGTCCAACAGCCACTTTTAGGATGCCACTAAGTTTCCTCAGTGTTTGCCAGTATAATGGCTTAGTAACAATGAGTTTGTGTGTGCAATGCAGAGGTGCTGCACATAGAATTGCACCAGTGGGACACTAATGGAAGTCCAACAGCCACTTTTAGGATGCCACTAAGTTTCCTCAGTGTTTGCTAGTATAATGGCTTAGTAACAATAAGTTTGAGTGTGCAATGCAGAGGTGCTGCACAAAGATTTGCACCAGTGGGACACTAATGGAAGTCCAACAGCCACTTTTAGGATGCCACTAAGTTTCCTCAGTGTTTGCTCGTATAATGGCTTTGTAACAATGAGTTTGAGTGTGCAATGCAGAGGTGCTACACATAGATTTGCACCAGTGGGACACTAATGGAAGTCCAACAGCCACTTTTAGGATGCCACTAAGTTTGCTCAGTGTTTGCTAGTATAATGGCTTAGTAACAATTAGTTTGAGTGTGCAATGCAGAGGTGCTGCACATAGATTTGCACCAGTGGGACACTAATGGAAGTCCAACAGCCACTTTTAGGATGCCACTAAGTTTCCTCAGTGTTTGCTAGTATAATGGCTTAGTAACAATGAGTTTGAGTGTGCAATGCAGAGGTGCTACACATAGATTTGCACCAGTGGGACACTAATGGAAGTCCAACAGACACTTTTAGGATGCCACTAAGTTTCCTCAGTGTTTGCTAGTATAATGGCTTAGTAACAATGAGTTTGAGTGTGCAATGCAGAGGTGCTGCACATAGATTTGCACGAGTGGGACACTAATGGAAGTCCAACAGTCACTTTTAGGATGCAACTAGGTTTACTCAGTGTTTGCTAGTATAATGGCTTAGTAACAATGAGTTTGAGTGTGCAATGCAGAGGTGCTGCACATAGATTTGCACCAGTGGGACACTAATGGAAGTCCAACAGCCACTTTTAGGATGCCACTAAGTTTCCTCAGTGTTTGCTAGTATAAAGGCTTACTAACAATGAGTTTGAGTGTGCAATGCAGAGGTGCTGCACATAGATTTTCACCAGTGGGACACTAATAGAAGTCCAACAGCCACTTTTAGGATGCCACTAAGTTTCTTCAGTGTTTGCTAGTATAATGGCTTAGTAACAATGAGTTTGAGTGTGCAATGCAGAGGTGCTGCACGTAGGTTTGCACCAGTGGGACACTAATGGAAGTCCAACAGCCACTTTTAGGATGCCACTAAGTTTCCTCAGTGTTTGCTAGTATAATGGCTTAGTAACAATGACTTTGAGTGTGCAATGCAGAGGTGCTGCACATAGATTTGCAACAGTGGGACACTAATAGAAGTCCAACAGCCACTTTTAGGATGCCACTAAGTTTGCTCAGTGTTTGCTAGTATTATGGCTTAGTAACAATGAGTTTGAGTGTGCAATGCAGAGGTGCTGCACGTAGGTTTGCACCAGTGGGACACTAATGGAAGTCCAACAGCCACTTTTAGGATGCCACTAAGTTTCCTCAGTGTTTGCTAGTTTAATGGCTTAGTAACAATAAGTTTGAGTGTGCTATGCAGAGGTGCTGCACAAAGATTTGCACCAGTGGGACACTAATGGAAGTCTAACAGCCACTTTTAGGATGCCACTAAGTTTCCTCAGTGTTTGCTAGTATAATGGCTTAGTAACAATGAGTTTGAGTGTGCAATGCAGAGGTGCTGCACATAGATTTGAACCAGTGGGACACTAATAGAAGTCCAACAGCCACTTTTAGGATGCCACTAAGTTTCCTCAGTGTTTGCTAGTATAATGGCTTAGTAACAATGAGTTTGAGTGTGCAATGCAGAGGTGCTGCACGTAGGTTTGCACCAGTGGGACACTAATGGAAGTCCAACAGCCACTTTTAGGATGCCACTAAGTTTCCTCAGTGTTTGCCAGTATAATGGCTTAGTAACAATGAGTTTGAGTGTGCAATGCAGAGGTGCTGCACATAGAATTGCACCAGTGGGACACTAATGGAAGTACAACAGCCACTTTTAGGATGCCACTAAGTTTCCTCAGTGTTTGCTAGTATAATGGCTTAGTAACAATAAGTTTGAGTGTGAAATGCAGAGGTGCTGCACAAAGATTTGCACCAGTGGGACACTAATGGAAGTCCAACAGCCACTTTTAGGATGCCACTAAGTTTCCTCAGTGTTTGCTCGTATAATGACTTTGTAACAATAAGTTTGAGTGTGCAATGCAGAGGTGCTGCACATAGATTTTCACCAGTGGGACACTAATGGAAGTCCAACAGCCATTTTTAGGATGCCACTAAGTTTCCTCAGTGTTTGCTAGTATAATGGCTTAGTAACAATGAGTTTGAGTGTGCAATGCAGAGGTGCTGCACATAGATTTGCACCAGTGGGACACTAATAGAAGTCCAACAGCCACTTTTAGGATGCCACTAAGTTTCCTCAGTGTTTGCTAGTATAATGGCTTAGTAGCAATGAGTTTGAGTGTGCAATGCAGAGGTGCTGCACGTTGGTTTGCACCAGTGGGACACTAATGGAAGTCCAACAGCCACTTTTCGTATGCCACTAAGTTTCCTCAGTGTTTGCTAGTTTAATGGCTTAGTAACAATAAGTTTGAGTGTGCTATGCAGAGGTGCTGCACAAAGATTTGCACCAGTGGGACACTAATGGAAGTCTAACAGCCACTTTTAGGATGCCACTAAGTTTCCTCAGTGTTTGCTAGTATAATGGCTTAGTAACAATGAGTTTGAGTGTGCAATGCAGAGGTGCTGCACATAGATTTGCACCAGTGGGACACTAATAGAAGTCCAACAGCCACTTTTAGGATGCCACTAAGTTTCCTCAGTGTTTGCTAGTATAATGGCTTAGTAACAATGAGTTTGCGTGTGCAATGCAGAGGTGCTGCACGTAGGTTTGCACCAGTGGGACACTAATGGAAGTCCAACAGCCACTTTTAGGATGCCACTAAGTTTCCTCAGTGTTTGCCAGTATAATGGCTTAGTAACAATGAGTTTGAGTGTGCAATGCAGAGGTGCTGCACATAGAATTGCACCAGTGGGACACTAATGGAAGTCCAACAGCCACTTTTAGGATGCCACTAAGTTTCCTCAGTGTTTGCTAGTATAATGGCTTAGTAACAATAAGTTTGAGTGTGCAATGCAGAGGTGCTGCACAAAGATTTGCACCAGTGGGACACTAATGGAAGTCCAACAGCCACTTTTAGGATGCCACTAAGTTTCCTCAGTGTTTGCTCGTATAATGGCTTTGTAACAATGAGTTTGAGTGTGCAATGCAGAGGTGCTACACATAGATTTGCACCAGTGGGACACTAATGGAAGTCCAACAGCCACTTTTAGGATGCCACTAAGTTTGCTCAGTGTTTGCTAGTATAATGGCTTAGTAACAATTAGTTTGAGTGTGCAATGCAGAGGTGCTGCACATAGATTTGCACCAGTGGGACACTAATGGAAGTCCAACAGCCACTTTTAGGATGCCACTAAGTTTCCTCAGTGTTTGCTAGTATAATGGCTTAGTAACAATGAGTTTGAGTGTGCAATGCAGAGGTGCTACACATAGATTTGCACCAGTGGGACACTAATGGAAGTCCAACAGCCACTTTTAGGATGCCACTAAGTTTGCTCAGTGTTTGCTAGTATAATGGCTTAGTAACAATTAGTTTGAGTGTGCAATGCAGAGGTGCTGCACATAGATTTGCACCAGTGGGACACTAATGGAAGTCCAACAGCCACTTTTAGGATGCCACTAAGTTTCCTCAGTGTTTGCTAGTATAATGGCTTAGTAACAATGAGTTTGAGTGTGCAATGCAGAGGTGCTGCACATAGATTTGCACCAGTGGGACACTAATGGAAGTCCAACAGCCACTTTTAGGATGCCACTAAGTTTCCTCAGTGTTTGCTAGTATAAAGGCTTACTAACAATGTGTTTGAGTGTGCAATGCAGAGGTGCTGCACATAGATTTTCACCAGTGGGACACTAATAGAAGTCCAACAGCCACTTTTAGGATGCCACTAAGTTTCTTCAGTGTTTGCTAGTATAATGGCTTAGTAACAATGAGTTTGAGTGTGCAATGCAGAGGTGCTGCACGTAGGTTTGCACCAGTGGGACACTAATGGAAGTCCAACAGCCACTTTTAGGATGCCACTAAGTTTCCTCAGTGTTTGCTAGTATAATGGCTTAGTAACAATGAGTTTGAGTGTGCAATGCAGAGGTGCTACACATAGATTTGCACCAGTGGGACACTAATGGATGTCCAACAGCCACTTTTAGGATGCCACTAAGTTTACTCAGTGTTTGCTAGTATAATGGCTTAGTAACAATGAGTTTGAGTGTGCAATGCAGAGGTACTGCATATAGATTTGCACCAGTGGGACACTAATGGAAGTCCAACAGCCACTGTTAGGATGCCACTAAGTTTCCTCAGTGTTTGCTAGTATAATGGCTTAGTAACAATGAGTTTGAGTGTGCAATGTAGAGGAGCCTCACATAGATTTGCACCAGTGGGACACTAATGGAAGTCCAACAGCCACTTTTAGGATGCCACTAAGTTTACTCAGTGTTTGCTAGTATAATGGCTTAGTAACAATGAGTTTGAGTGTGCAATGCAGAGGTGCTGCACATAGATTTGCACCAGTGGGACACTAATGGAAGTCCAACAGCCACTTTTAGGATTCCACTAGGTTTCTTCAGTGTTTGCTAGTATAATGGCTTAGTAACAATGAGTTTCAGTGTGCAATGCAGAGGTGCTGCACATAGATTTGCATCAGTGGGACACTAATGGAAGTCCAACAGCCACTTTTAGGATGCCACTAAGTTTACTCAGTGTTTGCTAGTATAATGGCTTATTAACAATGAGTTTGAGTGTGCAATGCAGAGGTGCTACACATAGATTTGCACCAGTGGGACACTATTGGAAGTCCAACAGCCACTTTTAGGATGCCACTATGTTTACTCAGTGTTTGCTAGTATAATGGCTTAGTAACAATGAGTTTGAGTGTGCAATGCAGAGGTGCTGCACATAGATTTGCACCAGTGGGACACTAATGGAAGTCCAACAGCCACTTTTAGGATGCCACTAAGTTTACTCAGTGTTTGCTAGTATAATGGCTTAGTAACAATAAGTTTGAGAGTGCAATGCAGAGGTGCTGCACAAAGATTTGCACCAGTGGGACACTAATGGAAGTCCAACAGCCACTTTTAGGATGCCACTAAGTTTCCTCAGTGTTTGCTAGTATAATAGCTTAGTAACAATAAGTTTGAGTGTGCAATGCAGAGGTGCTGCACAAAGATTTGCACCAGTGGGACACTAATGGAAGTCTAACAGCCACGTTTAGGATGCCACTAAGTTTCCTCAGTGTTTGCTAGTATAATGGCTTAGTAACAATGAGTTTCAGTGTGCAATGAAGAGGGGCTGCACATAGATTTGCACCAGTGGGACACTAATGGAAGTCCAACAGCCACTTTTAGGATGCCACTAAGTTTCCTCAGTGTTTGCTAGTATAATGGCTTAGTAACAATGAGTTTGAGTGTGCAATGCAGAGGTGCTGCACATAGATTTGCATCAGTGGGACACTAATGGAAGTCCAACAGCCACTTTTAGGATGCCACTAAGTTTCCTCAGTGTTTGCTAGTATAATGGCTTAGTAACAATGAGTTTGAGTGTGCAATGCAGAGGGGCTGCACATAGATTTGCACCAGTGGGACACTAATGGAAGTCCAACAGTCACTTTTAGGATGCCACTAAGTTTACTCAGTGTTTGCTATTATAATTGCTTAGTAACAATGAGTTTGAGTGTGCAATGCAGAGGTGCTGCACATAGATTTGCACCAGTGGGACACTAATGGAAGTCCAACAGCCACTTTTAGGATGCCACTAAGTTTACTCAGTGTTTGCTAGTATAATGGCTTAGTAACAATAAGTTTGAGAGTGCAATGCAGAGGTGCTGCACAAAGATTTGCACCAGTGGGACACTAATGGAAGTCCAACAGCCACTTTTAGGATGCCACTAAGTTTCCTCAGTGTTTGCTAGTATAATGGCTTAGTAACAATGAGTTTGAGTGTGCAATGCAGAGGGGCTGCACATAGATTTGCACCAGTGGGACACTAATGGAAGTCCAACAGCCACTTTTAGGATGCCACTAAGTTTCCTCAGTGTTTGCTAGTATAATGGCTTAGTAACAATAAGTTTGAGTGTGCAATGCAGAGGTGCTGCACAAAGATTTGCACCAGTGGGACACTAATGGAAGTCTAACAGCCACGTTTAGGATGCCACTAAGTTTCCTCAGTGTTTGCTAGTATAATGGCTTAGTAACAATGAGTTTGAGTGTGCAATGAAGAGGGGCTGCACATAGATTTGCACCAGTGGGACACTAATGGAAGTCCAACAGCCACTTTTAGGATGCCACTAAGTTTACTCAGTGTTTGCTAGTATAATGGCTTAGTAACAATGAATTTAAGTGTGCAATGCAGAGTTGCTACACATAGATTTGCACCAGTGGGACACTATTGGAAGTCCAACAGCCACTTTTAGGATGCCACTAAGTTTACTCAGTGTTTGCTAGTATAATGGCTTAGTAACAATGAGTTTGAATGTGCAATGCAGAGGTGCTGCACATAGATTTGCACCAGTGGGACACTAATGGAAGTCCAACAGCCACTTTTAGGATGCCACTAAGTTTACTCAGTGTTTGCTAGTATAAAGGCTTAGTAACAATGAGTTTGAGTGTGCAATGCAGAGGTGCTGCACATAGATTTGCACCAGTGGGACACTAATGGAAGTCCAACAGCCACTTTTAGGATGCCACTAAGTTTCCTCAGTGTTTGCTAGTATAATGGCTTAGTAACAATAAATTTGAGTGTGCAATGCAGAGGTGCTGCACAAAGATTTGCACCAGTGGGACACTAATCAAAGTCCAACAGCCACTTTTAGGATGCCACTAAGTTTCCTCAGTGTTTGCTAGTATAATGGCTTAGTAACAATGAGTTTGAGTGTGCAATGCAGAGGTGCTGCACATAGATTTGCACCAGTGGGATACTAATAGACGTCCATCAGCCACTTTTAGGATGCCAGTAACTTTACTCAGTGTTTGCTAGTGTAATGGCTTAGTAACAATGAGTTTGAGTGTGCAATGCAGAGGTGCTGCACATAGATTTGCACCAGTGGGACACTAATGGAAGTCCAACAGCCACTTTTAGGATGCCACTAAGTTTCCTCAGTGTTTGCTAGTATAATGGCTTAGTAACAATGAGTTTGAGTGTGCAATGCAGAGGTGCTGCACATAGATTTGCATCAGTGGGACACTAATGGAAGTCCAACAGCCACTTTTAGGATGCCACTAAGTTTCCTCAGTGTTTGCTAGTATAATGGCTTAATAACAATGAGTTTGAGTGTGCAATGCAGAGGGGCTGCACATAGATTTGCACCAGTGGGACACTAATGGAAGTCCAACAGCCACTTTTAGGATGCCACTAAGTTTCCTCAGTGTTTGCTAGTATAATGGCTTAGTAACAATGAGTTTGAGTGTGCAATGCAGAGGTACTGCATATAGATTTGCACCAGTGGGACACTAATGGAAGTCCAACAGCCACTGTTAGGATGCCACTAAGTTTCCTCAGTGTTTGCTAGTATAATGGCTTAGTAACAATGAGTTTGAGTGTGCAATGCAGAGGTGCTGCACATAGATTTGCACCAGTGGGACACTAATGGAAGTCCAACAGCCACTTTTAGGATTCCACTAGGTTTCTTCAGTGTTTGCTAGTATAATGGCTTAGTAACAATGAGTTTCAGTGTGCAATGCAGAGGTGCTGCACATAGATTTGCATCAGTGGGACACTAATGGAAGTCCAACAGCCACTTTTAGGATGCCACTAAGTTTACTCAGTGTTTGCTAGTATAATGGCTTATTAACAATGAGTTTGAGTGTGCAATGCAGAGGTGCTACACATAGATTTGCACCAGTGGGACACTATTGGAAGTCCAACAGCCACTTTTAGGATGCCACTATGTTTACTCAGTGTTTGCTAGTATAATGGCTTAGTAACAATGAGTTTGAGTGTGCAATGCAGAGGTGCTGCACATAGATTTGCACCAGTGGGACACTAATGGAAGTCCAACAGCCACTTTTAGGATGCCACTAAGTTTACTCAGTGTTTGCTAGTATAATGGCTTAGTAACAATAAGTTTGAGAGTGCAATGCAGAGGTGCTGCACAAAGATTTGCACCAGTGGGACACTAATGGAAGTCCAACAGCCACTTTTAGGATGCCACTAAGTTTCCTCAGTGTTTGCTAGTATAATAGCTTAGTAACAATAAGTTTGAGTGTGCAATGCAGAGGTGCTGCACAAAGATTTGCACCAGTGGGACACTAATGGAAGTCTAACAGCCACGTTTAGGATGCCACTAAGTTTCCTCAGTGTTTGCTAGTATAATGGCTTAGTAACAATGAGTTTCAGTGTGCAATGAAGAGGGGCTGCACATAGATTTGCACCAGTGGGACACTAATGGAAGTCCAACAGCCACTTTTAGGATGCCACTAAGTTTCCTCAGTGTTTGCTAGTATAATAGCTTAGTAACAATAAGTTTGAGTGTGCAATGCAGAGGTGCTGCACAAAGATTTGCACCAGTGGGACACTAATGGAAGTCTAACAGCCACGTTTAGGATGCCACTAAGTTTCCTCAGTGTTTGCTAGTATAATGGCTTAGTAACAATGAGTTTCAGTGTGCAATGAAGAGGGGCTGCACATAGATTTGCACCAGTGGGACACTAATGGAAGTCCAACAGCCACTTTTAGGATGCCACTAAGTTTCCTCAGTGTTTGCTAGTATAATAGCTTAGTAACAATAAGTTTGAGTGTGCAATGCAGAGGTGCTGCACAAAGATTTGCACCAGTGGGACACTAATGGAAGTCTAACAGCCACGTTTAGGATGCCACTAAGTTTCCTCAGTGTTTGCTAGTATAATGGCTTAGTAACAATGAGTTTCAGTGTGCAATGAAGAGGGGCTGCACATAGATTTGCACCAGTGGGACACTAATGGAAGTCCAACAGCCACTTTTAGGATGCCACTAAGTTTCCTCAGTGTTTGCTAGTATAATGGCTTAATAACAATGAGTTTGAGTGTGCAATGCAGAGGTGCTGCACATAGATTTGCATCAGTGGGACACTAATGGAAGTCCAACAGCCACTTTTAGGATGCCACTAAGTTTCCTCAGTGTTTGCTAGTATAATGGCTTAGTAACAATGAGTTTGAGTGTGCAATGCAGAGGGGCTGCACATAGATTTGCACCAGTGGGACACTAATGGAAGTCCAACAGTCACTTTTAGGATGCCACTAAGTTTACTCAGTGTTTGCCATTATAATTGCTTAGTAACAATGAGTTTGAGTGTGCAATGCAGAGGTGCTGCACATAGATTTGCACCAGTGGGACACTAATGGAAGTCCAACAGCCACTTTTAGGATGCCACTAAGTTTACTCAGTGTTTGCTAGTATAATGGCTTAGT
This sequence comes from Anomaloglossus baeobatrachus, assembly GCF_048569485.1. Lineage (NCBI taxonomy): Eukaryota > Metazoa > Chordata > Amphibia > Anura > Aromobatidae > Anomaloglossus > Anomaloglossus baeobatrachus. The sequence continues at coordinate 383,767 of NW_027445184.1, read as the reverse complement.
AACAATAAGTTTGAGAGTGCAATGCAGAGGTGCTGCACAAAGATTTGCACCAGTGGGACACTAATGGAAGTCCAACAGCCACTTTTAGGATGCCACTAAGTTTCCTCAGTGTTTGCTAGTATAATGGCTTAGTAACAATGAGTTTGAGTGTGCAATGCAGAGGGGCTGCACATAGATTTGCACCAGTGGGACACTAATGGAAGTCCAACAGCCACTTTTAGGATGCCACTAAGTTTCCTCAGTGTTTGCTAGTATAATGGCTTAGTAACAATAAGTTTGAGTGTGCAATGCAGAGGTGCTGCACAAAGATTTGCACCAGTGGGACACTAATGGAAGTCTAACAGCCACGTTTAGGATGCCACTAAGTTTCCTCAGTGTTTGCTAGTATAATGGCTTAGTAACAATGAGTTTGAGTGTGCAATGAAGAGGGGCTGCACATAGATTTGCACCAGTGGGACACTAATGGAAGTCCAACAGCCACTTTTAGGATGCCACTAAGTTTACTCAGTGTTTGCTAGTATAATGGCTTAGTAACAATGAATTTAAGTGTGCAATGCAGAGTTGCTACACATAGATTTGCACCAGTGGGACACTATTGGAAGTCCAACAGCCACTTTTAGGATGCCACTAAGTTTACTCAGTGTTTGCTAGTATAATGGCTTAGTAACAATGAGTTTGAATGTGCAATGCAGAGGTGCTGCACATAGATTTGCACCAGTGGGACACTAATGGAAGTCCAACAGCCACTTTTAGGATGCCACTAAGTTTACTCAGTGTTTGCTAGTATAAAGGCTTAGTAACAATGAGTTTGAGTGTGCAATGCAGAGGTGCTGCACATAGATTTGCACCAGTGGGACACTAATGGAAGTCCAACAGCCACTTTTAGGATGCCACTAAGTTTCCTCAGTGTTTGCTAGTATAATGGCTTAGTAACAATAAATTTGAGTGTGCAATGCAGAGGTGCTGCACAAAGATTTGCACCAGTGGGACACTAATCAAAGTCCAACAGCCACTTTTAGGATGCCACTAAGTTTCCTCAGTGTTTGCTAGTATAATGGCTTAGTAACAATGAGTTTGAGTGTGCAATGCAGAGGTGCTGCACATAGATTTGCACCAGTGGGATACTAATAGACGTCCATCAGCCACTTTTAGGATGCCAGTAACTTTACTCAGTGTTTGCTAGTGTAATGGCTTAGTAACAATGAGTTTGAGTGTGCAATGCAGAGGTGCTGCACATAGATTTGCACCAGTGGGACACTAATGGAAGTCCAACAGCCACTTTTAGGATGCCACTAAGTTTCCTCAGTGTTTGCTAGTATAATGGCTTAGTAACAATGAGTTTGAGTGTGCAATGCAGAGGTGCTGCACATAGATTTGCATCAGTGGGACACTAATGGAAGTCCAACAGCCACTTTTAGGATGCCACTAAGTTTCCTCAGTGTTTGCTAGTATAATGGCTTAATAACAATGAGTTTGAGTGTGCAATGCAGAGGGGCTGCACATGGATTTGCACCAGTGGGACACTAATGGAAGTCCAACAGCCACTTTTAGGATGCCACTAAGTTTCCTCAGTGTTTGCTAGTATAATGGCTTAGTAACAATAAGTTTGAGTGTGCAATGCAGAGGTGCTGCACAAAGATTTGCACCAGTGGGACACTAATCAAAGTCCAACAGCCACTTTTAGGATGCCACTAAGTTTCCTCAGTGTTTGCTAGTATAATGGCTTAGTAACAATGAGTTTGAGTGTGCAATGCAGAGGGGCTGCACATAGATTTGCACCAGTGGGACACTAATGAAAGTCCAACAGCCACTTTTAGGATGCCACTAAGTTTCCTCAGTGTTTGCTAGTATAATGGCTTAGTAACAATGAGTTTGAGTGTGCAATGCAGAGGTGCTGCACATAGATTTGCACCAGTGGGATACTAATAGACGTCCATCAGCCACTTTTAGGATGCCAGTAACTTTACTCAGAGTTTGCTACTGTAATGGCTTAGTAACAATGAGTTTGAGTGTGCAATGCAGAGGTGCTGCACATAGATTTGCACCAGTGGGACACTAATTGAAGTCCAACAGCCACTTTTAGGATGCCACTAAGTTTCATCAGTGTTTGCTAGTATAAAGGCTTAGTAACAATGAGTTTGAGTGTGCAATGCAGAGGTGCTGCACATAGATTTGCACCAGTGGGACACTAATGGAAGTCCAACAGCCACTTTTAGGATGCCACTAAGTTTTCTCAGTGTTTGCTCGTATAATGGCTTAGTAACAATAAGTTTGAGTGTGCAATGCAGAGGTGCTGCACAAAGATTTGCACCAGTGGGACACTAATGGAAGTCCAACAGCCACTTTTAGGATGCCACTAAGTTTCCTCAGTGTTTGCTAGTATAATGGCTTAGTAACAATGAGTTTGAGTGTGCAATGCAGAGGTGCTGCACATAGATTTGCACCAGTGGGACACTAATGGAAGTCCAACAGCCACTTTTAGGATGCCACTAAGTTTACTCAGTGTTTGCTAGTATATTGGCTTAGTAACAATGAGTTTGAGTGTGAAATGCAGAGGTGCTGCACATAGATTTGCACCAGTGGGACACTAATGGAAGTCCAACAGCCACATTTAGGATGCCACTAAGTTTACTCAGTGTTTGCAAGTATAATGGCTTAGTAACAATGAGTTTAAGTCTGCAATGCAGAGGTGCTGCACATAGATTTGCACCAGTGGGGCACTAATGGAAGTCCAACAGCCACTTTTAGGATGCCACTAAGTTTACTCAGTGTTTGCTAGTATAATGGCTTAGTAATAATGAGTTTGAGGGTGCAATGCAGAGGTGCTGCACATAGATTTGCACCAGTGGGACACTAATGGAAGTCTAACAGCCACTTTTAGGATGCCACTAAGTTTACTCAGTGTTTGCTAGTATAATGGCTTAGTAACAATGAGTTTGAGTGTGCAATGCAGAGGTGCTGCACATAGATTTGCACAAGTGGGACACTAATGGAAGTCCAACAGCCACTTTTAGGATTCCACTAGGTTTCTTCAGTGTTTGCTAGTATAATGGCTTAGTAACAATGAGTTTGAGTGTGCAATGCAGAGGTGCTGCACATAGATTTGCACCAGTGGGACACTAATGGAAGTCTAACAGCCACTTTTAGGATGCCACTAAGTTTACTCAGTGTTTGCTAGTATAATGGCTTAGTAACAATGAGTTTGAGTGTGCAATGCAGAGGTGCTGCACATAGATTTGCATCAGTGGGACACTAATGGAAGTCCAACAGCCACTTTTAGGATGCCACTAAGTTTCCTCAGTGTTTGCTAGTATAAAGGCTTAGTAACAATGAGTTTGAGTGTGCAATGCAGAGGTGCTGCACATAGATTTGCACAAGTGGGACACTAATGGAAGTCCAACAGCCACTTTTAGGATTCCACTAGGTTTCTTCAGTGTTTGCTAGTATAATGGCTTAGCAACAATGAGTTTGAGTGTGCAATGCAGAGGTGCTGCACATAGATTTGCACCAGTGGGACACTAATGGAAGTCTAACAGCCACTTTTAGGATGCCACTAAGTTTACTCAGTGTTTGCTAGTATAATGGCTTAGTAACAATGAGTTTGAGTGTGCAATGCAGAGGTGCTGCACATAGATTTGCACAAGTGGGACACTAATGGAAGTCTAACAGTCACTTTTAGGATGCCACTAAGTTTACTCAGTGTTTGCTATTATAATTGCTTAGTAACAATGAGTTTGAGTGTGCAATGCAGAGGTGCTGCACATAGATTTGCACCAGTGGGACACTAATGGAAGTCCAACAGCCACTTTTAGGATGCCACTAAGTTTACTCAGTGTTTGCTAGTATAATGGCTTAGTAACAATAAGTTTGAGAGTGCAATGCAGAGGTGCTGCACAAAGATTTGCACCAGTGGGACACTAATGGAAGTCCAACAGCCACTTTTAGGATGCCACTAAGTTTCCTCAGTGTTTGCTAGTATAATGGCTTAGTAACAATGAGTTTGAGTGTGCAATGCAGAAGTGCTGCACATAGATTTGCACCAGTGGGACACTAATGGAAGTCCAACAGCCACTTTTAGGATGCCACTAAGTTTCCTCAGTGTTTGCTAGTATAATGGCTTAGTAACAATAAGTTTGAGTGTGCAATGCAGAGGTGCTGCACAAAGATTTGCACCAGTGGGACACTAATGGAAGTCCAACAGCCACGTTTAGGATGCCACTAAGTTTCCTCAGTGTTTGCTAGTATAATGGCTTAGTAACAATGAGTTTGAGTGTGCAATGCAGAGGGGCTGCACATAGATTTGCACCAGTGGGACACTAATGGAAGTCCAATAGCCACTTTTAGGATGCCACTAAGTTTCCTCAGTGTTTGCTAGTATAATGGCTTAGTAACAATGAGTTTGAGTGTGCAATGCAGAGGTGCTGCACATAGATTTGCATCAGTGGGACACTAATGGAAGTCCAACAGCCACTTTTAGGATGCCACTAAGTTTCCTCAGTGTTTGCTAGTATAATGGCTTAGTAACAATGAGTTTGAGTGTGCAATGCAGAGGGGCTGCACATAGATTTGCACCAGTGGGACACTAATGGAAGTCCAACAGCCACTTTTAGGATGCCACTAAGTTTCCTCAGTGTTTGCTAGTATAAAGGCTTAGTAACAATGAGTTTGAGTGTGCAATGCAGAGGTGCTGCACATAGATTTGCACCAGTGGGACACTAATGGAAGTCCAACAGCCACTTTTAGGATGCCACTAAGTTTTCTCAGTGTTTGCTAGTATAATGGCTTAGTAACAATAAGTTTGAGTGTGCAATGCAGAGGTGCTGCACAAAGATTTGCACCAGTGGGACACTAATGGAAGTCCAACAGCCACTTTTAGGATGCCACTAAGTTTCCTCAGTGTTGGCTAGTATAATGGCTTAGTAACAATGAGTTTGAGTGTGCAATGCAGAGGTGCTGCACATAGATTTGCACCAGTGGGACACTAATGGAAGTCCAACAGCCACTTTTAGGATGCCACTAAGTTTATTCAGTGTTTGCTAGTATAATGGCTTAGTAACAATGAGTTTGAGTGTGAAATGCAGAGGTGCTGCACATAAATTTGCACCAGTGGGACACTAATGGAAGTCCAACAGCCACATTTAGGATGCCACTAAGTTTACTCTGTGTTTGCAAGTATAATGGCTTAGTAACAATGAGTTTAAGTCTGCAATGCAGAGGTGCTGCACATAGATTTGCAGCAGTGGGGCACTAATGGAAGTCCAACAGCCACTTTTAGGATGCCACTAAGTTTACTCAGTGTTTGCTAGTATAATGGCTTAGTAATAATGAGTTTGAGGGTGCAATGCAGAGGTGCTGCACATAGATTTCCACCAGTGGGACACTAATGGAAGTCCAACAGCCACTTTTAGGATGCCACTAAGTTTCCTCAGTGTTTGCTAGTATAATGGCTTAGTAACAATGAGTTTGAGTGTGCAATGCAGAGGTGCTGCACATAGATTTGCACCAGTGGGACACTAATGGAAGTCCAACAGCCACTTTTAGGATGCCACTAAGTTTACTCAGTGTTTGCTAGTATAATGGCTTAGTAACAATGAATTTAAGTGTGCAATGCAGAGTTGCTACACATAGATTTGCACCAGTGGGACACTATTGGAAGTCCAACAGCCACTTTTAGGATGCCACTAAGTTTACTCAGTGTTTGCTAGTATAATGGCTTAGTAACAATGAGTTTGAATGTGCAATACAGAGGTGCTGCACATAGATTTGCACCAGTGGGACACTAATGGAAGTCAAACAGCCACTTTTAGGATGCCACTAAGTTTACTCAGTGTTTGCTAGTATAAAGGCTTAGTAACAATGAGTTTGAGTGTGCAATGCAGAGGTGCTGCACATAGATTTGCACCAGTGGGACACTAATGGAAGTCCAACAGCCACTTTTAGGATGCCACTAAGTTTCCTCAGTGTTTGCTAGTATAATGGCTTAGTAACAATAAGTTTGAGTGTGCAATGCAGAGGTGCTGCACAAAGATTTGCACCAGTGGGACACTAATCAAAGTCCAACAGCCACTTTTAGGATGCCACTAAGTTTCCTCAGTGTTTGCTAGTATAATGGCTTAGTAACAATGAGTTTGAGTGTGCAATGCAGAGGGGCTGCACATAGATTTGCACCAGTGGGACACTAATGAAAGTCCAACAGCCACTTTTAGGATGCCACTAAGTTTCCTCAGTGTTTGCTAGTATAATGGCTTAGTAACAATGAGTTTGAGTGTGCAATGCAGAGGTGCTGCACATAGATTTGCACCAGTGGGATACTAATAGACGTCCATCAGCCACTTTTAGGATGCCAGTAACTTTACTCAGTGTTTGCTAGTGTAATGGCTTAGTAACAATGAGTTTGAGTGTGCAATGCAGAGGTGCTGCACATAGATTTGCACCAGTGGGACACTAATGGAAGTCCAACAGCCACTTTTAGGATGCCACTAAGTTTCCTCAGTGTTTGCTAGTATAATGGCTTAGTAACAATGAGTTTGAGTGTGCAATGCAGAGGTGCTGCACATAGATTTGCATCAGTGGGACACTAATGGAAGTCCAACAGCCACTTTTAGGATGCCACTAAGTTTCCTCAGTGTTTGCTAGTATAATGGCTTAATAACAATGAGTTTGAGTGTGCAATGCAGAGGGGCTGCACATAGATTTGCACAGTGGGACTCTAATGGAAGTCCAACAGCCACTTTTAGGATGCCACTAAGTTTCCTCAGTGTTTGCTAGTATAATGGCTTAGTAACAATAAGTTTGAGTGTGCAATGCAGAGGTGCTGCACAAAGATTTGCACCAGTGGGACACTAATCAAAGTCCAACAGCCACTTTTAGGATGCCACTAAGTTTCCTCAGTGTTTGCTAGTATAATGGCTTAGTAACAATGAGTTTGAGTGTGCAATGCAGAGGGGCTGCACATAGATTTGCACCAGTGGGACACTAATGAAAGTCCAACAGCCACTTTTAGGATGCCACTAAGTTTCCTCAGTGTTTGCTAGTATAATGGCTTAGTAACAATAAGTTTGAGTGTGCAATGCAGAGGTGCTGCACATAGATTTGCACCAGTGGGATACTAATAGACGTCCATCAGCCACTTTTAGGATGCCAGTAACTTTACTCAGTGTTTGCTAGTGTAATGGCTTAGTAACAATGAGTTTGAGTGTGCAATGCAGAGGTGCTGCACATAGATTTGCACCAGTGGGACACTAATGGAAGTCCAACAGCCACTTTTAGGATGCCACTAAGTTTCCTTAGTGTTTGCTAGTATAATGGCTTAGTAACAATGAGTTTGAGTGTGCAATGCAGAGGTGCTGCACATAGATTTGCATCAGTGGGACACTAATGGAAGTCCAACAGCCACTTTTAGGATGCCACTAAGTTTCCTCAGTGTTTGCTAGTATAAAGGCTTAGTAACAATGAGTTTGAGTGTGCAATGCAGAGGTGCTGCACATAGATTTGCACCAGTGGGACACTAATGGAAGTCCAACAGCCACTTTTAGGATGCCACTAAGTTTTCTCTGTGTTTGCTCGTATAATGGCTTAGTAACAATAAGTTTGAGTGTGCAATGCAGAGGTGCTGCACAAAGATTTGCACCAGTGGGACACTAATGGAAGTCCAACAGCCACTTTTAGGATGCCACTAAGTTTCCTCAGTGTTTGCTAGTATAATGGCTTAGTAACAATGAGTTTGAGTGTGCAATGCAGAGGTGCTGCACATAGATTTGCACCAGTGGGACACTAATGGAAGTCCAACAGCCACTTTTAGGATGCCACTAAGTTTACTCAGTGTTTGCTAGTATATTGGCTTAGTAACAATGAGTTTAAGTCTGCAATGCAGAGGTGCTGCACATAGATTTGCACCAGTGGGGCACTAATGGAAGTCCAACAGCCACTTTGAGGATGCCACTAAGTTTACTCAGTGTTTGCTAGTATAATGGCTTAGTAATAATGAGTTTGAGGGTGCAATGCAGAGGTGCTGCACATAGATTTCCACCAGTGGGACACTAATGGAAGTCCAACAGCCACTTTTAGGATGCCACTAAGTTTCCTCAGTGTTTGCTAGTATAATGGCTTAGTAACAATAAGTTTGAGTGTGCAATGCAGAGGTGCTGCACATAGATTTGCACCAGTGGGACACTAATGGAAGTCTAACAGCCACTTTTAGGATGCCACTAAGTTTACTCAGTGTTTGCTAGTATAATGGCTTAGTAACAATGAGTTTGAGTGTGCAATGCAGAGGTGCTGCACATAGATTTGCACAAGTGGGACACTAATGGAAGTCCAACAGTCACTTTTAGGATGCCACTAAGTTTACTCAGTGTTTGCTATTATAATTGCTTAGTAACAATGAGTTTGAGTGTGCAATGCAGAGGTGCTGCACATAGATTTGCACCAGTGGGACACTAATGGAAGTCCAACAGCCACTTTTAGGATGCCACTAAGTTTACTCAGTGTTTGCTAGTATAATGGCTTAGTAACAATAAGTTTGAGAGTGCAATGCAGAGGTGCTGCACAAAGATTTGCACCAGTGGGACACTAATGGAAGTCCAACAGCCACTTTTAGGATGCCACTAAGTTTCCTCAGTGTTTGCAAGTATAATGGCTTAGTAACAATGAGTTTAAGTCTGCAATGCAGAGGTGCTGCACATAGATTTGCACCAGTGGGGCACTAATGGAAGTCCAACAGCCACTTTGAGGATGCCACTAAGTTTACTCAGTGTTTGCTAGTATAATGGCTTAGTAATAATGAGTTTGAGGGTGCAATGCAGAGGTGCTGCACATAGATTTCCACCAGTGGGACACTAATGGAAGTCCAACAGCCACTTTTAGGATGCCACTAAGTTTCCTCAGTGTTTGCTAGTATAATGGCTTAGTAACAATAAGTTTGAGTGTGCAATGCAGAGGTGCTGCACATAGATTTGCACCAGTGGGACACTAATGGAAGTCTAACAGCCACTTTTAGGATGCCACTAAGTTTACTCAGTGTTTGCTAGTATAATGGCTTAGTAACAATGAGTTTGAGTGTGCAATGCAGAGGTGCTGCACATAGATTTGCACAAGTGGGACACTAATGGAAGTCCAACAGTCACTTTTAGGATGCCACTAAGTTTACTCAGTGTTTGCTATTATAATTGCTTAGTAACAATGAGTTTGAGTGTGCAATGGAGAGGTGCTGCACATAGATTTGCACCAGTGGGACACTAATGGAAGTCCAACAGCCACTTTTAGGATGCCACTAAGTTTACTCAGTGTTTGCTAGTATAATGGCTTAGTAACAATAAGTTTGAGAGTGCAATGCAGAGGTGCTGCACAAAGATTTGCACCAGTGGGACACTAATGGAAGTCCAACAGCCACTTTTAGGATGCCACTAAGTTTCCTCAGTGTTTGCTAGTATAATGGCTTAGTAACAATGAGTTTGAGTGTGCAATGCAGAGGTGCTGCACATAGATTTGCACCAGTGGGACACTAATGAAAGTCCAACAGCCACTTTTAGGATGCCACTAAGTTTCCTCAGTGTTTGCTAGTATAATGGCTTAGTAACAATAAGTTTGAGTGTGCAATGCAGAGGTGCTGCACAAAGATTTGCACAAGTGGGGCACTAATGGAAGTCCAACAGCCACTTTGAGGATGCCACTAAGTTTACTCAGTGTTTGCTAGTATAATGGCTTAGTAATAATGAGTTTGAGGGTGCAATGCAGAGGTGCTGCACATAGATTTCCACCAGTGGGACACTAATTGAAGTCCAACAGCCACTTTTAGGATGCCACTAAGTTTCCTCAGTGTTTGCTAGTATAATAGCTTAGTAACAATAAGTTTGAGTGTGCAATGCAGAGGTGCTGCACATAGATTTGCACCAGTGGGACACTAATGGAAGTCTAACAGCCACTTTTAGGATGCCACTAAGTTTACTCAGTGTTTGCTAGTATAATGGCTTAGTAACAATGAGTTTGAGTGTGCAATGCAGAGGTGCTGCACATAGATTTGCACAAGTGGGACACTAATGGAAGTCCAACAGTCACTTTTAGGATGCCACTAAGTTTACTCAGTGTTTGCTATTATAATTGCTTAGTGACAATGAGTTTGAGTGTGCAATGCAGAGGTGCTGCACATAGATTTGCACCAGTGGGACACTAATGGAAGTCCAACAGCCACTTTTAGGATGCCACTAAGTTTACTCAGTGTTTGCTAGTATAATGGCTTAGTAACAATAAGTTTGAGAGTGCAATGCAGAGGTGCTGCACAAAGATTTGCACCAGTGGGACACTAATGGAAGTCCAACAGCCACTTTTAGGATGCCACTAAGTTTCCTCAGTGTTTGCTAGTATAATGGCTTAGTAACAATGAGTTTGAGTGTGCAATGCAGAGGTGCTGCACATAGATTTGCACCAGTGGGACACTAATGGAAGTCCAACAGCCACTTTTAGGATGCCACTAAGTTTCCTCAGTGTTTGCTAGTATAATGGCTTAGTAACAATAAGTTTGAGTGTGCAATGCAGAGGTGCTGCACAAAGATTTGCACCAGTGGGACACTAATGGAAGTCCAACAGCCACGTTTAGGATGCCACTAAGTTTCCTCAGTGTTTGCTAGTATAATGGCTTAGTAACAATGAGTTTGAGTGTGCAATGCAGAGGGGCTGCACATAGATTTGCACCAGTGGGACACTAATGGAAGTCCAACAGCCACTTTTAGGATGCCACTAAGTTTCCTCAGTGTTTGCTAGTATAAAGGCTTAGTAACAATGAGTTTGAGTGTGCAATGCAGAGGTGCTGCACATAGATTTGCACCAGTGGGACACTAATGGAAGTCCAACAGCCACTTTTAGGATGCCACTAAGTTTATTCAGTGTTTGCTAGTATAATGGCTTAGTAACAATGAGTTTGAGTGTGCAATGCAGAGGTGCTGCACATAGATTTGCATCAGTGGGACACTAATGGAAGTCCAACAGCCACTTTTAGGATGCCACTAAGTTTCCTCAGTGTTTGCTAGTATAATGGCTTAATAACAATGAGTTTGAGTGTGCAATGCAGAGGGGCTGCACATAGATTTGCACAGTGGGACTCTAATGGAAGTCCAACAGCCACTTTTAGGATGCCACTAAGTTTCCTCAGTGTTTGCTAGTATAATGGCTTAGTAACAATAAGTTTGAGTGTGCAATGCAAAGGTGCTGCACAAAGATTTGCACCAGTGGGACACTAATCAAAGTCCAACAGCCACTTTTAGGATGCCACTAAGTTTCCTCAGTGTTTGCTAGTATAATGGCTTAGTAACAATGAGTTTGAGTGTGCAATGCAGAGGGGCTGCACATAGATTTGCACCAGTGGGACACTAATGAAAGTCCAACAGCCACTTTTAGGATGCCACTAAGTTTCCTCAGTGTTTGCTAGTATAATGGCTTAGTAACAATAAGTTTGAGTGTGCAATGCAGAGGTGCTGCACATAGATTTGCACCAGTGGGATACTAATAGACGTCCATCAGCCACTTTTAGGATGCCAGTAACTTTACTCAGTGTTTGCTAGTGTAATGGCTTAGTAACAATGAGTTTGAGTGTGCAATGCAGAGGTGCTGCACATAGATTTGCACCAGTGGGACACTAATGGAAGTCCAACAGCCACTTTTAGGATGCCACTAAGTTTCCTCAGTGTTTGCTAGTATAATGGCTTAGTAACAATGAGTTTGAGTGTGCAATGCAGAGGTGCTGCACATAGATTTGCATCAGTGGGACACTAATGGAAGTCCAACAGCCACTTTTAGGATGCCACTAAGTTTCCTCAGTGTTTGCTATTATAAAGGCTTAGTAACAATGAGTTTGAGTGTGCAATGCAGAGGTGCTGCACATAGATTTGCACCAGTGGGACACTAATGGAAGTCCAACAGCCACTTTTAGGATGCCACTAAGTTTTCTCTGTGTTTGCTCGTATAATGGCTTAGTAACAATAAGTTTGAGTGTGCAATGCAGAGGTGCTGCACAAAGATTTGCACCAGTGGGACACTAATGGAAGTCCAACAGCCACTTTTAGGATGCCACTAAGTTTCCTCAGTGTTTGCTAGTATAATGGCTTAGTAACAATGAGTTTGAGTGTGCAATGCAGAGGTGCTGCACATAGATTTGCACCAGTGGGACACTAATGGAAGTCCAACAGCCACTTTTAGGATGCCACTAAGTTTACTCAGTGTTTGCTAGTATATTGGCTTAGTAACAATGAGTTTGAGTGTGAAATGCAGAGGTGCTGCACATAGATTTGCACCAGTGGGACACTAATGGAAGTCCAACAGCCACATTTAGGATGCCACTAAGTTTACTCAGTGTTTGCAAGTATAATGGCTTAGTAACAATGAGTTTAAGTCTGCAATGCAGAGGTGCTGCACATAGATTTGCACCAGTGGGGCACTAATGGAAGTCCAACAGCCACTTTGAGGATGCCACTAAGTTTACTCAGTGTTTGCTAGTATAATGGCTTAGTAATAATGAGTTTGAGGGTGCAATGCAGAGGTGCTGCACATAGATTTCCACCAGTGGGACACTAATGGAAGTCCAACAGCCACTTTTAGGATGCCACTAAGTTTCCTCAGTGTTTGCTAGTATAATGGCTTAGTAACAATGAGTTTGAGTGTGCAATGCAGAGGTGCTGCACATAGATTTGCACCAGTGGGACACTAATTGAAGTCCAACAGCCACTTTTAGGATGCCACTAAGTTTACTCAGTGTTTGCTAGTATAATGGCTTAGTAACAATGAATTTAAGTGTGCAATGCAGAGTTGCTACACATAGATTTGCACCAGTGGGACACTAATGGAAGTCCAACAGCCACTTTTAGGATGCCACTAAGTTTCCTCAGTGTTTGCTAGTATAATGGCTTAGTAACAATAAGTTTGAGTGTGCAATGCAGAGGTGCTGCACAAAGATTTGCACCAGTGGGACACTAATCAAAGTCCAACAGCCACTTTTAGGATGCCACTAAGTTTCCTCAGTGTTTGCTAGTATAATGGCTTAGTAACAATGAGTTTGAGTGTGCAATGCAGAGGGGCTGCACATAGATTTGCACCAGTGGGACACTAATGAAAGTCCAACAGCCACTTTTAGGATGCCACTAAGTTTCCTCAGTGTTTGCTAGTATAATGGCTTAGTAACAATGAGTTTGAGTGTGCAATGCAGAGGTGCTGCACATAGATTTGCACCAGTGGGATACTAATAGACGTCCATCAGCCACTTTTAGGATGCCAGTAACTTTACTCAGTGTTTGCTAGTGTAATGGCTTAGTAACAATGAGTTTGAGTGTGCAATGCAGAGGTGCTGCACATAGATTTGCACCAGTGGGACACTAATGGAAGTCCAACAGCCACTTTTAGGATGCCACTAAGTTTATTCAGTGTTTGCTAGTATAATGGCTTAGTAACAATGAGTTTGAGTGTGAAATGCAGAGGTGCTGCACATAGATTTGCACCAGTGGGACACTAATGGAAGTCCAACAGCCACATTAAGGATGCCACTAAGTTTACTCTGTGTTTGCAAGTATAATGGCTTAGTAACAATGAGTTTAAGTCTGCAATGCAGAGGTGCTGCACATAGATTTGCAGCAGTGGGGCACTAATGGAAGTCCAACAGCCACTTTTAGGATGCCACTAAGTTTACTCAGTGTTTGCTAGTATAATGGCTTAGTAATAATGAGTTTGAGGGTGCAATGCAGAGGTGCTGCACATAGATTTCCACCAGTGGGACACTAATGGAAGTCCAACAGCCACTTTTAGGATGCCACTAAGTTTCCTCAGTGTTTGCTAGTATAATGGCTTAGTAACAATGAGTTTGAGTGTGCAATGCAGAGGTGCTGCACATAGATTTGCACCAGTGGGACACTAATGGAAGTCCAACAGCCACTTTTAGGATGCCACTAAGTTTACTCAGTGTTTGCTAGTATAATGGCTTAGTAACAATGAATTTAAGTGTGCAATGCAGAGTTGCTACACATAGATTTGCACCAGTGGGACACTAATGGAAGTCCAACAGCCACTTTTAGGATGCCACTAAGTTTCCTCAGTGTTTGCTAGTATAATGGCTTAGTAACAATAAGTTTGAGTGTGCAATGCAGAGGTGCTGCACAAAGATTTGCACCAGTGGGACACTAATCAAAGTCCAACAGCCACTTTTAGGATGCCACTAAGTTTCCTCAGTGTTTGCTAGTATAATGGCTTAGTAACAATGAGTTTGAGTGTGCAATGCAGAGGGGCTGCACATAGATTTGCACCAGTGGGACACTAATGAAAGTCCAACAGCCACTTTTAGGATGCCACTAAGTTTCCTCAGTGTTTGCTAGTATAATGGCTTAGTAACAATGAGTTTGAGTGTGCAATGCAGAGGTGCTGCACATAGATTTGCACCAGTGGGATACTAATAGACGTCCATCAGCCACTTTTAGGATGCCAGTAACTTTACTCAGTGTTTGCTAGTGTAATGGCTTAGTAACAATGAGTTTGAGTGTGCAATGCAGAGGTGCTGCACATAGATTTGCACCAGTGGGACACTAATGGAAGTTCAACAGCCACTTTTAGGATGCCACTAAGTTTCCTCAGTGTTTGCTAGTATAATGGCTTAGTAACAATGAGTTTGAGTGTGCAATGCAGAGGTGCTGCATAGATTTGCATCAGTGGGACACTAATGGAAGTCCAACAGCCACTTTTAGGATGCCACTAAGTTTCATCAGTGTTTGCTAGTATAATGGCTTAATAACAATGAGTTTGAGTGTGCAATGCAGAGGGGCTGCACATAGATTTGCACCAGTGGGACTCTAATGGAAGTCCAACAGCCACTTTTAGGATGCCACTAAGTTTCCTCAGTGTTTGCTAGTATAATGGCTTAGTAACAATAAGTTTGAGTGTGCAATGCAGAGGTGCTGCACAAAGATTTGCACCAGTGGGACACTAATCAAAGTCCACCAGCCACTTTTAGGATGCCACTAAGTTTCCTCAGTGTTTGCTAGTATAATGGCTTAGTAACAATGAGTTTGAGTGTGCAATGCAGAGGGGCTGCACATAGATTTGCACCAGTGGGACACTAATGAAAGTCCAACAGCCACTTTTAGGATGCCACTAAGTTTCCTCAGTGTTTGCTAGTATAATGGCTTAGTAACAATAAGTTTGAGTGTGCAATGCAGAGGTGCTGCACATAGATTTGCACCAGTGGGATACTAATAGACGTCCATCAGCCACTTTTAGGATGCCAGTAACTTTACTCAGTGTTTGCTAGTGTATTGGCTTAGTAACAATGAGTTTGAGTGTGCAATGCAGAGGTGCTGCACATAGATTTGCACCAGTGGGACACTAATGGAAGTCCAACAGCCACTTTTAGGATGCCACTAAGTTTCCTCAGTGTTTGCTAGTATAATGGCTTAGTAACAATGAGTTTGAGTGTGCAATGCAGAGGTGCTGCACATAGATTTGCATCAGTGGGACACTAATGGAAGTCCAACAGCCACTTTTAGGATGCCACTAAGTTTCCTCAGTGTTTGCTAGTATAATGGTTTAATAACAATGAGTTTGAGTGTGCAATGCAGAGGGGCTGCACATAGATTTGCACCAGTGGGACACTAATGGAAGTCCAACAGCCACTTTTAGGATGCCACTAAGTTTCCTCAGTGTTTGCTAGTATAAAGGCTTAGTAACAATGAGTTTGAGTGTGCAATGCAGAGGTGCTGCACATAGATTTGCACCAGTGGGACACTAATGGAAGTCCAACAGCCACTTTTAGGATGCCACTAAGTTTTCTCTGTGTTTGCTCGTATAATGGCTTAGTAACAATAAGTTTGAGTGTGCAATGCAGAGGTGCTGCACAAAGATTTGCACCAGTGGGACACTAATGGAAGTCCAACAGCCACTTTTAGGATGCCACTAAGTTTCCTCAGTGTTTGCTAGTATAATGGCTTAGTAACAATGAGTTTGAGTGTGCAATGCAGAGGTGCTGCACATAGATTTGCACCAGTGGGACACTAATGGAAGTCCAAAAGCCACTTTTAGGATGCCACTAAGTTTACTCAGTGTTTGCTAGTATATTGGCTTAGTAACAATGAGTTTGAGTGTGAAATGCAGAGGTGCTGCACATAGATTTGCACCAGTGGGACACTAATGGAAGTCCAACAGCCACATTTAGGATGCCACTAAGTTTACTCAGTGTTTGCAAGTATAATGGCTTAGTAACAATGAGTTTAAGTCTGCAATGCAGAGGTGCTGCACATAGATTTGCACCAGTGGGGCACTAATGGAAGTCCAACAGCCACTTTGAGGATGCCACTAAGTTTACTCAGTGTTTGCTAGTATAATGGCTTAGTAATAATGAGTTTGAGGGTGCAATGCAGAGGTGCTGCACATAGATTTCCACCAGTGGGACACTAATGGAAGTCCAACAGCCACTTTTAGGATGCCACTAAGTTTCCTCAGTGTTTGCTAGTATAATGGCTTAGTAACAATAAGTTTGAGTGTGCAATGCAGAGGTGCTGCACATAGATTTGCACCAGTGGGACACTAATGGAAGTCCAACAGCCACTTTTAGGATTCCACTAGGTTTCTTCAGTGTTTGCTAGTATAATGGCTTAGTAACAATGAGTTTGAGTGTGCAATGCAGAGGTGCTGCACATAGATTTGCACCAGTGGGACACTAATGGAAGTCTAACAGCCACTTTTAGGATGCCACTAAGTTTACTCAGTGTTTGCTAGTATAATGGCTTAGTAACAATGAGTTTGAGTGTGCAATGCAGAGGTGCTGCACATAGATTTGCACAAGTGGGACACTAATGGAAGTCCAACAGTCACTTTTAGGATGCCACTAAGTTTACTCAGTGTTTGCTATTATAATTGCTTAGTAACAATGAGTTTGAGTGTGCAATGCAGAGGTGCTGCACATAGATTTGCACCAGTGGGACACTAATGGAAGTCCAACAGCCACTTTTAGGATGCCACTAAGTTTACTCAGTGTTTGCTAGTATAATGGCTTAGTAACAATAAGTTTGAGGGTGCAATGCAGAGGTGCTGCACATAGATTTCCACCAGTGGGACACTAATGGAAGTCCAACAGCCACTTTTAGGATGCCACTAAGTTTTCTCAGTGTTTGCTAGTATAATGGCTTAGTAACAATAAATTTGAGTGTGCAATGCAGAGGTGCTGCACAAAGATTTGCACCAGTGGGACACTAATGGAAGTCCATCAGCCACTTTTAGGATGCCACTAAGTTTCCTCAGTGTTGGCTAGTATAATGGCTTAGTAACAATGAGTTTGAGTGTGCAATGCAGAGGTGCTGCACATAGATTTGCACCAGTGGGACACTAATGGAAGTCCAACAGCCACTTTTAGGATGCCACTAAGTTTATTCAGTGTTTGCTAGTATAATGGCTTAGTAACAATGAGTTTGAGTGTGAAATGCAGAGGTGCTGCACATAGATTTGCACCAGTGGGACACTAATGGAAGTCCAACAGCCACATTTAGGATGCCACTAAGTTTACTCTGTGTTTGCAAGTATAATGGCTTAGTAACAATGAGTTTAAGTCTGCAATGCAGAGGTGCTGCACATAGATTTGCAGCAGTGGGGCACTAATGGAAGTCCAACAGCCACTTTTAGGATGCCACTAAGTTTCCTCAGTGTTTGCTAGTATAATGGCTTAGTAACAATGAGTTTGAGTGTGCAATGCAGAGGTTCTGCACATAGATTTGCATCAGTGGGACACTAATGGAAGTCCAACAGCCACTTTTAGGATGCCACTAAGTTTACTCAGTGTTTGCTAGTATAATGGCTTAGTAACAATGAATTTGAGTGTGCAATGCAGAGTTGCTACACATAGATTTGCACCAGTGGGACACTATTGGAAGTCCAACAGCCACTTTTAGGATGCCACTAAGTTTCCTCAGTGTTTGCTAGTATAATGGCTTAGTAACAATGAGTTTGCATGTGCAATGCAGAGGTGCTGCACATAGATTTGCACAAGTGGGACACTAATGGAAGTCCAACAGTCACTTTTAGAATGTCACTAAGTTTACTCAGTGCTTGCTATTATAATGGCTTAGTAACAATGAGTTTGAGTGTGCAATGCAGAGGTGCTGCACATAGATTTGCACCAGTGGGACACTAATGGAAGTCCAACAGCCACTTTTAGGATGCCACTAAGTTTACTCAGTGTTTGCTAGTATAAAGGCTTAGTAACAATGAGTTTGAGTGTGCAATGCAGAGGTGCTGCACATAGATTTGCACCAGTGGGACACTAATGGAAGTCCAACAGCCACTTTTAGGATGCCACTAAGTTTCCTCAGTGTTTGCTAGTATAATGGCTTAGTAACAATAAGTTTGAGTGTGCAATGCAGAGGTGCTGCACAAAGATTTGCACCAGTGGGACACTAATAAAAGTCCAACAGCCACTTTTAGGATGCCACTAAGTTTCCTCAGTGTTTGCTAGTATAATGGCTTAGTAACAATGAGTTTGAGTGTGCAATGCAGAGGGGCTGCACATAGATTTGCACCAGTGGGACACTAATGAAAGTCCAACAGCCACTTTTAGGATGCCACTAAATTTCCTCAGTGTTTGCTAGTATAATGGCTTAGTAACAATGAGTTTGAGTGTGCAATGCAGAGGTGCTGCACATAGATTTGCACCAGTGGGACACTAATAGACGTCCATCAGCCACTTTTAGGATGCCAGTAACTTTACTCAGTGTTTGCTAGTGTAATGGCTTAGTAACAATGAGTTTGAGTGTGCAATGCAGAGGTGCTGCACATAGATTTGCACCAGTGGGACACTAATGGAAGTCCAACAGCCACTTTTAGGATGCCACTAAGTTTCCTCAGTGTTTGCTAGTATAATGGCTTAGTAACAATGAGTTTGAGTGTGCAATGCAGAGGTGCTGCACATAGATTTGCATCAGTGGGACACTAATGGAAGTCCAACAGCCACTTTTAGGATGCCACTAAGTTTCCTCAGTGTTTGCTAGTATAAAGGCTTAGTAACAATGAGTTTGAGTGTGCAATGCAGAGGTGCTGCACATAGATTTGCACCAGTGGGACACTAATGGAAGTCCAACAGCCACTTTTTGGATGCCACTAAGTTTTCTCAGTGTTTGCTAGTATAATGGCTTAGTAACAATAAGTTTGAGTGTGCAATGCAGAGGTGCTGCACAAAGATTTGCACCAGTGGGACACTAATGGAAGTCCAACAGCCACTTTTAGGATGCCACTAAGTTTCCTCAGTGTTTGCTAGTATAATGGCTTAGTAACAATGAGTTTGAGTGTGCAATGCAGAGGTGCTGCACATAGATTTGCACCAGTGGGACACTAATGGAAGTCCAACAGCCACTTTTGGGATGCCACTAAGTTTACTCAGTGTCTGCTAGTATAATGGCTTAGTAACAATGAGTTTGAGTGTGAAATGCAGAGGTGCTGCACATAGATTTGCACCAGTGGGACACTAATGGAAGTCCAACAGCCACATTTAGGATGCCACTAAGTTTACTCAGTGTTTGCAAGTATAATGGCTTAGTAACAATGAGTTTGAGTGTGCAATGCAGAGGTGCTGCACATAGATTTGCATCAGTGGGACACTAATGGAAGTCCAACAGCCACTTTTAGGATGCCACTAAGTTTACTCAGTGTTTGCTAGTATAATGGCTTAGTAACAATGAATTTGAGTGTGCAATGCAGAGTTGCTACACATAGATTTGCACCAGTGGGACACTATTGGAAGTCCAACAGCCACTTTTAGGATGCCACTAAGTTTACTCAGTGTTTGCTAGTATAATGGCTTAGTAACAATGAGTTTGAATGTGCAATGCAGAGGTGCTGCACATAGATTTGCACAAGTGGGACACTAATGGAAGTCCAACAGTCACTTTTAGGATGCCACTAAGTTTCCTCAGTGTTTGCTATTATAATGGCTTAGTAACAATGAGTTTGAGTGTGCAATGAAGAGGTGCTGCACATAGATTTGCACCAGTGGGACACTAATGGAAGTCCAACAGCCACTTTTAGGATGCCACTAAGTTTACTCAGTGTTTGCTAGTATAAAGGCTTAGTAACAATGAGTTTGAGTGTGCAATGCAGAGGTGCTGCACATAGATTTGCACCAGTGGGACACTAATGGAAGTCCAACAGCCACTTTTAGGATGCCACTAAGTTTCCTCAGTGTTTGCTAGTATAATGGCTTAGTAACAATAAGTTTGAGTGTGCAATGCAGAGGTGCTGCACAAAGATTTGCACCAGTGGGACACTAATCAAAGTCCAACAGCCACTTTTAGGATGCCACTAAGTTTCCTCAGTGTTTGCTAGTATAATGGCTTAGTAACAATGAGTTTGAGTGTGCAATGCAGAGGGGCTGCACATAGATTTGCACCAGTGGGACACTAATGGAAGTCCAACAGCCACTTTTAGGATGCCACTAAGTTTCCTCAGTGTTTGCTAGTATAATGGCTTAGTAACAATGAGTTTGAGTGTGCAATGCAGAGGTGCTGCACATAGATTTGCACCAGTGGGACACTAATGGAAGTCCAACAGCCACTTTTAGGATGCCACTAAGTTTACTCAGTGTTTGCTAGTATAAAGGCTTAGTAACAATGAGTTTGAGTGTGCAATGCAGAGGTGCTGCACATAGATTTGCACCAGTGGGACACTAATGGAAGTCCAACAGCCACTTTTAGGATGCCACTAAGTTTACTCAGTGTTTGCTAGTATAATGGCTTAGTAACAATGAGTTTGAGTGTGCAATGCAGAGGTGCTGCACATGGATTTGCACCAGTGGGACACTAATAGAAGTCCAACAGCCACTTTTATGATGCCACTAAGTTTCCTCAGTGTTTGCTATTATAATGGCTTAGTAACAATGAGTTTGAGTGTGCAATGCAGAGGTGCTGCACGTTGGTTTGCACCAGTGGGACACTAATGGAAATCCAACAGCCACTTTTCGGATGCCACTAAGTTTCCTCAGTGTTTGCTAGTATAATGGCTTAGTAACAATAAGTTTAAGTGTGCAATGCAGAGGTGCTGCACAAAGATTTGCACCAGTGGGACACTAATGGAAGTCCAACAGCCACTTTTAGGATGCCACTAAGTTTCCTCAGTGTTTGCTAGTATAATGGCTTAGTAACAATGAGTTTGAGTGTGCAATGCAGAGGTGCTGCACATAGATTTGCACCAGTGGGACACTAATAGAAGTCCAACAGCCACTTTTAGGATGCCACTAAGTTTGCTCAGTGTTTGCTAGTATTATGGCTTAGTAACAATGAGTTTGAGTGTGCAATGCAGAGGTGCTGCACGTAGGTTTGCACCAGTGGGAAACTAATGGAAGTCCAACAGCCACTTTTAGGATGCCACTAAGTTTCCTCAGTGTTTGCCAGTATAATGGCTTAGTAACAATGAGTTTGAGTGTGCAATGCAGAGGTGCTGCACATAGAATTGCACCAGTGGGACACTAATGGAAGTCCAACAGCCACTTTTAGGATGCCACTAAGTTTCCTCAGTGTTTGCTAGTATAATGGCTTAGTAACAATAAGTTTGAGTGTGCAATGCAGAGGTGCTGCACAAAGATTTGCACCAGTGGGACACTAATGGAAGTCCAACAGCCACTTTTAGGATGCCACTAAGTTTCCTCAGTGTTTGCTCATATAATGACTTTGTAACAATAAGTTTGAGTGTGCAATGCAGAGGTGCTGCACATAGATTTTCACCAGTGGGACACTAATGGAAGTCCAACAGCCATTTTTAGGATGCCACTAAGTTTCCTCAGTGTTTGCTAGTATAATGGCTTAGTAACAATGAGTTTGAGTGTGCAATGCAGAGGTGCTGCACATAGATTTGCACCAGTGGGACACTAATAGAAGTCCAACAGCCACTTTTAGGATGCCACTAAGTTTCCTCAGTGTTTGCTAGTATAATGGCTTAGTAGCAATGAGTTTGAGTGTGCAATGCAGAGGTGCTGCACGTTGGTTTGCACCAGTGGGACACTAATGGAAGTCCAACAGCCACTTTTCGGATGCCACTAAGTTTCCTCAGTGTTTGCTAGTATAATGGCTTAGTAACAATAAGTTTGAGTGTGCAATGCAGAGGTGCTGCACATAGATTTGCAGCAGTGGGGCACTAATGGAAGTCCAACAGCCACTTTTAGGATGCCACTAAGTTTACTCAGTGTTTGCTAGTATAATGGCTTAGTAATAATGAGTTTGAGGGTGCAATGCGAGGTGCTGCACATAGATTTCCACCAGTGGGACACTAATGGAAGTCCAACAGCCACTTTTAGGATGCCACTAAGTTTCCTCAGTGTTTGCTAGTATAATGGCTTAGTAACAATGAGTTTGAGTGTGCAATGCAGAGGTGCTGCACATAGATTTGCACCAGTGGGACACTAATGGAAGTCCAACAGCCACTTTTAGGATTCCACTAGGTTTCTTCAGTGTTTGCTAGTATAATGGCTTAGTAACAATGAGTTTGAGTGTGCAATGCAGAGGTGCTGCACATAGATTTGCATCAGTGGGACACTAATGGAAGTCCAACAGCCACTTTTAGGATGCCACTAAGTTTACTCAGTGTTTGCTAGTATAATGGCTTAGTAACAATGAATTTGAGTGTGCAATGCAGAGTTGCTACACATAGATTTGCACCAGTGGGACACTATTGGAAGTCCAACAGCCACTTTTAGGATGCCACTAAGTTTCCTCAGTGTTTGCTAGTATAATGGCTTAGTAACAATAAGTTTGAGTGTGCAATGCAGAGGTGCTGCACAAAGATTTGCACCAGTGGGACACTAATCAAAGTCCAACAGCCACTTTTAGGATGCCACTAAGTTTCCTCAGTGTTTGCTAGTATAATGGCTTAGTAACAATGAGTTTGAGTGTGCAATGCAGAGGGGCTGCACATAGATTTGCACCAGTGGGACACTAATGAAAGTCCAGCAGCCACTTTTAGGATGCCACTAAGTTTCCTCAGTGTTTGCTAGTATAATGGCTTAGTAACAATGAGTTTGAGTGTGCAATGCAGAGGTGCTGCACATAGATTTGCACCAGTGGGACACTAATAGACGTCCATCAGCCACTTTTAGGATGCCAGTAACTTTACTCAGTGTTTGCTAGTGTAATGGCTTAGTAACAATGAGTTTGAGTGTGCAATGCAGAGGTGCTGCACATAGATTTGCACCAGTGGGACACTAATGGAAGTCCAACAGCCACTTTTAGGATGCCAGTAAGTTTCCTCAGTGTTTGCTAGTATAATGGCTTAGTAACAATGAGTTTGAGTGTGCAATGCAGAGGTGCTACACATAGATTTGCATCAGTGGGACACTAATGGAAGTCCAACAGCCACTTTTAGGATGCCACTAAGTTTCCTCAGTGTTTGCTAGTATAAAGGCTTAGTAACAATGAGTTTGAGTGTGCAATGCAGAGATGCTGCACATAGATTTGCACCAGTGGGACACTAATGGAAGTCCAACAGCCACTTTTAGGATGCCACTAAGTTTTCTCAGTGTTTGCTAGTATAATGGCTTAGTAACAATAAGTTTGAGTGTGCAATGCAGAGGTGCTGCACAAAGATTTGCACCAGTGGGACACTAATGGAAGTCCAACAGCCACTTTTAGGATGCCACTAAGTTTCCTCAGTGTTTGCTAGTATAATGGCTTAGTAACAATGAGTTTGAGTGTGCAATGCAGAGGTGCTGCACATAGATTTGCACCAGTGGGACACTAATGGAAGTCCAACAGCCACTTTTAGGATGCCACTAAGTTTACTCAGTGTTTGCTAGTATAATGGCTTAGTAACAATGAGTTTGAGTATGAAATGCAGAGGTGCTGCACATAGATTTGCACCAGTGGGACACTAATGGAAGTCCAACAGCCACATTTAGGATGCCACTAAGTTTACTCAGTGTTTGCTAGTATAATGGCTTAGTAACAATGAATTTGAGTGTGCAATGCAGAGTTGCTACACATAGATTTGCACCAGTGGGACACTATTGGAAGTCCAACAGCCACTTTTAGGATGCCACTAAGTTTCCTCAGTGTTTGCTAGTATAATGGCTTAGTAACAATGAGTTTGAGTGTGCAATGCAGAGGTGCTGCACATAGATTTGCACCAGTGGGACACTAATAGAAGTCCAACAGCCACTTTTAGGATGCCACTAAGTTTCCTCAGTGTTTGCTAGTATAATGGCTTAGTAGCAATGAGTTTGAGTGTGCAATGCAGAGGTGCTGCACGTTGGTTTGCACCAGTGGGACACTAATGGAAGTCCAACAGCCACTTTTCGGATGCCACTAAGTTTCCTCAGTGTTTGCTAGTATAATGGCTTAGTAACAGTAAGTTTGAGTGTGCAATGCAGAGGTGCTGCACATAGATTTGCAGCAGTGGGGCACTAATGGAAGTCCAACAGCCACTTTTAGGATGCCACTAAGTTTACTCAGTGTTTGCTAGTATAATGGCTTAGTAATAATGAGTTTGAGGGTGCAATGCGAGGTGCTGCACATAGATTTCCACCAGTGGGACACTAATGGAAGTCCAACAGCCACTTTTAGGATGCCACTAAGTTTCCTCAGTGTTTGCTAGTATAATGGCTTAGTAACAATGAGTTTGAGTGTGCAATGCAGAGGTGCTGCACATAGATTTGCACCAGTGGGACACTAATGGAAGTCCAACAGCCACTTTTAGGATGCCACTAAGTTTACTCAGTGTTTGCTAGTATAATGGCTTAGTAACAATGAATTTGAGTGTGCAATGCAGAGTTGCTACACATAGATTTGCACCAGTGGGACACTATTGGAAGTCCAACAGCCACTTTTAGGATGCCACTAAGTTTCCTCAGTGTTTGCTAGTATAATGGCTTAGTACCAATAAGTTTGAGTGTGCAATGCAGAGGTGCTGCACAAAGATTTGCACCAGTGGGACACTAATCAAAGTCCAACAGCCACTTTTAGGATGCCACTAAGTTTCCTCAGTGTTTGCTAGTATAATGGCTTAGTAACAATGAGTTTGAGTGTGCAATGCAGAGGGGCTGCACATAGATTTGCACCAGTGGGACACTAATGAAAGTCCAGCAGCCACTTTTAGGATGCCACTAAGTTTCCTCAGTGTTTGCTAGTATAATGGCTTAGTAACAATGAGTTTGAGTGTGCAATGCAGAGGTGCTGCACATAGATTTGCACCAGTGGGACACTAATAGACGTCCATCAGCCACTTTTAGGATGCCAGTAACTTTACTCAGTGTTTGCTAGTGTAATGGCTTAGTAACAATGAGTTTGAGTGTGCAATGCAGAGGTGCTGCACATAGATTTGCACCAGTGGGACACTAATGGAAGTCCAACAGCCACTTTTAGGATGCCAGTAAGTTTCCTCAGTGTTTGCTAGTATAATGGCTTAGTAACAATGAGTTTGAGTGTGCAATGCAGAGGTGCTACACATAGATTTGCATCAGTGGGACACTAATGGAAGTCCAACAGCCACTTTTAGGATGCCACTAAGTTTCCTCAGTGTTTGCTAGTATAAAGGCTTAGTAACAATGAGTTTGAGTGTGCAATGCAGAGATGCTGCACATAGATTTGCACCAGTGGGACACTAATGGAAGTCCAACAGCCACTTTTAGGATGCCACTAAGTTTTCTCAGTGTTTGCTAGTATAATGGCTTAGTAACAATAAGTTTGAGTGTGCAATGCAGAGGTGCTGCACAAAGATTTGCACCAGTGGGACACTAATGGAAGTCCAACAGCCACTTTTAGGATGCCACTAAGTTTCCTCAGTGTTTGCTAGTATAATGGCTTAGTAACAATGAGTTTGAGTGTGCAATGCAGAGGTGCTGCACATAGATTTGCACCAGTGGGACACTAATGGAAGTCCAACAGCCACTTTTAGGATGCCACTAAGTTTACTCAGTGTTTGCTAGTATAATGGCTTAGTAACAATGAGTTTGAGTATGAAATGCAGAGGTGCTGCACATAGATTTGCACCAGTGGGACACTAATGGAAGTCCAACAGCCACATTTAGGATGCCACTAAGTTTACTCAGTGTTTGCAAGTATAATGGCTTAGTAACAATGAGTTTGAGTGTGCAATGCAGAGGTGCTGCACATAGATTTGCATCAGTGGGACACTAATGGAAGTCCAACAGCCACTTTTAGGATGCCACTAAGTTTACTCAGTGTTTGCTAGTATAATGGCTTAGTAACAATGAATTTGAGTGTGCAATGCAGAGTTGCTACACATAGATTTGCACCAGTGGGACACTATTGGAAGTCCAACAGCCACTTTTAGGATGCCACTAAGTTTACTCAGTGTTTGCTAGTATAATGGCTTAGTAACAATGAGTTTGAATGTGCAATGCAGAGGTGCTGCACATAGATTTGCACAAGTGGGACACTAATGGAAGTCCAACAGTCACTTTTAGGATGCCACTAAGTTTACTCAGTGTTTGCTATTATAATGGCTTAGTAACAATGAGTTTGAGTGTGCAATGCAGAGGTGCTGCACTCAGATTTGCACCAGTGGGACACTAATGGAAGTCCAACAGCCACTTTTAGGATGCCACTAAGTTTACTCATTGTTTGCTAGTTTAAAGGCTTAGTAACAATGAGTTTGAGTGTGCAATGCAGAGGTGCTGCACATAGATTTGCACCAGTGGGACACTAATGGAAGTCCAACAGCCACTTTTAGGATGCCACTAAGTTTCCTCAGTGTTTGTTAGTATAATGGCTTAGTAACAATAAGTTTGAGTGTGCAATGCAGAGGTGCTGCACAAAGATTTGCACCAGTGGGACACTAATCAAAGTCCAACAGCCACTTTTAGGATGCCACTAAGTTTCCTCAGTGTTTGCTAGTATAATGGCTTAGTAACAATGAGTTTGAGTGTGCAATGCAGAGGGGCTGCACATAGATTTGCACCAGTGGGACACTAATGGAAGTCCAACAGCCACTTTTAGGATGCCACTAAGTTTCCTCAGTGTTTGCTAGTATAATGGCTTAGTAACAATGAGTTTGAGTGTGGAATGCAGAGGTGCTGCACATAGATTTGCACCAGTGGGACACTAATGGAAGTCCAACAGCCACTTTTAGGATGCCACTAAGTTTACTCAGTGTTTGCTAGTATAAAGGCTTAGTAACAATGAGTTTGAGTGTGCAATGCAGAGGTGCTGCACATAGATTTGCACCAGTGGGACACTAATGGAAGTCCAACAGCCACTTTTAGGATGCCACTAAGTTTACTCAGTGTTTGCTAGTATAATGGCTTAGTAACAATGAGTTTGAGTGTGCAATGCAGAGGTGCTACACATAGATTTGCACCAGTGGGACACTAATAGAAGTCCAACAGCCACTTTTATGATGCCACTAAGTTTCCTCAGTGTTTGCTATTATAATGGCTTAGTAACAATGAGTTTGAGTGTGCAATGCAGAGGTGCTGCACGTTGGTTTGCACCAGTGGGACACTAATGGAAATCCAACAGCCACTCTTCGGATGCCACTAAGTTTCCTCAGTGTTTGCTAGTATAATGGCTTAGTAACAATAAGTTTAAGTGTGCAATGCAGAGGTGCTGCACAAAGATTTGCACCAGTGGGACACTAATGGAAGTCCAACAGCCACTTTTAGGATGCCACTAAGTTTCCTCAGTGTTTGCTAGTATAATGGCTTAGTAACAATGAGTTTGAGTGTGCAATGCAGAGGTGCTGCACATAGATTTGCACCAGTGGGACACTAATAGAAGTCCAACAGCCACTTTTAGGATGCCACTAAGTTTGCTCAGTGTTTGCTAGTATTATGGCTTAGTAACAATGAGTTTGAGTGTGCAATGCAGAGGTGCTGCACGTAGGTTTGCACCAGTGGGAAACTAATGGAAGTCCAACAGCCACTTTTAGGATGCCACTAAGTTTCCTCAGTGTTTGCCAGTATAATTGGCTTAGTAACAATGAGTTTGAGTGTGCAATGCAGAGGTGCTGCACATAGAATTGCACCAGTGGGACACTAATGGAAGTCCAACAGCCACTTTTAGGATGCCACTAAGTTTCCTCAGTGTTTGCTAGTATAATGGCTTAGTAACAATAAGTTTGAGTGTGCAATGCAGAGGTGCTGCACAAAGATTTGCACCAGTGGGACACTAATGGAAGTCCAACAGCCACTTTTAGGATGCCACTAAGTTTCCTCAGTGTTTGCTCATATAATGACTTTGTAACAATAAGTTTGAGTGTGCAATGCAGAGGTGCTGCAAATAGATTTTCACCAGTGGGACACTAATGGAAGTCCAACAGCCATTTTTAGGATGCCACTAAGTTTCCTCAGTGTTTGCTATTATAATGGCTTAGTAACAATGAGTTTGAGTGTGCAATGCAGAGGTGCTGCACATAGATTTGCACCAGTGGGACACTAATAGAAGTCCAACAGCCACTTTTAGGATGCCACTAAGTTTCCTCAGTGTTTGCTAGTATAATGGCTTAGTAGCAATGAGTTTGAGTGTGCAATGCAGAGGTGCTGCACGTTGGTTTGCACCAGTGGGACACTAATGGAAGTCCAACAGCCACTTTTCGGATGCCACTAAGTTTCCTCAGTGTTTGCTAGTATAATGGCTTAGTAACAATAAGTTTGAGTGTGCAATGCAGAGGTGCTGCACAAAGATTTGCACCAGTGGGACACTAATGGAAGTCCAACAGCCACTTTTAGGATGCCACTAAGTTTCCTCAGTGTTTGCTAGTATAATGGCTTAGTAACAATGAGTTTGAGTGTGCAATGCAGAGGTGCTGCACATAGATTTGCACCAGTGGGACACTAATAGAAGTCCAACAGCCACTTTTAGGATGCCACTAAGTTTCCTCAGTGTTTGCTAGTATAATGGCTTAGTAACAATGAGTTTGAGTGTGCAATGCAGAGGTGCTGCACGTAGGTTTGCACCAGTGGGACACTAATGGAAGTCCAACAGCCACTTTTAGGATGCCACTAAGTTTCCTCAGTGTTTGCCAGTATAATGGCTTAGTAACAATGAGTTTGAGTGTGCAATGCAGAAGTGCTGCACATAGAATTGCACCAGTGGGACACTAATGGAAGTCCAACAGCCACTTTTAGGATGCCACTAAGTTTCCTCAGTGTTTGCTAGTATAATGGCTTAGTAACAATAAGTTTGAGTGTGCAATGCAGAGGTGCTGCACAAAGATTTGCACCAGTGGGACACTAATGGAAGTCCAACAGCCACTTTTAGGATGCCACTAAGTTTCCTCAGTGTTTGCTAGTATAAAGGCTTAGTAACAATGAGTTTGAGTGTGCAATGCAGAGGTGCTGCACATAGATTTTCACCAGTGGGACACTAATAGAAGTCCAACAGCCACTTTTAGGATGCCACTAAGTTTCCTCAGTGTTTGCTAGTATAATGGCTTAGTAACAATGAGTTTGAGTGTGCAATGCAGAGGTGCTGCACGTAGGTTTGCACCAGTGGGACACTAATGGAAGTCCAACAGCCACTTTTAGGATGCCACTAAGTTTCCTCAGTGTTTGCTAGTATAATGGCTTAGTAACAATGAGTTTGAGTGTGCAATGCAGAGGTGCTACACATGGATTTGCACCAGTGGGACACTAATGGATGTCCAACAGCCACTTTTAGGATGCCACTAAGTTTACTCAGTGTTTGCTAGTATAATGGCTTAGTAACAATGAGTTTGAGTGTGCAATGCAGAGGTACTGCATATAGATTTGCACCAGTGGGACACTAATGGAAGTCCAACAGCCACTGTTAGGATGCCACTAAGTTTCCTCAGTGTTTGCTAGTATAATGGCTTAGTAACAATGAGTTTGAGTGTGCAATGCAGAGGAGCTGCACATAGATTTGCACCAGTGGGACACTAATGGAAGTCCAACAGCCACTTTTAGGATGCCACTAAGTTTCCTCAGTGTTTGCTAGTATAATAGCTTAGTAACAATGAGTTTGAGTGTGCAATGCAGAGGTGCTACACATGGATTTGCACCAGTGGGACACTAATGGATGTCCAACAGCCACTTTTAGGATGCCACTAAGTTTACTCAGTGTTTGCTAGTATAATGGCTTAGTAACAATGAGTTTGAGTGTGCAATGCAGAGGTACTGCATATAGATTTGCACCAGTGGGACACTAATGGAAGTCCAACAGCCACTGTTAGGATGCGACTAAGTTTCCTCAGTGTTTGCTAGTATAATGGCTTAGTAACAATGAGTTTGAGTGTGCAATGCAGAGGAGCTGCACATAGATTTGCACCAGTGGGACACTAATGGAAGTCCAACAGCCACTTTTAGGATTCCACTAGGTTTCTTCAGTGTTTGGTAGTATAATGGCTTAGTAACAATGAGTTTGAGTGTGCAATGCAGAGGTGCTGCACATAGATTTGCATCAGTGGGACACTAATGGAAGTCCAACAGCCACTTTTAGGATGCCACTAAGTTTACTCAGTGTTTGCTAGTATAATGGCTTAGTAACAATGAGTTTGAGTGTGCAATGCAGAGGTGCTACACATAGATTTGCACCAGTGGGACACTATTGGAAGTCCAACAGCCACTTTTAGGAGGCCACTATGTTTCCTCAGTGTTTGCTAGTATAATGGCTTAGTAACAATGAGTTTGAGTGTGCAATGCAGAGGTGCTGAACATAGATTTGCACCAGTGGGACACTAATGGAAGTCTAACAGCCACTTTTAGGATGCCACTAAGTTTACTCAGTGTTTGCTAGTATAATGGCTTAGTAACAATGAGTTTGAGTGTGCAATGCAGAGGTGCTGCACATAGATTTGCACCAGTGGGACACTAATGGAAGTCCAACAGCCACTTTTAGGATGCCACTAAGTTTCCTCAGTGTTTGCTAGTATAATGGCTTAGTAACACCGAGTTTGAGTGTTCAATGCAGAGGGGCTGCACATAGATTTGCACCAGTGGGACACTAATGGAAGTCCAACAGCCACTTTTAGGATGCCACTAAGTTTCCTCAGTGTTTGCTAGTATAAAGGCTTAGTAACAATGAGTTTGAGTGTGCAATGCAGAGGTGCTGCACATAGATTTGCACCAGTGGGACACTAATGGAAGTCCAACAGCCACTTTTAGGATGCCACTAAGTTTTCTCAGTGTTTGCTAGTATAATGGCTTAGTAACAATAAGTTTGAGTGTGCAATGCAGAGGTGCTGCACAAAGATTTGCACCAGTGGGACACTAATGGAAGTCCAACAGCCACTTTTAGGATGCCACTAAGTTTCCTCAGTGTTTCTAGTATAATGGCTTAGTAACAATGAGTTTGAGTGTGCAATGCAGAGGGGCTGCACATAGATTTGCACCAGTGGGACACTAATGGAAGTCCAACAGCCACTTTTAGGATGCCACTAAGTTTCCTCAGTGTTTGCTAGTATAATGGCTTAGTAACAATGAGTTTGAGTGTGCAATGCAGAGGGGCTGCACATAGATTTGCACCAGTGGGACACTAATGGAAGTCCAACAGCCACTTTTAGGATGCCACTAAGTTTCCTCAGTGTTTGCTAGTATAATGGCTTAGTAACAATAAGTTTGAGTGTGCAATGCAGAGGTGCTGTACAAAGATTTGCACCAGTGGGACACTAATGGAAGTCCAACAGCCACTTTTAGGATGCCACTAAGTTTCCTCAGTGTTTGCTAGTATAATGGCTTAGTAACAATGAGTTTGAGTGTGCAATGCAGAGGGGCTGCACATAGATTTGCACCAGTAGGACACTAATGGAAGTCCAACAGCCACTTTTAGGATGCCACTAAGTTTCCTCAGTGTTTGCTAGTATAATGGCTTAGTAACAATGAGTTTGAGTGTGCAATGCAGAGGTGCTGCACATAGATTTGCATCAGTGGGACACTAAGGGAAGTCCAACAGCCACTTTTAGGATGCCACTAAGTTTCCTCAGTGTTTGCTAGTATAATGGCTTAGTAACAATGAGTTTGAGTGTGCAATGCAGAGGGGCTGCACATAGATTTGCACCAGTGGGACACTAATGGAAGTCCAACAGCCACTTTTAGGATGCCACTAAGTTTCCTCAGTGTTTGCTAGTATAAAGGCTTAGTAACAATGAGTTTGAGTGTGCAATGCAGAGGTGCTGCACATAGATTTGCACCAGTGGGACACTAATGGAAGTCCAACAGCCACTTTTAGGATGCCACTAAGTTTTCTCAGTGTTTGCTAGTATAATGGCTTAGTAACAATAAGTTTGAGTGTGCAATGCAGAGGTGCTGCACAAAGATTTGCACCAGTGGGACACTAATGGAAGTCCAACAGCCACTTTTAGGATGCCACTAAGTTTCCTCAGTGTTTGCTAGTATAATGGCTTAGTAACAATGAGTTTGAGTGTGCAATGCAGAGGTGCTGCACATAGATTTGCACCAGTGGGACACTAATGGAAGTCCAACAGCCACTTTTAGGATGCCACTAAGTTTACTCAGTGTTTGCTAGTATAATGGCTTAGTAATAATGAGTTTGAGGGTGCAATACAGAGGTGCTGCACATAGATTTGCACCAGTGGGACACTAATGGAAGTCCAACAGCCACTTTTAGGATTCCACTAGGTTTCTTCAGTGTTTGCTAGTATTATGGCTTAGTAACAATGAGTTTGAGTGTGCAATGCAGAGGTGCTGCACATAGATTTGCATCAGTGGGACACTAATGGAAGTCCAACAGCCACTTTTAGGATGCCACTAAGTTTACTCAGTGTTTGCTAGTATAATGGCTTAGTAACAATGAATTTGAGTGTGCAATGCAGAGTTGCTACACATAGATTTGCACCAGTGGGACACTATTGGAAGTCCAACAGCCACTTTTAGGATGCCACTAAGTTTACTCAGTGTTTGCTAGTATAATGGCTTAGTAACAATGAGTTTGAATGTGCAATGCAGAGGTGCTGCACATAGATTTGCACAAGTGGGACACTAATGGAAGTCCAACAGTCACTTTTAGGATGCCACTAAGTTTACTCAGTGTTTGCTATTATAATGGCTTAGTAAAAATGAGTTTGAGTGTGCAATGCAGAGGTGCTGCACTTAGATTTGCACCAGTGGGACACTAATGGAAGTCCAACAGCCACTTTTAGGATGCCACTAAGTTTACTCATTGTTTGCTAGTTTAAAGGCTTAGTAACAATGAGTTTGAGTGTGCAATGCAGAGGTGCTGCACATAGATTTGCACCAGTGGGACACTAATGGAAGTCCAACAGCCACTTTTAGGATGCCACTAAGTTTCCTCAGTGTTTGTTAGTATAATGGCTTAGTAACAATAAGTTTGAGTGTGCAATGCAGAGGTGCTGCATAAAGATTTGCACCAGTGGGACACTAATCAAAGTCCAACAGCCACTTTTAGGATGCCACTAAGTTTCCTCAGTGTTTGCTAGTATAATGGCTTAGTAACAATGAGTTTGAGTGTGCAATGCAGAGGGGCTGCACATAGATTTGCACCAGTGGGACACTAATGGAAGTCCAACAGCCACTTTTAGGATGCCACTAAGTTTCCTCAGTGTTTGCTAGTATAATGGCTTAGTAACAATGAGTTTGAGTGTGCAATGCAGAGGTGCTGCACATAGATTTGCACCAGTGGGACACTAATGGAAGTCCAACAGCCACTTTTAGGATGCCACTAAGTTTACTCAGTGTTTGCTAGTATAAAGGCTTAGTAACAATGAGTTTGAGTGTGCAATGCAGAGGTGCTGCACATAGATTTGCACCAGTGGGACACGAATGGAAGTCCAACAGCCACTTTTAGGATGCCACTAAGTTTACTCAGTGTTTGCTAGTATAATGGCTTAGTAACAATGAGTTTGAGTGTGCAATGCAGAGGTGCTACACATAGATTTGCACCAGTGGGACACTAATAGAAGTCCAACAGCCACTTTTATGATGCCACTAAGTTTCCTCAGTGTTTGCTATTATAATGGCTTAGTAACAATGAGTTTGAGTGTGCAATGCAGAGGTGCTGCACGTTGGTTTGCACCAGTGGGACACTAATGGAAATCCAACAGCCACTTTTCGGATGCCACTAAGTTTCCTCAGTGTTTGCTAGTATAATGGCTTAGTAACAATAAGTTTAAGTGTGCAATGCAGAGGTGCTGCACAAAGATTTGCACCAGTGGGACACTAATGGAAGTCCAACAGCCACTTTTAGGATGCCACTAAGTTTCCTCAGTGTTTGCTAGTATAATGGCTTAGTAACAATGAGTTTGAGTGTGCAATGCAGAGGTGCTGCACATAGATTTGCACCAGTGGGACACTAATAGAAGTCCAACAGCCACTTTTAGGATGCCACTAAGTTTGCTCAGTGTTTGCTAGTATTATGGCTTAGTAACAATGAGTTTGAGTGTGCAATGCAGAGGTGCTGCACGTAGGTTTGCACCAGTGGGAAACTAATGGAAGTCCAACAGCCACTTTTAGGATGCCACAAAGTTTCCTCAGTGTTTGCCAGTATAATTGGCTTAGTAACAATGAGTTTGAGTGTGCAATGCAGAGGTGCTGCACATAGAATTGCACCAGTGGGACACTAATGGAAGTCCAACAGCCACTTTTAGGATGCCACTAAGTTTCCTCAGTGTTTGCTAGTATAATGGCTTAGTAACAATAAGTTTGAGTGTGCAATGCAGAGGTGCTGCACAAAGATTTGCACCAGTGGGACACTAATGGAAGTCCAACAGCCACTTTTAGGATGCCACTAAGTTTCCTCAGTGTTTGCTCATATAATGACTTTGTAACAATAAGTTTGAGTGTGCAATGCAGAGGTGCTGCAAATAGATTTTCACCAGTGGGACACTAATGGAAGTCCAACAGCCATTTTTAGGATGCCACTAAGTTTCCTCAGTGTTTGCTATTATAATGGCTTAGTAACAATGAGTTTGAGTGTGCAATGCAGAGGTGCTGCACATAGATTTGCACCAGTGGGACACTAATAGAAGTCCAACAGCCACTTTTAGGATGCCACTAAGTTTCCTCAGTGTTTGCTAGTATAATGGCTTAGTAGCAATGAGTTTGAGTGTGCAATGCAGAGGTGCTGCACGTTGGTTTGCACCAGTGGGACACTAATGGAAGTCCAACAGCCACTTTTCGGATGCCACTAAGTTTCCTCAGTGTTTGCTAGTATAATGGCTTAGTAACAATAAGTTTGAGTGTGCAATGCAGAGGTGCTGCACAAAGATTTGCACCAGTGGGACACTAATGGAAGTCCAACAGCCACTTTTAGGATGCCACTAAGTTTCCTCAGTGTTTGCTAGTATAATGGCTTAGTAACAATGAGTTTGAGTGTGCAATGCAGAGGTGCTGCACATAGATTTGCACCAGTGGGACACTAATAGAAGTCCAACAGCCACTTTTAGGATGCCACTAAGTTTCCTCAGTGTTTGCTAGTATAATGGCTTAGTAACAATGAGTTTGAGTGTGCAATGCAGAGGTGCTGCACGTAGGTTTGCACCAGTGGGACACTAATGGAAGTCCAACAGCCACTTTTAGGATGCCACTAAGTTTCCTCAGTGTTTGCCAGTATAATGGCTTAGTAACAATGAGTTTGAGTGTGCAATGCAGAAGTGCTGCACATAGAATTGCACCAGTGGGACACTAATGGAAGTCCAACAGCTACTTTTAGGATGCCACTAAGTTTCCTCAGTGTTTGCTAGTATAATGGCTTAGTAACAATAAGTTTGAGTGTGCAATGCAGAGGTGCTGCACAAAGATTTGCACCAGTGGGACACTAATGGAAGTCCAACAGCCACTTTTAGGATGCCACTAAGTTTCCTCAGTGTTTGCTAGTATAAAGGCTTAGTAACAATGAGTTTGAGTGTGCAATGCAGAGGTGCTGCACATAGATTTTCACCAGTGGGACACTAATAGAAGTCCAACAGCCACTTTTAGGATGCCACTAAGTTTCCTCAGTGTTTGCTAGTATAATGGCTTAGTAACAATGAGTTTGAGTGTGCAATGCAGAGGTGCTGCACGTAGGTTTGCACCAGTGGGACACTAATGGAAGTCCAACAGCCACTTTTAGGATGCCACTAAGTTTCCTCAGTGTTTGCTAGTATAATGGCTTAGTAACAATGAGTTTGAGTGTGCAATGCAGAGGTGCTACACATGGATTTGCACCAGTGGGACACTAATGGATGTCCAACAGCCACTTTTAGGATGCCACTAAGTTTACTCAGTGTTTGCTAGTATAATGGCTTAGTAACAATGAGTTTGAGTGTGCAATGCAGAGGTACTGCATATAGATTTGCACCAGTGGGACACTAATGGAAGTCCAACAGCCACTGTTAGGATGCCACTAAGTTTCCTCAGTGTTTGCTAGTATAATGGCTTAGTAACAATGAGTTTGAGTGTGCAATGCAGAGGAGCTGCACATAGATTTGCACCAGTGGGACACTAATGGAAGTCCAACAGCCACTTTTAGGATGCCACTAAGTTTCCTCAGTGTTTGCTAGTATAATAGCTTAGTAACAATGAGTTTGAGTGTGCAATGCAGAGGTGCTACACATGGATTTGCACCAGTGGGACACTAATGGATGTCCAACAGCCACTTTTAGGATGCCACTAAGTTTACTCAGTGTTTGCTAGTATAATGGCTTAGTAACAATGAGTTTGAGTGTGCAATGCAGAGGTACTGCATATAGATTTGCACCAGTGGGACACTAATGGAAGTCCAACAGCCACTGTTAGGATGCGACTAAGTTTCCTCAGTGTTTGCTAGTATAATGGCTTAGTAACAATGAGTTTGAGTGTGCAATGCAGAGGAGCTGCACATAGATTTGCACCAGTGGGACACTAATGGAAGTCCAACAGCCACTTTTAGGATTCCACTAGGTTTCTTCAGTGTTTGGTAGTATAATGGCTTAGTAACAATGAGTTTGAGTGTGCAATGCAGAGGTGCTGCACATAGATTTGCATCAGTGGGACACTAATGGAAGTCCAACAGCCACTTTTAGGATGCCACTAAGTTTACTCAGTGTTTGCTAGTATAATGGCTTAGTAACAATGAGTTTGAGTGTGCAATGCAGAGGTGCTACACATAGATTTGCACCAGTGGGACACTATTGGAAGTCCAACAGCCACTTTTAGGAGGCCACTATGTTTCCTCAGTGTTTGCTAGTATAATGGCTTAGTAACAATGAGTTTGAGTGTGCAATGCAGAGGTGCTGAACATAGATTTGCACCAGTGGGACACTAATGGAAGTTTAACAGCCACTTTTAGGATGCCACTAAGTTTACTCAGTGTTTGCTAGTATAATGGCTTAGTAACAATGAGTTTGAGTGTGCAATGCAGAGGTGCTGCACATAGATTTGCACCAGTGGGACACTAATGGAAGTCCAACAGCCACTTTTAGGATGCCACTAAGTTTCCTCAGTGTTTGCTAGTATAATGGCTTAGTAACACCGAGTTTGAGTGTTCAATGCAGAGGGGCTGCACATAGATTTGCACCAGTGGGACACTAATGGAAGTCCAACAGCCACTTTTAGGATGCCACTAAGTTTCCTCAGTGTTTGCTAGTATAAAGGCTTAGTAACAATGAGTTTGAGTGTGCAATGCAGAGGTGCTGCACATAGATTTGCACCAGTGGGACACTAATGGAAGTCCAACAGCCACTTTTAGGATGCCACTAAGTTTTCTCAGTGTTTGCTAGTATAATGGCTTAGTAACAATAAGTTTGAGTGTGCAATGCAGAGGTGCTGCACAAAGATTTGCACCAGTGGGACACTAATGGAAGTCCAACAGCCACTTTTAGGATGCCACTAAGTTTCCTCAGTGTTTCTAGTATAATGGCTTAGTAACAATGAGTTTGAGTGTGCAATGCAGAGGGGCTGCACATAGATTTGCACCAGTGGGACACTAATGGAAGTCCAACAGCCACTTTTAGGATGCCACTAAGTTTCCTCAGTGTTTGCTAGTATAATGGCTTAGTAACAATGAGTTTGAGTGTGCAATGCAGAGGGGCTGCACATAGATTTGCACCAGTGGGACACTAATGGAAGTCCAACAGCCACTTTTAGGATGCCACTAAGTTTCCTCAGTGTTTGCTAGTATAATGGCTTAGTAACAATAAGTTTGAGTGTGCAATGCAGAGGTGCTGTACAAAGATTTGCACCAGTGGGACACTAATGGAAGTCCAACAGCCACTTTTAGGATGCCACTAAGTTTCCTCAGTGTTTGCTAGTATAATGGCTTAGTAACAATGAGTTTGAGTGTGCAATGCAGAGGGGCTGCACATAGATTTGCACCAGTGGGACACTAATGGAAGTCCAACAGCCACTTTTAGGATGCCACTAAGTTTCCTCAGTGTTTGCTAGTATAATGGCTTAGTAACAATGAGTTTGAGTGTGCAATGCAGAGG
Source organism: Anomaloglossus baeobatrachus (assembly GCF_048569485.1). Classification (NCBI taxonomy): domain Eukaryota; kingdom Metazoa; phylum Chordata; class Amphibia; order Anura; family Aromobatidae; genus Anomaloglossus; species Anomaloglossus baeobatrachus. The sequence continues at coordinate 345,439 of NW_027445184.1, read as the reverse complement.
TGCTGCACATAGATTTGCATCAGTGGGACACTAAGGGAAGTCCAACAGCCACTTTTAGGATGCCACTAAGTTTCCTCAGTGTTTGCTAGTATAATGGCTTAGTAACAATGAGTTTGAGTGTGCAATGCAGAGGGGCTGCACATAGATTTGCACCAGTGGGACACTAATGGAAGTCCAACAGCCACTTTTAGGATGCCACTAAGTTTCCTCAGTGTTTGCTAGTATAAAGGCTTAGTAACAATGAGTTTGAGTGTGCAATGCAGAGGTGCTGCACATAGATTTGCACCAGTGGGACACTAATGGAAGTCCAACAGCCACTTTTAGGATGCCACTAAGTTTTCTCAGTGTTTGCTAGTATAATGGCTTAGTAACAATAAGTTTGAGTGTGCAATGCAGAGGTGCTGCACAAAGATTTGCACCAGTGGGACACTAATGGAAGTCCAACAGCCACTTTTAGGATGCCACTAAGTTTCCTCAGTGTTTGCTAGTATAATGGCTTAGTAACAATGAGTTTGAGTGTGCAATGCAGAGGTGCTGCACATAGATTTGCACCAGTGGGACACTAATGGAAGTCCAACAGCCACTTTTAGGATGCCACTAAGTTTACTCAGTGTTTGCCAGTATAATGGCTTAGTAACAATGAGTTTGAGTGTGAAATGCAGAGGTGCTGCACATAGATTTGCACCAGTGGGACACTAATGGAAGTCCAACAGCCACATTTAGGATGCCACTAAGTTTACTCAGTGTTTGCAAGTATAATGGCTTAGTAACAATGAGTTTAAGTCTGCAATGCAGAGGTGCTGCACATAGATTTGCACCAGTGGGGCACTAATGGAAGTCCAACAGCCACTTTTAGGATGCCACTAAGTTTACTCAGTGTTTGCTAGTATAAAGGCTTAGTAATAATGAGTTTGAGGGTGCAATACAGAGGTGCTGCACATAGATTTGCACCAGTGGGACACTAATGGAAGTCCAACAGCCACTTTTAGGATTCCACTAGGTTTCTTCAGTGTTTGCTAGTATTATGGCTTAGTAACAATGAGTTTGAGTGTGCAATGCAGAGGTGCTGCACATAGATTTGCATCAGTGGGACACTAATGGAAGTCCAACAGCCACTTTTAGGATGCCACTAAGTTTAATCAGTGTTTGCTAGTATAATGGCTTAGTAACAATGAATTTGAGTGTGCAATGCAGAGTTGCTACACATAGATTTGCACAAGTGAGACACTATTGGAAGTCCAACAACCACTTTTAGGATGCCACTAAGTTTACTCAGTGTTTGGTAGTATAATGGCTTAGTAACAATGAGTTTGAATGTGCAATGCAGAGGTGCTGCACATAGATTTGCACAAGTGGGACACTAATGGAAGTCCAACAGTCACTTTTAGGATGCCACTAAGTTTACTCAGTGTTTGCTATTATAATGGCTTAGTAACAATGAGTTTGAGTGTGCAATGCAGAGGTGCTGCACATAGATTTGCACCAGTGGGACACTAATGGAAGTCCAACAGCCACTTTTAGGATGCCACTAAGTTTCCTCAGTGTTTGCTAGTATAATGGCTTAGTAACAATAAGTTTGAGTGTGCAATGCAGAGGTGCTGCACAAAGATTTGCACCAGTGGGACACTAATCAAAGTCCAACAGCCACTTTTAGGATGCCACTAAGTTTCCTCAGTGTTTGCTAGTATAATGGCTTAGTAACAATGAGTTTGAGTGTGCAATGCAGAGGGGCTGCACATAGATTTGCACCAGTGGGACACTAATGGAAGTCCAACAGCCACTTTTAGGATGCCACTAAGTTTCCTCAGTGTTTGCTAGTATAATGGCTTAGTAACAATGAGTTTGAGTGTGCAATGCAGAGGTGCTGCACATAGATTTGCACCAGTGGGACACTAATAGACGTCCATCAGCCACTTTTAGGATGCCAGTAACTTTACTCAGTGTTTGCTAGTGTAATGGCTTAGTAACAATGAGTTTGAGCGTGCAATGCAGAGGTGCTGCACATAGATTTGCACCAGTGGGACACTAATAAAAGTCCAACAGCCACTTTTAGGATGCCACTAAGTTTCCTCAGTATTTGCTAGTTAAATGGCTTAGTAATAATGAGTTTGAGTGTGCAATGCAGAGGTGCTGCACATAGATTTCCACCAGTGGGACACTAATAGAAGTCCAACAGCCACTTTTAGGATGCCACTAAGTTTCATCAGTGTTTGCTAGTATAATGGCTTAGTAACAATGAGTTTGAGTGTGCAATGCAGAGGTGCTGCACATAGATTTGCACCAGTGGGACACTAATGGAAGTCCAACAGCCACTTTTAGGATTCCACTAGGTTTCTTCAGTGTTTGCTAGTATAATGGCTTAGTAACAATGAGTTTGAGTTTGCAATGCAGAGGTGCTGCACATAGATTTGCATTAGTGGCATACTAATGGAAGTCCAACAGCCACTTTTAGGATGCCACTAAGTTTACTCAGTGTTTGCTAGTATAATGGCTTAGTAACAATGAGTTTGAGTGTGCAATGCAGAGGTGCTACACATAGATTTGCACCAGTGGGACACTATTGGAAGTCCAACAGCCACTTTTAGGATGCCACTATGTTTCCTCAGTGTCTGCTAGGATAATGGCTTAGTAACAATGAGTTTGAGTGTGCAATGCAGAGGTGCTGCACATAGATTTGCACCAGTGGGACACTAATGGAAGTCCAACAGTTACTTTTATGATGCCACTAAGTTTTCTCAGTGTTTGCTAGTATAATGGCTTAGTAACAATGAATTTGAGTGTGCAATGCAGAGGTGCTGCACAAAGATTTGCACCAGTGGGACACTAATGGAAGTCCAACAGCCATTTTTAGGATGCCACTAAGTTTCCTCAGTGTTTGCTAGTATAATGGCTTAGTAACAATGAGTTTGAGTGTGCAATGCAGAGGTGCTGCACATAGATTTGCACCAGTGGGACACTAATGGAAGTCCAACAGCCACTTTTAGGATGCCACTAAGTTTACTCAGTGTTTGCTAGTATAATGGCTTAGTAACAATGAGTTTGAGTGTGAAATGCAGAGGTGCTGCACATAGATTTGCACCAGTGGGACACTAATGGAAGTCCAACAGCCACATTTAGGATGCCACTAAGTTTACTCAGTGTTTGCAAGTATAATGGCTTAGTAACAATGAGTTTAAGTCTGCAATGCAGAGGTGCTGCACATAGATTTGCACCAGTGGGGCACTAATGGAAGTCCAACAGCCACTTTTAGGATGCCACTAAGTTTACTCAGTGTTTGCTAGTATAATGGCTTAGTAATAATGAGTTTGAGTGTGCAATGCAGAGGTGCTGCACATAGATTTCCACCAGTGGGACACTAATGGAAGTCCAACAGCCACTTTTAGGATGCCACTAAGTTTCCTCAGTGTTTGCTAGTAAAATGGCTTAGTAACAATAAGTTTGAGTGTGCAATGCAGAGGTGCTGCACATAGATTTGCACCAGTGGGACACTAATGGAAGTCCAACAGCCACTTTTAGGATGCCACTAAGTTTACTCAGTGTTTGCTAGTATAATGGCTTAGTAACAATGAGTTTGAATGTGCAATGCAGAGGTGCTGCACATAGATTTGCACAAGTGGGACACTAATGGAAGTCCAGCAGTCACTTTTAGGATGCCACTAAGTTTACTCAGTGTTTGCTATTATAATGGCTTAGTAACAATGAGTTTGAGTGTGCAATGCAGAGGTGCTGCACATAGATTTGCACCAGTGGGACACTAATGGAAGTCCAACAGCCACTTTTAGGATGCCACTAAGTTTACTCAGTGTTTGCTAGTATAAAGGCTTAGTAACAATGAGTTTGAGTGTGCAATGCAGAGGTGCTGCACATAGATTTGCACCAGTGGGACACTAATGGAAGTCCAACAGCCACTTTTAGGATGCCACTAAGTTTACTCAGTGTTTGCAAGTATAATGGCTTAGTAACAATGAGTTTAAGTCTGCAATGCAGAGGTGCTGCACATAGATTTGCACCAGTGGGGTACTAATGGAAGTCCAACAGCCACTTTTAGGATGCCACTAAGTTTACTCAGTGTTTGCTAGTATAATGGCTTAGTAATAATGAGTTTGAGTGTGCAATGCAGAGGTGCTGCACATAGATTTCCACCAGTGGGACACTAATGGAAGTCCAACAGCCACTTTTAGGATGCCACTAAGTTTCCTCAGTGTTTGCTAGTAAAATGGCTTAGTAACAATAAGTTTGAGTGTGCAATGCAGAGGTGCTGCACATAGATTTGCACCAGTGGGACACTAATGGAAGTCCAACAGCCACTTTTAGGATTCCACTAGGTTTCTTCAGTGTTTGCTGGTATAATGGCTTAGTAACAATGAGTTTGAGTGTGCAATGCAGAGGTGCTGCACATAGATTTGCATCAGTGGGACACTAATGGAAGTCCAACAGCCACTTTTAGGATGCCACTAAGTTTACTCAGTGTTTGCTAGTATAATGGCTTAGTAACAATGAATTTGAGTGTGCAATGCAGAGTTGCTACACATAGATTTGCACCAGTGGGACACTATTGGAAGTCCAACAGCCACTTTTAGGATGCCACTAAGTTTACTCAGTGTTTGCTAGTATAATGGCTTAGTAACAATGAGTTTGAATGTGCAATGCAGAGGTGCTGCACATAGATTTGCACAAGTGGGACACTAATGGAAGTCCAACAGTCACTTTTAGGATGCCACTAAGTTTACTCAGTGTTTGCTATTATAATGACTTAGTAACAATGAGTTTGAGTGTGCAATGCAGAGGTGCTGCACATAGATTTGCACCAGTGGGACACTAATGGAAGTCCAACAGCCACTTTTAGGATGCCACTAAGTTTACTCAGTGTTTGCTAGTATAAAGGCTTAGTAACAATGAGTTTGAGTGTGCAATGCAGAGGTGCTGCACATAGATTTGCACCAGTGGGACACTAATGGAAGTCCAACAGCCACTTTTAGGATGCCACTAAGTTTCCTCAGTGTTTGCTAGTATAATGGCTTAGTAACAATGAGTTTGAGTGTGCAATGCAGAGGTGCTGCACATAGATTTGCACCAGTGGGACACTAATGGAAGTCCAACAGCCACTTTTAGGATGCCACTAAGTTTACTCAGTCTTTGCTAGTATAATGGCTTAGTAACAATGAGTTTGAGTGTGCAATGCAGAGGTGCTGCACATAGATTTGTACCAGTGGGACACTAATGGAAGTCCAACAGCCACTTTTAGGATGCCACTAAGTTTCCTCAGTGTTTGCTAGTATAATGGCTTAGTAACAATGTGTTTGAGTGTGCAATGCAGAGGTGCTACACATAGATTTGCACCAGTGGGACACTAATGGAAGTCCAATAGCCAATTTTAGGATGCCACTAAGTTTACTCAGTGTTTGCTAGTATAATGGCTTAGTAACAATGAGTTTGAGTGTGCAATGCAGAGGTGCTGCACATAGATTTGCACCAGTGGGACACTAATGGAAGTCCAACAGCCACTTTTAGTATGCCACTAAGTTTCCTCAGTGTTTGCTAGTATAATGGCTTAGTAACAATGAGTTTGAGTGTGCAATGCAGAGGTGCTGCACATAGATTTGCATCAGTGGGACACTATTGGAAGTCCAACAGCCACTTTTAGGATGCCACTAAGTTTCCTCAGTGTTTGCTAGTATAATGGCTTAGTAACAATGAGTTTGAGTGTGCAATGCAGAGGTGCTGCACATAGATTTGCACCAGTGGGACACTAATGGAAGTCCAACAGCCACTTTTAGGATGCCACTAAGTTTACTCAGTGTTTGCTAGTATAATGGCTTAGTAACAATGAGTTTGAGTGTGCAATGCAGAGGTGCTGCACATAGATTTGCACGAATGGGACACTAATGGAAGTCCAACAGCCAATTTTAGGATGCCACTAAGTTTACTCAGTGTTTGCTAGTATAATGGCTTAGTAACAATGAGTTTGAGTGTGCAATGCAGAGGTGCTGCACATAGATTTGCACCAGTGGGACACTAATGGAAGTCCAACAGCCACTTTTAGGATGCCACTAAGTTTACTCAGTGTTTGCTAGTATAATGGCTTAGTCACAATGAGTTTGAGTGTGCAATGCAGAGGTGCTGCACATAGATATGCACGAGTGGGACACTAATGGAAGTCCAACAGTCACTTTTAGGATGCCACTAAGTTTCCTCAGTGTTTGCTAGTATAATGGCTTAGTAACAATGAGTTTGAGTGTGCAATGCAGAGGTGCTGCACATACATTTGCACCAGTGGGACACTAATGGAAGTCCAATAGCCACTTTTAGGATGCCACTAAGTTTACTCAGTGTTTGCTAGTATAAAGGCTTAGTAACAATGAGTTTGAGTGTGCAATGCAGAGGTGCTGCACATAGATTTGCACCAGTGGGACACTAATGGAAGTCCAACAGCCACTTTTAGGATGCCACTAAGTTTACTCAGTGTTTGCTAGTATAATGGCTTAGTAACAAAAAGTTTGAGTGTGCAATGCAGAGGTGCTTCACATAGATTTGCACCAGTGGGACACTAATGGAAGTCCAACAGCCATTTTTAGGATGCAACTAAGTTTCCTCAGTGTTTGCTAGTATAATGGCTTAGTAACAATGAGTTTGAGTGTGCAATGCAGAGGTGCTGCACATAGATTTGCACCAGTAGGACACTAATAGAAGTCCAACAGCCACTTTTAGGATGCCACTAAGTTTCCTCAGTGTTTGCTAATATAATGGCTTAGTAACAATGAGTTTGAGTGTGCAATGCAGAGGTGCTGCACGTAGGTTTGCACCAGTGGGACACTTATGGAAGTCCAACAGCCACTTTTAGGATGCCACTAAGTTTCCTCAGTGTTTGCTAGTATAATGGCTTAGTAACAATGAGTTTGAGTGTGCAATGCAGAGGTGCTGCACATAGATTTGCAGTAGTGGGACACCAATGGAAGTCCAACAGCCACTTTTAGGATGCCACTAAGTTTCCTCAGTGTTTGCTAGTATAATGGCTTAGTAACAATGAGTTTGAGTGTGCAATGCAGAGGTGCTGCACATAGATTTGCACCAGTGGGACACTAATGGAAGTTCAACAGCCACTTTTAGGATGCCACTAAGTTTACTCAGTGTTTGCTAGTATAATGGCTTTGTAACAATGAGTTTGAGTGTGCAATGCAGAGGTGCTGCACATAGATTTGCACCAGTGAGACACTAATGGAAGTCCAACAGCCACTTTTTGGATGCCACTAAGTTTCCTCAGTGTTTGCTAGTATAATGGCTTAGTAACAATAAGTTTGAGTGTGCAATGCAGAGGTGCTGCACAAAGATTTGCACCAGTGGGACACTAATGGAAGTCCAACAGCCACTTTTAGGATGCCACTAAGTTTCCTCAGTGTTTGCTAGTATAATGGCTTAGTAACAATGAGTTTGAGTGTGCAATGCAGAGGTGCTCCACATATTTTTGCACCAGTGGGACACTAATGGAAGTCCAACAGCCACTTTTAGGATGCCACTAAGTTTCCTCAGTGTTTGCTAGTATAATGGCTTAGTAACAATGAGTTTGAGTGTGCAATGCAGAGGTGCTGCACATAGATTTGTACCAGTGGGACACTAATGGAAGTCCAACAGCCACTTTTAGGATGCCACTAAGTTTCCTCAGTGTTTGCTAGTATAATGGCTTAGTAACAAAAAGTTTGAGTGTGCAATGCAGAGGTGCTTCACATAGATTTGCACCAGTGGGACACTAATGGAAGTCCAACAGCCATTTTTAGGATGCAACTAAGTTTCCTCAGTGTTTGCTAGTATAATGGCTTAGTAACAATGAGTTTGAGTGTGCAATGCAGAGGTGCTGCACATAGATTTGCACCAGTAGGACACTAATAGAAGTCCAACAGCCACTTTTAGGATGCCACTAAGTTTCCTCAGTGTTTGCTAATATAATGGCTTAGTAACAATGAGTTTGAGTGTGCAATGCAGAGGTGCTGCACGTAGGTTTGCACCAGTGGGACACTTATGGAAGTCCAACAGCCACTTTTAGGATGCCACTAAGTTTCCTCAGTGTTTGCTAGTATAATGGCTTAGTAACAATGAGTTTGAGTGTGCAATGCAGAGGTGCTGCACATAGATTTGCAGTAGTGGGACACCAATGGAAGTCCAACAGCCACTTTTAGGATGCCACTAAGTTTCCTCAGTGTTTGCTAGTATAATGGCTTAGTAACAATGAGTTTGAGTGTGCAATGCAGAGGTGCTGCACATAGATTTGCACCAGTGGGACACTAATGGAAGTTCAACAGCCACTTTTAGGATGCCACTAAGTTTACTCAGTGTTTGCTAGTATAATGGCTTTGTAACAATGAGTTTGAGTGTGCAATGCAGAGGTGCTGCACATAGATTTGCACCAGTGAGACACTAATGGAAGTCCAACAGCCACTTTTTGGATGCCACTAAGTTTCCTCAGTGTTTGCTAGTATAATGGCTTAGTAACAATAAGTTTGAGTGTGCAATGCAGAGGTGCTGCACAAAGATTTGCACCAGTGGGACACTAATGGAAGTCCAACAGCCACTTTTAGGATGCCACTAAGTTTCCTCAGTGTTTGCTAGTATAATGGCTTAGTAACAATGAGTTTGAGTGTGCAATGCAGAGGTGCTCCACATATTTTTGCACCAGTGGGACACTAATGGAAGTCCAACAGCCACTTTTAGGATGCCACTAAGTTTCCTCAGTGTTTGCTAGTATAATGGCTTAGTAACAATGAGTTTGAGTGTGCAATGCAGAGGTGCTGCACATAGATTTGTACCAGTGGGACACTAATGGAAGTCCAACAGCCACTTTTAGGATGCCACTAAGTTTCCTCAGTGTTTGCTAGTATAATGGCTTAGTAACAATGTGTTTGAGTGTGCAATGCAGAGGTGCTACACATAGATTTGCACCAGTGGGACACTAATGGAAGTCCAATAGCCAATTTTAGGATGCCACTAAGTTTACTCAGTGTTTGCTAGTATAATGGCTTAGTAACAATGAGTTTGAGTGTGCAATGCAGAGGTGCTGCACATAGATTTGCACCAGTGGGACACTAATGGAAGTCCAACAGCCACTTTTAGTATGCCACTAAGTTTCCTCAGTGTTTGCTAGTATAATGGCTTAGTAACAATGAGTTTGAGTGTGCAATGCAGAGGTGCTGCACATAGATTTGCATCAGTGGGACACTATTGGAAGTCCAACAGCCACTTTTAGGATGCCACTAAGTTTCCTCAGTGTTTGCTAGTATAATGGCTTAGTAACAATGAGTTTGAGTGTGCAATGCAGAGGTGCTGCACATAGATTTGCACCAGTGGGACACTAATGGAAGTCCAACAGCCACTTTTAGGATGCCACTAAGTTTACTCAGTGTTTGCTAGTATAATGGCTTAGTAACAATGAGTTTGAGTGTGCAATGCAGAGGTGCTGCACATAGATTTGCACGAGTGGGACACTAATGGAAGTCCAACAGCCAATTTTAGGATGCCACTAAGTTTACTCAGTGTTTGCTAGTATAATGGCTTAGTAACAATGAGTTTGAGTGTGCAATGCAGAGGTGCTGCACATAGATATGCACGAGTGGGACACTAATGGAAGTCCAACAGTCACTTTTAGGATGCCACTAAGTTTACTCAGTGTTTGCTAGTATAATGGCTTAGTAACAATGAGTTTGAGTGTGCAATGCAGAGGTGCTGCACATACATTTGCACCAGTGGGACACTAATGGAAGTCCAATAGCCACTTTTAGGATGCCACTAAGTTTACTCAGTGTTTGCTAGTATAAAGGCTTAGTAACAATGAGTTTGAGTGTGCAATGCAGAGGTGCTGCACATAGATTTGCACCAGTGGGACACTAATGGAAGTCCAACAGCCACTTTTAGGATGCCACTAAGTTTACTCAGTGTTTGCTAGTATAATGGCTTAGTAACAAAAAGTTTGAGTGTGCAATGCAGAGGTGCTTCACATAGATTTGCACCAGTGGGACACTAATGGAAGTCCAACAGCCATTTTTAGGATGCAACTAAGTTTCCTCAGTGTTTGCTAGTATAATGGCTTAGTAACAATGAGTTTGAGTGTGCAATGCAGAGGTGCTGCACATAGATTTGCACCAGTAGGACACTAATAGAAGTCCAACAGCCACTTTTAGGATGCCACTAAGTTTCCTCAGTGTTTGCTAATATAATGGCTTAGTAACAATGAGTTTGAGTGTGCAATGCAGAGGTGCTGCACGTAGGTTTGCACCAGTGGGACACTTATGGAAGTCCAACAGCCACTTTTAGGATGCCACTAAGTTTCCTCAGTGTTTGCTAGTATAATGGCTTAGTAACAATGAGTTTGAGTGTGCAATGCAGAGGTGCTGCACATAGATTTGCAGTAGTGGGACACCAATGGAAGTCCAACAGCCACTTTTAGGATGCCACTAAGTTTCCTCAGTGTTTGCTAGTATAATGGCTTAGTAACAATGAGTTTGAGTGTGCAATGCAGAGGTGCTGCACATAGATTTGCACCAGTGGGACACTAATGGAAGTTCAACAGCCACTTTTAGGATGCCACTAAGTTTACTCAGTGTTTGCTAGTATAATGGCTTTGTAACAATGAGTTTGAGTGTGCAATGCAGAGGTGCTGCATATAGATTTGCACCAGTGAGACACTAATGGAAGTCCAACAGCCACTTTTTGGATGCCACTAAGTTTCCTCAGTGTTTGCTAGTATAATGGCTTAGTAACAATAAGTTTGAGTGTGCAATGCAGAGGTGCTGCACAAAGATTTGAACCAGTGGGACACTAATGGAAGTCCAACAGCCACTTTTAGGATGCCACTAAGTTTCCTCAGTGTTTGCTAGTATAATGGCTTAGTAACAATGAGTTTGAGTGTGCAATGCAGAGGTGCTCCACATAGATTTGCACCAGTGGGACACTAATGGAAGTCCAACAACCACTTTTAGGATGCCACTAAGTTTCCTCAGTGTTTGCTAGTATAATGGCTTAGTAACAATGAGTTTGAGTGTGCAATGCAGAGGTGCTGCACATAGATTTGCACCAGTGGGACACTAATGGAAGTCGAACAGCAACTTTTAGGATGCCACTAAGTTTACTCAGTGTTTGCTAGTATAATGACTTAGTAACAATGTGTTTGAGTGTGCAATGCAGAGGTGCTACACATAGATTTGCACCAGTGGGACACTAATGGAAGTCCAACAGCCAATTTTAGGATGCCACAAAGTTTACTCAGTGTTTGCTAGTATAATGGCTTAGTAACAATGAGTTTGAGTGTGCAATGCAGAGGTGCTGCACATAGATTTGCACCAGTGGGACACTAATGAAAGTCCAACAGCCACTTTTAGGATGCCACTAAGTTTCCTCAGTGTCTGCTATTATAATGGCTTAGTAACAATGAGTTTGAGTGTGCAATGCAGAGGTGCTGCACATAGATTTGCATCAGTGGGACACTATTGGAAGTCCAACAGCCACTTTTAGGATGCCACTAAGTTTCCTCAGTGTTTGCTAGTATAATGGCTTAGTAACAATGAGTTTGAGTGTGCAATGCAGAGGTGCTGCACATAGATTTGCACCAGTGGGACACTAATGGAAGTCCAACAGCCACTTTTAGGATGCCACTAAGTTTACTCAGTGTTTGCTAGTATAATGGCTTAGTAACAATGAGTTTGAGTGTGCAATGCAGAGGTGCTGCACATAGATTTGCACGAGTGGGACACTAATGGAAGTCCAACAGTCACTTTTAGGATGCCACTAAGTTTCCTCAGTGTTTGCTAGTATAATGGCTTAGTAACAATGAGTTTGAGTGTGCAATGCAGAGGTGCTGCACATACATTTCCACCAGTGGGACACTAACGGAAGTCCAACAGCCATTTTTAGGATGCCACTAAGTTTCCTCAGTGTTTGCTAGTATAATGGCTTAGTAACAATGAGTTTGAGTGTGCAATGCAGAGGTGCTGCACATAGATTTCCACCAGTGGGACACTAATGGAAGTCCAACAGCCACTTTTAGGATGCCACTAAGTTTCCTCAGTGTTTGCTAGTATAATGGCTTAGTAGCAATAAGTTTGAGTGTGCAATGCAGAGGTGCTGCACATAGATTTGCACCAGTGGGACACTAATGGAAGTCCAACAGCCACTTTTAGGATGCCACTAAGTTTCCTCAGTGTTTGCTAGTATAATGGCTTAGTAACAATAAGTTTGAGTGTGCAATGCAGAGGTGCTGCACATACATTTGCACCAGTGGGACACTAATGGAAGTCCAACAGCCACTTTTAGGATGCCAATAAGTTTACTCAGTGTTTGCTAGTATAAAGGCTTAGTAACAATGAGTTTGAGTGTGCAATGCAGAGGTGCTGCACATAGATTTGCACCAGTGGGACACTATTGGAAGTCCTACAGCCACTTTTAAGATGCCACTAAGTTTACTCAGTGTTTGCTAGAAAATGGCTTAGTAACAATAAGTTTGAGTGTGCAATGCAGAGGTGCTGCACATAGATTTGCACCAGTGGGACACTAATGGAAGTCCAACAGCCACTTTTAGGATTCCACTAGGTTTCTTCAGTGTTTGCTGGTATAATGGCTTAGTAACAATGAGTTTGAGTGTGCAATGCAGAGGTGCTGCACATAGATATGCACGAGTGGGACACTAATGGAAGTCCAACAGTCACTTTTAGGATGCCACTAAGTTTACTCAGTGTTTGCTAGTATAATGGCTTAGTAACAATGAGTTTGAGTGTGCAATGCAGAGGTGCTGCACATACATTTGCACCAGTGGGACACTAATGGAAGTCCAACAGCCACTTTTAGGATGCCACTAAGTTTCCTCAGTGTTTGCTAGTATAATGGCTTAGTAGCAATAAGTTTGAGTGTGCAATGCAGAGGTGCTGCACATAGATTTGCACCAGTGGGACACTAATGGAAGTCCAACAGCCACTTTTAGGATGCCACTAAGTTTCCTCAGTGTTTGCTAGTATAATGGCTTAGTAACAATAAGTTTGAGTGTGCAATGCAGAGGTGCTGCACATACATTTGCACCAGTGGGACACTAATGGAAGTCCAACAGCCACTTTTAGGATGCCAATAAGTTTACTCAGTGTTTGCTAGTATAAAGGCTTAGTAACAATGAGTTTGAGTGTGCAATGCAGAGGTGCTGCACATAGATTTGCACCAGTGGGACACTATTGGAAGTCCTACAGCCACTTTTAAGATGCCACTAAGTTTACTCAGTGTTTGCTAGAAAATGGCTTAGTAACAATAAGTTTGAGTGTGCAATGCAGAGGTGCTGCACATAGATTTGCACCAGTGGGACACTAATGGAAGTCCAACAGCCACTTTTAGGATTCCACTAGGTTTCTTCAGTGTTTGCTGGTATAATGGCTTAGTAACAATGAGTTTGAGTGTGCAATGCAGAGGTGCTGCACATAGATATGCACGAGTGGGACACTAATGGAAGTCCAACAGTCACTTTTAGGATGCCACTAAGTTTACTCAGTGTTTGCTAGTATAATGGCTTAGTAACAATGAGTTTGAGTGTGCAATGCAGAGGTGCTGCACATAGATTTGCACGAGTGGGACACTAATGGAAGTCCAACAGCCAATTTTAGGATGCCACTAAGTTTACTCAGTGTTTGCTAGTATAATGGCTTAGTAACAATGAGTTTGAGTGTGCAATGCAGAGGTGCTGCACATAGATTTGCACCAGTGGGACACTAATGGAAGTCCAACAGCCACTTTTAGGATGCCACTAAGTTTACTCAGTGTTTGCTAGTATAATGGCTTAGTCACAATGAGTTTGAGTGTGCAATGCAGAGGTGCTGCACATAGATATGCACGAGTGGGACACTAATGGAAGTCCAACAGTCACTTTTAGGATGCCACTAAGTTTACTCAGTGTTTGCTAGTATAATGGCTTAGTAACAATGAGTTTGAGTGTGCAATGCAGAGGTGCTGCACATACATTTGCACCAGTGGGACACTAATGGAAGTCCAATAGCCACTTTTAGGATGCCACTAAGTTTACTCAGTGTTTGCTAGTATAAAGGCTTAGTAACAATGAGTTTGAGTGTGCAATGCAGAGGTGCTGCACATAGATTTGCACCAGTGGGACACTAATGGAAGTCCAACAGCCACTTTTAGGATGCCACTAAGTTTACTCAGTGTTTGCTAGTATAATGGCTTAGTAACAAAAAGTTTGAGTGTGCAATGCAGAGGTGCTTCACATAGATTTGCACCAGTGGGACACTAATGGAAGTCCAACAGCCATTTTTAGGATGCAACTAAGTTTCCTCAGTGTTTGCTAGTATAATGGCTTAGTAACAATGAGTTTGAGTGTGCAATGCAGAGGTGCTGCACATAGATTTGCACCAGTAGGACACTAATAGAAGTCCAACAGCCACTTTTAGGATGCCACTAAGTTTCCTCAGTGTTTGCTAATATAATGGCTTAGTAACAATGAGTTTGAGTGTGCAATGCAGAGGTGCTGCACGTAGGTTTGCACCAGTGGGACACTTATGGAAGTCCAACAGCCACTTTTAGGATGCCACTAAGTTTCCTCAGTGTTTGCTAGTATAATGGCTTAGTAACAATGAGTTTGAGTGTGCAATGCAGAGGTGCTGCACATAGATTTGCAGTAGTGGGACACCAATGGAAGTCCAACAGCCACTTTTAGGATGCCACTAAGTTTCCTCAGTGTTTGCTAGTATAATGGCTTAGTAACAATGAGTTTGAGTGTGCAATACAGAGGTGCTGCATATAGATTTGCACCAGTGAGACACTAATGGAAGTCCAACAGCCACTTTTTGGATGCCACTAAGTTTCCTCAGTGTTTGCTAGTATAATGGCTTAGTAACAATAAGTTTGAGTGTGCAATGCAGAGGTGCTGCACAAAGATTTGAACCAGTGGGACACTAATGGAAGTCCAACAGCCACTTTTAGGATGCCACTAAGTTTCCTCAGTGTTTGCTAGTATAATGGCTTAGTAACAATGAGTTTGAGTGTGCAATGCAGAGGTGCTCCACATAGATTTGCACCAGTGGGACACTAATGGAAGTCCAACAGCCACTTTTAGGATGCCACTAAGTTTCCTCAGTGTTTGCTAGTATAATGGCTTAGTAACAATGAGTTTGAGTGTGCAATGCAGAGGTGCTGCACATAGATTTGCACCAGTGGGACACTAATGGAAGTCGAACAGCAACTTTTAGGATGCCACTAAGTTTACTCAGTGTTTGCTAGTATAATGGCTTAGTAACAATGAGTTTGAGTGTGCAATGCAGAGTTGCTGCACATAGATTTGCACCAGTTGGACACTAATGGAAGTCCAACAGCCAAATTTAGGATGCCACTAAGTTTCCTCAGTGTTTGCTAGTATAATGACTTAGTAACAATGTGTTTGAGTGTGCAATGCAGAGGTGCTACACATAGATTTGCACCAGTGGGACACTAATGGAAGTCCAACAGCCAATTTTAGGATGCCACAAAGTTTACTCAGTGTTTGCTAGTATAATGGCTTAGTAACAATGAGTTTGATTGTGCAATGCAGAGGTGCTGCACATAGATTTGCACCAGTGGGACACTAATGAAAGTCCAACAGCCACTTTTAGGATGCCACTAAGTTTCCTCAGTGTCTGCTATTATAATGGCTTAGTAACAATGAGTTTGAGTGTGCAATGCAGAGGTGCTGCACATAGATTTGCATCAGTAGGACACTATTGGAAGTCCAACAGCCACTTTTAGGATGCCACTAAGTTTCCTCAGTGTTTGCTAGTATAATGGCTTAGTAACAATGAGTTTGAGTGTGCAATGCAGAGGTGCTGCACATAGATTTGCACCAGTGGGACACTAATGGAAGTCCAACAGCCACTTTTAGGATGCCACTAAGTTTACTCAGTGTTTGCTAGTATAATGGCTTAGTAACAATGAGTTTGAGTGTGCAATGCAGAGGTGCTGCACATAGATTTGCACGAGTGGGACACTAATGGAAGTCCAACAGTCACTTTTAGGATGCCACTAAGTTTCCTCAGTGTTTGCTAGTATAATGGCTTAGTAACAATGAGTTTGAGTGTGCAATGCAGAGGTGCTGCACATACATTTCCACCAGTGGGACACTAACGGAAGTCCAACAGCCATTTTTAGGATGCCACTAAGTTTCCTCAGTGTTTGCTAGTATAATGGCTTAGTAACAATGAGTTTGAGTGTGCAATGCAGAGGTGCTGCACATAGATTTCCACCAGTGGGACACTAATGGAAGTCCAACAGCCACTTTTAGGATGCCACTAAGTTTCCTCAGTGTTTGCTAGTATAATGGCTTAGTAGCAATAAGTTTGAGTGTGCAATGCAGAGGTGCTGCACATAGATTTGCACCAGTGGGACACTAATGGAAGTCCAACAGCCACTTTTAGGATGCCACTAAGTTTCCTCAGTGTTTGCTAGTATAATGGCTTAGTAACAATAAGTTTGAGTGTGCAATGCAGAGGTGCTGCACATACATTTGCACCAGTGGGACACTAATGGAAGTCCAACAGCCACTTTTAGGATGCCAATAAGTTTACTCAGTGTTTGCTAGTATAAAGGCTTAGTAACAATGAGTTTGAGTGTGCAATGCAGAGGTGCTGCACATAGATTTGCACCAGTGGGACACTATTGGAAGTCCTACAGCCACTTTTAAGATGCCACTAAGTTTACTCAGTGTTTGCTAGAAAATGGCTTAGTAACAATAAGTTTGAGTGTGCAATGCAGAGGTGCTGCACATACATTTGCACCAGTGGGACACTAATGGAAGTCCAACAGCCACTTTTAGGATTCCACTAGGTTTCTTCAGTGTTTGCTGGTATAATGGCTTAGTAACAATGAGTTTGAGTGTGCAATGCAGAGGTGCTGCACATAGATTTGCATTAGTGGGACACTAATGGAAGTCCAACTGCCACTTTTAGGATGCCACTAAGTTTACTCAGTGTTTGCTAGTATAATGGCTTAGTAACAATGAATTTGAGTGTGCAATGCAGAGTTGCTACACATAGATTTGCACCAGTGGGACACTATTGGAAGTCCAACAGCCACTTTTAGGATGCCACTAAGTTTACTCAGTGTTTGCTAGTATAATGGCTTAGTAACAATGAGTTTGAATGTGCAATGCAGAGGTGCTGCACATAGATTTGCACAAGTGGGACACTAATGGAAGTCCAACAGTCACTTTTAGGATGCCACTAAGTTTACTCAGTGTTTGCTATTATAATGGCTTAGTAACAATGAGTTTGAGTGTGCAATGCAGAGGTGCTGCACATAGATTTGCACCAGTGGGACACTAATGGAAGTCCAACAGCCACTTTTAGGATGCCACTAAGTTTACTCAGTGTTTGCTAGTATAAAGGCTTAGTAACAATGAGTTTGAGTGTGCAATGCAGAGGTGCTGCACATAGATTTGCACCAGTGGGACACTAATGGAAGTCCAACAGCCACTTTTAGGATGCCACTAAGTTTCCTCAGTGTTTGCTAGTATAATGGCTTAGTAACAATGAGTTTGAGTGTGCAATGCAGAGGTGCTGCACATAGATTTGCACCAGTGGGACACTAATGGAAGTCCAACAGCCACTTTTAGGATGCCACTAAGTTTCCTCAGTGTTTGCTAGTATAATGGCTTAGTAACAATGAGTTTGAGTGTGCAATGCAGAGGTGCTGCACATAGATTTGCACCAGTGGGACACTAATGGAAGTCCAACAGCCACTTTTAGGATGCCACTAAGTTTACTCAGTCTTTGCTAGTATAATGGCTTAGTAACAATGAGTTTGAGTGTGCAATGCAGAGGTGCTGCACATAGATTTGTACCAGTGGGACACTAATGGAAGTCCAACAGCCACTTTTAGGATGCCACTAAGTTTCCTCAGTGTTTGCTAGTATAATGGCTTAGTAACAATGTGTTTGAGTGTGCAATGCAGAGGTGCTACACATAGATTTGCACCAGTGGGACACTAATGGAAGTCCAATAGCCAATTTTAGGATGCCACTAAGTTTACTCAGTGTTTGCTAGTATAATGGCTTAGTAACAATGAGTTTGAGTGTGCAATGCAGAGGTGCTGCACATAGATTTGCACCAGTGGGACACTAATGGAAGTCCAACAGCCACTTTTAGTATGCCACTAAGTTTCCTCAGTGTTTGCTAGTATAATGGCTTAGTAACAATGAGTTTGAGTGTGCAATGCAGAGGTGCTGCACATAGATTTGCATCAGTGGGACACTATTGGAAGTCCAACAGCCACTTTTAGGATGCCACCAAGTTTCCTCAGTGTTTGCTAGTATAATGGCTTAGTAACAATGAGTTTGAGTGTGCAATGCAGAGGTGCTGCACATAGATTTGCACCAGTGGGACACTAATGGAAGTCCAACAGCCACTTTTAGGATGCCACTAAGTTTACTCAGTGTTTGCTAGTATAATGGCTTAGTAACAATGAGTTTGAGTGTGCAATGCAGAGGTGCTGCACATAGATTTGCACGAGTGGGACACTAATGGAAGTCCAACAGCCAATTTTAGGATGCCACTAAGTTTACTCAGTGTTTGCTAGTATAATGGCTTAGTAACAATGAGTTTGAGTGTGCAATGCAGAGGTGCTGCACAAAGATTTGAACCAGTGGGACACTAATGGAAGTCCAACAGCCACTTTTAGGATGCCACTAAGTTTCCTCAGTGTTTGCTAGTATAATGGCTTAGTAACAATGAGTTTGAGTGTGCAATGCAGAGGTGCTCCACATAGATTTGCACCAGTGGGACACTAATGGAAGTCCAACAACCACTTTTAGGATGCCACTAAGTTTCCTCAGTGTTTGCTAGTATAATGGCTTAGTAACAATGAGTTTGAGTGTGCAATGCAGAGGTGCTGCACATAGATTTGCACCAGTGGGACACTAATGGAAGTCGAACAGCAACTTTTAGGATGCCACTAAGTTTACTCAGTGTTTGCTAGTATAATGGCTTAGTAACAATGAGTTTGAGTGTGCAATGCAGAGTTGCTGCACATAGATTTGCACCAGTTGGACACTAATGGAAGTCCAACAGCCAAATTTAGGATGCCACTAAGTTTCCTCAGTGTTTGCTAGTATAATGACTTAGTAACAATGTGTTTGAGTGTGCAATGCAGAGGTGCTACACATAGATTTGCACCAGTGGGACACTAATGGAAGTCCAACAGCCAATTTTAGGATGCCACAAAGTTTACTCAGTGTTTGCTAGTATAATGGCTTAGTAACAATGAGTTTGAGTGTGCAATGCAGAGGTGCTGCACATAGATTTGCACCAGTGGGACACTAATGAAAGTCCAACAGCCACTTTTAGGATGCCACTAAGTTTCCTCAGTGTCTGCTATTATAATGGCTTAGTAACAATGAGTTTGAGTGTGCAATGCAGAGGTGCTGCACATAGATTTGCATCAGTGGGACACTATTGGAAGTCCAACAGCCACTTTTAGGATGCCACTAAGTTTCCTCAGTGTTTGCTAGTATAATGGCTTAGTAACAATGAGTTTGAGTGTGCAATGCAGAGGTGCTGCACATAGATTTGCACCAGTGGGACACTAATGGAAGTCCAACAGCCACTTTTAGGATGCCACTAAGTTTACTCAGTGTTTGCTAGTATAATGGCTTAGTAACAATGAGTTTGAGTGTGCAATGCAGAGGTGCTGCACATAGATTTGCACGAGTGGGACACTAATGGAAGTCCAACAGTCACTTTTAGGATGCCACTAAGTTTCCTCAGTGTTTGCTAGTATAATGGCTTAGTAACAATGAGTTTGAGTGTGCAATGCAGAGGTGCTGCACATACATTTCCACCAGTGGGACACTAACGGAAGTCCAACAGCCATTTTTAGGATGCCACTAAGTTTCCTCAGTGTTTGCTAGTATAATGGCTTAGTAACAATGAGTTTGAGTGTGCAATGCAGAGGTGCTGCACATAGATTTCCACCAGTGGGACACTAATGGAAGTCCAACAGCCACTTTTAGGATGCCACTAAGTTTCCTCAGTGTTTGCTAGTATAATGGCTTAGTAGCAATAAGTTTGAGTGTGCAATGCAGAGGTGCTGCACATAGATTTGCACCAGTGGGACACTAATGGAAGTCCAACAGCCACTTTTAGGATGCCACTAAGTTTCCTCAGTGTTTGCTAGTATAATGGCTTAGTAACAATAAGTTTGAGTGTGCAATGCAGAGGTGCTGCACATACATTTGCACCAGTGGGACACTAATGGAAGTCCAACAGCCACTTTTAGGATGCCAATAAGTTTACTCAGTGTTTGCTAGTATAAAGGCTTAGTAACAATGAGTTTGAGTGTGCAATGCAGAGGTGCTGCACATAGATTTGCACCAGTGGGACACTATTGGAAGTCCTACAGCCACTTTTAAGATGCCACTAAGTTTACTCAGTGTTTGCTAGAAAATGGCTTAGTAACAATAAGTTTGAGTGTGCAATGCAGAGGTGCTGCACATAGATTTGCACCAGTGGGACACTAATGGAAGTCCAACAGCCACTTTTAGGATTCCACTAGGTTTCTTCAGTGTTTGCTGGTATAATGGCTTAGTAACAATGAGTTTGAGTGTGCAATGCAGAGGTGCTGCACATAGATTTGCATTAGTGGGACACTAATGGAAGTCCAACTGCCACTTTTAGGATGCCACTAAGTTTACTCAGTGTTTGCTAGTATAATGGCTTAGTAACAATGAATTTGAGTGTGCAATGCAGAGTTGCTACACATAGATTTGCACCAGTGGGACACTATTGGAAGTCCAACAGCCACTTTTAGGATGCCACTAAGTTTACTCAGTGTTTGCTAGTATAATGGCTTAGTAACAATGAGTTTGAATGTGCAATGCAGAGGTGCTGCACATAGATTTGCACAAGTGGGACACTAATGGAAGTCCAACAGTCACTTTTAGGATGCCACTAAGTTTACTCAGTGTTTGCTATTATAATGGCTTAGTAACAATGAGTTTGAGTGTGCAATGCAGAGGTGCTGCACATAGATTTGCACCAGTGGGACACTAATGGAAGTCCAACAGCCACTTTTAGGATGCCACTAAGTTTACTCAGTGTTTGCTAGTATAAAGGCTTAGTAACAATGAGTTTGAGTGTGCAATGCAGAGGTGCTGCACATAGATTTGCACCAGTGGGACACTAATGGAAGTCCAACAGCCACTTTTAGGATGCCACTAAGTTTCCTCAGTGTTTGCTAGTATAATGGCTTAGTAACAATGAGTTTGAGTGTGCAATGCAGAGGTGCTGCACATAGATTTGCACCAGTGGGACACTAATGGAAGTCCAACAGCCACTTTTAGGATGCCACTAAGTTTCCTCAGTGTTTGCTAGTATAATGGCTTAGTAACAATGAGTTTGAGTGTGCAATGCAGAGGTGCTGCACATAGATTTGCACCAGTGGGACACTAATGGAAGTCCAACAGCCACTTTTAGGATGCCACTAAGTTTACTCAGTCTTTGCTAGTATAATGGCTTAGTAACAATGAGTTTGAGTGTGCAATGCAGAGGTGCTGCACATAGATTTGTACCAGTGGGACACTAATGGAAGTCCAACAGCCACTTTTAGGATGCCACTAAGTTTCCTCAGTGTTTGCTAGTATAATGGCTTAGTAACAATGTGTTTGAGTGTGCAATGCAGAGGTGCTACACATAGATTTGCACCAGTGGGACACTAATGGAAGTCCAATAGCCAATTTTAGGATGCCACTAAGTTTACTCAGTGTTTGCTAGTATAATGGCTTAGTAACAATGAGTTTGAGTGTGCAATGCAGAGGTGCTGCACATAGATTTGCACCAGTGGGACACTAATGGAAGTCCAACAGCCACTTTTAGTATGCCACTAAGTTTCCTCAGTGTTTGCTAGTATAATGGCTTAGTAACAATGAGTTTGAGTGTGCAATGCAGAGGTGCTGCACATAGATTTGCATCAGTGGGACACTATTGGAAGTCCAACAGCCACTTTTAGGATGCCACCAAGTTTCCTCAGTGTTTGCTAGTATAATGGCTTAGTAACAATGAGTTTGAGTGTGCAATGCAGAGGTGCTGCACATAGATTTGCACCAGTGGGACACTAATGGAAGTCCAACAGCCACTTTTAGGATGCCACTAAGTTTACTCAGTGTTTGCTAGTATAATGGCTTAGTAACAATGAGTTTGAGTGTGCAATGCAGAGGTGCTGCACATAGATTTGCACGAGTGGGACACTAATGGAAGTCCAACAGCCAATTTTAGGATGCCACTAAGTTTACTCAGTGTTTGCTAGTATAATGGCTTAGTAACAATGAGTTTGAGTGTGCAATGCAGAGGTGCTGCACATAGATTTGCACCAGTGGGACACTAATGGAAGTCCAACAGCCACTTTTAGGATGCCACTAAGTTTACTCAGTGTTTGCTAGTATAATGGCTTAGTAACAATGAGTTTGAGTGTGCAATGCAGAGGTGCTGCACATAGATTTGCACGAGTGGGACACTAATGGAAGTCCAACAGTCACTTTTAGGATGCCACTAAGTTTCCTCAGTGTTTGCTAGTATAATGGCTTAGTAACAATGAGTTTGAGTGTGCAATGCAGAGGTGCTGCACATACATTTGCACCAGTGGGACACTAACGGAAGTCCAACAGCCATTTTTAGGATGCCACTAAGTTTCCTCAGTGTTTGCTAGTATAATGGCTTAGTAACAATGAGTTTGAGTGTGCAATGCAGAGGTGCTGCACATAGATTTGCACCAGTGGGACACTATTGGAAGTCCTACAGCCACTTTTAAGATGCCACTAAGTTTACTCAGTGTTTGCTAGAAAATGGCTTAGTAACAATAAGTTTGAGTGTGCAATGCAGAGGTGCTGCACATAGATTTGCACCAGTGGGACACTAATGGAAGTCCAACAGCCATTTTTAGGATGCCACTAAGTTTCCTCAGTGTTTGCTAGTATAATGGCTTAGTAACAATGAGTTTGAGTGTGCAATGCAGAGGTGCTGCACATAGATTTGCACGAGTGGGACACTAATGGAAGTCCAACAGCCAATTTTAGGATGCCACTAAGTTTCCTCAGTGTTTGCTAGTATAATGGCTTAGTAACAATGAGTTTGAGTGTGCAATGCAGAGGTGCTGCACATAGATTTGCACCAGTGGGACACTAATGGAAGTCCAACAGCCACTTTTAGGATGCCACTAAGTTTACTCAGTGTTTGCTAGTATAATGGCTTAGTAACAATGAGTTTGAGTGTGCAATGCAGAGGTGCTGCACATAGATTTGCATGACTGATGGACTAGTGAATTGCGCTCCTGGTAACCTAATAAATAAGACACCACACACTGCGTGACATGGATTAAAATTTTGGCCACAGCAGCCCTTTATTTTTTATAAGAAAAAACATCAACAAGAAAAAACAAGATTATCGGCCCAGAGATGTGGTTGTTATAAATCCCAGCCCCATATCCCCCTCCGCCGTGTACACCTAGCTCAAGGGGGAATCTGGGTATACCCCTTGATCATTTTCCTTGTGTCCGCTGAGCTCCTCCCCAGGGACCCATCTATTCCACTGTCCACTGAGCTCCTCCCCAGGGACCCATATTCCACTGTCCGCTGAGCTCTGGCCCAGGGACCCCATTAAAAACATAATTCTCCAACCAACAAAGAGGGGGTTTAAACAACCACATCCCGCCGCCAAATGCTGCTGTAACATACAATATTAAAAAGTTAATACAATATTAATATGTTGATATGACATTGTCAATTTGGATACATTACTGATAACAATTGATACAATACTAATAATGTTGATAAAATACCGATGATGTTGAATACTTTATTATTATTATTATTTATTATTATAGCGCCATTTATTCCATGGCGCTTTACAAGTGAAAGAGGGTATACGTACAACAATCATTAACGGTACGAATACCAAAACATTGTTAGATATTGACAGTGTTGCAAAGTCCTGATATTGATACATTTTCCTTTATTGTAGGGAGGGTGGGTGGGACAACTGCTGGTTCAGTCTTTGAGTCCAGGACAAAGGAATGACACCTTAACATGGGACCTATCTCTTATATGGCCCCTGCCCCCGTCTCTCCTCCTGCTCACTCACCCCCCCCCACCGCATTCCTTAGGTAAAACCCCCATCCCTTACTCCTTAACCCTTTCCTGGATCTATCACTGCCTCAGTCATGTACGTTACGGCTATCTGCCTTCACTCTGCTTGACTGATGGACTAGTGAATTGCGCTCCTGGTAACCTAATAAATAAGACACCACACACTGCGTGACATGGATTAAAATTTTGGCCACAGCAGCCCTTTATTTTTTATAAGAAAAAACATCAACAAGAAAAAACAAGATTATCGGCCCAGAGATGTGGTTGTTATAAATCCCAGCCCCATATCCCCCTCCGCCGTGTACACCTAGCTCAAGGGGGAATCTGGGTATACCCCTTGATCATTTTCCTTGTGTCCGCTGAGCTCCTCCCCAGGGACCCATCTATTCCACTGTCCACTGAGCTCCTCCCCAGGGACCCATATTCCACTGTCCGCTGAGCTCTGGCCCAGGGACCCCATTAAAAACATAATTCTCCAACCAACAAAGAGGGCGTTTAAACAACCACATCCCGCCAAGACTCGCTCTTGTGACACCTTACAAGAGTGAGTTCCTCCACAACTTAATGGCTCGTTCTACTCCTTCTTGTATTCCCAACATCCATATATCAATGCCAATGTCATTAAGATGTACCTTATCATCTCTCCAAAAATGTTCCTTTGTATTTTCAAGCATCTGGTGACGTATGGCCACCCCTCCATTTTCCAACACAAATTTTGTTATTTTTTTATTAACCTTTATCCTTGTATTATTGATGCGAGCCACTGATCGCGCTGTTCTCCACATTTGTCTAGCTACTATATCCGACCAGACCACCACTGTTTCTGGGTAAGACCTCCATAAATTCAACATATCGAGCTTTATGTTCCTAACTAAATGTCTTGATGTTCTTATTGCTAAATCATTACCACCTAAATGGATAAGTAAGACGTCCGGGGGGCGGTAGAACTCCACATGATACTGGATTTCTTTTAACAGCTGATGCCACTGCATTCCCCTCTTTCCTATCCATGTCACCCGTGCCAAGGAACTGGGCAACCCCAACTGTTTACCATTAGGCCTGACTGCTGCACGTAAGGCCCCCCAAAAAACAAATGAATGTCCCATGATCCAAACCAGGCATTGCTGTTCAGCTAAAACAAAAAACAAAAAACACAATTATCACACAATTGTCTAAATGAAGACACAACTACTATAAGATTGCCAAAATGTACACATATATATATATATACATGTACGCCATTTATAATAAATGTACCCATATATATACATGTACGCCATTTATAATAAATGTAATCTAATGTAGCTCTTAAATCTGCTCGATTCCCATCTCCCGATTTTTTTAACTATGTCAGGCCATAAGCCCCATCTAGCAGCTTCTGTGGCTGCTCCTATCCTAAATGAGTGTGAAGTGAATGCGTTTGGAGACTCTCCCAATATTGTCAGGCATTTTTTAAGAACTGCTGTGAATTGAAATTGTGACAATGACTTACAATCCTCATGAATTAGTAATGAACTTTGGATATTTGGCCTTCTTAAGACATAGTTTCTAAAACAGATGACCGGGCAGGCCCTGGAACCGCTTAAAGGAAACAATGTGATCCATTTTCCTCTACC
Source organism: Anomaloglossus baeobatrachus (assembly GCF_048569485.1). NCBI lineage: Eukaryota > Metazoa > Chordata > Amphibia > Anura > Aromobatidae > Anomaloglossus > Anomaloglossus baeobatrachus. Next base: position 319,693 of record NW_027445184.1, on the reverse strand, counting down.
CTGTTGATCAGTTTTTGACTTTGCTAGAAAACATTCCAATCTGTCTGTGTACTGATGCACGTCCTCGGCTTGTAGACCCCCACTTCTGGTGGAGCTACTCGACACTAACTCACTGACTCTAAAAGCTCCAAAGAAGGCCAGTGTGAATGCACAACTAAAGAGTAACACTTCAAACGGACTGCTACAGACTCGGCCTAGTACACTCAGTATCTGCTGCAATAACTGGAAAGAAATCGGACGCCGTTTATCTCTGGTCTTCTTACAACTTTTCCTGTAACCCTTTAGAGCCTGCTTAACTAAAAAATGCTTTGTGTAATCAGTGAAGTCGTGCAACTTAAACCAAAAAGCTAATCCAGACATTTTACTATCAATACTGGACAATGAAGTACCATCCACAAAGGCCCTGCTAATGTAAAATAACAACAAGGAAACATTGTCATGTACACTGGCATCATGTCCCACTAGAGCACACAAGTCTTCCCATTCCCTCCATGCTGACTGGTACCTCTGCCATGTGCTTACACCCACAGACCGTTCTATCAGAGCGTATGCGGTGTCACTGGCAGTGACCACAGAAAATCCGGACACTTCTTGCCTTGTACCTCTGCCATCGGGGCTAACGAACGGAATCTGTCCCACTGAAAACGAGACAGAGCATCAGCCACAGAATTGCAAACACCGGGGACATGCACAGCTGTAATCTGACAATGTGACTTTAAACAGCGCAGCACTAGATGACGCAGCAACGTAACAACAGGCAGGGAAGAAGCTGATTGTTTGTTGATGACTTCTACAACTCCCAAGTTATCACAATGAAATCTCACTTTTCGGTTTCGGAAAATATTGCACCAAATTTCACAAGCAACCACTATGGGGAACAATTCAAGGAGTACTAAGTTTCGTGTTAACCCATTGTTTCTCCAACTCTCTGGCCACCTATCTGCACACCACTGTCCAGAACAATATGCACCAAAACCAGTTGACCCCGCTGCATCAGTGTGGATGTCTAGATCAAAATTTGAAACCGGTGGTCTGATCCACAATGACCTCCCATTAAACTCCATTAAGAACTGTTCCCATACCGCCAGATCGTCCTTTAATGTTCTAGCCAGCCGCACAAAGTGATGTGGAAAGGTTATGCCTGAGGTAGCTGCAGCTAGGCGCCTACAAAAAACTCTACCCATTGGAATAATGCGACACGCAAAATTCATTTTTCCTAACAGCGATTGTAGATCCTTTAATCTGATCTTACGGTGAGATCTAGCTTCTCTGACTGCCTCCAGCAGATCACTGACCTTGTCATCTGGTAATCTGCACTCCATTGCTTCACTGTCAATTAAAATTCCTAAAAACTTGATAAGTGTAGACGGGCCTTCTGTTTTATCTGATGCTAACGGTACTCCAAAACACTTAAAAACCGACTGAATCGCTGCCAATAATGAAGCACAAACAAATGGCTTTGGTGGACCAATACATAGGAAATCATCTAGATAATGCAGGACAGAACGCACGCCGGCTTCCTTCTTTACTACCCACTCCAAAAATGTGCTAAATGATTCAAACAAGGAGCATGAGATGGAGCAGCCCATGGGTAAACACAAGTCTACATAAAACCTGCCACTGACAACCCAAGAGATGGAAGCTTTGTGGATGGACTGGTAAGAGTCTAAAGGCAGCTTCAATGTCTGTTTTTGCCATTAAAGCTCCTCTGCCGTACTTCTGAACCCATGCAATCGCTGTATCAAATGAAGTATACGAGACTGTGCAAAGTTCCTGATTGATTCCATCATTAACTGAGCTTCCATGAGGGAAGGTCAGATGATGGATCAGCCTAAACTTATTGGGTTCCTTCTTTGGGACCACCCCCAATGGAGAGACCCTTAAGTTTTCTATTGGCATTTTGGGGAATGGGCCTGCCATGCGGCCCAGGTCAATTTCTTTGTTTAGTTTTGTGGAGACAATGTGAGAATATGTATAAGCTGAAGCAAGGTTACGAGAACAGGTTAATGGGCCTGAAGTAGATGGGATCTTAAAACCTTCTGAGAAACCCTCCCCCAGCAATTGTGCTGCTTTTCTATCTGGGTACCTGCTTAGATAGCCCACCATCTCCCCGAGTCTAATTGGGGTTTCCCCCTTTTTGGTTAATCTCTGCTGTTGGGGTTTTATTTCGTTTAAAGCATTTTGATAGGCTATGGTTTCCACTACAGAAGGTGCATTCATGTTTGTACCTGCATGTGTTTCCGAATCTGCACTGGCTATCATTGAACTGCCAGCAGCAACCTTTTCTGTTTGCTGCCGACAATCCGATTGCTGATGATCTGCCGACATAGCCCTGAAAGGGCTGATTAACCCCACGTGGCGCTGTCATGAGACGCATCCATAAACTAATATCTTTGTGATCCCAACGAATCCCTTGGCGACCAGCCTTTCGTTGGCGAAACTGCTCATCATAGCGCAGCCATGCTAAACCTCCATACACACGGTGCGCCTCCCCGATAGAATTCATGTAACAAAATAAGGCAGAGCAATGTTCAGGAGTTTTTTGGCCTATTACACTTGCTAATATGGCAAAAGCCTGGAACCAATTGCTAAATGTTTGGGGGATGAGACAATACCGTCTTTCTTGTTCCTCTCTTTTTCTCTCATCAAACCTTACTCTATCCAAGTTATATTTTTCTAAGGGCAATAATGAAAATATTTCCACATATTCGTCGGCCCAAATCTTCTCCCTAACCTCCTGTTTCAAATGAATTCCTAGAGGACCCTCAAAACATACATATAATTCTCCTTTTGCTGCATCAGATAATGTAACCCCTTGTGAAATTACTGCGTCCTCCTGTGTCTCTGGATCAGCACACGACTGACTTACCACCTCCGATGTCCGGCGACCATTCCCGCACCATGCAGCAATAGGAGAAGAAGTTATGGGTAAGCTAGACTGACTCAAAGCCTCCTTAACCCCTGACACTAATTGCTGTACTACTGAATTAAGATCCCATCCTACATTGCCGGGAACTGTACCCCCAACTGCGCCCACTGGACTTATTACAGGTGATTTTACACTAGATATAGGACAAGAAAAAGTGTTCTCACCAATACCTGGCTGCGTCCTAGGTTGACCAGCCGTCCGTGACGTATTAGTTATAGTCTCTACAGCCCCTCCATTATTGAAGTGCTGCGTGCTGCTGCCCTCTAGTGGGGAGTCCTTATCTGTGTCATAGTCATTGTCTGGAATCTCTTCTGAGTCTTGTAGCTGTAGATTTATTGCCTGACTCACATCCTGAGCCGGCTGATGAAGTCTTTGTCTGGTTAAAGTACTTTTGCGCAGTTGTCTTTTTGGATTCCTACCACTCCTCGTGTAATGAGAACCCGGATCCGGAAATGTTGTGTGTCCTAAGCCCGTCCCCCCGTGTTGGTTCATTTCCTGGGGTAAGGCCGTATGATGTCCTCTAGAATGATACAAAGTTTGTTGAGGAAGTTCTAAGGATTCATGGTGGGCTGTTGTCACGTCAGTTGTAGCTTGTGTGGCTGCTTCTCTGGCTGGCACATCAGTAGAGCTGGACTTTCTCCTTGCACTTCTTGGTGTCTCTCTGGTTAGATGGTCGGGCTCTTTTCTCTGTCCTTTGTTATTCTTGTACTGTAGTTTCCTTCCTGGTTTGTAAGAAGGATCAGAGGCCGTGCTGCGCTTTGCTCTTTTCCTAGAAGTAACGGAAGGACTTATGATCCTATTGTGAGTCCTATTGGCCATTTCAGAAGTTAGTCTCTCAGGAGGTCTTGATCTTCTTAGAGTTTGATGTTCAGAAAGTTCAGAAGGGACAGATGCTGTATCCCGGGCACTCTTCAGCAATTCGTCTAGCTGGGCCTGAATCCATTCGGGCCTACACGTCAAAGCCGCAGCCTGAACGCTCTTCAGCAAGGCATCCATACTGCTGGTTCAGTCTTTGAGTCCAGGACAAAGGAATGACACCTTAACATGGGACCTATCTCTTATATGGCCCCTGCCCCCGTCTCTCCTCCTGCTCACTCACCCCCCCCACCGCATTCCTTAGGTAAAACCCCCATCCCTTACTCCTTAACCCTTTCCTGGATCTATCACTGCCTCAGTCATGTACGTTACGGCTATCTGCCTTTACTCTGCTCGAGTGGGACACTAATGGAAGTCCAACAGCCAATTTTAGGATGCCACTAAGTTTACTCAGTGTTTGCTAGTATAATGGCTTAGTAACAATGAGTTTGAGTGTGCAATGCAGAGGTGCTGCACATAGATTTGCACCAGTGGGACACTAATGGAAGTCCAACAGCCACTTTTAGGATGCCACTAAGTTTACTCAGTGTTTGCTAGTATAATGGCTTAGTCACAATGAGTTTGAGTGTGCAATGCAGAGGTGCTGCACATAGATATGCACGAGTGGGACACTAATGGAAGTCCAACAGTCACTTTTAGGATGCCACTAAGTTTACTCAGTGTTTGCTAGTATAATGGCTTAGTAACAATGAGTTTGAGTGTGCAATGCAGAGGTGCTGCACATACATTTGCACCAGTGGGACACTAATGGAAGTCCAATAGCCACTTTTAGGATGCCACTAAGTTTACTCAGTGTTTGCTAGTATAAAGGCTTAGTAACAATGAGTTTGAGTGTGCAATGCAGAGGTGCTGCACATAGATTTGCACCAGTGGGACACTAATGGAAGTCCAACAGCCACTTTTAGGATGCCACTAAGTTTACTCAGTGTTTGCTAGTATAATGGCTTAGTAACAAAAAGTTTGAGTGTGCAATGCAGAGGTGCTTCACATAGATTTGCACCAGTGGGACACTAATGGAAGTCCAACAGCCATTTTTAGGATGCAACTAAGTTTCCTCAGTGTTTGCTAGTATAATGGCTTAGTAACAATGAGTTTGAGTGTGCAATGCAGAGGTGCTGCACATAGATTTGCACCAGTAGGACACTAATAGAAGTCCAACAGCCACTTTTAGGATGCCACTAAGTTTCCTCAGTGTTTGCTAATATAATGGCTTAGTAACAATGAGTTTGAGTGTGCAATGCAGAGGTGCTGCACGTAGGTTTGCACCAGTGGGACACTTATGGAAGTCCAACAGCCACTTTTAGGATGCCACTAAGTTTCCTCAGTGTTTGCTAGTATAATGGCTTAGTAACAATGAGTTTGAGTGTGCAATGCAGAGGTGCTGCACATAGATTTGCAGTAGTGGGACACCAATGGAAGTCCAACAGCCACTTTTAGGATGCCACTAAGTTTCCTCAGTGTTTGCTAGTATAATGGCTTAGTAACAATGAGTTTGAGTGTGCAATGCAGAGGTGCTGCACATAGATTTGCACCAGTGGGACACTAATGGAAGTTCAACAGCCACTTTTAGGATGCCACTAAGTTTACTCAGTGTTTGCTAGTATAATGGCTTTGTAACAATGAGTTTGAGTGTGCAATGCAGAGGTGCTGCACATAGATTTGCACCAGTGAGACACTAATGGAAGTCCAACAGCCACTTTTTGGATGCCACTAAGTTTCCTCAGTGTTTGCTAGTATAATGGCTTAGTAACAATAAGTTTGAGTGTGCAATGCAGAGGTGCTGCACAAAGATTTGCACCAGTGGGACACTAATGGAAGTCCAACAGCCACTTTTAGGATGCCACTAAGTTTCCTCAGTGTTTGCTAGTATAATGGCTTAGTAACAATGAGTTTGAGTGTGCAATGCAGAGGTGCTCCACATAGATTTGCACCAGTGGGACACTAATGGAAGTCCAACAGCCACTTTTAGGATGCCACTAAGTTTCCTCAGTGTTTTCTAGTATAATGGCTTAGTAACAATGAGTTTGAGTGTGCAATGCAGAGGTGCTGCACATAGATTTGCACCAGTGGGACACTAATGGAAGTCGAACAGCAACTTTTAGGATGCCACTAAGTTTACTCAGTGTTTGCTAGTATAATGGCTTAGTAACGATGAGTTTGAGTGTGCAATGCAGAGTTGCTGCACATAGTTTTGCACCAGTTGGACACTAATGGAAGTCCAACAGCCAAATTTAGGATGCCACTAAGTTTCCTCAGTGTTTGCTAGTATAATGACTTAGTAACAATGTGTTTGAGTGTGCAATGCAGAGGTGCTACACATAGATTTGCACCAGTGGGACACTAATGGAAGTCCAACAGCCAATTTTAGGATGCCACAAAGTTTACTCAGTGTTTGCTAGTATAATGGCTTAGTAACAATGAGTTTGAGTGTGCAATGCAGAGGTGCTGCACATAGATTTGCACCAGTGGGACACTAATGAAAGTCCAACAGCCACTTTTAGGATGCCACTAAGTTTCCTCAGTGTTTGCTATTATAATGGCTTAGTAACAATGAGTTTGAGTGTGCAATGCAGAGGTGCTGCACATAGATTTGCATCAGTGGGACACTATTGGAAGTCCAACAGCCACTTTTAGGATGCCACTAAGTTTCCTCAGTGTTTGCTAGTATAATGGCTTAGTAACAATGAGTTTGAGTGTGCAATGTAGAGGTGCTGCACATAGATTTGCACCAGTGGGACACTAATGGAAGTCCAACAGCCACTTTTAGGATGCCACTAAGTTTACTCAGTGTTTGCTAGTATAATGGCTTAGTAACAATGAGTTTGAGTGTGCAATGCAGAGGTGCTGCACATAGATTTGCACGAGTGGGACACTAATGGAAGTCCAACAGTCACTTTTAGGATGCCACTAAGTTTCCTCAGTGTTTGCTAGTATAATGGCTTAGTAACAATGAGTTTGAGTGTGCAATGCAGAGGTGCTGCACATACATTTGCACCAGTGGGACACTAACGGAAGTCCAACAGCCATTTTTAGGATGCCACTAAGTTTCCTCAGTGTTTGCTAGTATAATGGCTTAGTAACAATGAGTTTGAGTGTGCAATGCAGAGGTGCTGCACATAGATTTCCACCAGTGGGACACTAATGGAAGTCCAACAGCCACTTTTAGGATGCCACTAAGTTTCCTCAGTGTTTGCTAGTATAATGGCTTAGTAGCAATAAGTTTGAGTGTGCAATGCAGAGGTGCTGCACATAGATTTGCACCAGTGGGACACTAATGGAAGTCCAACAGCCACTTTTAGGATGCCACTAAGTTTCCTCAGTGTTTGCTAGTATAATGGCTTAGTAACAATAAGTTTGAGTGTGCAATGCAGAGGTGCTGCACATACATTTGCACCAGTGGGACACTAGTGGAAGTCCAACAGCCACTTTTAGGATGCCAATAAGTTTACTCAGTGTTTGCTAGTATAAAGGCTTAGTAACAATGAGTTTGAGTGTGCAATGCAGAGGTGCTGCACATAGATTTGCACCAGTGGGACACTATTGGAAGTCCTACAGCCACTTTTAAGATGCCACTAAGTTTACTCAGTGTTTGCTAGAAAATGGCTTAGTAACAATAAGTTTGAGTGTGCAATGCAGAGGTGCTGCACATAGATTTGCACCAGTGGGACACTAATGGAAGTCCAACAGCCATTTTTAGGATGCCACTAAGTTTCCTCAGTGTTTGCTAGTATAATGGCTTAGTAACAATGAGTTTGAGTGTGCAATGCAGAGGTGCTGCACATAGATTTGCACCAGTGGGACACTAATAGAAGTCCAACAGCCACTTTTAGGATGCCACTAAGTTTCCTCAGTGTTTGCTAGTATAATGGCTTAGTAACAATGAGTTTGAGTGTGCAATGCAGAGGTGCTGCACGTAGGTTTGCACCAGTGGGACACTAGTGGAAGTCCAACAGCCACTTTTAGGATGCCACTAAGTTTCCTCAGTGTTTGCTAGTATAATGGCTTAGTAACAATGAGTTTGAGTGTGCAATGCAGAGGTGCTACACATAGATTTGCACCAGTGGGACACTAATGGATGTCCAACAGCCACTTTTAGGATGCCACTAAGTTTACTCAGTGTTTGCTAGTATAATGGCTTAGTAACAATGAGTTTGAGTGTGCAATGCAGAGGTGCTGCACATAAATTTGCACCAGTGGGACACTAATGGAAGTCCAACAGCCACTTTTAGGATGCCACTAAGTATCCTCAGTGTTTGCTAGTATAATGGCTTAGTAACAATAAGTTTGAGTGTGCACTGCAGAGGTGCTGCACAAAGATTTGCACCAGTGGGACACTAATGGAAGTCCAACAGCCACTGTTAGGATGCCACTAAGTTTCCTCAGTGTTTGCTAGTATAATGGCTTAGTAACAATGAGTTTGAGTGTGCAATGCAGAGGAGCTGCACATAGATTTGCACCAGTGGGAAACTAATGGAAGTCCAACAGCCACTTTTAGGATGCCACTAAGTTTACTCAGTGTTTGCTAGTATAATGGCTTAGTAACAATGAGTTTGAGTGTGCAATGCAGAGGTGCTGCACATAGATTTGCACCAGTGGGACACTAATGGAAGTCCAACAGCCACTTTCAGGATGCCACTAAGTTTCCTCAGTGTTTGCTAGTATAATGGCTTAGTAACAATGAGTTTGAGTGTGCAATGCAGAGGTGCTACACATAGATTTGCACCAGTGGGACACTAATGGAAGTCCAACAGCCACTTTTAGGATGCCACTAAGTTTACTCAGTGTTTGCTAGTATAATAGCTTAGTAACAATGAGTTTGAGTGTGCAATGCAGAGGTGCTGCACATAGATTTGCACCAGTGGGACACTAATGGAAGTCCAACAGCCACTTTTAGGATTCCACTAGGTTTCTTCAGTGTTTGCTAGTATAATGGCTTAGTAACAATGAGTTTGAGTGTGCAATGCAGAGGTGCTGCACATAGATTTGCATCAGTGGGACACTAATGGCAACCATAAAAATGGTGTCTCCGCATGTGGACGATGCCGGCACCCCCTTTTTATGGGAGCAGGACATTGGGAAATGCCCCAGGCGTGATATCAGCCAATGGGGAACTGGCAGACAGGTCATGAGTCCCCTCGTTCTGTAGCTAAATTCATAACTGTCACAATGAGACCGTTGGCGTCTGCCTACGACGCTCCCAGGCAAAGTTATAGCCAAAATCCCCTTTGCTGGATAATTCTGATCCATGCAGGGGGAGTGGCAGTGCTTCCCTGTGAGGTCACTAAGGTAGGAGGGGACCTGGATCTGCCCAGGTTGATAACCCTACTTCGGCCATTTTCCAGCGTTCTTCTGCTCGGGGGCCTGGTTGGGACAGACCTGTGAGAGAGTTCCTGGAAACCTGGTCTACAGCGCCCCCCTGTGGCCAGACGCACAAGGTAACTGATTGAATTGCATACCTGTTGTAAACCATGCTTTATCTGTAACTGTACTCTGACATATGTATATTCTGTAGATTCCCTATTGTATATATTGTAGTTTCTAGTGTGCTTTAGGCGATTAAATTATATAATTAATCTTGGGCTGTTCTGTTATCTCGATCTTGAATCCCACGTCTGTGTGTTCGGCTAATAGTTACCGTGAAGCGGTTGGTGGCAGCGAGTTGTGCCAAGGATTATTGTGGGGAGGCCAGTGAGATTCGGGAAGATATTATATATTCCGCCCGCGGAGGTCGGGGGAATATATACCTTACTCTCACCGGGGACCCTTCAATAATCGGCATAAGTAGTATAGCGGCCTCCTTGCTTATCGTCGGGCAATTCCATAATTGGCCTGACTATAAGAGGGGCGCTAGAGAGCGCATCACGTGCTCTGTCTGTCGGTCGGGAGGTATAAAGGAGGGGTGACCCCCCACTTGTTACCCCCCGATTGTGACGTACTGGTAGCCAGCGCGGGGGATTTCTGAGTGACCCCCCCGGTGGTTTGTGGAAGTCCAACAGCCACTTTTAGAATGCCACTAAGTTTACTCAGTGTTTGCTAGTATAATGGCTTAGTAACAATGAGTTTGAGTGTGCAATGCAGAGGTGCTGCACATAGATTTGCACCAGTGGGACACTAATGGAAGTTCAACAGCCACTTTTAGGATGCCACTAAGTTTACTCAGTGTTTGCTAGTATAATGGCTTTGTAACAATGAGTTTGAGTGTGCAATGCAGAGGTGCTGCACATAGATTTGCACCAGTGAGACACTAATGGAAGTCCAACAGCCACTTTTTGGATGCCACTAAGTTTCCTCAGTGTTTGCTAGTATAATGGCTTAGTAACAATAAGTTTGAGTGTGCAATGCAGAGGTGCTGCACAAAGATTTGCACCAGTGGGACACTAATGGAAGTCCAACAGCCACTTTTAGGATGCCACTAAGTTTACTCAGTGTTTGCTATTATAATTGCTTAGTAACAATGAGTTTGAGTGTGCAATGCAGAGGTGCTGCACATAGATTTTGTCAGGGCCAGGCGGTCGGGCAGACCCAGGAGGTGGATCCACTGGGCCGAACTCTAAGATGGTGGTAAGGAGTCCGGTAGCTGAAGCACTATGGGCAGTAGAACAGTCCGTGCCAGTGAGTGTAACGAAGGAGTCCCTGGGACCGCGGAGTCACAGATGATAGTCCGGGTGACGTAGCTCAGGTTCGGAAGCCGAGGTGATGTCAGGCGGGGTCCGGAACCTTTGGAGCGAGATGACGGGTCACCGCAGGGATCCGAGATGGTACGGACTGTCAGATGGCAGACGGACAGCGTGCGGGGTTCGGGATTCAGCAGGACCGGATGGCGAGGCAGGATCAGCTCTAGAAGAGAGATACGTGAGTATGGCAAGACGACACAAGGAGACCTGACTCCTAGCTTGGAAAACACGAAGATCAGGCCCCGCCCTCTTGGACAATACACCCCTATATACCCTGTACCTGTTCAGCCTCATTTCCTGTTAATGGACGCTGGCCCTTTAAGAAAGGGTCAGTGACCGCGCGCGCGCCCTAATGCGCATGCGCGCAGCCCGGGTGCCAGAAGCCAGGGAAGGAGGCTGAGAAGAGGACGCAGGGGAGCCGGCCAGGGCCTGGGAGGCCGTCGGGCGCCGCGATCGGAGACCAGGGGGCCTGGGAAGGACGGGCACCGGAGCCAAGGACCCGGGGAGCGTGGCAGGTGAGCCGGGGAGCGGGGCTGAGGACCCGGGGAGCGGAGCGGAGGACCCGGGGAGGGGAGCCAAGGACCCGGGGAGCGTGACAGTACCCCCCCCCCCACGCCCCCCTCCCCGCAACCGGGACATGAAGGCACGGATCAGAGGAGTGCCCACGTTCTCCCTGGGCTCCCAGGACCTATCCTCAGGACCATACCCCTCCCAGTCCACCAGGAAGAACTGTCGACCTCGTACGGTCTTCATGGCCACGATATCCCTTACCGCATAGATGTCGTCATCGGCAATAGGTGGAGGAGCCGGACTGGCAGCAGCGGAGAAGGGACCAAGGACAACCGGCTTGAGCAGGGAGACGTGGAATGAGTTGGGTATCCTCATCGTGGCCGGGAGCTGTAGCTTGTAGGAGACCTCATTGATCTTGGCGAGGACCTTAAACGGCCCGATGTAGCGAGGACCCAGCTTGTAGGAAGGTATCTTCAATCGGATGTACTGGGAAGCAAGCCAGACCAGGTCACCAGGAGAGAAACACGGAGGGTCCAGACGCCTCTTGTCAGCGTGTTTCTTCATCCGCTGGGAAGCGCGTCCAAGGGACGCCTTGACAGAGTCCCAAATGGTAGCGAAGTCACGGGCTACAGTATCAGCCGCAGGGACATCCGAAGAAGGGGATATAGGCAATGGAACGGAGGGCTGAAGTCCGTAAACGACATGGAAGGGAGATTTGGAGGACGACTCACTGATGTGGTGGTTATGTGAGAATTCAGCCCAAGGCAGAAGCGTGGACCAGTCGTCGTGATGGGTGTTGACATAGTGACGTAAGAAGGATGTCAAGATTTGATTGACCCTCTCCACTTGGCCATTAGACTGAGGATGGTATGCGGAAGAAAAGTCCAGAGTTACTCCCAAGTGTTTGCAGAGCGCCCTCCAGAAGCGGGAGGTGAACTGAGTTCCTCTGTCGGACACGATGTGGGATGGAAAGCCATGCAAGCGGAAGATGTGATGGATATAGGCTTCCGCGAGTTCCTGAGCAGAGGGCAGTCCAGCCATGGGGATGAAGTGGGCCATTTTGGAGAACCGGTCCACCACGACCCATATGACTGTGTGTCCAGAGGATAATGGCAAGTCCGTAATAAAGTCCATCGCAATGTGTTGCCAGGGAACTGAGGGTATAGGCAGAGGCAGAAGACGGCCATAGGGCAGGTGTTTGGGCGTCTTGTTTCTGGCACAAGAGGAGCAGGCAGAGACAAAAGCAGCGACGTCCTTGCGAAGGGATGGCCACCAGTAATGGCGTGCAATCGCACCCCATGTTCTCTTCTGGCCTGCATGACCGGCTGTTTTTGAGGCATGACCCCAGTGTAACACTTTTTGCCTGTCAGTCTCAGAGACATAGGTCTTTCCGGGCGGTATCTGGGCCAGGGTGACAGGGGCCACCGAAATGATCTTGCTAGGAGAGATGATGGGTTGGGTAGTCTCTTCCTCCTGTTCCATGGGCATGAAAGACCTAGACAAAGCATCAGCGCGTACGTTCTTGTCCGCGGGTCGGAAATGGAGCTGGAAGTCAAACCTGGCAAAGAATAGGGACCACCTGGCTTGCCGTGGGTTCAGTCGCTGAGCGGACCGCAGGTATTCCAGGTTCTTGTGGTCCGTGTAGATAATCACGGGGTACACTGCTCCTTCCAGGAGGTAGCGCCACTCCTCCAGAGCCAGTTTGACCGCCAATAGTTCTCGGTCACCGATGGTGTAATTGCGTTCAGGTGCTGAGAAGCTCTTGGAGAAGAAACCGCACGTCACCATCTTGCCGGAGGAGGACTTCTGCATGAGCACTGCTCCGGCTCCCGAGGAGGAGGCATCCACCTCCAAGGTGAACTGGCGGTTTAACTCCGGACGGTGGAGTACAGGCGCGGAGGCAAATGCTCGCTTCAGTGAGCAAAACGCGGCGTCGGCCGCAGGTGACCAGTCCTTTGGATTAGCCTCCTTTTTGGTCAAAGCGGAGAGAGGAGCAGTCAGGGCAGAGAAGTGAGGGATAAACTGGCGGTAGTAGTTGGCGAATCCCAGGAACCGTTGGATTGCCTTCAGTCCAGAAGGGGGAGGCCAGTTGAGTATGGAGGAGACCTTCTTTGGATCCATCTGCAGTCCAGTGCCCGAGATGATGTATCCCAGGAAAGGGAGAGAAGACTGCTCAAAGACACACTTCTCATATTTGGCGTAGAGACGATTCTCTCTCAGTCTTTGTAGAACCAGCTGTACGTTCTCTCTGTGGGTCTGGAGGTCCGGAGAGTAGATAAGGATGTCATCCAGATAAACTACTACACAGATGTAGAGAAGGTCCCGGAATATGTCGTTCACCAATTCTTGGAAGACTGCTGGTGCGTTACACAAGCTGAAGGGCATCACGCAGTATTCATAGTGCCCATCGCGAGTATTAAACGCGGTCTTCCATTTGTCCCCGGAGCGGATACGAACTAGGTTGTATGCACCCCGCAGATCCAGCTTGGTGAACACACGGGCTCCTCTGAGCCGGTCGAACAATTCGGGGATGAGCGGCAGAGGGTACTTGTTTTTGACGGTGATCTGATTCAGACCCCGGTAGTCGATGCATGGGCGTAGGTCACCCTCTTTCTTCTTAACGAAGAAGAAGCCCGCTCCCGCAGGAGAGGAGGATCTCCGGATGAATCCCTTTGCCAGGCTCTCTGTGATGTAGGTAGACATGGCCCTGGTTTCGGCGGGAGACAACGGATATATCCGTCCTCGAGGTGGTGTTGTTCCTGGGAGCAGGTCGATGGCACAATCGTAGGGACGGTGTGGCGGAAGTACCTCAGACTCCTTCTTGTCAAAAACGTCTGCGAAGGACCAATAGGCCGAGGGCAGTTCCGGTAGGTTCTCTGGAACCGGAGGTCGTCGGATGGGTTGTATGGATTTCAGACACTTCTCATGACAAGCAGGGCCCCATCGGGTGATTTCGCCAGTACCCCAGCTGACTGATGGTTCGTGTGTCCGCAACCAGGGAAGTCCCAGCAGGATTTGATGGGACATGTGTGGTAGGACGTAGAGAGCGATGTTCTCGGTGTGCAGGGCACCGATACGCAGTTCGACCGGTCTGGTGACCCAGGAGATGGTATCAGAGAGGGGTCTCCCATCCACAGAGGCAATCACTAGGGGCTTCTCGAGTAGAGTAACAGGCAGCTGGTACTTGTCCACAGTGGCCTGCTGGATGAAATTGCCTGCTGCTCCAGAATCGAGGTATGCCTCAGCCGTGAAGCGCGTCTCTCCCGTAGACACTTGCACAGTCCACATAACCGGATCTGAGAGAGTCCCAGCACCTAGGGTGGCCTCTCCTACCAACCCTAGGCTTTGGAGTTTCCCGGCCTTTCTGGACAGGAGCGTAGGAGGTGTGTTCCCTCTCCGCAGTAAAAGCAGAGGCCCTTGGCGAGCCGCTCTGCTCGACGTTGTTCAGACTGTCGTACTCGGTCGATCTGCATGGGCTCGTGGACGGGAATCCCAGCTGTTGATGACTGAGGTACGGAGGGCTTCTGTGGAGGAGAAGAATGCCGTACCGGACGTCTCTCACGAGACAGCTCTTTGGAGCGCTCCTGAAAACGAATGTCCACTCGAGTTGCTAGGGCAATCAGGGCATCTAGGGTGGAGGGCACGTCACGACCCGCCAACTCATCTTTGATGCGACTCGAGAGTCCCTCCCAGAAGGCGGCTGTTAGGGCCTCATTATTCCACCCGAGTTCTGAAGCCAAAGTGCGGAAACGGATGGCGTATTGGCCCACCGTCAGTGTTCCTTGACGTAATCGGAGAAGAGATGAAGCAGACGCAGAGGCGCGTCCCGGCTCGTCAAAGGTGCTGCGAAAGGCCTGCAGGAACTCTTGAAGATCCTTGGTCATAGGATCCTCCTTCTCCCACAACGGGTTCATCCACGCCAGTGCCTCGCCCTCCAGGTGAGACATGATGAAGGCGACCTTGGCTTGGTCGGAGGCAAACAGATGTGGCAGCTGCGTGAAATGGAGGGAGCATTGGTTTATAAACCCCCTGCAGGTCTTGGGATCTCCGGCGTACCGGGGTGGTGAGGCCAAACGCAGTCGGGAAGCATCCGAAGAGGCAGCCACGGGAGCGGGGGACGTGGCTTGACTAGTGGCGGCTTTGGATGTTGAAGACGTGACTGCCGCTTGTAGCGTGGTCAGGCGAGTGTCCACGGACGTCATAAAGTTCAGCATGCGGGTCTGGACTTCACGCTGGCGTTGGAGTTCCTCTTGCAAGGCCGCTAGTGCTGCAGCGGGATCCATGGCCTGATCTTACTGTCAGGGCCAGGCGGTCGGGCAGACCCAGGAGGTGGATCCACTGGGCCGAACTCTAAGATGGTGGTAAGGAGTCCGGTAGCTGAAGCACTATGGGCAGTAGAACAGTCCGTGCCAGTGAGTGTAACGAAGGAGTCCCTGGGACCGCGGAGTCACAGATGGTAGTCCGGGTGACGTAGCTCAGGTTCGGAAGCCGAGGTGATGTCAGGCGGGGTCCGGAACCTTTGGAGCGAGATGACGGGTCACCGCAGGGATCCGAGATGGTAAGGACTGTCAGATGGCAGACGGACAGCGTGCGGGGTTCGGGATTCAGCAGGACCGGATGGCGAGGCAGGATCAGCTCTAGAAGAGAGATACGTGAGTATGGCAAGACGACACAAGGAGACCTGACTCCTAGCTTGGAAAACACGAAGATCAGGCCCCGCCCTCTTGGACAATACACCCCTATATACCCTGTACCTGTTCAGCCTCATTTCCTGTTAATGGACGCTGGCCCTTTAAGAAAGGGTCAGTGACCGCGCGCGCGCCCTAATGCGCATGCGCGCAGCCCGGGTGCCAGAAGCCAGGGAAGGAGGCTGAGAAGAGGACGCAGGGGAGCCGGCCAGGGCCTGGGAGGCCGTCGGGCGCCGCGATCGGAGACCAGGGGGCCTGGGAAGGACGGGCACCGGAGCCAAGGACCCGGGGAGCGTGGCAGGTGAGCCGGGGAGCGGGGCTGAGGACCCGGGGAGCGGAGCGGAGGACCCGGGGAGGGGAGCCAAGGACCCGGGGAGCGTGACAGATTTGCACGAGTGGGACACTAATGGAAGTCCAACAGCCACTTTTAGGATGCCACTAAGTTTACTCAGTGTTTGCTAGTATAATGGCTTAGTAACAATAAGTTTGAGAGTGCAATGCAGAGATGCTGCACAAAGATTTGCACCAGTGGGACACTAATGGAAGTCCAACAGCCACTTTTAGGATGCCACTAAGTTTCCTCAGTGTTTGCTAGTATAATGGATTAGTAACAATGAGTTTGAGTGTGCAATGCAGAGGGGCTGCTCATAGATTTGCACCAGTGGGACACTAATGGAAGTCCAACAGCCACTTTTAGGATGCCACTAAGTTTCCTCAGTGTTTGCCAGTATAATGGCTTAGTAACAATAAGTTTGAGTGTGCAATGCAGAGGTGCTGCACAAAGATTTGCACCAGTGGGACACTAATGGAAGTCCAACAGCCACGTTTAGGATGCCACTAAGTTTCCTCAGTGTTTGCTAGTATAATGGCTTAGTAACAATGAGTTTGAGGGTGCAATGAAGAGGGGCTGCACATAGATTTGCACCAGTGGGACACTAATGGAAGTCCAACAGCCACTTTTAGGATTCCACTAAGTTTCCTCAGTGTTTGCTAGTATAATGGCTTAGTAACAATGAGTTTGAATGTGCAATGCAGAGGTGCTGCACATAGATTTGCATCAGTGGGACACTAATGGAAGTCCAACAGCCACTTTTAGGATGCCACTAAGTTTCCTCAGTGTTTGCTAGTATAATGGCTTAGTAACAATGAGTTTGAGTGTGCAATGCAGAGGGGCTGCACATAGATTTGCACCAGTGGGACACTAATGGAAGTCCAACAGCCACTTTTAGGATGCCACTAAGTTTTCTCAGTGTTTGCTAGTATAATGGCTTAGTAACAATAAGTTTGAGTGTGCAATGCAGAGGTGCTGCACAAAGATTTGCACCAGTGGGACACTAATGGAAGTCCAACAGCCACTTTTAGGATGCCACTAAGTTTCCTCAGTGTTTGCTAGTATAATGGCTTAGTAACAATGAGTTTGAGTGTGCAATGCAGAGGTGCTGCACATAGATTTGCACCAGTGGGACACTAATGGAAGTCCAACAGCCACTTTTAGGATGCCACTAAGTTTACTCAGTGTTTGCTAGTATATTGGCTAAGTAACAATGAGTTTGAGTGTGAAATGCAGAGGTGCTGCACATAGATTTGCACCAGTGGGACACTAATGGAGGTCCAACAGCCACATTTAGGATGCCACTAAGTTTACTCAGTGTTTGCAAGTATAATGGCTTAGTAACAATGAGTTTAAGTCTGCAATGCAGAGGTGCTGCACATAGATTTGCACCAGTGGGGCACTAATGGAAGTCCAACAGCCACTTTTAGGATGCCACTAAGTTTACTCAGTGTTTGCTAGTATAATGGCTTAGTAATAATGAGTTTGAGGGTGCAATGCAGAGGTGCTGCACATAGATTTCCACCAGTGGGACACTAATGGAAGTCCAACAGCCACTTTTAGGATGCCACTAAGTTTCCTCAGTGTTTGCTAGTATAATGGCTTAGTAACAATGAGTTTGAGTGTGCAATGCAGAGGTGCTGCACATAGATTTGCACCAGTGGGACACTAATGGAAGTCCAACAGCCACTTTTAGGATTCCACTAGGTTTCTTCAGTGTTTGCTAGTATAATGGCTTAGTAACAATGAGTTTGAGTGTGCAATGCAGAGGTGCTGCACATAGATTTGCATCAGTGGGACACCAATGGAAGTCCAACAGCCACTTTTAGGATGCCACTAAGTTTACTCAGTGTTTGCTATTATAATGGCTTAGTAACAATGAGTTTGAGTGTGTAATGCAGAGGTGCTGCACATAGATTTGCACCAGTGGGACACTAATGGAAGTCCAACAGTCACTTTTAGGATGCCACTAAGTTTACTCAGTGTTTGCTATTATAATGGCTTAGTAACAATGAGTTTGAGTGTGTAATGCAGAGGTGCTGCACATAGATTTGCACCAGTGGGACACTAATGGAAGTCCAACAGCCACTTTTAGGATGCCACTAAGTTTACTCAGTGTTTGCTAGTATAAAGGCTTAGTAACAATGAGTTTGAGTGTGCAATGCAGAGGTGCTGCACATAGATTTGCACCAGTGGGACACTAATGGAAGTCCAACAGCCACTTTTAGGATGCCACTAAGTTTCCTCAGTGTTTGCTAGTATAATGGCTTAGTAACAATAAGTTTGAGTGTGCAATGCAGAGGTGCTGCACAAAGATTTGCACCAGTGGGA
This sequence comes from Anomaloglossus baeobatrachus, assembly GCF_048569485.1. Taxonomy (NCBI): domain Eukaryota; kingdom Metazoa; phylum Chordata; class Amphibia; order Anura; family Aromobatidae; genus Anomaloglossus; species Anomaloglossus baeobatrachus. The sequence goes on along the minus strand of NW_027445184.1, from coordinate 301,354 downwards.
CACTAATCAAAGTCCAACAGCCACTTTTAGGATGCCACTAAGTTTCCTCAGTGTTTGCTAGTATAATGGCTTAGTAACAATAAGTTTGAGTGTGCAATGCAGAGGTGCTGCACATACATTTGCACCAGTGGGACACTAATGGAAGTCCAACAGCCACTTTTAGGATGCCACTAAGTTTACTCAGTGTTTGCTAGTATAAAGGCTTAGTAACAATGAGTTTGAGTGTGCAATGCAGAGGTGCTGCACATAGATTTGCACCAGTGGGACACTATTGGAAGTCCTACAGCCACTTTTAAGATGCCACTAAGTTTACTCAGTGTTTGCTAGAAAATGGCTTAGTAACAATAAGTTTCAGTGTGCAATGCAGAGGTGCTGCACATAGATTTGCACCAGTGGGACACTAATGGAAGTCCAACAGCCATTTTTAGGATGCCACTAAGTTTCCTCAGTGTTTGCTAGTATAATGGCTTAGTAACAATGAGTTTGAGTGTGCAATGCAGAGGTGCTGCACATAGATTTGCACCAGTGGGACACTAATGGAAGTCTAACAGCCACTTTTAGGATGCCACTAAGTTTACTCAGTGTTTGCTAGTATAATGGCTTAGTAACAATGAGTTTGAGTGTGCAATGCAGAGGTGCTGCACATAGATTTGCACAAGTGGGACACTAATGGAAGTCTAACAGTCACTTTTAGGATGCCACTAAGTTTACTCAGTGTTTGCTATTATAAGTTCTGAGTAACAATGAGTTTGAGTGTGCAATGCAGAGGTGCTGCACATAGATTTGCACCAGTGGGACACTAATGGAAGTCCAACAGCCACTTTTAGGATGCCACTAAGTTTACTCAGTGTTTGCTAGTATAATGGCTTAGTAACAATAAGTTTGAGAGTGCAATGCAGAGGTGCTGCACAAAGATTTGCACCAGTGGGACACTAATGGAAGTCCAACAGCCACTTTTAGGATGCCACTAAGTTTCCTCAGTGTTTGCTAGTATAATGGCTTAGTAACAATGAGTTTGAGTGTGCAATGCAGAGGAGCTGCACATAGATTTGCACCAGTGGGACACTAATGGAAGTCCAACAGCCACTTTTAGGATGCCACTAAGTTTCCTCAGTGTTTGCTAGTATAATGGCTTAGTAACAATAAGTTTGAGTGTGCAATGCAGAGGTGCTGCACAAAGATTTGCACCAGTGGGACACTAATGGAAGTCCAACAGCCACGTTTAGGATGCCACTAAGTTTCCTCAGTGTTTGCTAGTATAATGGCTTAGTAACAATGAGTTTGAGTGTGCAATGAAGAGGGGCTGCACATAGATTTGCACCAGTGGGACACTAATGGAAGTCCAACAGCCACTTTTAGGATGCCACTAAGTTTCCTCAGTGTTTGCTAGTATAATGGCTTAGTAACAATGAGTTTGAGTGTGTAATGCAGAGGTGCTGCACATAGATTTGCATCAGTGGGACACTAATGGAAGTCCAACAGCCACTTTTAGGATGCCACTAAGTTTCCTCAGTGTTTGCTAGTATAATGGCTTAGTAACAATGAGTTTGAGTGTGCAATGCAGAGGGGCTGCACATAGATTTGCACCAGTGGGACACTAATGGAAGTCCAACAGCCACTTTTAGGATGCCACTAAGTTTCCTCAGTGTTTGCTAGTATAATGGCTTAGTAACAATGAGCTTGAGTGTGCAATGCAGAGGTGCTGCACATAGATTTGCACCAGTGGGACACTAATGGAAGTCCAACAGCCACTTTTAGGATGCCACTAAGTTTCCTCAGTGTTTGCTAGTATAATGGCTTAGTAACAATGAGTTTGAGTGTGCAATGCAGAGGTGCTGCACATAGATTTGCACCAGTGGGACACTAATGGAAGTCCAACAGCCACTTTTAGGATGCCACTAAGTTTACTCAGTGTTTGCTAGTATAATGGCTTAGTAACAATGAGTTTGAGTGTGAAATGCAGAGGTGCTGCACATAGATTTGCACCAGTGGGACACTAATGGAAGTCCAACAGCCACATTTAGGATGCCACTAAGTTTACTCAGTGTTTGCTAGTATAAAGGCTTAGTAACAATGAGTTTGAGTTTGCAATGCAGAGGTGCTGCACATAGATTTGCACCAGTGGGACACTATTGGAAGTCCTACAGCCACTTTTAAGATGCCACTAAGTTTACTCAGTGTTTGCTAGAAAATGGCTTAGTAACAATAAGTTTCAGTGTGCAATGTAGAGGTGCTGCACATAGATTTGCACCAGTGGGACACTAATGGAAGTCCAACAGCCATTTTTAGGATGCCACTAAGTTTCCTCAGTGTTTGCTAGTATAATGGCTTAGTAACAATGAGTTTGAGTGTGCAATGCAGAGGTGCTGCACATAGATTTGCACCAGTGGGACACTAATGGAAGTCTAACAGCCACTTTTAGGATGCCACTAAGTTTACTCAGTGTTTGCTAGTATAATGGCTTAGTAACAATGAGTTTGAGTGTGCAATGCAGAGGTGCTGCACATAGATTTGCACAAGTGGGACACTAATGGAAGTCCAACAGTCACTTTTAGGATGCCACTAAGTTTACTCAGTGTTTGCTATTATAAGTTCTGAGTAACAATGAATTTGAGTGTGCAATGCAGAGGTGCTGCACATAGATTTGCACCAGTGGGACACTAATGGAAGTCCAACAGCCACTTTTAGGATGCCACTAAGTTTCCTCAGTGTTTGCTAGTATAATGGCTTAGTAACAATAAGTTTGAGAGTGCAATGCAGAGGTGCTGCACAAAGATTTGCACCAGTGGGACACTAATGGAAGTCCAACAGCCACTTTTAGGATGCCACTAAGTTTCCTCAGTGTTTGCTAGTATAATGGCTTAGTAACAATGAGTTTGAGTGTGCAATGCAGAGGGGCTGCACATAGATTTGCACCAGTGGGACACTAATGGAAGTCCAACAGCCACTTTTAGGATGCCACTAAGTTTCCTCAGTGTTTGCTAGTATAATGGCTTAGTAACAATAAGTTTGAGTGTGCAATGCAGAGGTGCTGCACAAAGATTTGCACCAGTGGGACACTAATGGAAGTCCAACAGCCACGTTTGGGATGCCACTAAGTTTCCTCAGTGTTTGCTAGTATAATGGCTTAGTAACAATGAGTTTGAGTGTGCAATGAAGAGGGGATGCACATAGATTTGCACCAGTGGGACACTAATGGAAGTCCAACAGCCACTTTTAGGATGCCACTAAGTTTCCTCAGTGTTTGCTAGTATAATGGCTTAGTAACAATGAGTTTGAGTGTGTAATGCAGAGGTGCTGCACATAGATTTGCATCAGTGGGACACTAATGGAAGTCCAACAGCCACTTTTAGGATGCCACTAAGTTTCCTCAGTGTTTGCTAGTATAATGGCTTAGTAACAATGAGTTTGAGTGTGCAATGCAGAGGGGCTGCACATAGATTTGCACCAGTGGGACACTAATGGAAGTCCAACAGCCACTTTTAGGATGCCACTAAGTTTCCTCAGTGTTTGCTAGTATAAAGGCTTAGTAACAATGAGTTTGAGTGTGCAATGCAGAGGTGCTGCACATAGATTTGCACCAGTGGGACACTAATGGAAGTCCAACAGCCACTTTTAGGATGCCACTAAGTTTCCTCAGTGTTTGCTAGTATAATGGCTTAGTAACAATGAGTTTGAGTGTGCAATGCAGAGGTGCTGCACATAGATTTGCACCAGTGGGACACTAATGGAAGTCCAACAGCCACTTTTAGGATGCCACTAAGTTTCCTCAGTGTTTGCTAGTATAATGGCTTAGTAACAATGAGTTTGAGTGTGAAATGCAGAGGTGCTGCACATAGATTTGCACCAGTGGGACACTAATGGAAGTCCAACAGCCACATTTAGGATGCCACTAAGTTTACTCAGTGTTTGCAAGTATAATGGCTTAGTAACAATGAGTTTAAGTCTGCAATGCAGAGGTGCTGCACATAGATTTGCACCAGTGGGGCACTAATGGAAGTCCAACAGCCACTTTTAGGATGCCACTAAGTTTACTCAGTGTTTGCTAGTATAATGGCTTAGTAATAATGAGTTTGAGGGTGCAATGCAGAGGTGCTGCACATAGATTTCCACCAGTGGGACACTAATGGAAGTCCAACAGCCACTTTTAGGATGCCACTAAGTTTCCTCAGTGTTTGCTAGTATAATGGCTTAGTAACAATGAGTTTGAGTGTGCAATGCAGAGGTGCTGCACATAGATTTGCACCAGTGGGACACTAATGGAAGTCCAACAGCCACTTTTAGGATTCCACTAGGTTTCTTCAGTGTTTGCTAGTATAATGGCTTAGTAACAATGAGTTTGAGTGTGCAATGCAGAGGTGCTGCACATAGATTTGCATCAGTGGGACACCAATGGAAGTCCAACAGCCACTTTTAGGATGCCACTAAGTTTACTCAGTGTTTGCTATTATAATGGCTTAGTAACAATGAGTTTGAGTGTGTAATGCAGAGGTGCTGCACATAGATTTGCACCAGTGGGACACTAATGGAAGTCCAACAGTCACTTTTAGGATGCCACTAAGTTTACTCAGTGTTTGCTATTATAATGGCTTAGTAACAATGAGTTTGAGTGTGTAATGCAGAGGTGCTGCACATAGATTTGCACCAGTGGGACACTAATGGAAGTCCAACAGCCACTTTTAGGATGCCACTAAGTTTACTCAGTGTTTGCTAGTATAAAGGCTTAGTAACAATGAGTTTGAGTGTGCAATGCAGAGGTGCTGCACATAGATTTGCACCAGTGGGACACTAATGGAAGTCCAACAGCCACTTTTAGGATGCCACTAAGTTTCCTCAGTGTTTGCTAGTATAATGGCTTAGTAACAATAAGTTTGAGTGTGCAATGCAGAGGTGCTGCACAAAGATTTGCACCAGTGGGACACTAATCAAAGTCCAACAGCCACTTTTAGGATGCCACTAAGTTTCCTCAGTGTTTGCTAGTATAATGGCTTAGTAACAATAAGTTTGAGTGTGCAATGCAGAGGTGCTGCACATACATTTGCACCAGTGGGACACTAATGGAAGTCCAACAGCCACTTTTAGGATGCCACTAAGTTTACTCAGTGTTTGCTAGTATAAAGGCTTAGTAACAATGAGTTTGAGTGTGCAATGCAGAGGTGCTGCACATAGATTTGCACCAGTGGGACACTATTGGAAGTCCTACAGCCACTTTTAAGATGCCACTAAGTTTACTCAGTGTTTGCTAGAAAATGGCTTAGTAACAATAAGTTTCAGTGTGCAATGCAGAGGTGCTGCACATAGATTTGCACCAGTGGGACACTAATGGAAGTCCAACAGCCATTTTTAGGATGCCACTAAGTTTCCTCAGTGTTTGCTAGTATAATGGCTTAGTAACAATGAGTTTGAGTGTGCAATGCAGAGGTGCTGCACATAGATTTGCACCAGTGGGACACTAATGGAAGTCTAACAGCCACTTTTAGGATGCCACTAAGTTTACTCAGTGTTTGCTAGTATAATGGCTTAGTAACAATGAGTTTGAGTGTGCAATGCAGAGGTGCTGCACATAGATTTGCACAAGTGGGACACTAATGGAAGTCTAACAGTCACTTTTAGGATGCCACTAAGTTTACTCAGTGTTTGCTATTATAAGTTCTGAGTAACAATGAGTTTGAGTGTGCAATGCAGAGGTGCTGCACATAGATTTGCACCAGTGGGACACTAATGTAAGTCCAACAGCCACTTTTAGGATGCCACTAAGTTTACTCAGTGTTTGCTAGTATAATGGCTTAGTAACAATAAGTTTGAGAGTGCAATGCAGAGGTGCTGCACAAAGATTTGCACCAGTGGGACACTAATGGAAGTCCAACAGCCACTTTTAGGATGCCACTAAGTTTCCTCAGTGTTTGCTAGTATAATGGCTTAGTAACAATGAGTTTGAGTGTGCAATGCAGAGGGGCTGCACATAGATTTGCACCAGTGGGACACTAATGGAAGTCCAACAGCCACTTTTAGGATGCCACTAAGTTTCCTCAGTGTTTGCTAGTATAATGGCTTAGTAACAATAAGTTTGAGTGTGCAATGCAGAGGTGCTGCACAAAGATTTGCACCAGTGGGACACTAATGGAAGTCCAACAGCCACGTTTAGGATGCCACTAAGTTTCCTCAGTGTTTGCTAGTATAATGGCTTAGTAACAATGAGTTTGAGTGTGCAATGAAGAGGGGCTGCACATAGATTTGCACCAGTGGGACACTAATGGAAGTCCAACAGCCACTTTTAGGATGCCACTAAGTTTCCTCAGTGTTTGCTAGTATAATGGCTTAGTAACAATGAGTTTGAGTGTGTAATGCAGAGGTGCTGCACATAGATTTGCATCAGTGGGACACTAATGGAAGTCCAACAGCCACTTTTAGGATGCCACTAAGTTTCCTCAGTGTTTGCTAGTATAATGGCTTAGTAACAATGAGTTTGAGTGTGCAATGCAGAGGGGCTGCACATAGATTTGCACCAGTGGGACACTAATGGAAGTCCAACAGCCACTTTTAGGATGCCACTAAGTTTCCTCAGTGTTTGCTAGTATAAAGGCTTAGTAACAATGAGCTTGAGTGTGCAATGCAGAGGTGCTGCACATAGATTTGCACCAGTGGGACACTAATGGAAGTCCAACAGCCACTTTTAGGATGCCACTAAGTTTCCTCAGTGTTTGCTAGTATAATGGCTTAGTAACAATGAGTTTGAGTGTGCAATGCAGAGGTGCTGCACATAGATTTGCACCAGTGGGACACTAATGGAAGTCCAACAGCCACTTTTAGGATGCCACTAAGTTTACTCAGTGTTTGCTAGTATAATGGCTTAGTAACAATGAGTTTGAGTGTGAAATGCAGAGGTGCTGCACATAGATTTGCACCAGTGGGACACTAATGGAAGTCCAACAGCCACATTTAGGATGCCACTAAGTTTACTCAGTGTTTGCAAGTATAATGGCTTAGTAACAATGAGTTTAAGTCTGCAATGCAGAGGTGCTGCACATAGATTTGCACCAGTGGGACACTAATGGAAGTCCAACAGCCACTTTTAGGATGCCACTAAGTTTCCTCAGTGTTTGCTAGTATAATGGCTTAGTAACAATAAGTTTGAGTGTGCAATGCAGAGGTGCTGCACAAAGATTTGCACCAGTGGGACACTAATCAAAGTCCAACAGCCACTTTTAGGATGCCACTAAGTTTCCTCAGTGTTTGCTAGTATAATGGCTTAGTAACAATAAGTTTGAGTGTGCAATGCAGAGGTGCTGCACATAGATTTGCACCAGTGGAACACTAATGGAAGTCCAACAGCCACTTTTAGGATGCCACTAAGTTTACTCAGTGTTTGCTAGTATAAAGGCTTAGTAACAATGAGTTTGAGTTTGCAATGCAGAGGTGCTGCACATAGATTTGCACCAGTGGGACACTATTGGAAGTCCTACAGCCACTTTTAAGATGCCACTAAGTTTACTCAGTGTTTGCTAGAAAATGGCTTAGTAACAATAAGTTTCAGTGTGCAATGTAGAGGTGCTGCACATAGATTTGCACCAGTGGGACACTAATGGAAGTCCAACAGCCATTTTTAGGATGCCACTAAGTTTCCTCAATGTTTGCTAGTATAATGGCTTAGTAACAATGAGTTTGAGTGTGCAATGCAGAGGTGCTGCACATAGATTTGCACAAGTGGGACACTAATGGAAGTCCAACAGTCACTTTTAGGATGCCACTAAGTTTACTCAGTGTTTGCTATTATAAGTTCTGAGTAACAGTGAATTTGAGTGTGCAATGCAGAGGTGCTGCACATAGATTTGCACCAGTGGGACACTAATGGAAGTCCAACAGCCACTTTTAGGATGCCACTAAGTTTCCTCAGTGTTTGCTAGTATAATGGCTTAGTAACAATAAGTTTGAGAGTGCAATGCAGAGGTGCTGCACAAAGATTTGCACCAGTGGGACACTAATGGAAGTCCAACAGCCACTTTTAGGATGCCACTAAGTTTCCTCAGTGTTTGCTAGTATAATGGCTTAGTAACAATGAGTTTGAGTGTGCAATGCAGAGGGGCTGCACATAGATTTGCACCAGTGGGACACTAATGGAAGTCCAACAGCCACTTTTAGGATGCCACTAAGTTTCCTCAGTGTTTGCTAGTATAATGGCTTAGTAACAATAAGTTTGAGTGTGCAATGCAGAGGTGCTGCACAAAGATTTGCACCAGTGGGACACTAATGGAAGTCCAACAGCCACGTTTGGGATGCCACTAAGTTTCCTCAGTGTTTGCTAGTATAATGGCTTAGTAACAATGAGTTTGAGTGTGCAATGAAGAGGGGATGCACATAGATTTGCACCAGTGGGACACTAATGGAAGTCCAACAGCCACTTTTAGGATGCCACTAAGTTTCCTCAGTGTTTGCTAGTATAATGGCTTAGTAACAATGAAATTGAGTGTGTAATGCAGAGGTGCTGCACATAGATTTGCATCAGTGGGACACTAATGGAAGTCCAACAGCCACTTTTAGGATGCCACTAAGTTTCCTCAGTGTTTGCTAGTATAATGGCTTAGTAACAATGAGTTTGAGTGTGCAATGCAGAGGGGCTGCACATAGATTTGCACCAGTGGGACACTAATGGAAGTCCAACAGCCACTTTTAGGATGCCACTAAGTTTCCTCAGTGTTTGCTAGTATAAAGGCTTAGTAACAATGAGTTTGAGTGTGCAATGCAGAGGTGCTGCACATAGATTTGCACCAGTGGGACACTAATGGAAGTCCAACAGCCACTTTTAGGATGCCACTAAGTTTCCTCAGTGTTTGCTAGTATAATGGCTTAGTAACAATGAGTTTGAGTGTGCAATGCAGAGGTGCTGCACATAGATTTGCACCAGTGGGACACTAATGGAAGTCCAACAGCCACTTTTAGGATGCCACTAAGTTTCCTCAGTGTTTGCTAGTATAATGGCTTAGTAACATTGAGTTTGAGTGTGAAATGCAGAGGTGCTGCACATAGATTTGCACCAGTGGGACACTAATGGAAGTCCAACAGCCACATTTAGGATGCCACTAAGTTTACTCAGTGTTTGCAAGTATAATGGCTTAGTAACAATGAGTTTAAGTCTGCAATGCAGAGGTGCTGCACATAGATTTGCACCAGTGGGGCACTAATGGAAGTCCAACAGCCACTTTTAGGATGCCACTAAGTTTCCTCAGTGTTTGCTAGTATAAAGGCTTAGTAACAATGAGTTTGAGTGTGCAATGCAGAGGTGCTGCACATAGATTTGCACCAGTGGGACACTAATGGAAGTCCAACAGCCACTTTTAGGATGCCACTAAGTTTCCTCAGTGTTTGCTAGTATAATGGCTTAGTAACAATGAGTTTGAGTGTGCAATGCAGAGGTGCTGCACATAGATTTGCATCAGTGGGACACTAATGGAAGTCCAACAGCCACTTTTAGGATGCCACTAAGTTTCCTCAGTGTTTGCTAGTATAATGGCTTAGTAACAATAAGTTTGAGTGTGCAATGCAGAGGTGCTGCACAAAGATTTGCACCAGTGGGACACTAATGGAAGTCCAACAGCCACGTTTAGGATGCCACTAAGTTTCCTCAGTGTTTGCTAGTATAATGGCTTAGTAACAATGAGTTTGAGTGTGCAATGAAGAGGGGCTGCACATAGATTTGCACCAGTGGGACACTAATGGAAGTCCAACAGCCACTTTTAGGATGCCACTAAGTTTCCTCAGTGTTTGCTAGTATAATGGCTTAGTAACAATGAGTTTGAGTGTGCAATGCACATAGATTTGCATCAGTGGGACACTAATGGAAGTCCAACAGCCACTTTTAGGATGCCACTAAGTTTCCTCAGTGTTTGCTAGTATAATGGCTTAGTAACAATGAGTTTGAGAGTGCAATGCAGAGGGGCTGCACATAGATTTGCACCAGTGGGACACTAATGGAAGTCCAACAGCCACTTTTAGGATGCCACTAAGTTTCCTCAGTGTTTGCTAGTATAAAGGCTTAGTAACAATGAGTTTGAGTGTGCAATGCAGAGGTGCTGCACATAGATTTGCACCAGTGGGACACTAATGGAAGTCCAACAGCCACTTTTAGGATGCCACTAAGTTTCCTCAGTGTTTGCTAGTATAATGGCTTAGTAACAATGAGTTTGAGTGTGCAATGCAGAGGTGCTGCACATAGATTTGCATCAGTGGGACACTAATGGAAGTCCAACAGCCACTTTTAGGATGCCACTAAGTTTCCTCAGTGTTTGCTAGTATAATGGCTTAGTAACAATGAGTTTGAGTGTGCAATGCAGAGGGGCTGCACATAGATTTGCACCAGTGGGACACTAATGGAAGTCCAACAGCCACTTTTAGGATGCCACTAAGTTTCCTCAGTGTTTGCTAGTATAAAGGCTTAGTAACAATGAGTTTGAGTGTGCAATGCAGAGGTGCTGCACATAGATTTGCACCAGTGGGACACTAATGGAAGTCCAACAGCCACTTTTAGGATGCCACTAAGTTTCCTCAGTGTTTGCTAGTATAATGGCTTAGTAACAATGAGTTTGAGTGTGCAATGCAGAGGTGCTGCACATAGATTTGCATCAGTGGGACACTAATGGAAGTCCAACTGCCACTTTTAGGATGCCACTAAGTTTCCTCAGTGTTTGCTAGTATAATGGCTTAATAACAATGAGTTTGAGTGTGCAATGCAGAGGGGCTGCACATAGATTTGCACCAGTGGGACACTAATGGAAGTCCAACAGCCACTTTTAAGATGCCACTAAGTTTCCTCAGTGTTTGCTAGTATAAAGGCTTAGTAACAATGAGTTTGAGTGTGCAATGCAGAGGTGCTGCACATAGATTTGCACCAGTGGGACACTAATGGAAGTCCAACAGCCACTTTTAGGATGCCACTAAGTTTCCTCAGTGTTTGCTAGTATAATGGCTTAGTAACAATGAGTTTGAGTGTGAAATGCAGAGGTGCTGCACATAGATTTGCACCAGTGGGACACTAATGGAAGTTCAACAGCCACATTTAGGATGCCACTAAGTTTACTCAGTGTTTGCAAGTATAATGGCTTAGTAACAATGAGTTTAAGTCTGCAATGCAGAGGTGCTGCACATAGATTTGCACCAGTGGGGCACTAATGGAAGTCCAACAGCCACTTTTAGGATGCCACTAAGTTTCCTCAGTGTTTGCTAGTATAAAGGCTTAGTAACAATGAGTTTGAGTGTGCAATGCAGAGGTGCTGCACATAGATTTGCACCAGTGGGACACTAATGGAAGTCCAACAGCCACTTTTAGGATGCCACTAAGTTTCCTCAGTGTTTGCTAGTATAAAGGCTTAGTAACAATGAGTTTGAGTGTGCAATGCAGAGGTGCTGCACATAGATTTGCACCAGTGGGACACTAATGGAAGTCCAACAGCCACTTTTAGGATGCCACTAAGTTTCCTCAGTGTTTGCTAGTATAATGGCTTAGTAACAATGAGTTTGAGTGTGAAATGCAGAGGTGCTGCACATAGATTTGCACCAGTGGGACACTAATGGAAGTTCAACAGCCACATTTAGGATGCCACTAAGTTTACTCAGTGTTTGCAAGTATAATGGCTTAGTAACAATGAGTTTAAGTCTGCAATGCAGAGGTGCTGCACATAGATTTGCACCAGTGGGGCACTAATGGAAGTCCAACAGCCACTTTTAGGATGCCACTAAGTTTACTCAGTGTTTGCTAGTATAATGGCTTAGTAATAATGAGTTTGAGGGTGCAATGCAGAGGTGCTGCACATAGATTTCCACCAGTGGGACACTAATGGAAGTCCAACAGCCACTTTTAGGATGCCACTAAGTTTCCTCAGTGTTTGCTAGTATAATGGCTTAGTAACAATAAGTTTGAGTGTGCAATGCAGAGGTGCTGCACATAGATTTGCACCAGTGGGACACTAATGGAAGTCCAACAGCCACTTTTAGGATTCCACTAGGTTTCTTCAGTGTTTGCTAGTATAATGGCTTAGTAACAATGAGTTTGAGTGTGCAATGCAGAGGTGCTGCACATAGATTTGCATCAGTGGGACACTAATGGAAGTCCAACAGCCACTTTTAGGATGCCACTATGTTTCCTCAGTGTTTGCTAGTATAATGGCTTAGTAACAATGAGTTTGAGTGTGCAATGCAGAGGTGCTACACATAGATTTGCACCAGTGGGACACTATTGGAAGTCCAACAGCCACTTTTAGGATGCCACTATGTTTCCTCAGTGTTTGCTAGTATAATGGCTTAGTAACAATGAGTTTGATTGTGCAATGCAGAGGTGCTGCACATAGATTTGCACCAGTGGGACACTAATGGAAGTCTAACAGCCACTTTTAGGATGCCACTAAGTTTACTCAGTGTTTGCTAGTATAATGGCTTAGTAACAATGAGTTTGAGTGTGCAATGCAGAGGTGCTGCACATAGATTTGCACAAGTGGGACACTAATGGAAGTCCAACAGTCACTTTTAGGATGCCACTAAGTTTACTCAGTGTTTGCTATTATAATTGCTTAGTAACAATGAGTTTGAGTGTGCAATGCAGAGGTGCTGCACATAGATTTGCACCAGTGGGACACTAATGGAAGTCCAACAGCCACTTTTAGGATGCCACTAAGTTTACTCAGTGTTTGCTAGTATAATGGCTTAGTAACAATAAGTTTGAGAGTGCAATGCAGAGGTGCTGCACAAAGATTTGCACCAGTGGGACACTAATGGAAGTCCAACAGCCACTTTTAGGATGCCACTAAGTTTCCTCAGTGTTTGCTAGTATAATGGCTTAGTAACAATGAGTTTGAGTGTGCAATGCAGAGGGGCTGCACATAGATTTGCACCAGTGGGACACTAATGGAAGTCCAACAGCCACTTTTAGGATGCCACTAAGTTTCCTCAGTGTTTGCTAGTATAATGGCTTAGTAACAATAAGTTTGAGTGTGCAATGCAGAGGTGCTGCACAAAGATTTGCACCAGTGGGACACTAATGGAAGTCCAACAGCCACGTTTACGATGCCACTAAGTTTCCTCAGTGTTTGCTAGTATAATGGCTTAGTAACAATGAGTTTGAGTGTGCAATGCAGAGGGGCTGCACATAGATTTGCACCAGTGGGACACTAATGGAAGTCCAACAGCCACTTTTAGGATGCCACTAAGTTTCCTCAGTGTTTGCTAGTATAATGGCTTAGTAACAATGAGTTTGATTGTGCAATGCAGAGGTGCTGCACATAGATTTGCATCAGTGGGACACTAATGGAAGTCCAACAGCCACTTTTAGGATGCCACTAAGTTTCCTCAGTGTTTGCTAGTATAATGGCTTAGTAACAATGAGTTTGAGTGTGCAATGCAGAGGGGCTGCTCATAGATTTGCACCAGTGGGACACTAATGGAAGTCCAACAGCCACTTTTAGGATGCCACTAAGTTTCCTCAGTGTTTGCTAGTATAAAGGCTTAGTATCAATGAGTTTGAGTGTGCAATGCAGAGGTGCTGCACATAGATTTGCACCAGTGGGACACTAATGGAAGTCCAACAGCCACTTTTAGGATGCCACTAAGTTTTCTCAGTGTTTGCTAGTATAATGGCTTAGTAACAATAAGTTTGAGTGTGCAATGCAGAGGTGCTGCACAAAGATTTGCACCAGTGGGACACTAATGGAAGTCCAACAGCCACTTTTAGGATGCCACTAAGTTTCCTCAGTGTTTGCTAGTATAATGGCTTAGTAACAATGAGTTTGAGTGTGCAATGCAGAGGTGCTGCACAAAGATTTGCACCAGTGGGACACTAATGGAAGTCCAACAGCCACTTTTAGGATGCCACTAAGTTTCCTCAGTGTTTGCTAGTATAAAGGCTTAGTAACAATGAGTTTGAGTGTGCAATGCAGAGGTGCTGCACAAAGATTTGCACCAGTGGGACACTAATGGAAGTCCAACAGCCACTTTTAGGATGCCACTAAGTTTCCTCAGTGTTTGCTAGTATAATGGCTTAGTAACAATGAGTTTGAGTGTGCAATGCAGAGGTGCTGCACATAGATTTGCACCAGTGGGACACTAATGGAAGTCCAACAGCCACTTTTAGGATGCCACTAAGTTTCCTCAGTGTTTGCTAGTATAATGGCTTAGTAGCAATGAGTTTGAGTGTGAAATGCAGAGGTGCTGCACATAGATTTGCACCAGTGGGACACTAATGGAAGTCCAACAGCCACATTTAGGATGCCACTAAGTTTACTCAGTGTTTGCAAGTATAATGGCTTAGTAACAATGAGTTTAAGTCTGCAATGCAGAGGTGCTGCACATAGATTTGCACCAGTGGGACACTAATGGAAGTCCAACAGCCACTTTTAGGATGCCACTAAGTTTCCTCAGTGTTTGCTAGTATAAAGGCTTAGTAACAATGAGTTTGAGTGTGCAATGCAGAGGTGCTGCACATAGATTTTCACCAGTGGGACACTAATAGAAGTCCAACAGCCACTTTTAGGATGCCACTAAGTTTCCTCAGTGTTTGCTAGTATAATAGCTTAGTAACAATGAGTTTGAGTGTGCAATGCAGAGGTGCTACACATAGATTTGCACCAGTGGGACACTAATGGAAGTCCAACAGCCACTTTTAGGATGCCACTAAGTTTACTCAGTGTTTGCTAGTATAATGGCTTAGTAACAATGAGTTTGAGTGTGCAATGCAGAGGTACTGCATATAGATTTGCACCAGTGGGACACTAATGGAAGTCCAACAGCCACTGTTAGGATGCCACTAAGTTTCCTCAGTGTTTGCTAGTATAATGGCTTAGTAACAATGAGTTTGAGTGTGCAATGTAGAGTTGCTACACATAGATTTGCACCAGTGGGACACTATTGGAAGTCCAACAGCCACTTTTAGGATGCCACTAAGTTTACTCAGTGTTTGCTAGTATAATGGCTTAGTAACAATGAGTTTGAATGTGCAATGCAGAGGTGCTGCACATAGATTTGCACAAGTGGGACACTAATGGAAGTCCAACAGTCACTTTTAGGATGCCACTAAGTTTACTCAGTGTTTGCTATTATAATGGCTTAGTAACAATGAGTTTGAGTGTGCACTGCAGAGGTGCTGCACAAAGATTTGCACCAGTGGGACACTAATCAAAGTCCAACAGCCACTTTTAGGATGCCACTAAGTTTCCTCAGTGTTTGCTAGTATAATGGCTTAGTAACAATGAGTTTGAGTGTGCAATGCAGAGGGGCTGCACATAGATTTGCACCAGTGGGACACTAATGGAAGTCCAACAGCCACTTTTAGGATGCCACTAAGTTTCCTCAGTGTTTGCTAGTATAATAGCTTAGTAACAATGAGTTTGAGTGTGCAATGCAGAGGTGCTGCACATAGATTTGCACCAGTGGGACACTAATGGAAGTCCAACAGCCACTTTTAGGATGCCACTAAGTTTACTCAGTGTTTGCTAGTATAAAGGCTTAGTAACAATGAGTTTGAGTGTGCAATGCAGAGGTGCTGCACATAGATTTGCACCAGTGGGACACTAATGGAAGTCCAACAGCCACTTTTAGGATGCCACTAAGTTTACTCAGTGTTTGCTAGTATAATGGCTTAGTAACAATGAGTTTGAGTGTGCAATGCAGAGGTGCTGCACGTTGGTTTGCACCAGTGGGACACTAATGGAAATCCAACAGCCATTTTTCGGATGCCACTAAGTTTCCTCAGTGTTTGCTAGTATAATGGCTTAGTAACAATAAGTTTAAGTGTGCAATGCAGAGGTGCTGCACAAAGATTTGCACCAGTGGGACACTAATGATAGTCCAACAGCCACTTTTAGGATGCCACTAAGTTTCCTCAGTGTTTGCTAGTATAATGGCTTAGTAACAATAAGTTTGAGTGTGCAATGCAGAGGTGCTGCACAAAGATTTGCACCAGTGGGACACTAATGGAAGTCCAACAGCCACTTTTAGGATGCCACTAAGTTTCCTCAGTGTTTGCTCGTATAATGACTTTGTAACAATAAGTTTGAGTGTGCAATGCAGAGGTGCTGCACATAGATTTGCACCAGTATGACACTAATGGAAGTCCAACAGCCATTTTTAGGATGCCACTAATTTTCCTCAGTGTTTGCTAGTATAATGGCTTAGTAACAATGAGTTTGAGTGTGCAATGCAGATGTGCTGCACATAGATTTGCACCAGTGGGACACTAATAGAAGTCCAACAGCCACTTTTAGGATGCCACTAAGTTTCCTCAGTGTTTGCTAGTATAATGGCTTAGTAGCAATGAGTTTGAGTGTGCAATGCAGAGGTGCTGCACGTTGGTTTGCACCAGTGGGACACTAATGGAAGTCCAACAGCCACTTTTCGGATGCCACTAAGTTTCCTCAGTGTTTGCTAGTATAATGGCTTAGTAACAATAAGTTTGAGTGTGCAATGCAGAGGTTCTGCACAAAGATTTGCACCAGTGGGACACTAATGGAAGTCCAACAGCCACTTTTAGGATGCCACTAAGTTTCCTCAGTGTTTGCTAGTATAAAGGCTTAGTAACAATGAGTTTGAGTGTGCAATGCAGAGGTGCTGCACATAGATTTTCACCAGTGGGACACTAATAGAAGTCCAACAGCCACTTTTAGGATGCCACTAAGTTTCCTCAGTGTTTGCTAGTATAATGGCTTAGTAACAATGAGTTTGAGTGTGCAATGCAGAGGTGCTACACATAGATTTGCACCAGTGGGACACTAATGGAAGTCCAACAGCCACTTTTAGGATGCCACTAAGTTTACTCAGTGTTTGCTAGTATAATGGCTTAGTAACAATGAGTTTGAGTGTGCAATGCAGAGGTACTGCATATAGATTTGCACCAGTGGGACACTAATGGAAGTCCAACAGCCACTGTTAGGATGCCACTAAGTTTCCTCAGTGTTTGCTAGTATAATGACTTAGTAACAATGAGTTTGAGTGTGCAATGTAGAGGAGCTGCACATAGATTTGCACCAGTGGGACACTAATGGAAGTCCAACAGCCACTTTTAGGATTCCACTAAGTTTACTCAGTGTTTGCTAGTATAATGGCTTAGTAACAATGAGTTTGAGTGTGCAATGCAGAGGTGCTGCACATAGATTTGCACCAGAGGGACACTAATGGAAGTCCAACAGCCACTTTCAGGATGCCACTAAGTTTCCTCAGTGTTTGCTAGTATAATGGCTTAGTAACAATGAGTTTGAGTGTGCAATGCAGAGGTGCTACACATAGATTTGCACCAGTGGGACACTAATGGAAGTCCAACAGCCACTTTTAGGATGCCACTAAGTTTACTCAGTGTTTGCTAGTATAATGGCTTAGTAACAATGAGTTTGAGTGTGCAATGCACCAGGTGCTGCACATAGATTTGCACCAGTGGGACACTAATGGAAGTCAAACAGCCACTTTTAGGATTCCACTAGGTTTCTTCAGTGTTTGCTAGTATAATGGCTTAGTAACAATGAGTTTGAGTGTGCAATGCAGAGGTGCTGCACATAGATTTGCACCAGTGGGACACTAATAGAAGTCCAACAGCCACTTTTAGGATGCCACTAAGTTTCCTCAGTGTTTGCTAGTATAATGGCTTAGTAACAATGAGTTTGAGTGTGCAATGCAGAGGTGCTGCACGTAGGTTTGCACCAGTGGGACACTAATGGAAGTCCAACAGCCACTTTTAGGATGCGACTAAGTTTCCTCAGTGTTTGCCAGTATAATGGCGTAGTAACAATGAGTTTGAGTGTGCAATGCAGAGGTGCTGCACATAGAATTGCACCAGTGGGACACTAATGGAAGTCCAACAGCCACTTTTAGGATGCCACTAAGTTTCCTCAGTGTTTGCTAGTATAATGGCTTAGTAACAATAAGTTTGAGTGTGCAATGCAGAGGTGCTCCACAAAGATTTGCACCAGTGGGACACTAATGGAAGTCCAACAGCCACTTTTAGGATGCCACTAAGTTTGCTCAGTGTTTGCCAGTATAATGGCTTAGTAACAATGAGTTTGAGTGTGCAATGCAGAGGTGCTACACATAGATTTGCACCAGTGGGACACTAATGGAAGTCCAACAGCCACTTTTAGGATGCCACTAAGTTTACTCAGTGTTTGCTAGTATAATGGCTTAGTAACAATGAGTTTGATTTTGCAATGCAGAGGTACTGCATATAGATTTGCACCAGTGGGACACTAATGGAAGTCCAACAGCCACTGTTAGGATGCCACTAAGTTTCCTCAGTGTTTGCTAGTATAATGGCTTAGTAACAATGAGTTTGAGTGTGCAATGTAGAGGAGCTGCACATAGATTTGCACCAGTGGGACACTAATGGAAGTCCAACAGCCACTTTTAGGATTCCACTAAGTTTACTCAGTGTTTGCTAGTATAATGGCTTAGTAACAATGAGTTTGAGTGTGCAATGCAGAGGTGCTGCACATAGATTTGCACCAGAGGGACACTAATGGAAGTCCAACAGCCACTTTCAGGATGCCACTAAGTTTCCTCAGTGTTTGCTAGTATAATGGCTTAGTAACAATGAGTTTGAGTGTGCAATGCAGAGGTGCTACACATAGATTTGCACCAGTGGGACACTAATGGAAGTCCAACAGCCACTTTTAGGATGCCACTAGGTTTACTCAGTGTTTGCTAGTATAATGGCTTAGTAACAATGAGTTTGAGTGTGCAATGCACCAGGTGCTGCACATAGATTTGCACCAGTGGGACACTAATGGAAGTCAAACAGCCACTTTTAGGATTCCACTAGGTTTCTTCAGTGTTTGCTAGTATAATGGCTTAGTAACAATGAGTTTGAGTGTGCAATGCAGAGGTGCTGCACATAGATTTGCATCAGTGGGACACTAATGGAAATCCAACAGCCACTTTTAGGATGCCACTAAGTTTACTCAGTGTTTGCTAGTATAATGGCTTAGTAACAATGAGTTTGAGTGTGCAATGCAGAGGTGCTGCACATAGATTTGCACCAGTGGGACACTAATGGAAGTCTAACAGCCACTTTTAGGATGCCACTAAGTTTACTCAGTGTTTGCTATTATAATTGCTTAGTAACAATGAGTTTGAGTGTGCAATGCAGAGGTGCTGCACATAGATTTGCACCAGTGGGACACTAATGGAAGTCCAGCAGCCACTTTTAGGATGCCACTAAGTTTACTCAGTGTTTGCTAGTATAAAGGCTTAGTAACAATAAGTTTGAGAGTGCAATGCAGAGGTGCTGCACAAAGATTTGCACCAGTGGGACACTAATGGAAGTCCAACAGCCACTTTTAGGATGCCACTAAGTTTCCTCAGTGTTTGCTAGTATAATAACTTAGTAACAATGAGTTTGAGTGTGCAATGCAGAGGGGCTGCACATAGATTTGCACCAGTGGGACACTAATGGAAGTCCAACAGCCACTTTTAGGATGCCACTAAGTTTCCTCAGTGTTTGCTAGTATAATGGCTTAGTAACAATGAGTTTGAGTGTGCAATGCAGAGGGGCTGCACATAGATTTGCACCAGTGGGACACTAATGGAAGTCCAACAGCCACTTTTAGGATGCCATTAAGTTTCCTCAGTGTTTGCTAGTATAATGGCTTAGTAACAATGAGTATGAGTGTGCAATGCAGAGGTGCTGCACATAGATTTGCATCAGTGGGACACTAATGGAAGTCCAACAGCCACTTTTAGGATGCCACTAAGTTTCCTCAGTGTTTGCTATTATAATGGCTTAGTAACAATGAGTTTGAGTGTGCAATGCAGAGGTGCTGCACATTGGTTTGCACCAGTGGGACACTAATGGAAATCCAACAGCCACTTTTCGGATGCCACTAAGTTTCCTCAGTGTTTGCTAGTATAATGGCTTAGTAACAATAAGTTTAAGTGTGCAATGCAGAGGTGCTGCACAAAGATTTGTACCAGTGGGACACTAATGGAAGTCCAACAGCCACTTTTAGGATGCCACTAAGTTTCCTCAGTGTTTGCTAGTATAATGGCTTAGTAACAATGAGTTTGAGTGTGCAATGCAGAGGTGCTGCACATAGATTTGCACCAGTGGGACACTAATAGAAGTCCAACAGCCACTTTTAGGATGCCACTAAGTTTGCTCAGTGTTTGCTAGTATTATGGCTTAGTAACAATGAGTTTGAGTGTGCAATGCAGAGGTGCTGCACGTAGGTTTGCACCAGTGGGACACTAATGGAAGTCCAACAGCCACTTTTAGGATGCCACTAAGTTTCCTCAGTGTTTGCCAGTATAATGGCTTAGTGACAATGAGTTTGAGTGTGCAATGCAGAGGTGCTGCACATAGAATTGCACCAGTGGGACACTAATGGAAGTCCAACAGCCACTTTTAGGATGCCACTAAGTTTCCTCAGTGTTTGCTAGTATAATGGCTTAGTAATAATGAGTTTGAGTGTGCAATGCAGAGGTGCTGCACAAAGATTTGCACCAGTGGGACACTAATGGAAGTCCAACAGCCACTTTTAGGATGCCACTAAGTTTCCTCAGTGTTTGCTCGTATAATGACTTTGTAACAATAAGTTTGAGTGTGCAATGCAGAGGTGCTGCACATAGATTTTCACCAGTGGGACACTAATGGAAGTCCAACAGCCATTTTTAGGATGCCACTAAGTTTCCTCAGTGTTTGCTAGTATAATGGCTTAGTAACAATGAGTTTGAGTGTGCAATGCAGAGGTGCTGCACAAAGATTTGCACCAGTGGGACACTAATGGAAGTCCAACAGCCACTTTTAGGATGCCACTAAGTTTACTCAGTGTTTGCTAGTATAATGGCTTAGTAACAATGAGTTTGAGTGTGCAATGCAGAGGTGCTACACATAGATTTGCACCAGTGGGACACTATTGGAAGTCCAACAGCCACTTTTAGGAGGCCACTATGTTTCCTCAGTGTTTGCTAGTATAATGGCTTAGTAAAAATGAGTTTGAGTGTGCAATGCAGAGGTGCTGCACATAGATTTGCACCAGTGGGACACTAATGGAAGTCCAACAGCCACTTTTAGGATGCCACTAAGTTTACTCAGTGTTTGCTAGTATAATGGCTTAGTGACAATGAGTTTGAGTGTGCAATGCAGAGGTGCTGCACATAGATTTGCACGAGTGGGACACTAATGGAAGTCCAACAGTCACTTTTAGGATGCCACTAAGTTTACTCAGTGTTTGCTATTATAAATGCTTAGTAACAATGAGTTTGAGTGTGCAATGCAGAGGTGCTGCACATAGATTTGCACCAGTGGGACACTAATGGAAGTCCAGCAGCCACTTTTAGGATGCCACTAAGTTTCCTCAGTGTTTGCTAGTATAATGGCTTAGTAACAATAAGTTTGAGAGTGCAATGCAGAGGTGCTGCACAAAGATTTGCACCAGTGGGACACTAATGGAAGTCAAACAGCCACTTTTAGGATGCCACTAAGTTTCCTCAGTGTTTGCTAGTATAATGGCTTAGTAACAATGAGTTTGAGTGTGCAATGCAGAGGGGCTGCACATAGATTTGCATCAGTGGGACACTAATGGAAGTCCAACAGCCACTTTTAGGATGCCACTAAGTTTCCTCAGTGTTTGCTATTATAATGGCTTAGTAACAATGAGTTTGAGTGTGCAATGCAGAGGTGCTGCACGTTGGTTTGCACCAGTGGGACACTAATGGAAATCCAACAGCCACTTTTCGGATGCCACTAAGTTTCCTCAGTGTTTGCTAGTATAATGGCTTAGTAACAATAAGTTTAAGTGTGCAATGCAGAGGTGCTGCACAAAGATTTGTACGAGTGGGACACTAATGGAAGTCCAACAGCCACTTTTAGGATGCCACTAAGTTTCCTCAGTGTTTGCTAGTATAATGGCTTAGTAACAATGAGTTTGAGTGTGCAATGCAGAGGTGCTGCACATAGATTTGCACCAGTGGGACACTAATAGAAGTCCAACAGCCA
The DNA here is from genome assembly GCF_048569485.1 of Anomaloglossus baeobatrachus. NCBI lineage: Eukaryota > Metazoa > Chordata > Amphibia > Anura > Aromobatidae > Anomaloglossus > Anomaloglossus baeobatrachus. Next base: position 279,399 of record NW_027445184.1, on the reverse strand, counting down.
CTTTTAGGATGCCACTAAGTTTGCTCAGTGTTTGCTAGTATTATGGCTTAGTAACAATGAGTTTGAGTGTGCAATGCAGAGGTGCTGCACGTAGATTTGCACCAGTGGGACACTAATGGAAGTCCAACAGCCACTTTTAGGATGCCACTAAGTTTCCTCAGTGTTTGCCAGTATAATGGCTTAGTAACAATGAGTTTGAGTGTGCAATGCAGAGGTGCTGCACATAGAATTGCACCAGTGGGATACTAATGGAAGTCCAACAGCCACTTTTAGGATGCCACTAAGTTTCCTCAGTGTTTGCTAGTATAATGGCTTAGTAATAATGAGTTTGAGTGTGCAATGCAGAGGTGCTGCACAAAGATTTGCACCAGTGGGACACTAATGGAAGTCCAACAGCCACTTTTAGGATGCCACTAAGTTTCCTCAGTGTTTGCTCGTATGATGACTTTGTAACAATAAGTTTGAGTGTGCAATGCAGAGGTGCTGCACATAGATTTTCACCAGTGGGACACTAATGGAAGTCCAACAGCCATTTTTAGGATGCCACTAAGTTTCCTCAGTGTTTGCTAGTATAATGGCTTAGTAACAATGAGTTTGAGTGTGCAATGCAGAGGTGCTGCACATAGATTTGCACCAGTGGGACACTAATAGAAGTCCAACAGCCACTTTTAGGATGCCACTAAGTTTCCTCAGTGTTTGCTAGTATAATGGCTTAGTAGCAATGAGTTTGAGTGTGCAATGCAGAGGTGCTGCACGTTGGTTTGCACCAGTGGGACACTAATGGAAGTCCAACAGCCACTTTTCGGATGCCACTAAGTTTCCTCAGTGTTTGCTAGTATAATGGCTTAGTAACAATAAGTTTGAGTGTGCAATGCAGAGGTGCTGCACAAAGATTTGCACCAGTGGGACACTAATGGAAGTCCAACAGCCACTTTTAGGATGCCACTAAGTTTCCTCAGTGTTTGCTAGTATAATGGCTTAGTAACAATGAGTTTGAGTGTGCAATGCAGAGGTGCTGCACGTAGGTTTGCACCAGTGGGACACTAATGGAAGTCCAACAGCCACTTTTAGGATGCCACTAAGTTTCCTCAGTGTTTGCCAGTATAATGGCGTAGTAACAATGAGTTTGAGTGTGCAATGCAGAGGTGCTGCACATAGAATTGCACCAGTGGGACACTAATGGAAGTCCAACAGCCACTTTTAGGATGCCACTAAGTTTCCTCAGTGTTTGCTAGTATAATGGCTTAGTAACAATAAGTTTGAGTGTGCAATGCAGAGGTGCTGCACAAAGATTTGCACCAGTGGGACACTAATTGAAATCCAACAGCCACTTTTAGGATGCCACTAAGTTTCCTCAGTGTTTGCTCGTATAATGGCTTTGTAACAATGAGTTTGAGTGTGCAATGCAGAGGTGCTGCACATAGATTTGCACCAGTGGGACACTAATGGAAGTCCAACAGCCACTTTTAGGATGCCACTAAGTTTGCTCAGTGTTTGCCAGTATAATGGCTTAGTAACAATGAGTTTGAGTGTACAATGCAGAGGTGCTGCACATAGATTTGCACCAGTGGGACACTAATGGAAGTCCAACAGCCACTTTTAGGATGCCACTAAGTTTCCTCAGTGTTTGCTAGTATAAAGGCTTAGTAACAATGAGTTTGAGTGTGCAATGCAGAGGTGCTGCACATAGATTTTCACCAGTGGGACACTAATAGAAGTCCAACAGCCACTTTTAGGATGCCACTAAGTTTCCTCAGTGTTTGCTAGTATAATGGCTTAGTAACAATGAGTTTGAGTGTGCAATGCAGAGGTGCTGCACGTAGGTTTGCACCAGTGGGACACTAATGGAAGTCCAACAGCCACTTTTAGGATGCCACTAAGTTTCCTCAGTGTTTGCTAGTATAATGGCTTAGTAACAATGAGTTTGAGTGTGCAATGCAGAGGTGCTACACATAGATTTGCACCAGTGGGACACTAATGGATGTCCAACAGCCACTTTTAGGATGCCACTAAGTTTACTCAGTGTTTGCTAGTATAATGGCTTAGTAACAATGAGTTTGAGTGTGCAATGCAGAGGTACTGCATATAGATTTGCACCAGTGGGACACTAATGGAAGTCCAACAGCCACTGTTAGGATGCCACTAAGTTTCCTCAGTGTTTGCTAGTATAATGGCTTAGTAACAATGAGTTTGAGTGTGCAATGCAGAGGAGCTGCACATAGATTTGCACCAGTGGGACACTAATGGAAGTCCAACAGCCACTTTTAGGATGCCACTAAGTTTACTCAGTGTTTGCTAGTATAATGGCTCGGTAACAATGAGTTTGAGTGTGCAATGCAGAGGCGCTGCACATAGATTTGCACCAGAGGGACACTAATGGAAGTCCAACAGCCACTTTCAGGATACCACTAAGTTTCCTCAGTGTTTGCTAGTATAATGGCTTAGTAACAATGAGTTTGAGTGTGCAATGCAGAGGTGCTACACATAGATTTGCACCAGTGGGACACTAATGGAAGTCCAACAGCCACTTTTAGGATTCCACTAGGTTTCTTCAGTGTTTGCTAGTATAATGGCTTAGTAACAATGAGTTTGAGTGTGCAATGCAGAGGTGCTGCACATAGATTTGCATCAGTGGGACACTAATGGAAGTCCAACAGCCACTTTTAGGATGCCACTAAGTTTACTCAGTGTTTGCTAGTATAATGGCTTAGTAACAATGAGTTTGAGTGTGCAATGCAGAGGTGCTGCACATAGATTTGCATCAGTGGGACACTAATGGAAGTCCAACAGCCACTTTTAGGATGCCACTAAGTTTACTCAGTGTTTGCTAGTATAATGGCTTAGTAACAATGAGTTTGAGTGTGCAATGCAGAGGAGCTGCACATAGATTTGCACCAGTGGGACACTAATGGAAGTCCAACAGCCACTTTTAGGATGCCACTAAGTTTACTCAGTGTTTGCTAGTATAATGGCTCGGTAACAATGAGTTTGAGTGTGCAATGCAGAGGCGCTGCACATAGATTTGCACCAGAGGGACACTAATGGAAGTCCAACAGCCACTTTCAGGATACCACTAAGTTTCCTCAGTGTTTGCTAGTATAATGGCTTAGTAACAATGAGTTTGAGTGTGCAATGCAGAGGTGCTACACATAGATTTGCACCAGTGGGACACTAATGGAAGTCCAACAGCCACTTTTAGGATACCACTAAGTTTACTCAGTGTTTGCTAGTATAATGGCTTAGTAACAATGAGTTTGAGTGTGCAATGCAGAGGTGCTGCACATAGATTTGCACCAGTGGGACACTAATGGAAGTCCAACAGCCACTTTTAGGATTCCACTAGGTTTCTTCAGTGTTTGCTAGTATAATGGCTTAGTAACAATGAGTTTGAGTGTGCAATTCAGAGGTGCTGCACATAGATTTGCATCAGTGGGACACTAATGGAAGTCCAACAGCCACTTTTAGGATGCCACTAAGTTTACTCAGTGTTTGCTAGTATAATGGCTTAGTAACAATGAGTTTGAGTGTGCAATGCAGAGGTGCTACACATAGATTTGCACCAGTGGGACACTATTGGAAGTCCAACAGCCACTTTTAGGAGGCCACTATGTTTCCTCAGTGTTTGCTAGTATAATGGCTTAGTAACAATGAGTTTGAGTGTGCAATGCAGAGGTGCTGCACATAGATTTGCACCAGTGGGACACTAATGGAAGTCTAACAGCCACTTTTAGGATGCCACTAAGCTTACTCAGTGTTTGCTAGTATAATGGCTTAGTGACAATGAGTTTGAGTGTGCAATGCAGAGGTGCTGCACATAGATTTGCACGAGTGGGACACTAATGGAAGTCCAACAGTCACTTTTAGGATGCCACTAAGTTTACTCAGTGTTTGCTATTATAATTGCTTAGTAACAATGAGTTTGAGTGTGCAATGCAGAGGTGCTGCACATAGATTTGCACCAGTGGGACACTAATGGAAGTCCAACAGCCACTTTTAGGATGCCACTAAGTTTACTCAGTGTTTGCTAGTATAATTTCTTAGTAACAATAAGTTTGAGAGTGCAATGCAGAGGTGCTGCACAAAGATTTGCACCAGTGGGACACTAATGGAAGTCCAACAGCCACTTTTAGGATGCCACTAAGTTTCCTCAGTGTTTGCTAGTATAATGGCTTAGTAACAATGAGTTTGAGTTTGCAATGCAGAGGGGCTGCACATAGATTTGCACCAGTGGGACACTAATGGAAGTCCAACAGCCACTTTTAGGATGCCACTAAGTTTCCTCAGTGATTGATAGTATAATGGCTTAGTAACAATAAGTTTGAGTGTGCAATGCAGAGGTGCTGCACAAAGATTTGCACCAGTGGGACACTAATGGAAGTCCAACAGCCACTTTTAGGATGCCACTAAGTTTCCTCAGTGTTTGCTAGTATAATGGCTTAGTAACAATGAGTTTGAGTGTGCAATGCAGAGGGGCTGCACATAGATTTGCACCAGTGGGACACTAATGGAAGTCCAACAGCCACTTTTAGCATGCCATTAAGTTTCCTCAGTGTTTGTTAGTATAATGGCTTAGTAACAATGAGTTTGAGTGTGCAATGCAGAGGTGCTGCACATAGATTTGCATCAGTGGGACACTAATGGAAGTCCAACAGCCACTTTTAGGATGCCACTAAGTTTCCTCAGTGTTTGCTAGTATAATGGCTTAGTAACACTGAGTTTGAGTGTGCAATGCAGAGGGGCTGCACATAGATTTGCACCAGTGGGACACTAATGGAAGTCCAACAGCCACTTTTAGGATGCCACTAAGTTTGCTCAGTGTTTGCCAGTATAATGGCTTAGTAACAATGAGTTTGAGTGTGCAATGCAGAGGTGCTGCACATAGATTTGCACCAGTGGGACACTAATGGAAGTCCAACAGCCACTTTTAGGATGCCACTAAGTTTCCTCAGTGTTTGCTAGTATAAAGGCTTAGTAACAATGAGTTTGAGTGTGCAATGCAGAGGTGCTGCACATAGATTTTCACCAGTGGGACACTAATAGAAGTCCAACAGCCACTTTTAGGATGCCACTAAGTTTCCTCAGTGTTTGCTAGTATAATGGCTTAGTAACAATGAGTTTGAGTGTGCAATGCAGAGGTGCTGCACGTAGGTTTGCACCAGTGGGACACTAATGGAAGTCCAACAGCCACTTTTAGGATGCCACTAAGTTTCCTCAGTGTTTGCTAGTATAATGGCTTAGTAACAATGAGTTTGAGTGTGCAATGCAGAGGTGCTACACATAGATTTGCACCAGTGGGACACTAATGGATGTCCAACAGCCACTTTTAGGATGCCACTAAGTTTACTCAGTGTTTGCTAGTATAATGGCTTAGTAACAATGAGTTTGAGTGTGCAATGCAGAGGTACTGCATATAGATTTGCACCAGTGGGACACTAATGGAAGTCCAACAGCCACTGTTAGGATGCCACTAAGTTTCCTCAGTGTTTGCTAGTATAATGGCTTAGTAACAATGAGTTTGAGTGTGCAATGCAGAGGAGCTGCACATAGATTTGCACCAGTGGGACACTAATGGAAGTCCAACAGCCACTTTTAGGATGCCACTAAGTTTACTCAGTGTTTGCTAGTATAATGGCTCGGTAACAATGAGTTTGAGTGTGCAATGCAGAGGCGCTGCACATAGATTTGCACCAGAGGGACACTAATGGAAGTCCAACAGCCACTTTCAGGATACCACTAAGTTTCCTCAGTGTTTGCTAGTATAATGGCTTAGTAACAATGAGTTTGAGTGTGCAATGCAGAGGTGCTACACATAGATTTGCACCAGTGGGACACTAATGGAAGTCCAACAGCCACTTTTAGGATTCCACTAGGTTTCTTCAGTGTTTGCTAGTATAATGGCTTAGTAACAATGAGTTTTTGTGTGCAATGCAGAGGTGCTGCACATAGATTTGCATCAGTGGGACACTAATGGAAGTCCAACAGCCACTTTTAGGATGCCACTAAGTTTACTCAGTGTTTGCTAGTATAATGGCTTAGTAACAATGAGTTTGAGTGTGCAATGCAGAGGTGCTGCACATAGATTTGCATCAGTGGGACACTAATGGAAGTCCAACAGCCACTTTTAGGATGCCACTAAGTTTACTCAGTGTTTGCTAGTATAATGGCTTAGTAACAATGAGTTTGAGTGTGCAATGCAGAGGAGCTGCACATAGATTTGCACCAGTGGGACACTAATGGAAGTCCAACAGCCACTTTTAGGATGCCACTAAGTTTACTCAGTGTTTGCTAGTATAATGGCTCGGTAACAATGAGTTTGAGTGTGCAATGCAGAGGCGCTGCACATAGATTTGCACCAGAGGGACACTAATGGAAGTCCAACAGCCACTTTCAGGATACCACTAAGTTTCCTCAGTGTTTGCTAGTATAATGGCTTAGTAACAATGAGTTTGAGTGTGCAATGCAGAGGTGCTACACATAGATGTGCACCAGTGGGACACTAATGGAAGTCCAACAGCCACTTTTAGGATACCACTAAGTTTACTCAGTGTTTGCTAGTATAATGGCTTAGTAACAATGAGTTTGAGTGTGCAATGCAGAGGTTCTGCACATAGATTTGCACCAGTGGGACACTAATGGAAGTCCAACAGCCACTTTTAGGATTCCACTAGGTTTCTTCAGTGTTTGCTAGTATAATGGCTTAGTAACAATGAGTTTGAGTGTGCAATGCAGAGGTGCTGCACATAGATTTGCATCAGTGGGACACTAATGGAAGTCCAACAGCCACTTTTAGGATGCCACTAAGTTTACTCAGTGTTTGCTAGTATAATGGCTTAGTAACAATGAGTTTGAGTGTGCAATGCAGAGGTGCTGCACATAGATTTGCACCAGTGGGACACTAATGGAAGTCCAACAGCCACTTTTAGGATGCCACTAAGTTTACTCAGTGTTTGCTGGTATAATGGCTTAGTAACAATGTGTTTGAGTGTGCAATGCAGAGGTGCTACACATAGATTTGCACCAGTGGGACACTAATGGAAGTCCAACAGCCAATTTTAGGATGCCACAAAGTTTACTCAGTGTTTGCTAGTATAATGGCTTAGTAACAATGAGTTTGAGTGTGCAATGCAGAGGTGCTGCACATAGATTTGCACCAGTGGGACACTAATGGAAGTCCAACAGCCACTTTTAGGATGCCACTAAGTTTCCTCAGTGTTTGCTAGTATAATGGCTTAGTAACAATGAGTTTGAGTGTGCAATGCAGAGGTGCTGCACATAGATTTGCATCAGTGGGACACTATTGGAAGTCCAACAGCCACTTTTAGGATGCCACTAAGTTTCCTCAGTGTTTGCTAGTATAATGGCTTAGTAACAATGAGTTTGAGTGTGCAATGCAGAGGTGCTGCACATAGATTTGCACCAGTGGGACACTAATGGAAGTCCAACAGCCACTTTTAGGATGCCACTAAGTTTCCTCAGTGTTTGCTAGTATAATGGCTTAGTAACAATGAGTTTGAGTGTGCAATGCAGAGGGGCTGCACATAGATTTGCACCAGTGGGACACTAATGGAAGTCCAACAGCCACTTTTAGCATGCCATTAAGTTTCCTCAGTGTTTGTTAGTATAATGGCTTAGTAACAATGAGTTTGAGTGTGCAATGCAGAGGTGCTGCACATAGATTTGCATCAGTGGGACACTAATGGAAGTCCAACAGCCACTTTTAGGATGCCACTAAGTTTCCTCAGTGTTTGCTAGTATAATGGCTTAGTAACACTGAGTTTGAGTGTGCAATGCAGAGGGGCTGCACATAGATTTGCACCAGTGGGACACTAATGGAAGTCCAACAGCCACTTTTAGGATGCCACTAAGTTTGCTCAGTGTTTGCCAGTATAATGGCTTAGTAACAATGAGTTTGAGTGTGCAATGCAGAGGTGCTGCACATAGATTTGCACCAGTGGGACACTAATGGAAGTCCAACAGCCACTTTTAGGATGCCACTAAGTTTCCTCAGTGTTTGCTAGTATAAAGGCTTAGTAACAATGAGTTTGAGTGTGCAATGCAGAGGTGCTGCACATAGATTTTCACCAGTGGGACACTAATAGAAGTCCAACAGCCACTTTTAGGATGCCACTAAGTTTCCTCAGTGTTTGCTAGTATAATGGCTTAGTAACAATGAGTTTGAGTGTGCAATGCAGAGGTGCTGCACGTAGGTTTGCACCAGTGGGACACTAATGGAAGTCCAACAGCCACTTTTAGGATGCCACTAAGTTTCCTCAGTGTTTGCTAGTATAATGGCTTAGTAACAATGAGTTTGAGTGTGCAATGCAGAGGTGCTACACATAGATTTGCACCAGTGGGACACTAATGGATGTCCAACAGCCACTTTTAGGATGCCACTAAGTTTACTCAGTGTTTGCTAGTATAATGGCTTAGTAACAATGAGTTTGAGTGTGCAATGCAGAGGTACTGCATATAGATTTGCACCAGTGGGACACTAATGGAAGTCCAACAGCCACTGTTAGGATGCCACTAAGTTTCCTCAGTGTTTGCTAGTATAATGGCTTAGTAACAATGAGTTTGAGTGTGCAATGCAGAGGAGCTGCACATAGATTTGCACCAGTGGGACACTAATGGAAGTCCAACAGCCACTTTTAGGATGCCACTAAGTTTACTCAGTGTTTGCTAGTATAATGGCTCGGTAACAATGAGTTTGAGTGTGCAATGCAGAGGCGCTGCACATAGATTTGCACCAGAGGGACACTAATGGAAGTCCAACAGCCACTTTCAGGATACCACTAAGTTTCCTCAGTGTTTGCTAGTATAATGGCTTAGTAACAATGAGTTTGAGTGTGCAATGCAGAGGTGCTACACATAGATTTGCACCAGTGGGACACTAATGGAAGTCCAACAGCCACTTTTAGGATTCCACTAGGTTTCTTCAGTGTTTGCTAGTATAATGGCTTAGTAACAATGAGTTTTTGTGTGCAATGCAGAGGTGCTGCACATAGATTTGCATCAGTGGGACACTAATGGAAGTCCAACAGCCACTTTTAGGATGCCACTAAGTTTACTCAGTGTTTGCTAGTATAATGGCTTAGTAACAATGAGTTTGAGTGTGCAATGCAGAGGTGCTGCACATAGATTTGCATCAGTGGGACACTAATGGAAGTCCAACAGCCACTTTTAGGATGCCACTAAGTTTACTCAGTGTTTGCTAGTATAATGGCTTAGTAACAATGAGTTTGAGTGTGCAATGCAGAGGAGCTGCACATAGATTTGCACCAGTGGGACACTAATGGAAGTCCAACAGCCACTTTTAGGATGCCACTAAGTTTACTCAGTGTTTGCTAGTATAATGGCTCGGTAACAATGAGTTTGAGTGTGCAATGCAGAGGCGCTGCACATAGATTTGCACCAGAGGGACACTAATGGAAGTCCAACAGCCACTTTCAGGATACCACTAAGTTTCCTCAGTGTTTGCTAGTATAATGGCTTAGTAACAATGAGTTTGAGTGTGCAATGCAGAGGTGCTACACATAGATGTGCACCAGTGGGACACTAATGGAAGTCCAACAGCCACTTTTAGGATACCACTAAGTTTACTCAGTGTTTGCTAGTATAATGGCTTAGTAACAATGAGTTTGAGTGTGCAATGCAGAGGTTCTGCACATAGATTTGCACCAGTGGGACACTAATGGAAGTCCAACAGCCACTTTTAGGATTCCACTAGGTTTCTTCAGTGTTTGCTAGTATAATGGCTTAGTAACAATGAGTTTGAGTGTGCAATGCAGAGGTGCTGCACATAGATTTGCATCAGTGGGACACTAATGGAAGTCCAACAGCCACTTTTAGGATGCCACTAAGTTTACTCAGTGTTTGCTAGTATAATGGCTTAGTAACAATGAGTTTGAGTGTGCAATGCAGAGGTGCTGCACATAGATTTGCACCAGTGGGACACTAATGGAAGTCCAACAGCCACTTTTAGGATGCCACTAAGTTTACTCAGTGTTTGCTGGTATAATGGCTTAGTAACAATGTGTTTGAGTGTGCAATGCAGAGGTGCTACACATAGATTTGCACCAGTGGGACACTAATGGAAGTCCAACAGCCAATTTTAGGATGCCACAAAGTTTACTCAGTGTTTGCTAGTATAATGGCTTAGTAACAATGAGTTTGAGTGTGCAATGCAGAGGTGCTGCACATAGATTTGCACCAGTGGGACACTAATGGAAGTCCAACAGCCACTTTTAGGATGCCACTAAGTTTCCTCAGTGTTTGCTAGTATAATGGCTTAGTAACAATGAGTTTGAGTGTGCAATGCAGAGGTGCTGCACATAGATTTGCATCAGTGGGACACTATTGGAAGTCCAACAGCCACTTTTAGGATGCCACTAAGTTTCCTCAGTGTTTGCTAGTATAATGGCTTAGTAACAATGAGTTTGAGTGTGCAATGCAGAGGTGCTGCACATAGATTTGCACCAGTGGGACACTAATGGAAGTCCAACAGCCACTTTTAGGATGCCACTAAGTTTACTCAGTGTTTGCTAGTATAATGGCTTAGTAGCAATGAGTTTGAGTGTGCAATGCAGAGGTGCTGCACATAGATTTGCACCAGTGGGACACTAATGGAAGTCCAACAGTCACTTTTAGGATGCCACTAAGTTTACTCAGTGTTTGCTAGTATAATGGCTTAGTAACAATGAGTTTGAGTGTGCAATGCAGAGGTGATGCACATACATTTGCACCAGTGGGACACTAACGGAAGTCCAACAGCCACTTTTAGGATGCCACTAAGTTTACTCAGTGTTTGCTAGTATAAAGGCTTAGTAACAATGAGTTTGAGTGTGCAATGCAGAGGTGCTGCACATAGATTTGCACCAGTGGGACACTAATGGAAGTCCAACAGCCACTTTTAGGATGCCACTAAGTTTAGTCAGTGTTTGCTAGTATAATGGCTTAGTAACAATAAGTTTGAGTGTGCAATGCAGAGGTGCTGCACATAGATTTGCACCAGTGGGACACTAATGGAAGTCCAACAGCCACTTTTAGGATGCCACTAAGTTTACTCAGTGTTTGCTAGTATAAAGGCTTATTAACAATGAGTTTGAGTGTGCAATGCAGAGGTGCTGCACATAGATTTGCACCAGTGGGACACTAATGGAAGTCCAACAGCCACTTTTAGGATGCCACTAAGTTTACTCAGTGTTTGCTAGTATAATGGCTTAGTAACAATAAGTTTGAGTGTGCAATGCAGAGGTGTTGCACATAGATTTGCACCAGTGGGACACTAATGGAAGTCCAACAGCCATTTTTAGGATGCAACTAAGTTTCCTCAGTGTTTGCTAGTATAATGGCTTAGTAACAATGAGTTTGAGTGTGCAATGCAGAGGTGCTGCACATAGATTTGCACCAGTGGGACACTAATAGAAGTCCAACAGCCACTTTTAGGATGCCACTAAGTTTCCTCAGTGTTTGCTAATATAATGGCTTAGTAACAATGAGTTTGAGTGTGCAATGCAGAGGTGCTGCACGTAGGTTTGCACCAGTGGGACACTTATGGAAGTCCAACAGCCACTTTTAGGATGCCACTAAGTTTCCTCAGTGTTTGCTAGTATAATGGCTTAGTAACAATGAGTTTGAGTGTGCAATGCAGAGGTGCTGCACATAGATTTGCAGGAGTGGGACACCAATAAAAGTCCAACAGCCACTTTTAGGATGCCACTAAGTTTCCTCAGTGTTTGCTAGTATAATGGCTTAGTAACAATAAGTTTGAGTGTGCAATGCAGAGGTGCTGCACAAAGATTTGCACCAGTGGGACACTAATGGAAGTCCAACAGCCACTTTTAGGATGCCACTAAGTTTCCTCAGTGTTTGCTAGTATAATGGCTTAGTAACAATGAGTTTGAGTGTGCAATGCAGAGGTGCTCCACATAGATTTGCACCAGTGGGACACTAATGGAAGTCCAATAGCCACTTTTAGGATGCCACTAAGTTTCCTCAGTGTTTGCTAGTATAATGGCTTAGTAACAATGTGTTTGAGTGTGCAATGCAGAGGTGCTGCACATAGATTTGCACCAGTGGGACACTAATGGAAGTCCAACAGCCACTTTTAGGAGGCCACTAAGTTTACTCAGTGTTTGCTAGTATAATGGCTTAGTAACAATGAGTTTGAGTGTGCAATGCAGAGTTGCTGCACATAGATTTGCACCAGTTGGACACTAATGGAAGTCCAACAGCCAATTTTAGGATGCCACTAAGTTTCCTCAGTGTTTGCTAGTATAATGGCTTAGTAACAATGTGTTTGAGTGTGCAATGCAGAGGTGCTACACATAGATTTGCACCAGTGGGACACTAATGGAAGTCCAACAGCCAATTTTAGGATGCCACAAAGTTTACTCAGTGTTTGCTAGTATAATGGCTTAGTAACAATGAGTTTGAGTGTGCAATGCAGAGGTGCTGCACATAGATTTGCACCAGTGGGACACTAATGGAAGTCCAACAGCCACTTTTAGGATGCCACTAAGTTTCCTCAGTGTTTGCTAGTATAATGGCTTAGTAACAATGAGTTTGAGTGTGCAATGCAGAGGTGCTGCACATAGATTTGCATCAGTGGGACACTATTGGAAGTCCAACAGCCACTTTTAGGATGCCACTAAGTTTCCTCCGTGTTTGCTAGTATAATGGCTTAGTAACAATGAGTTTGAATGTGCAATGCAGAGGTGCTGCACATAGATTTGCACCAGTGGGACACTAATGGAAGTCCAACAGCCACTTTTAGGATGCCACTAAGTTTCCTCAGTGTTTGCTAGTATAATGGCTTAGTAACAATGAGTTTGAGTGTGCAATGCAGAGGTGCTGCACATAGATTTGCACGAGTGGGACACTAATGGAAGTCCAACAGTCACTTTTAGGATGCCACTAAGTTTACTCAGTGTTTGCTAGTATAATGGCTTAGTAACAATGAGTTTGAGTGTGCAATGCAGAGGTGATGCACATACATTTGCACCAGTGGGACACTAACGGAAGTCCAACAGCCACTTTTAGGATGCCACTAAGTTTACTCAGTGTTTGCTAGTATAAAGGCTTAGTAACAATGAGTTTGAGTGTGCAATGCAGAGGTGCTGCACATAGATTTTCACCAGTGGGACACTAATGGAAGTCCAACAGCCACTTTTAGGATGCCACTAAGTTTAGTCAGTGTTTGCTAGTATAATGGCTTAGTAACAATAAGTTTGAGTGTGCAATGCAGAGGTGCTGCACATAGATTTGCACCAGTGGGACACTAATGGAAGTCCAACAGCCATTTTTAGGATGCCACTAAGTTTCCTCAGTGTTTGCTAGTATAATGGCTTAGTAACAATGAGTTTGAGTGTGCAATGCAGAGGTGCTGCACATAGATTTCCACCAGCGGGACACAAATGGAAGTCCAACAGCCACTTTCAGGATGCCACTAAGTTTCCTCAGTGTTTGCTAGTATAATGGCTTAGTAGCAATAAGTTTGAGTGTGCAATGCAGAGGTGCTGCACATAGATTTGCACCAGTGGGACACTAATGGAAGACCAACAGCCATTTTTAGGATGCCACTAAGTTTCCTCAGTGTTTGCTAGTATAATGGCTTAGTAACAATGAGTTTGAGTGTGCAATGCTGAGGTGCTGCACATAGATTTGCACCAGTGGGACACTAATGGAAGTCCAACAGCCACTTTTAGGATGCCACTAAGTTTCCTCAGTGTTTGCTAGTATAATGGCTTAGTAACAATAAGTTTGAGTGTGCAATGCAGAGGTGCTGCACATACATTTGCACCAGTGGGACACTAATGGAAGTCCAACAGCCACTTTTAGGATGCCACTAAGTTTACTCAGTGTTTGCTAGTATAAAGGCTTAGTAACAATGAGTTTGAGTGTGCAATGCAGAGGTGCTGCACATAGATTTGCACCAGTGGGACACTATTGGAAGTCCTACAGCCACTTTTAAGATGCCACTAAGTTTACTCAGTGTTTGCTAGTATAATGGCTTAGTAACAATAAGTTTGAGTGTGCAATGCAGAGGTGCTGCACATAGATTTGCACCAGTGGGACACTAATGGAAGTCCAACAGCCATTTTTAGGATGCCACTAAGTTTCCTCAGTGTTTGCTAGTATAATGGCTTAGTAACAATGAGTTTGAATGTGCAATGCAGAGGTGCTGCACATAGATTTGCACCAGTGGGACACTAATGGAAGTCCAACAGCCACTTTTAGGATGCCACTAAGTATCCTCAGTGTTTGCTACTATAATGGCTTAGTAACAATAAGTTTGAGTGTGCAATGCAGAGGTGCTGAACAAAGATTTGCACCAGTGGGACACTAATGGAAGTCCAACAGCCACTTTTAGGATGCCACTAAGATTCCTCAGTGTTTGCTAGTATACTGGCTTAGTAACAATGAGTTTGAGTGTGCAATGCAGAGGTGCTGCACATAGATGTGCACCAGTGGGACACTAATGGAAGTCCAACAGCCACTTTTAGGATGCCACTAAGTTTACTCAGTGTTTGCTAGTATAATGGCTTTGTAACAATGAGTTTGAGTGTGCAATGCAGAGGTGCTGCACATAGATTTGCACCAGTGGGACACTAATGGAAGTCCAACAGCCACTTTTAAGATGCCACTAAGTTTCCTCAGTGTTTGCTAGTATAATGGCTTAGTAACAATAAGTTTGAGTGTGCAATGCAGAGGTGCTGCACAAAGATTTGCACCAGTGGGACACTAATGGAAGTCCAACAGCCACTTTTAGGATGCCACTAAGTTTCCTCAGTGTTTGCTAGTATAATGGCTTAGTAACAATGAGTTTGAGTGTGCAATGCAGAGGTGCTGCACATAGATTTGCACCAGTGGGACACTAATGGAAGTCCAACAGCCACGTTTAGGATGCCACTAAGTTTCCTCAGTGTTTGCTAGTATAATGGCTTAGTAACAATGAGTTTGAGTGTGCAATGCAGAGGTGCTGCACATAGATTTGCACCAGTGGGACACTAATGGAAGTCCAACAGCCACTTTTAGGATGCCACTAAGTTTACTCAGTGTTTGCTAGTATAATGGCTTAGTAACAATGAGTTTGAGTGTGCAATGCAGAGTTGCTGCACATAGATTTGCACCAGTGGGACACTAATGGAAGTCCAACAGCCAATTTTAGGATGCCACTAAGTTTCCTCAGTGTTTGCTAGTATAATGGCTTAGTAACAATGAGCTTGAGTGTGCAATGCCGAGGTGCTGCACATAGATTTGCACCAGTGGGACACTAATGGAAGTCCAACAGCCACTTTTAGGATGCCACTAAGTTTCCTCAGTGTTTGCTAGTATAATGGCTTAGTAACAATGAGTTTGAGTGTGCAATACAGAGGTGCTGCACATAGATTTGCACCAGTGGGACACTAATGGAAGTCCAACAGCCACTTTTAGGATGCCACTAAGTTTCCTCAGTGTTTGCTAGTATAATGGCTTAGTAACAATGAGTTTGAGTGTGCAATGCAGAGGTGCTGCACATAGATTTGCACCAGTGGGACACTAATGGAAATCCAACAGCCACTTTTAGGATGCCACTAAGTTTCCTCAGTGTTTGCTAGTATAATGGCTTAGTAACAATGAGTTTGAGTGTGCAATGCAGAGGTGCTGCACATAGATTTGCACCAGTGGCACACTAATGGAAGTCCAACAGCCACATTTAGGATGTCACTAAGTTTACTCAGTGTTTGCTAGTATAATGGCTTAGTAACAATGAGTTTGAGTGTGCAATGCAGAGGTGTTGCACGTAGGTTTGCACCAGTGGGACACTAATTGAAGTCCAACAGCCACTTTTAGGATGCCACTAAGTTTCCTCAGTGTTTGCTAGTATAATGGCTTAGTAACAATGAGTTTGAGTGTGCAATGCAGAGGTGCTGCACATAGAATTGCACCAGTGGGACACTAATGGAAGTCCAACAGCCACATTTAGGATGCCACTAAGTTTACTCAGTGTTTGCTAGTATAATGGCTTAGTAACAATGAGTTTGAGTGTGCAATGCAGAAGTGCTGCACATAGATTTGCACCAGTGGGACACTAATGGAAGTCCAACAGCCACTTTTAGGATGCCACTAAGTTTCCTCAGTGCTTGCTAGTATAATGGCTTAGTAACAATGAGTTTGAGTGTGCAATGCAGAGGTGCTGCACATAGACTTGCACCAGTGGGACACTAATGGAAGTCCAACAGCCACTTTTAGGATTCCACTAAGTTTTCTCAGTGTTTGCTAGTATAACGGCTTAGTAACAATGAGTTTGAGCGTGCAATGCAGAGGTGCTGCACATAGATTTGCACCAGTGGGACACTAATGGAAGTCCAACAGCCACTTTTAGGATGCCACTAAGTTTCCTCAGTATTTGCTAGTATAATGGCTTAGTAACAATGAGTTTGAGTGTGCAATGCAGAGGTGCTGCACATAGATTTGCACGAGTGGGACACTAATGGAAGTCCAACAGCCACTTTTAGGATGCCACTAAGTTTACTCAGTGTTTGCTAGTATAATGGCTTAGTAACAATGAGTTTGAGTGTGCAATGCAGAGGTGCTGCACATAGATTTGCACCAGTGGGACACTAATGGAAGTCCAACAGCCACATTTAGGATGCCACTAAGTTTACTCAGTGTTTGCAAGTATAATGGCTTAGTAACAATGACTTTAAGTCTGCAATGCAGAGGTGCTGCACATAGATTTGCACCAGTGGGACACTAATGGAAGTCCAACAACCACTTTTAGGATGCCACTAAGTTTACTCAGTGTTTGCTAGTATAATGGCTTAGTAACAATGAGTTTGAGTGTGCAATGCAGAGGTGCTGCACATAGATTTGCACCAGTGGGACACTAATGGAAGTCCAACAGCCACTTTTAGGATGCCACTAAGTTTCCTCAGTGTTTGCTAGTATAATGGCTTAGTAACAATGAGTTTGAGTGTGCAATGCAGAAGTGCTGCACATAGATTTGCACCAGTGGGACACTAATGGAAGTCCAACAGCCACTTTTAGGATGCCACTAAGTTTCCTCAGTGCTTGCTAGTATAATGGCTTAGTAACAATGAGTTTGAGTGTGCAATGCAGAGGTGCTGCACATAGACTTGCACCAGTGGGACACTAATGGAAGTCCAACAGCCACTTTTAGGATTCCACTAAGTTTACTCAGTATTTGCTAGTATAATGGCTTAGTAACAATGAGTTTGAGTGTGCAATGCAGAGGTGCTGCACATAGATTTGCACCAGTGGGACACTAATGGACGTCCAACAGCCACTTTTAGGATGCCAGTAACTTTACTCAGTGTTTGCTAGTATAATGGCTTAGTAACAATGAGTTTGAGCGGGCAATGCAGAGGTGCTGCACATAGATTTGCACCAGTGGGACACTAATATAAGTCCAACAGCCACTTTTAGGATGCCACTAAGTTTCCTCAGTATTTGCTAGTATAATGGCTTAGTAACAATGAGTTTGAGTGTGCAATGCAGAGGTGCTGCACATAGATTTGCACGAGTGGGACACTAATGGAAGTCCAACAGCCACTTTTAGGATGCCACTAAGTTTACTCAGTGTTTGCTAGTATAATGGCTTAGTAACAATGAGTTTGAGTGTGCAATGCAGAGGTGCTGCACATAGATTTGCTCCAGTGGGACACTAATGGAAGTCCAACAGCCACTTTTAGGATGCCACTAAGTTTACTCAGTGTTTGCAAGTATAATGGCTTAGTAACAATGACTTTAAGTCTGCAATGCAGAGGTGCTGCACATAGATTTGCACCAGTGGGACACTAATGGAAGTCCAACAACCACTTTTAGGATGCCACTAAGTTTACTCAGTGTTTGCTAGTATAATGGCTTAGTAATAATAAGTTTGAGTGTGCAATGCAGAGGTGCTGCACATAGATTTGCACCAGTGGGACACTAATGGACGTCCAACAGCCACTTTTAGGATGCCAGTAACTTTACTCAGTGTTTGCTAGTATAACGGCTTAGTAACAATGAGTTTGAGCGTGCAATGCAGAGGTGCTGCACATAGATTTGCACCAGTGGGACACTAATGGAAGTCCAACAGCCACTTTTAGGATGCCACTAAGTTTCCTCAGTATTTGCTAGTATAATGGCTTAGTAACAATGAGTTTGAGTGTGCAATGCAGAGGTGCTGCACATAGATTTGCACGAGTGGGACACTAATGGAAGTCCAACAGCCACTTTTAGGATGCCACTAAGTTTACTCAGTGTTTGCTAGTATAATGGCTTAGTAACAATGAGTTTGAGTGTGCAATGCAGAGGTGCTGCACATAGATTTGCACCAGTGGGACACTATTGGAAGTCCAACAGCCACATTTAGGATGCCACTAAGTTTACTCAGTGTTTGCAAGTATAATGGCTTAGTAACAATGACTTTAAGTCTGCAATGCAGAGGTGCTGCACATAGATTTGCACCAGTGGGACACTAATGGAAGTCCAACAACCACTTTTAGGATGCCACTAGGTTTACTCAGTGTTTGCTAGTATAATGGCTTAGTAACAATGAGTTTGAGTGTGCAATGCAGAGGTGCTGCACATAGATTTGCACCAGTGGGACACTAATGGAAGTCCAACAGCCACTTTTAGGATGCCACTAAGTTTCCTCAGTGTTTGCTAGTATAATGGCTTAGTAACAATGAGTTTGAGTGTGCAATGCAGAAGTGCTGCACATAGATTTGCACCAGTGGGACACTAATGGACGTCCAACAGCCACTTTTAGGATGCCAGTAACTTTACTCAGTGTTTGCTAGTATAATGGCTTAGTAACAATGAGTTTGAGCGGGCAATGCAGATGTGCTGCACATAGATTTGCACGAGTGGGACACTAATGGAATTCCAACAGCCACTTTTAGGATGCCACTAAGTTTACTCAGTGTTTGCTAGTATAATGGCTTAGTAACAATGAGTTTGAGTGTGCAATGCAGAGGTGCTGCACATAGATTTGCACCAGTGGGACACTAATGGAAGTCCAACAGCCACATTTAGGATGCCACTAAGTTTACTCAGTGTTTGCAAGTATAATAGCTTAGTAACAATGACTTTAAGTCTGCAATGCAGAGGTGCTGCACATAGATTTGCACCAGTGGGACACTAATGGAAGTCCAACAACCACTTTTAGGATGCCACTAAGTTTACTCAGTGTTTGCTAGTATAGCGGCTTAGTAACAATGAGTTTGAGTGTGCAATGCAGAGGTGCTGCACATAGATTTGCACCAGTGGGACACTAATGGAAGTCCAACAGCCACTTTTAGGATGCCACTAAGTTTCCTCAGTGTTTGCTAGTATAATGGCTTAGTAACAATGAGTTTGAGTGTGCAATGCAGAAGTGCTGCACAAAGATTTGCACCAGTGGGACACTAATGGACGTCCAACAGCCACTTTTAGGATGCCAGTAACTTTACTCAGTGTTTGCTAGTATAATGGCTTAGTAACAATTAGTTTGAGCGGGCAATGCAGAGGTGCTGCACATAGATTTGCACCAGTGGGACACTAATGGAAGTCCAACAGCCACTTTTAGGATGCCACTAAGTTTACTCAGTATTTGCTAGTATAATGGCTTAGTAACAATGAGTTTGAGTGTGCAATGCAGAGGTGCTGCACATAGATTTGCACGAGTGGGACACTAATGGAAGTCCAACAGCCACTTTTAGGATGCCACTAAGTTTACTTAGTGTTTGGTAGTATAATGGCTTAGTAACAATGAGTTTGCGTGTTCAATGCAGAGGTGCTGCACATAGATTTGCACCAGTGGGACACTAATGGAAGTCCAACAACCACTTTTAGGATGCCACTAAGTTTACTCAGTGTTTGCTAGTATAATGGCTTAGTAATAATAAGTTTGAGTGTGCAATGCAGAGGTGCTGCACATAGATTTGCACCAGTAGGACACTAATGGAAGTCCAACAGCCACTTTTAGGATGCCACTAAGTTTCCTCAGTGTTTGCAAGTATAATGGCTTAGTAACAATGAGTTTGAGTGTGCAATGCAGAGGTGCTGCACATAGATTTGCACCAGTGGGACACTAATGGAAGTCCAACATCCACTTTTAGGATGCCACTAAGTTTCCTCAGTGTTTGCTAGTATAATGGCTTAGTAACAATGAGTTTGAGTGTGCAATGCAGAGGTGCTGCACATAGATTTGCACCAGTGGGACACTAATGGAAGTCCAACAGCCACTTTTAGGATGCCACTAAGTTTCCTCAGTGTTTGCTAGAAAAATGGCTTAGTAACAATGAGTTTAAATGTGCAATGCAGAGGTGCTGCACATAGATTTGCACCAGTGGGATACTAATGGACGTCCAACAGCCACTTTTAGGATGCCACTAACTTTACTCAGTATTTGCTAGTATAATGGCTTAGTAACAATGAGTTTGAGTGTGCAATGCAGAGGTGCTGCACGTAGGTTTGCACCAGTGGGACACTAGTGGAAGTCCAACAGCCACTTTTAGGATGCCACTAAGTTTCATCAGTGTTTGCTGGTATAATGGCTTAGTAACAATGAGTTTGAGTGTGCAATGCAGAGGTGCTGCACATAGATTTGCACCAGTGGGACACTAATGGAAGTCCAACAACCACTTTTAGGATGCAACTAAGTTTACTCAGTGTTTGCTAGTATAATGGCTTAGTAATAATAAGTTTGAGTGTGCAATGCAGAGGTGCTGCACATAGATTTGCACCAGTGGGACACTAATGGACGTCCAACAGCCACTTTTAGGATGCCAGTAACTTTACTCAGTGTTTGCTAGTATAACGGCTTAGTAACAATGAGTTTGAGCGTGCAATGCAGAGGTGCTGCACATAGATTTGCACCAGTGGGACACTAATGGAAGTCCAACAGCCACTTTTAGGATGCCACTAAGTTTCCTCAGTATTTGCTAGTATAATGGCTTAGTAACAATGAGTTTGAGTGTGCAATGCAGAGGTGTTGCACATAGATTTGCACGAGTGGGACACTAATGGAAGTCCAACAGCCACTTTTAGGATGCCACTAAGTTTACTCAGTGTTTGCTAGTATAATGGCTTAGTAACAATGAGTTTGAGTGTGCAATGCAGAGGTGCTGCACATAGATTTGCACCAGTGGGACACTATTGGAAGGTCCAACAGCCACATTTAGGATGCCACTAAGTTTCCTCAGTGTTTGCAAGTATAATGGCTTAGTAACAATGAGTTTGAGTGTGCAATGCAGAGGTGCTGCACATAGATTTGCACGAGTGGGACACTAATGGAAGTCCAACAGCCACTTTTAGGATGCCACTAAGTTTCCTCAGTGTTTGCTAGTATAATGGCTTAGTAACAATGAGTTTGAGTGTGCAATGCAGAGGTGCTGCACATAGATTTGCACCAGTGGGACACTAATGGAAGTCGAACAGCCACTTTTAGGATGCCACTAAGTTTCCTCAGTGTTTGCTAGAAAAATGGCTTAGTAACAAAGAGTTTAAATGTGCAATGCAGAGGTGCTGCACATAGATTTGCACCAGTGGGATACTAATGGACGTCCAACAGCCACTTTTAGGATGCCACTAACTTTACTCAGTATTTGCTAGTATAATGGCTTAGTAACAATGAGTTTGAGTGTGCAATGCAGAGGTGCTGCACGTAGGTTTGCACCAGTGGGACACTAGTGGAAGTCCAACAGCCACTTTTAGGATGCCACTAAGTTTCATCAGTGTTTGCTTGGTATAATGGCTTAGTAACATGAGTTTGAGTGTGCAATGCAGAGGTGCTGCACATAGATTTGCACCAGTGGGACACTAATGGAAGTCCAACAGCCACTTTTAGGATGCCACTAAGTATCCTCAGTGTTTGCTAGTATAATGGCTTAGTAACAATAAGTTTGAGTGTGCAATGCAGAGGTGCTGAACAAAGATTTGCACCAGTGGGACACTAATGGAAGTCCAACAGCCACTTTTAGGATGCCACTAAGTTTCCTCAGTGTTTGCTAGTATAATGGCTTAGTAACAATGAGTTTGAGTGTGCAATGCAGAGGTGCTGCACATAGATTTGCACCAGTGGGACACAAATGGAAGTCCAACAGCCACTTTTAGGATGCCACTAAGTTTACTCAGTGTTTGCTAGTATAATGTCTTTGTAACAATGAGTTTGAGTGTGCAATGCAGAGGTGCTGCACATAGATTTGCACCAGTGGGACACTAATGGAATTTCAACAGCCACTTTTAAGATGCCACTAAGTTTCCTCAGTGTTTGCTAGTATAATGGCTTAGTAACAATAAGTTTGAGTGTGCAATGCAGAGGTGCTGCACAAAGATTTGCACCAGTGGGACACTAATGGAAGTCCAACAGCCACTTTTAGGATGCCACTAAGTTTCCTCAGTGTTTGCTAGTATAATGGCTTAGTAACAATGAGTTTGAGTGTGCAATGCAGAAGTGCTGCACATAGATTTGCACCAGTGGGACACTAATGGAAGTCCAACAGCCACTTTTAGGATGCCACTAAGTTTCCTCAGTGCTTGCTAGTATAATGGCTTAGTAACAATGAGTTTGAGTGTGCAATGCAGAGGTGCTGCACATAGACTTGCACCAGTGGGACACTAATGGAATTCCAACAGCCACTTTTAGGATTCCACTAAGTTTACTCAGTATTTGCTAGTATAATGACTTAGTAACAATGAGTTTGAGTGTGCAATGCAGAGGTGCTGCACATAGATTTGCACCAGTGGGACACTAATGGACGTCCAACAGCCACTTTTAGGATGCCAGTAACTTTACTCAGTGTTTGCTAGTATAATGGCTTAGTAACAATGAGTTTGAGCGGGCAATGCAGAGGTGCAGCACATAGATTTGCACCAGTGGGACACTAATGGAAGTTTAACAGCCACTTTTAGGATGCCACTAAGTTTCCTCAGTATTTGCTAGTATAATGGCTTAGTAACAATGAGTTTGAGTGTGCAATGCAGAGGTGCTGCACATAGATTTGCACGAGTGGGACACTAATGGAAGTCCAACAGCCACTTTTAGGATGCCACTAAGTTTACTCAGTGTTTGCTAGTATAATGGCTTAGTAACAATGAGTTTGAGTGTGCAATGCAGAGGTGCTGCACATAGATTTGCTCCAGTGGGACACTAATGGAAGTCCAACAGCCACATTTAGGATGCCACTAAGTTTACTCAGTGTTTGCAAGTATAATGGCTTAGTAACAATGACTTTAAGTCTGCAATGCAGAGGTGCTGCACATAGATTTGCACCAGTGGGACACTAATGGAAGTCCAAGCAACCACTTTTAGGATGCCACTAAGTTTACTCAGTGTTTGCTAGTATAATGGCTTAGTAATAATAAGTTTGAGTGTGCAATGCAGAGGTGCTGCACATAGATTTGCACCAGTAGGACACTAATGGAAGTCCAACAGCCCCTTTTAGGATGCCACTAAGTTTCCTCAGTGTTTGCAAGTATAATGGCTTAGTAACAATGAGTTTGAGTGTGCAATGCAGAGGTACTGCACATAGATTTGCACCAGTGGGACACTAATGGAAGTCCAACATCCACTTTTAGGATGCCACTAAGTTTCCTCAGTGTTTGCTAGTATAATGGCTTAGTAACAATGAGTTTGAGTGTGCAATGCAGAGGTGCTGCACATAGATTTGCACCAGTGGGACACTAATGGAAGTCCAACAGCCACTTTTAGGATGCTACTAAGTTTAATCAGTGTTTGCTAGTATAATGGCTTAGTAACACTGAGTTTGAGTGTGCAATGCAGAGGTGCTGCACATAGATTTGCACCAGTGGGGACACTAATGGACGTCCAACAGCCACTTTTAGGATGCCAGTAACTTTACTCAGTGTTTGCTAGTATAATGGCTTAGTAACAATGAGTTTGAGCGGGCAATGCAGATGTGCTGCACATAGATTTGCACGAGTGGGACACTAATGGAATTCCAACAGCCACTTTTAGGATGCCACTAAGTTTACTCAGTGTTTGCTAGTATAATGGCTTAGTAACAATGAGTTTGAGTGTGCAATGCAGAGGTGCTGCACATAGATTTGCACCAGTGGGACCACTAATGGAAGTCCAACAGCCACATTTAGGATGCCACTAAGTTTACTCAGTGTTTGCAAGTATAATGGCTTAGTAACAATGACTTTAAGTCTGCAATGCAGAGGTGCTGCACATAGATTTGCACCAGTGGGACACTAATGGAAGTCCAACAACCACTTTTAGGATGCCACTAAGTTTACTCAGTGTTTGCTAGTATAGCGGCTTAGTAACAATGAGTTTGAGTGTGCAATGCAGAGGTGCTGCACATAGATTTGCACCAGTGGGACACTAATGGAAGTCCAACAGCCACTTTTAGGATGCCACTAAGTTTCCTCAGTGTTTGCTAGTATAATGGCTTAGTAACAATGAGTTTGAGTGTGCAATGCAGAAGTGCTGCACAAAGATTTGCACCAGTGGGACACTAATGGACGTCCAACAGCCACTTTTAGGATGCCAGTAACTTTACTCAGTGTTTGCTAGTATAATGGCTTAGTAACAATTAGTTTGAGCGGGCAATGCAGAGGTGCTGCACATAGATTTGCACCAGTGGAACACTAATGGAAGTCCAACAGCCACTTTTAGGATGCCACTAAGTTTACTCAGTATTTGCTAGTATAATGGGCTTAGTAACAATGAGTTTGAGTGTGCAATGCAGAGGTGCTGCACATAGATTTGCACGAGTGGGACACTAATGGAAGTCCAACAGCCACTTTTAGGATGCCACTAAGTTTACTTAGTGTTTGCTAGTATAATGGCTTAGTAACAATGAGTTTGCGTGTTCAATGCAGAGGTGCTGCACATAGATTTGCTCCAGTGGGACACTAATGGAAGTCCAACAGCCACATTTAGGATGCCACTAAGTTTACTCAGTGTTTGCAAGTATAATGGCTTAGTAACAATGACTTTATGTCTGCAATGCAGAGGTGCTGCACATAGATTTGCACCAGTGGGACACTAATGGAAGTCCAACAACCACTTTTAGGATGCCACTAAGTTTACTCAGTGTTTGCTAGTTATAATGGCTTAGTAATAATAAGTTTGAGTGTGCAATGCAGAGGTGCTGCACATAGATTTGCACCAGTAGGACACTAATGGAAGTCCAACAGCCACTTTTAGGATGCCACTAAGTTTCCTCAGTGTTTGCAAGTATAATGGCTTAGTAACAATGAGTTTGAGTGTGCAATGCAGAGGTGCTTGCACATAGATTTGCACCAGTGGGACACTAATGGAAGTCCAACATCCACTTTTAGGATGCCACTAAGTTTCCTCAGTGTTTGCTAGTATAATGGCTTAGTAACAATGAGTTTGAGTGTGCAATGCAGAGGTGCTGCACATAGATTTGCACCAGTGGGACACTAATGGAAGTCCAACAGCCACTTTTAGGATGCCACTAAGTTTCCTCAGTGTTTGCTAGAAAAATGGCTTAGTAACAATGAGTTTAAATGTGCAATGCAGAGGTGCTGCACATAGATTTGCACCAGTGGGATACTAATGGACGTCCAACAGCCACTTTTAGGATGCCACTAACTTTACTCAGTATTTGCTAGTATAATGGCTTAGTAACAATGAGTTTGAGTGTGCAATGCAGAGGTGCTGCACGTAGGTTTGCACCAGTGGGACACTAGTGGAAGTCCAACAGCCACTTTTAGGATGCCACTAAGTTTCATCAGTGTTTGCTGGTATAATGGCTTAGTAACAATGAGTTTGAGTGTGCAATGCAGAGGTGCTGCACATAGATTTGCACCAGTGGGACACTAATGGAAGTCCAACAACCACTTTTAGGATGCCACTAAGTTTACTCAGTGTTTGCTAGTATAATGACTTAGTAATAATAAGTTTGAGTGTGCAATGCAGAGGTGCTGCACATAGATTTGCACCAGTGGGACACTAATGGACGTCCAACAGCCACTTTTAGGATGCCAGTAACTTTACTCAGTGTTTGCTAGTATAACGGCTTAGTAACAATGAGTTTGAGCGTGCAATGCAGAGGTGCTGCACATAGATTTGCACCAGTGGGACACTAATGGAAGTCCAACAGCCACTTTTAGGATGCCACTAAGTTTCCTCAGTATTTGCTAGTATAATGGCTTAGTAACAATGAGTTTGAGTGTGCAATGCAGAGGTGTTGCACATAGATTTGCACGAGTGGGACACTAATGGAAGTCCAACAGCCACTTTTAGGATGCCACTAAGTTTACTCAGTGTTTGCTAGTATAATGGCTTAGTAACAATGAGTTTGAGTGTGCAATGCAGAGGTGCTGCACATAGATTTGCACCAGTGGGACACTAATGGAAGTCCAACAGCCACTTTTAGGATGCCACTAAGTTTCCTCAGTGTTTGCTAGAAAAATGGCTTAGTAACAATGAGTTTAAATGTGCAATGCAGAGGTGCTGCACATAGATTTGCACCAGTGGGATACTAATGGACGTCCAACAGCCACTTTTAGGATGCCACTAACTTTACTCAGTATTTGCTAGTATAATGGCTTAGTAACAATGAGTTTGAGTGTGCAATGCAGAGGTGCTGCACGTAGGTTTGCACCAGTGGGACACTAGTGGAAGTCCAACAGCCACTTTTAGGATGCCACTAAGTTTCATCAGTGTTTGCTGGTATAATGGCTTAGTAACAATGAGTTTGAGTGTGCAATGCAGAGGTGCTGCACATAGATTTGCACCAGTGGGACACTAATGGAAGTCCAACAGCCACTTTTAGGATGCCACTAAGTATCCTCAGTGTTTGCTAGTATAATGGCTTAGTAACAATAAGTTTGAGTGTGCAATGCAGAGGTGCTGAACAAAGATTTGCACCAGTGGGACACTAATGGAAGTCCAACAGCCACTTTTAGGATGCCACTAAGTTTCCTCAGTGTTTGCTAGTATAATGGCTTAGTAACAATGAGTTTGAGTGTGCAATGCAGAGGTGCTGCACATAGATTTGCACCAGTGGGACACAAATGGAAGTCCAACAGCCACTTTTAGGATGCCACTAAGTTTACTCAGTGTTTGCTAGTATAATGTCTTTGTAACAATGAGTTTGAGTGTGCAATGCAGAGGTGCTGCACATAGATTTGCACCAGTGGGACACTAATGGAATTTCAACAGCCACTTTTAAGATGCCACTAAGTTTCCTCAGTGTTTGCTAGTATAATGGCTTAGTAACAATAAGTTTGAGTGTGCAATGCAGAGGTGCTGCACAAAGATTTGCACCAGTGGGACACTAATGGAAGTCCAACAGCCACTTTTAGGATGCCACTAAGTTTCCTCAGTGTTTGCTAGTATAATGGCTTAGTAACAATGAGTTTGAGTGTGCAATGCAGAAGTGCTGCACATAGATTTGCACCAGTGGGACACTAATGGAAGTCCAACAGCCACTTTTAGGATGCCACTAAGTTTCCTCAGTGCTTGCTAGTATAATGGCTTAGTAACAATGAGTTTGAGTGTGCAATGCAGAGGTGCTGCACATAGACTTGCACCAGTGGGACACTAATGGAAGTCCAACAGCCACTTTTAGGATTCCACTAAGTTTACTCAGTATTTGCTAGTATAATGACTTAGTAACAATGAGTTTGAGTGTGCAATGCAGAGGTGCTGCACATAGATTTGCACCAGTGGGACACTAATGGACGTCCAACAGCCACTTTTAGGATGCCAGTAACTTTACTCAGTGTTTGCTAGTATAATGGCTTAGTAACAATGAGTTTGAGTGTGCAATGCAGAGGTGCTGCACATAGATTTGCTCCAGTGGGACACTAATGGAAGTCCAACAGCCACATTTAGGATGCCACTAAGTTTCCTCAGTATTTGCTAGTATAATGGCTTAGTAACAATGAGTTTGAGTGTGCAATGCAGAGGTGCTGCACATAGATTTGCACGAGTGGGACACTAATGGAAGTCCAACAGCCACTTTTAGGATGCCAGTAACTTTACTCAGTGTTTGCTAGTATAATGGCTTAGTAACAATGAGTTTGAGTGTGCAATGCAGAGGTGCTGCACATAGATTTGCACCAGTGGGACACTAATGGAAGTTTAACAGCCACTTTTAGGATGTCACTAAGTTTCCTCAGTATTTGCTAGTATAATGGCTTAGTAACAATGAGTTTGAGTGTGCAATGCAGAGGTGCTGCACATAGATTTGCACGAGTGGGACACTAATGGAAGTCCAACAGCCACTTTTAGGATGCCACTAAGTTTACTCAGTGTTTGCTAGTATAATGGCTTAGTAACAATGAGTTTGAGTGTGCAATGCAGAGGTGCTGCACATAGATTTGCTCCAGTGGGACACTAATGGAAGTCCAACAGCCACATTTAGGATGCCACTAAGTTTACTCAGTGTTTGCAAGTATAATGGCTTAGTAACAATGACTTTAAGTCTGCAATGCAGAGGTGCTGCACATAGATTTGCACCAGTGGGACACTAATGGAAGTCCAACAACCACTTTTAGGATGCCACTAAGTTTACTCAGTGTTTGCTAGTATAATGGCTTAGTAATAATAAGTTTGAGTGTGCAATGCAGAGGTGCTGCACATAGATTTGCACCAGTAGGACACTAATGGAAGTCCAACAGCCCCTTTTAGGATGCCACTAAGTTTCCTCAGTGTTTGCAAGTATAATGGCTTAGTAACAATGAGTTTGAGTGTGCAATGCAGAGGTGCTGCACATAGATTTGCACCAGTGGGACACTAATGGAAGTCCAACATCCACTTTTAGGATGCCACTAAGTTTCCTCAGTGTTTGCTAGTATAATGGCTTAGTAACAATGAGTTTGAGTGTGCAATGCAGAGGTGCTGCACATAGATTTGCACCAGTGGGACACTAATGGAAGTCCAACAGCCACTTTTAGGATGCTACTAAGTTTAATCAGTGTTTGCTAGTATAATGGCTTAGTAACACTGAGTTTGAGTGTGCAATGCAGAGGTGCTGCACATAGATTTGCACCAGTGGGACACTAATGGAAGTCCAACAGCCACTTTTAGGATGCCACTAAGTTTCCTCAGTGTTTGCTAGAAAAATGGCTTAGTAACAATGAGTTTAAATGTGCAATGCAGAGGTGCTGCACATAGATTTGCACCAGTGGGATACTAATGGACGTCCAACAGCCACTTTTAGGATGCCACTAACTTTACTCAGTATTTGCTAGTATAATGGCTTAGTAACAATGAGTTTGAGTGTGCAATGCAGAGGTGCTGCACGTAGGTTTGCACCAGTGGGATACTAGTGGAAGTCCAACAGCCACTTTTAGGATGCCACTAAGTTTCATCAGTGTTTGCTGGTATAATGGCTTAGTAACAATGAGTTTGAGTGTGCAATGCAGAGGTGCTGCACATAGATTTGCACCAGTGGGACACTAATGGAAGTCCAACAGCCACTTTTAGGATGCCACTAAGTTTACTCAGTGTTTGCTAGTATATTGGCTTAGTAACAATGAGTTTGAGTGTGCAATGCAGAGGTGCTGCACATAGATTTGCACCAGTGGGACACTAATGGAAGTCCAACAGCCACTTTTAGGATGCCACTAAGTATCCTCAGTGTTTGCTAGTATAATGGCTTTATAACAAAAAGTTTGAGTGTGCAATGCAGAGGTGCTGAACAAAGATTTGCACCAGTGGGACACTAATGGAAGTCCAACAGCCACTTTTAGGATGCCACTAAGTTTCCTCAGTGTTTGCTAGTATAATGGCTTAGTAACAATGAGTTTGAGTGTGCAATGCAGAGGTGCTGCACATAGATTTGCACCAGTGGGACACTAATGGAAGTCCAACAGCCACTTTTAGGATGCCACTAAGTTTACTCAGTGTTTGCTAGTATAATGGCTTTGTAACAATGAGTTTGAGTGTGCAATGCAGAGGTGCTGCACATAGATTTGCACCAGTGGGACACTAATGGAAGTCCAACAGCCACTTTTAGGATGCCACTAAGTTTCCTCAGTGTTTGCTAGTATAATGGCTTAGTAACAATGAGTTTGAGTGTGCAATGCAGAGGTGTTGCACGTAGGTTTGCACCAGTGGGACACTAATTGAAGTCCAACAGCCACTTTTAGGATGCCACTAAGTTTCCTCAGTGTTTGCTAGTATAATGGCTTAGTAAAAATGAGTTTGAGTGTGCAATGCAGAGGTGCTGCACATAGATTTGCACCAGTGGGACACTAATGGAAGTCCAACAGCCACTTTTAGGATGCCACTAAGTTTACTCAGTGTTTGCTAGTATAATGGCTTAGTAACAATGAGTTTGAGTGTGCAATGCAGAAGTGCTGCACATAGATTTGCACCAGTGGGACACTAATGGAAGTCCAACAGCCACTTTTAGGATGCCACTAAGTTTCCTCAGTGCTTGCTAGTATAATGGCTTAGTAACAATGAGTTTGAGTGTGCAATGCAGAGGTGCTGCACAAAGACTTGCACCAGTGGGACACTAATGGAAGTCCAACAGCCACTTTTAGGATTCCACTAAGTTTTCTCAGTATTTGCTAGTATAATGGCTTAGTAACAATGAGTTTGAGTGTGCAATGCAGAGGTGCTGCACATAGATTTGCACCAGTGGGACACTAATGGAAGTCCAACAGCCACTTTTAGGATGCCACTAAGTTTACTCAGTGTTTGCTAGTATAATGGCTTAGTAACAATGAGTTTGAGTGTGCAATGCAGAGGTGCTGCACATAGATTTGCACCAGTGGGACACTAATGGAAGTCCAACAGCCACATTTAGGATGCCACTAAGTTTACTCAGTGTTTGCAAGTATAATGGCTTAGTAACAATGACTTTAAGTCTGCAATACAGAGGTGCTGCACATAGATTTGCACCAGTGGGACACTAATGGAAGTCCAACAACCACTTTTAGGATGCCACTAAGTTTACTCAGTGTTTGCTAGTATAATGGCTTAGTAACAATGAGTTTGAGTGTGCAATGCAGAGGTGCTGCACATAGATTTGCACCAGTGGGACACTAATGGAAGTCCAACAGCCACTTTTAGGATGCCACTAAGTTTCCTCAGTGTTTGCTAGTATAATGGCTTAGTAACAATGAGTTTGAGTGTGCAATGCAGAAGTGCTGCACATAGATTTGCACCAGTGGGACACTAATGGAAGTCCAACAGCCACTTTTAGGATGCCACTAAGTTTCCTCAGTGCTTGCTAGTATAATGGCTTAGTAACAATTAGTTTGAGTGTGCAATGCAGAGGTGCTGCACATAGACTTGCACGAGTGGGACACTAATGGAAGTCCAACAGCCACTTTTAGGATTCCACTAAGTTTACTCAGTATTTGCTAGTATAATGGCTTAGTAACAATGACTTTGAGTGTGCAATGCAGAGGTGCTGCACATAGATTTGCACCAGTGGGACACTAATGGACGTCCAACAGCCACTTTTAGGATGCCAGTAACTTTACTCAGTGTTTGCTAGTATAATGGCTTAGTAACAATGAGTTTGAGCGGGCAATGCAGAGGTGCTGCACATAGATTTGCACCAGTGGGACACTAATGGAAGTCCAACAGCCACTTTTAGGATGCCACTAAGTTTCCTCAGTATTTGCTAGTATAATGGCTTAGTAACAATGAGTTTGAGTGTGCAATGCAGAGGTGCTGCACATAGATTTGCACGAGTGGGACACTAATGGAAGTCCAACAGCCACTTTTAGGATGCCACTAAGTTTACTCAGTGTTTGCTAGTATAATGGCTTAGTAACAATGAGTTTGAGTGTGCAATGCAGAGGTGCTGCACATAGATTTGCTCCAGTGGGACACTAATGGAAGTCCAACAGCCACATTTAGGATGCCACTAAGTTTACTCAGTGTTTGCAAGTATAATGGCTTAGTAACAATGACTTTAAGTCTGCAATGCAGAGGTGCTGCACATAGATTTGCACCACTGGGACACTAATGGAAGTCCAACAACCACTTTTAGGATGCCACTAAGTTTACTCAGTGTTTGCTAGTATAATGGCTTAGTAATAATAAGTTTGAGTGTGCAATGCAGAGGTGTTGCACATAGATTTGCACCAGTAGGACACTAATGGAAGTCCAACAGCCACTTTTAGGATGCCACTAAGTTTCCTCAGTGTTTGCAAGTATAATGGCTTAGTAACAATGAGTTTGAGTGTGCAATGCAGAGGTGCTGCACAAAGACTTGCACCAGTGGGACACTAATGGAAGTCCAACAGCCACTTTTAGGATTCCACTAAGTTTTCTCAGTATTTGCTAGTATAATGGCTTAGTAACAATGAGTTTGAGTGTGCAATGCAGAGGTGCTGCACATAGATTTGCACCAGTGGGACACTAATGGAAGTCCAACAGCCACTTTTAGGATGCCACTAAGTTTACTCAGTGTTTGCTAGTATAATGGCTTAGTAACAATGAGTTTGAGTGTGCAATGCAGAGGTGCTGCACATAGATTTGCACCAGTGGGACACTAATGGAAGTCCAACAGCCACATTTAGGATGCCACTAAGTTTACTCAGTGTTTGCAAGTATAATGGCTTAGTAACAATGACTTTAAGTCTGCAATACAGAGGTGCTGCACATAGATTTGCACCAGTGGGACACTAATGGAAGTCCAACAACCACTTTTAAGATGCCACTAAGTTTACTCAGTGTTTGCTAGTATAATGGCTTAGTAACAATGAGTTTGAGTGTGCAATGCAGAGGTGCTGCACATAGATTTGCACCAGTGGGACACTAATGGAAGTCCAACAGCCACTTTTAGGATGCCACTAAGTTTCCTCAGTGTTTGCTAGTATAATGGCTTAGTAACAATGAGTTTGAGTGTGCAATGCAGAAGTGCTGCACATAGATTTGCACCAGTGGGACACTAATGGAAGTCCAACAGCCACTTTTAGGATGCCACTAAGTTTCCTCAGTGCTTGCTAGTATAATGGCTTAGTAACAATTAGTTTGAGTGTGCAATGCAGAGGTGCTGCACATAGACTTGCACGAGTGGGACACTAATGGAAGTCCAACAGCCACTTTTAGGATTCCACTAAGTTTACTCAGTATTTGCTAGTATAATGGCTTAGTAACAATGAGTTTGAGTGTGCAATGCAGAGGTGCTGCACATAGATTTGCACCAGTGGGACACTAATGGACGTCCAACAGCCACTTTTAGGATGCCAGTAACTTTACTCAGTGTTTGCTAGTATAATGGCTTAGTAACAATGAGTTTGAGCGGGCAATGCAGAGGTGCTGCACATAGATTTGCACCAGTGGGACACTAATGGAAGTCCAACAGCCACTTTTAGGATGCCACTAAGTTTCCTCAGTATTTGCTAGTATAATGGCTTAGTAACAATGAGTTTGAGTGTGCAATGCAGAGGTGCTGCACATAGATTTGCACGAGTGGGACACTAATGGAAGTCCAACAGCCACTTTTAGGATGCCACTAAGTTTACTCAGTGTTTGCTAGTATAATGGCTTAGTAACAATGAGTTTGAGTGTGCAATGCAGAGGTGCTGCACATAGATTTGCTCCAGTGGGACACTAATGGAAGTCCAACAGCCACATTTAGGATGCCACTAAGTTTACTCAGTGTTTGCAAGTATAATGGCTTAGTAACAATGACTTTAAGTCTGCAATGCAGAGGTGCTGCACATAGATTTGCACCACTGGGACACTAATGGAAGTCCAACAACCACTTTTAGGATGCCACTAAGTTTACTCAGTGTTTGCTAGTATAATGGCTTAGTAATAATAAGTTTGAGTGTGCAATGCAGAGGTGTTGCACATAGATTTGCACCAGTAGGACACTAATGGAAGTCCAACAGCCACTTTTAGGATGCCACTAAGTTTCCTCAGTGTTTGCAAGTATAATGGCTTAGTAACAATGAGTTTGAGTGTGCAATGCAGAGGTGCTGCACAAAGACTTGCACCAGTGGGACACTAATGGAAGTCCAACAGCCACTTTTAGGATTCCACTAAGTTTTCTCAGTATTTGCTAGTATAATGGCTTAGTAACAATGAGTTTGAGTGTGCAATGCAGAGGTGCTGCACATAGATTTGCACCAGTGGGACACTAATGGAAGTCCAACAGCCACTTTTAGGATGCCACTAAGTTTACTCAGTGTTTGCTAGTATAATGGCTTAGTAACAATGAGTTTGAGTGTGCAATGCAGAGGTGCTGCACATAGATTTGCACCAGTGGGACACTAATGGAAGTCCAACAGCCACATTTAGGATGCCACTAAGTTTACTCAGTGTTTGCAAGTATAATGGCTTAGTAACAATGACTTTAAGTCTGCAATACAGAGGTGCTGCACATAGATTTGCACCAGTGGGACACTAATGGAAGTCCAACAACCACTTTTAGGATGCCACTAAGTTTACTCAGTGTTTGCTAGTATAATGGCTTAGTAACAATGAGTTTGAGTGTGCAATGCAGAGGTGCTGCACATAGATTTGCACCAGTGGGACACTAATGGAAGTCCAACAGCCACTTTTAGGATGCCACTAAGTTTCCTCAGTGTTTGCTAGTATAATGGCTTAGTAACAATGAGTTTGAGTGTGCAATGCAGAAGTGCTGCACATAGATTTGCACCAGTGGGACACTAATGGAAGTCCAACAGCCACTTTTAGGATGCCACTAAGTTTCCTCAGTGCTTGCTAGTATAATGGCTTAGTAACAATTAGTTTGAGTGTGCAATGCAGAGGTGCTGCACATAGACTTGCACGAGTGGGACACTAATGGAAGTCCAACAGCCACTTTTAGGATTCCACTAAGTTTACTCAGTATTTGCTAGTATAATGGCTTAGTAACAATGAGTTTGAGTGTGCAATGCAGAGGTGCTGCACATAGATTTGCACCAGTGGGACACTAATGGACGTCCAACAGCCACTTTTAGGATGCCAGTAACTTTACTCAGTGTTTGCTAGTATAATGGCTTAGTAACAATGAGTTTGAGCGGGCAATGCAGAGGTGCTGCACATAGATTTGCACCAGTGGGACACTAATGGAAGTCCAACAGCCACATTTAGGATGCCACTAAGTTTACTCAGTGTTTGCAAGTATAATGGCTTAGTAACAATGACTTTAAGTCTGCAATGCAGAGGTGCTGCACATAGATTTGCACCAGTGGGACACTAATGGAAGTCCAACAACCACTTTTAGGATGCCACTAAGTTTACTCAGTGTTTGCTAGTATAATGGCTTAGTAATAATAAGTTTGAGTGTGCAATGCAGAGGTGTTGCACATAGATTTGCACCAGTAGGACACTAATGGAAGTCCAACAGCCACTTTTAGGATGCCACTAAGTTTCCTCAGTGTTTGCAAGTATAATGGCTTAGTAACAATGAGTTTGAGTGTGCAATGCAGAGGTGCTGCACATAGATTTGCACCAGTTGGACACTAATGGAAGTCCAACATCCACTTTTAGGATGCCACTAAATCTATGTGCAGCACCTCTGCATTGCACACTCAAACTTATTATTACTAAGCCATTATACTAGCAAACACTGAGTAAACTTAGTGGCATCCTAAAAGTGGTTGTTGGACTTCCATTAGTGTCCCACTGGTGCAAATCTATGTGCAGCACCTCTGCATTGCAGACTTAAAGTCATTGTTACTAAGCCATTATACTTGCAAACACTGAGTAAACTTAGTGGCATCCTAAATGTGGCTGCTGGACTTCCATTAGTGTCCCACTCGTGCAAATCTATGTGCAGCACCTCTGCATTGCACACTCAAACTCATTGTTACTAAGCCATTATACTAGCAAACACTGAGTAAACTTAGTGGCATCCTAAAAGTGGCTGTTGGACTTCCATTAGTGTCCCACTGGTGCAAATCTATGTGTAGCACCTCTGCATTGTACACTCAAACTCATTGTTACTAAGCCATTATACTAGCAAACACTGAGGAAACTTAGTGGCATCCTAAAAGTGGCTGTTGGACTTCCATTAGTGTCCCACTGGTGCAAATCTATGTGCAGCACCTCTGCATTGCACACTCAAACTCATTGTTACTAAGCCATTATACTAGCAAACACTGAGTAAACTTAGTGGCATCCTAAAAGTGGTTGTTGGACTTCCATTAGTGTCCCACTGGTGCAAATCTATGTGCAGCACCTCTGCATTGCAGACTTAAAGTCATTGTTACTAAGCCATTATACTTGCAAACACTGAGTAAACTTAGTGGCATCCTAAATGTGGCTGCTGGACTTCCATTAGTGTCCCACTCGTGCAAATCTATGTGCAGCACCTCTGCATTGCACACTCAAACTCATTGTTACTAAGCCATTATACTAGCAAACACTGAGTAAACTTAGTGGCATCCTAAAAGTGGCTGTTGGACTTCCATTAGTGTCCCACTGGTGCAAATCTATGTGTAGCACCTCTGCATTGTACACTCAAACTCATTGTTACTAAGCCATTATACTAGCAAACACTGAGGAAACTTAGTGGCATCCTAAAAGTGGCTGTTGGACTTCCATTAGTGTCCCACTGGTGCAAATCTATGTGCAGCACCTCTGCATTGCACACTCAAACTCATTGTTACTAAGCCATTATACTAGCAAACACTGAGTAAACTTAGTGGCATCCTAAAAGTGGCTGTTGGACTTCCATTAGTGTCCCACTCGTGCAAATCTATGTACAGCACCTCTGCATTGCACACTCAAACTCATTGTTACTAAGCCATTATACTAGCAAACACTGAGAAAACTTAGTGGCATCCTAAAAGTGGCTGTTGGACTTCCATTAGTGTCCCACTGGTGCAAATCTATGTGCAGCACCTCTGCATTGCACACTCAAACTCATTGTTACTAAGCCTTTATACTAGCAAACACTGAGGAAACTTAGTGGCATCCTAAAAGTGGCTGATGGACTTCCATTAGTGTCCAACTGGTGCAAATCTATGTGTAGCACCTCTGCATTGCACACTCAAACTCATTGTTACTAAGCCATTATACTAGCAAACACTGAGTAAACTTAGTGGCATCCTAAAAGTGGCTATTGGACTTCCATTAGTGTCCCACTGGTGCAAATCTATGTTTAGCACCTCTGCATTGCACACTCAAACTCATTGTTACTAAGCCATTATACTAGCAAACACTTAGGAAACTTAGTGGCATCCTAAAAGTGGCTGTTGGACTTCCATTAGTGTCCCACTGGTGCAAATCTTTGTGCAGCACCTCTGCATTGCACACTCAAACTTATTGTTACTAAGCCCTTATACTAGCAAACACTGAGGAAACTTAGTGGCATCCTAAAAGTGGCTGTTGGACTTCCATTAGTGTCCCACTGGTGCAAATCTATGTGCAGCACCTCTGCATTGCACACTCAAACTCATTGTTACTAAGCCATTATACTAGCAAATACTGAGTAAAGTTAGTGGCATCCTAAAAGTGGCTGTTGGACGTCCATTAGTATAGCACTGGTGCAAATCTATGTGCAGCACCTCTGCA
This sequence comes from Anomaloglossus baeobatrachus, assembly GCF_048569485.1. Classification (NCBI taxonomy): domain Eukaryota; kingdom Metazoa; phylum Chordata; class Amphibia; order Anura; family Aromobatidae; genus Anomaloglossus; species Anomaloglossus baeobatrachus. The sequence goes on along the minus strand of NW_027445184.1, from coordinate 241,979 downwards.
TTGCACATTTAAACTCATTGTTACTAAGCCATTTTTCTAGCAAACACTGAGGAAACTTAGTGGCATCCTAAAAGTGGCTGTTGGACTTCCATTAGTGTCCCACTGGTGCAAATCTATGTGCAGCACCTCTGCATTGCACACTCAAACTCATTGTTACTAAGCCATTATACTAGCAAACACTGAGGAAACTTAGTGGCATCCTAAAAGTGGTTGTTGGACTTCCATTAGTGTCCCACTGGTGCAAATCTATGTGCAGCACCTCTGCATTGCAGACTTAAAGTCATTGTTACTAAGCCATTATACTTGCAAACTTTGAGTAAACTTGGTGGCATCCTAAATGTGGCTGTTGGACTTCCATTAGTGTCCCACTGGAGCAAATCTATGTGCAGCACCTCGGCATTGCACACTCAAACTCTTTGTTACTAAGCCATTATACTAGCAAACACTGAGGAAACTTAGTGGCATCCTAAAAGTGGCTGTTGGACTTCCATTAGTGTCCCACTGGTGCAAATCTATGTGTAGCACCTCTGCATTGCACACTCAAACTCATTGTTACTAAGCCATTATACTAGCAAACACTGAGGAAACTTAGTGGCATCCTAAAAGTGGCTGTTGGACTTCCATTAGTGTCCCACTGGTGCAAATCTATGTGCAGCACCTCGGCATTGCACACTCAAACTCATTGTTACTAAGCCATTATACTAGCAAACACTGAGTAAACTTAGTGGCACCCTAAATGTGGCTGTTGGACTTCCATTAGTGTCCTACTGGTGCAAATCTATGTGCAGCACCTCTGCATTGCACACTCAAACTTATTATTACTAAGCCATTATACTAGCAAACACTGAGTAAACTTAGTGGCATCCTAAAAGTGGTTGTTGGACTTCCATTAGTGTCCCACTGGTGCAAATCTATGTGCAGCACCTCTGCATTGCAGACTTAAAGTCATTGTTACTAAGCCATTATACTTGCAAACACTGAGTAAACTTAGTGGCATCCTAAATGTGGCTGCTGGACTTCCATTAGTGTCCCACTGGTGCAAATCTATGTGTAGCACCTCTGCATTGCACACTCAAACTCATTGTTACTAAGCCATTATACTAGCAAACACTGAGTAAACTTAGTGGCATCCTAAAAGTGGCTGTTGGACTTCCATTAGTGTCCCACTCGTGCAAATCTATGTGCAGCACCTCTGCATTGCACACTCAAACTCATTGTTACTAAGCCATTATACTAGCAAACACTGAGTAAACTTAGTGGCATCCTAAAAGTGGCTGTTGGACTTCCATTAGTGTCCCACTGGTGCAAATCTATGTGTAGCACCTCTGCATTGCACACTCAAACTCATTGTTACTAAGCCATTATACTAGCAAACACTGAGGAAACTTAGTGGCATCCTAAAAGTGGCTGTTGGACTTCCATTAGTGTCCCACTGGTGCAAATCTATGTGCAGCACCTCGGCATTGCACACTTAAACTCATTGTTACTAAGCCATTATACTAGCAAACACTGAGTAAACTTAGTGGCACCCTAAATGTGGCTGTTGGACTTCCATTAGTGTCCTACTGGTGCAAATCTATGTGCAGCACCTCTGCATTGCACACTCAAACTTATTATTACTAAGCCATTATACTAGCAAACACTGAGTAAACTTAGTGGCATCCTAAAAGTGGTTGTTGGACTTCCATTAGTGTCCCACTGGTGCAAATCTATGTGCAGCACCTCTGCATTGCAGACTTAAAGTCATTGTTACTAAGCCATTATACTTGCAAACACTGAGTAAACTTAGTGGCATCCTAAATGTGGCTGCTGGACTTCCATTAGTGTCCCACTGGTGCAAATCTATGTGCAGCACCTCTGCATTGCAGACTTAAAGTCATTGTTACTAAGCCATTATACTTGCAAACACTGAGTAAACTTAGTGGCATCCTAAATGTGGCTGCTGGACTTCCATTAGTGTCCCACTGGTGCAAATCTATGTGCAGCACCTCTGCATTGCAGACTTAAAGTCATTGTTACTAAGCCATTATACTTGCAAACACTGAGTAAACTTAGTGGCATCCTAAATGTGGCTGCTGGACTTCCATTAGTGTCCCACTGGTGCAAATCTATGTGCAGCACCTCTGCATTGCACACTCAAACTCATTGTTACTAAGCCATTATACTAGCAAACACTGAGTAAACTTAGTGGCATCCTAAAAGTGGCTGTTGGACTTCCATTAGTGTCCCACTCGTGCAAATCTATGTGCAGCACCTCTGCATTGCACACTCAAACTCATTGTTACTAAGCCATTATACTAGCAAACACTGAGTAAACTTAGTGGCATCCTAAAAGTGGCTGTTGGACTTCCATTAATGTCCCACTGGTGCAAATCTATGTGTAGCACCTCTGCATTGCACACTCAAACTCATTGTTACTAAGCCATTATACTAGCAAACACTGAGGAAACTTAGTAGCATCCTAAAAGTGGCTGTTGGACTTCCATTAGTGTCCCACTGGTGCAAATCTATGTGCAGCACCTCGGCATTGCACACTCAAACTCATTGTTACTAAGCCATTATACTAGCAAACACTAAGTAAACTTAGTGGCATCCTAAATGTGGCTGTTGGACTTCCATTAGTGTCCTACTGGTGCAAATCTATGTGCAGCACCTCTGCATTGCACACTCAAACTTATTATTACTAAGCCATTATACTAGCAAACACTGAGTAAACTTAGTGGCATCCTAAAAGTGGTTGTTGGACTTCCATTAGTGTCCCACTGGTGCAAATCTATGTGCAGCACCTCTGCATTGCAGACTTAAAGTCATTGTTACTAAGCCATTATACTTGCAAACACTGAGTAAACTTAGTGGCATCCTAAAAGTGGCTGTTGGACTTCCATTAGTGTCCCACTGGTGCAAATCTATGTGTAGCACCTCTGCATTGCACACTCAAACTCATTGTTACTAAGCCATTATACTAGCAAACACTGAGGAAACTTAGTGGCATCCTAAAAGTGGCTGTTGGACTTCCATTAGTGTCCCACTGGTGCAAATCTATGTGCAGCACCTCTGCATTGTACACTCAAACTCATTGTTACTAAGCCATTATACTAGCAAACACTGAGGAAACTTAGTGGCATCCTAAAAGTGGCTGTTGGACTTCCATTAGTGTCCCACTGGTGGAAATCTATGTGCAGCACCTCTGCATTGCACACTCAAACTCATTGTTACTAAGCCATTATACTAGCAAACACTGAGGAAACTTAGTGGCATCCTAAAAGTGGCTGTTGGACTTCCATTAGTGTCCCACTGGTGCAAATCTATGTGCAGCTCCTCTGCATTGCACACTCAAACTCATTGTTACTAAGCCATTATACTAGCAAACACTTAGGAAACTTAGTGGCATCCTAAAAGTGGCTGTTGGACTTCCATTAGTGTCCCACTGGTGCAAATCTATGTGCAGCACCTCTGCATTGCACACTCAAACTCATTGTTACTAAGCCATTATACTAGCAAACACTGATTAAACTTAGTGGCATCCTAAAAGTGGCTGTTGGACTTCCATTAGTATAGCACTGGTGCAAATCTATGTGCAGCACCTCTGCATTGCACATTTAAACTCATTGTTACTAAGCCATTTTTCTAGCAAACACTGAGGAAACTTAGATTTACATAGATTTGCACCAGTGGGACACTAATGGAAGTCCAACAACCACTTTTAGGATGCCACTAAGTTTACTCAGTGTTTGCTAGTATAATGGCTTAGTAATAATAAGTTTGAGTGTGCAATGCAGAGGTGCTGCACATAGATTTGCACCAGTAGGACACTAATGGAAGTCCAACAGCCACATTTAGGGTGCCACTAAGTTTACTCAGTGTTTGCTAGTATAATGGCTTAGTAACAATGAGTTTGAGTGTGCAATGCCGAGGTGCTGCACATAGATTTGCACCAGTGGGACACTAATGGAAGTCCAACAGCCACTTTTAGGATGCCACTAAGTTTCCTCAGTGTTTGCTAGTATAATGGCTTAGTAACAATGAGTTTGAGTGTGCAATGCAGAGGTGCTACACATAGATTTGCACCAGTGGGACACTAATGGAAGTCCAACAGCCACTTTTAGGATGCCACTAAGTTTACTCAGTGTTTGCTAGTATAATGGCTTAGTAACAATGAGTTTGAGTGTGCAATGCAGAGGTGCTGCACATAGATTTGCACGAGTGGGACACTAATGGAAGTCCAACAGCCACTTTTAGGATGCCACTAAGTTTCCTCAGTGTTTGCTAGTATAATGGCTTAGTAACAATGAGTTTGAGTGTGCAATGCAGAGGTGCTACACATAGATTTGCACCAGTGGGACACTAATGGAAGTCCAGCAGCCACATTTAGGATGCCACTAAGTTTACTCAGTGTTTGCAAGTATAATGGCTTAGTAACAATGACTTTAAGTCTGCAATGCAGAGGTGCTGCACATAGATTTGCACCAGTGGGACACTAATGGAAGTCCAACAACCACTTTTAGGATGCCACTAAGTTTACTCAGTGTTTGCTAGTATAATGGCTTAGTAATAATAAGTTTGAGTGTGCAATGCAGAGGTGCTGCACATAGATTTGCACCAGTAGGACACTAATGGAAGTCCAACAGCCACATTTAGGGTGCCACTAAGTTTACTCAGTGTTTGCTAGTATAATGGCTTAGTAACAATGAGTTTGAGTGTGCAATGCCGAGGTGCTGCACATAGATTTGCACCAGTGGGACACTAATGGAAGTCCAACAGCCACTTTTAGGATGCCACTAAGTTTCCTCAGTGTTTGCTAGTATAATGGCTTAGTAACAATGAGTTTGAGTGTGCAATGCAGAGGTGCTACACATAGATTTGCACCAGTGGGACACTAATGGAAGTCCAACAGCCACTTTTAGGATGCCACTAAGTTTCCTCAGTGTTTGCTAGTATAATGGCTTAGTAACAAAGAGTTTGAGTGTGCAATGCCGAGGTGCTGCACATAGATTTGCTCCAGTGGGACACTAATGGAAGTCCAACAGCCACATTTAGGATGCCACTAAGTTTACTCAAAGTTTGCAAGTATAATGGCTTAGTAACAATGACTTTAAGTCTGCAATGCAGAGGTGCTGCACATAGATTTGCACCAGTGGGACACTAATGGAAGTCCAACAACCACTTTTAGGATGCCACTAAGTTTCCTCAGTGTTTGCTAGTATAAAGGCTTAGTAACAATGAGTTTGAGTGTGCAATGCAGAGGTGCTGCACATAGATTTGCACCAGTGGGACACTAATGGAAGTCCAACAGCCACTTTTAGGATGCCACTAAGTTTCCTCAGTGTTTGCTAGTATAATGGCTTAGTAACAATGAGTTTGAGTGTGCAATGCAGAGGTGCTGCACATAGATTTGCACCAGTGGGACACTAATAGAAGTCCAACAGCCACTTTTAGGATGCCACTAAGTTTCCTCAGTGTTTGCTAGTATAATGGCTTAGTAACAATGAGTTTGAGTGTGCAATGCAGAGGTGCTGCACGTAGGTTTGCACCAGTAGGACACTAATGGAAGTCCAACAGCCACTTTTAGGATGCCACTAAGTTTCCTCAGTGTTTGCTAGTATAAAGGCTTAGTAACAATGAGTTTGAGTGTGCAATGCAGAGGTGCTGCACATAGATTTGCACCAGTGGGACACTAAATGAAGTCCAACAGCCACTTTTAGGATGCCACTAAGTTTACTCAGTGTTTGCTAGTATAATGGCTTAGTAACAATGAGTTTGAGTGTGCAATGCAGAGGTGCTGCACATAGATTTGCACCAGTGGGACACTAATAGAAGTACAACAGCCACTTTTAGGATGCCACTAAGTTTCCTCAGTGTTTGCTAGTATAATGGCTTAGTAACAATGAGTTTGAGTGTGCAATGCAGAGGTGCTGCACGTAGGTTTGCACCAGTGGGACACTAATAGAAGTCCAACAGCCACTTTTAGGATGCCACCAAGTTTCCTCAGTGTTTGCTAGTATAATGGCTTAGTAACAATGAGTTTGAGTGTGCAATGCAGAGGTGCTGCACGTAGGTTTGCATCAGAAGGACACTAATGGAAGTCCAACAGCCACTTTTAGGATGCCACTAAGTTTCCTCAGTGTTTGCTAGTATAATGGCTTAGTAATAATGAGTTTGAGTGTGCAATGCAGAGATGCTGCACATAGATTTGCACCAGTGGGACACTAATGGAAGTCCAACAGTCACTTTTAGGATGCCACTAAGTTTCCTTAGTGTTTGCTAGTATAAAAGCTTAGTAACAATGAGTTTGAGTGTGCAATGCAGAGGTGCTGCACATAGATTTGCACCAGTGGGACACTAATGGAAGTCCAACAGCCACTTTTAGGATGCCACTAAGTTTACTCAGTATTTGCTAGTATAATGGCTTAGTAACAATGAGTTTGAGTGTGCAATGCAGAGGTGCTGCACATAGATTTGCACGAGTGGGACACTAATGGAAGTCCAACAGCCATTTTTAGGATGCCACTAAGTTTACTCAGTGTTTGCTAGTATAATGGCTTAGTAACAATGAGTTTGAGTGTGCAATGCAGAGGTGCTGCACATAGATTTGCACCAGTGAGACACTAATGGAAGTCCAACAGCCACACTTAGGATGCCACTAAGTTTCCTCAGTGTTTGCTAGTATAATTGGCTTAGTAACAATGAGTTTGAGTGTACAATGCAGAGGTGCTGCACATAGATTTGCACCAGTGGGACACTAATGGAAGTCCAACAGCCACTTTTAGGATGCCACTAAGTTTACTCAGTGTTTGCTAGTATAATGGCTTAGTAACAATGAGTTTGAGTGTGCAATGCAGAGGTGCTGCACATAGATTTGCACGAGTGGGACACTAATGGAAGTCCAACAGCCATTTTTAGGATGCCACTAAGTTTACTCAGTGTTTGCTATTATAATGGCTTAGTAACAATGAGTTTGAGTGTGCAATGCAGAGGTGCTGCACATAGATTTGCACCAGTGGGACACTAATGGAAGTCCAGCAGCCACATTTAGGATGCCACTAAGTTTCCTCAGTGTTTGCTAGTATAAGGGCTTAGTAACAATAAGTTTGAGTGTGCAATGCAGAGGTGCTGCACAAAGATTTGCACCAGTGGGACACTAATGGAAGTCCAACAGCCACTTTTAGGATGCCACTAAGTTTCCTAAGTGTTTGCTAGTATAATGGCTTAGTAACAATGAGTTTGAGTGTGCAATGCAGAGGTGCTAAACATAGATTTGCACCAGTGGGACACTAATGGAAGTCCAATAGCCACTTTTAGGATGCCACTAAGTTTCCTCAGTGTTTGCTAGTATAATGGCTTAGTAACAATGAGTTTGAGTGTGCAATGCCGAGGTGCTGCACATAGATTTGCACCAGTTGGACACTAATGGAAGTCCAACAGCCACTTTTAGAATGCCACTAAGTTTACTCAGTGTTTGCTAGTATAATGGCTTAGTAACAATGAGTTTGAGTGTGCAATGCAGAGGTGCTACACATAGATTTGCACCAGTTGGACACTAATGGAAGTCCATCAGCCACTTTTAGGATGCCACTAAGTTTCCTCAGTGTTTGCTAGTATAATGGCTTAGTAACAATGAGTTTGAGTGTGCAATGCAGAGGTGCTGCACATAGATTTGCACCAGTGGGACACTAATGGAAGTCCAACAGCCACTTTTAGGATGCCACTAAGTTTACTCAGTGTTTGCTAGTATAATGGCTTAGTAACAATGAGTTTGAGTGTGCAATGCAGAGGTGCTGTACATAGATTTGCACGAGTAGGACACTAATGGAAGTCCAACAGCCACTTTTAGGATGCCACTAAGTTTACTCAGTGTTTGCTAGTATAATGGCTTAGTAACAATGAGTTTGAGTGTGCAATGCAGAGGTGCTGCACATAGATTTGCACCAGTGGGACACTAATGGAAGTCCAACAGCCACTTTTAGGATGCCACTAAGTTTCCTCAGTGTTTGCTAGTATAATGGCTTAGTAACAATGAGTTTGAGTGTGCAATGCAGAGGTGCTGCACATAGATTTGCACCAGTGGGACACTAATGGAAGTCCAACAGCCACTTTTAGGATGCCACTAAGTTTCCTCAGTGTTTGCTAGTATAATGGCTTAGTAACAATGAGTTTGAGTGTGCAATGCAGAGGTGCTGCACATAGATTTGCACCAGTGGGACACTAATGGAAGTCCAACAGCCACTTTTAGGATGCCACTAAGTTTACTCAGTGTTTGCTAGTATAATGGCTTAGTAACAATGAGTTTGAGTGTGCAATGCAGAGGTGCTGCACGTAGGTTTGCACAAGTGGGACACTAATAGAAGTCCAACAGCCACTTTTAGCATGCCACCAAGTTTCCTCAGTGTTTGCTAGTATAATGGCTTAGTAACAATGAGTTTGAGTGTGCAATGCAGAGGTGCTGCACGTAGGTTTGCACCAGTGGGACACTAATGGAAGTCCAACAGCCACTTTTAGGATGCCACTAAGTTTCCTCAGTGTTTGCTAGTATAAAGGCTTAGTAACAATGAGTTTGATTTTGCAATGCAGAGGTGCTGCACATAGATTTGCACCAGTGGGACACTAATGGAAGTCCAACAGCCACTTTTAGGATGCCACTAAGTTTCCTCAGTATTTGCTAGTATAATGGCTTAGTAACAATGAGTTTGAGTGTGCAATGCAGAGTTGCTACACATAGATTTGCACCAGTGGGACACTAATAGAAGTCCAACAGCCACTTTTAGGATGCCACAAAGTTTCCGCAGTGTTTGCTAGTATAATGGCTTAGTAACAATGAGTTTGAGTGTGCAATGCAGAGGTGCTGCACGTAGGTTTGCACCAGTGGGACACTAATGGAAGTCCAACAGCCACTTTTAGGATGCCACTAAGTTTCCTCAGTGTTTGCTAGTATAAAGGCTTAGTAACAATGAGTTTGAGTGTGCAATGCAGAGGTGCTGCACATAGATTTGCACCAGTGGGACACTAATGGAAGTCCAACAGCCACTTTTAGGATGCCACTAAGTTTCCTCAGTGTTTGCTAGTATAATGGCTTAGTAACAATGAGTTTGAGTGTGCAATGCAGAGGTGCTGCACATAGATTTGCACCAGTGGGACACTAATAGAAGTCCAACAGCCACTTTTAGGATGCCACTAAGTTTCCTCAGTGTTTGCTAGTATAATGGCTTAGTAACAATGAGTTTGAGTGTGCAATGCAGAGGTGCTGCACGTAGGTTTGCACCAGTGGGACACTAATGGAAGTCCAACAGCCACTTTTAGGATGCCACTAAGTTTCCTCAGTGTTTGCTAGTATAAAGGCTTAGTAACAATGAGTTTGAGTGTGCAATGCAGAGGTGCTGCACATAGATTTGCACCAGTGGGACACTAAATAAAGTCCAACAGCCACTTTTAGGATGCCACTAAGTTTACTCAGTGTTTGCTAGTATAATGGCTTAGTAACAATGAGTTTGAGTGTGCAATGCAGAGGTGCTGCACATAGATTTGCACCAGTGGGACACTAATAGAAGTCCAACAGCCACTTTTAGGATGCCACTAAGTTTCCTCAGTGTTTGCTAGTATAATGGCTTAGTAACAATGAGTTTGAGTGTGCAATGCAGAGGTGCTGCACGTAGGTTTGCACCAGTGGGACACTAATAGAAGTCCAATAGCCACTTTTAGGATGCCACCAAGTTTCCTCAGTGTTTGCTAGTATAATGGCTTAGTAACAATGAGTTTTAGTGTGCAATGCAGAGGTGCTACACATAGATTTGCACCAGTGGGACACTAATGGAAGTGCAACAGCCACTTTTAGGATGCCACTAAGTTTACTCAGTGTTTGCTAGTATAATGGCTTAGTAACAATGAGTTTGAGTGTGCAATGCAGAGGTGCTGCACATAGATTTGCACGAGTGGGACACTAATGGAGGTCCAACAGCCACTTTTAGGATGCCACTAAGTTTACTCAGTGTTTGCTAGTATAATGGCTTAGTAACAATGAGTTTGAGTGTGCAATGCAGAGGTGCTGCACATAGATTTGCACCAGTGGGACACTAATGGAAGTCCAGCAGCCACATTTAGGATGCCACTAAGTTTACTCAGTGTTTGCAAGTATAATGGCTTAGTAACAATGACTTTAAGTCTGCAATGCAGAGGTGCTGCACATAGATTTGCACCAGTGGGACACTAATGGAAGTCCAACAACCACTTTTAGGATGCCACTAAGTTTACTCAGTGTTTGCTAGTATAATGGCTTAGTAATAATAAGTTTGAGTGTGCAATGCAGTGGTGCTGCACATAGATTTGCACCAGTAGGACACTAATGGAAGTCCAACAGCCACATTTAGGGTGCCACTAAGTTTACTCAGTGTTTGCTAGTATAATGGCTTAGTAACAATGAGCTTGAGTGTGCAATGCCGAGGTGCTGCACATAGATTTGCACCAGTGGGACACTAATGGAAGTCCAACAGCCACTTTTAGGATGCCACTAAGTTTCCTCAGTGTTTGCTAGTATAATGGCTTAGCAACAATGAGTTTGAGTGTGCAATGCAGAGGTGCTACACATAGATTTGCACCAGTGGGACACTAATGGAAGTCCAACAGCCACTTTTAGGATGCCACTAAGTTTCCTCAGTGTTTGCTAGTATAATGGCTTAGTAACAAAGAGTTTGAGTGTGCAATGCCGAGGTGCTGCACATAGATTTGCACCAGTGGGACACTAATAGAAGTCCAACAGCCACTTTTAGGATGCCACTAAGTTTCCTCAGTGTTTGCTAGTATAATGGCTTAGTAACAATGAGTTTGAGTGTGCAATGCAGAGGTGCTGCACATAGATTTGCACCAGTGGGACACTAATGGAAGTCCAACAGCCACTTTTAGGATGCCACTAAGTTTCCTCAGTGTTTGCTAGTATAAGGGCTTAGTAACAATAAGTTTGAGTGTGCAATGCAGAGGTGCTGCACAAAGATTTGCACCAGTGGGACACTAATGGAAGTCCAACAGCCACTTTTAGGATGCCACTAAGTTTCCTAAGTGTTTGCTAGTATAATGGCTTAGTAACAATGAGTTTGAGTGTGCAATGCAGATGTGCTAAACATAGATTTGCACGAGTGGCACACTAATGGAAGTCCAATAGCCACTTTTAGGATGCCACTAAGTTTCCTCAGTGTTTGCTAGTATAATGGCTTAGTAACAATGAGTTTGAGTGTGCAATGCCGAGGTGCTGCACATAGATTTGCACCAGTTGGACACTAATGGAAGTCCAACAGCCACTTTTAGAATGCCACTAAGTTTACTCAGTGTTTGCTAGTATAATGGCTTAGTAACAATGAGTTTGAGTGTGCAATGCAGAGGTGCTACACATAGATTTGCACCAGTTGGACACTAATGGAAGTCCATCAGCCACTTTTAGGATGCCACTAAGTTTCCTCAGTGTTTGCTAGTATAATGGCTTAGTAACAATGAGCTTGAGTGTGCAATGCAGAGGTGCTGCACATAGATTTTCACCAGTGGGACACTAATGGAAGTCCAACAGCCACTTTTAGGATGCCACTAAGTTTACTCAGTGTTTGCTAGTATAATGGCTTAGTAACAATGAGTTTGAGTGTGAAATGCAGAGGTGCTGTACATAGATTTGCACGAGTGGGACACTAATGGAAGTCCAACAGCCACTTTTAGGATGCCACTAAGTTTACTCAGTGTTTGCTAGTATAATGGCTTAGTAACAATGAGTTTGAGTGTGCAATGCAGAGGTGCTGCACATAGATTTGCACCAGTGGGACACTAATGGAAGTCCAACAGCCACTTTTAGGATGCCACTAAGTTTCCTCAGTGTTTGCTAGTATAATGGCTTAGTAACAATGAGTTTGAGTGTGCAATGCAGAGGTGCTGCACATAGATTTGCACCAGTGGGACACTAATGGAAGTCCAACAGCCACTTTTAGGATGCCACTAAGTTTCCTCAGTGTTTGCTAGTATAATGGCTTAGTAACAATGTGTTTGAGTGTGCAATGCAGAGGTGCTGCACATAGATTTGCACCAGTGGGACACTAATAGAAGTCCAACAGCCACTTTTAGGATGCCACTAAGTTTCCTCAGTGTTTGCTAGTATAATGGCTTAGTAACAATGAGTTTGAGTGTGCAATGCAGAGGTGCTGCACGTAGGTTTGCACCAGTTTGACACTAATAGAAGTCCAACAGCCACTTTTAGCATGCCACCAAGTTTCCTCAGTGTTTGCTAGTATAATGGCTTAGTAACAATGAGTTTGAGTGTGCAATGCAGAGGTGCTGCACGTAGGTTTGCACCAGTGGGACACTAATGGAAGTCCAACAGCCACTTTTAGGATGCCACTAAGTTTCCTCAGTGTTTGCTAGTATAAAGGCTTAGTAACAATGAGTTTGATTTTGCAATGCAGAGGTGCTGCACATAGATTTGCACCAGTGGGACACTAATGGAAGTCCAACAGCCACTTTTAGGATGCCACTAAGTTTCCTCAGTGTTTGCTAGTATAATGGCTTAGTAACAATGAGTTTGAGTGTGCAATGCAGAGGTGCTACACATAGATTTGCACCAGTGGGACACTAATAGAAGTCCAACAGCCACTTTTAGGATGCCACAAAGTTTCCGCAGTGTTTGCTAGTATAATGGCTTAGTAACAATGAGTTTGAGTGTGCAATGCAGAGGTGCTGCACGTAGGTTTGCACCAGTGGGACACTAATAGAAGTCCAACAGCCACTTTTAGGATGCCACTAAGTTTCCTCAGTGTTTGCTAGTATAAAGGCTTAGTAACAATGAGTTTGAGTGTGCAATGCAGAGGTGCTGCACATAGATTTGCACCAGTGGGACACTAATGGAAGTCCAACAGCCACTTTTAGGATGCCACTAAGTTTCCTCAGTGTTTGCTAGTATAATGGCTTAGTAACAATGTGTTTGAGTGTGCAATGCAGAGGTGCTGCACATAGATTTGCACCAGTGGGACACTAATAGAAGTCCAACAGCCACTTTTAGGATGCCACTAAGTTTCCTCAGTGTTTGCTAGTATAATGGCTTAGTAACAATGAGTTTGAGTGTGCAATGCAGAGGTGCTGCACGTAGGTTTGCACCAGTGGGACACTAATGGAAGTCCAACAGCCACTTTTAGGATGCCACTAAGTTTCCTCAGTGTTTGCTAGTATAAAGGCTTAGTAACAATGAGTTTGAGTGTGCAATGCAGAGGTGCTGCACATAGATTTGCACCAGTGGGACACTAAATGAAGTCCAACAGCCACTTTTAGGATGCCACTAAGTTTACTCAGTGTTTGCTAGTATAATGGCTTAGTAACAATGAGTTTGAGTGTGCAATGCAGAGGTGCTGCACATAGATTTGCACCAGTGGGACACTAATAGAAGTCCAACAGCCACTTTTAGGATGCCACTAAGTTTCCTCAGTGTTTGCTAGTATAATGGCTTAGTAACAATGAGTTTGAGTGTGCAATGCAGAGGTGCTGCACGTAGGTTTGCACCAGTGGGACACTAATAGAAGTCCAACAGCCACTTTTAGGATGCCACCAAGTTTCCTCAGTGTTTGCTAGAATAATGGCTTAGTAACAATGAGTTTGAGTGTGCAATGCAGAGGTGCTGCACGTAGGTTTGCATCAGAAGGACACTAATGGAAGTCCAACAGCCACTTTTAGGATGCCACTAAGTTTCCTCAGTGTTTGCTAGTATAATGGCTTAGTAACAATGAGTTTGAGTGTGAAATGCAGAGGTGCTGCACATAGATTTGCACCAGTGGGACACTAATAGAAGTCCAACAGCCACTTTTAGGATGCCACTAAGTTTCCTCAGTGTTTGCTAGTATAATGGCTTAGTAACAATGAGTTTGAGTGTGCAATGCAGAGGTGCTGCACGTAGGTTTGCACCAGTGGGACACTAATGGAAGTCCAACAGTCACTTTTAGGATGCCACTAAGTTTCCTTAGTGTTTGCTAGTATAAAGGCTTAGTAACAATGAGTTTGAGTGTGCAATGCAGAGGTGCTGCACATAGATTTGCACCAGTGGGACACTAATGGAAGTCCAACAGCCACTTTTAGGATGCCACTAAGTTTACTCAGTGTTTGCTAGTATAATGGCTTAGTAATAATGAGTTTGAGTGTGCAATGCAGAGATGCTGCACATAGATTTGCACCAGTGGGACACTAATGGAAGTCCAACAGCCACTTTTAGGATGCCACTAAGTTTCCTCAGTGTTTGCTAGTATAATGGCTTAGTAACAATAAGTTTGAGTGTGCAATGCAGAGGTGCTGCACAAAGATTTGCACCAGTGGGACACTAATGGAAGTCCAACAGACACTTTTAGTATGCCACTAAGTTTCCTCAGTGTTTGCTAGTATAATGGCTTAGTAACAATGAGTTTGAGTGTGCAATGCAGAGGTGCTGCACATAGATTTGCACCAGTGGGACACTAATGGAAGTCCAACAGCCACTTTTAGGATGCCACTAAGTTTACTCAGTGTTTGCTAGTATAATGGCTTAGTAACAATGAGTTTGAGTGTGCAATGCAGAGGTGCTGTACATAGATTTGCACGAGTGGGACACTAATGGAAGTCCAACAGCCACTTTTAGGATGCCACTAAGTTTCCTCAGTGTTTGCTAGTATAAAGGCTTAGTAACAATGAGTTTGAGTGTGCAATGCAGAGGTGCTGCACATAGATTTGCACAAGTGAGGCACTAATGGAAGTCCAACAGCCACTTTTAGGATGCCACTAAGTTTCCTCAGTGTTTGCTAGTATAATGGCTTAGTAACAATGAGTTTGAGTGTGCAATGCAGAGGTGCTGCACATAGATTTGCACCAGTGGGACACTATTAGAAGTCCAACAGCCACTTTTAGGATGCCACTAAGTTTCCTCAGTGTTTGCTAGTATAATGGCTTAGTAACAATGAGTTTGAGTGTGCAATGCAGAGGTGCTGCACGTAGGTTTGCACCAGTGGGACACTAATGGAAGTCCAACAGCCACTTTTAGGATGCCACTAAGTTTCCTCAGTGTTTGCTAGTATAAAGGCTTAGTAACAACGAGTTTGAGTGTGCAATGCAGAGGTGCTGCACATAGATTTGCACCAGTGGGACACTAATGGAAGTCCAACAGCCACTTTTAGGATGCCACTAAGTTTCCTCAGTGTTTGCTAGTATAATGGCTTAGTAACAATGAGTTTGAGTGTGCAATGCAGAGGTGCTGCACATAGATTTGCACCAGTGGGACACTAATAGAAGTCCAACAGCCACTTTTAGGATGCCACTAAGTTTCCTCAGTGTTTGCTAGTATAATGGCTTAGTAACAATGAGTTTGAGTGTGCAATGTAGAGGTGCTGCACGTAGGTTTGCACCAGTGGGACACTAATGGAAGTCCAACAGCCACTTTTAGGATGCCACTAAGTTTCCTCAGTGTTTGCTAGTATAAAGGCTTAGTAACAATGAGTTTGAGTGTGCAATGCAGAGGTGCTGCACATAGATTTGCACCAGTGGGACACTAATGGAAGTCCAACAGCCACTTTTAGGATGCCATTAAGTTTACTCAGTGTTTGCTAGTATAATGGCTTAGTAACAATGAGTTTGAGTGTGCAATGCAGAGGTGCTGCACATAGATTTGCACCAGTGGGACACTAATAGAAGTCCAACAGCCACTTTTAGGATGCCACTAAGTTTCCTCAGTGTTTGCTAGTATAATGGCTTAGTAACAATGAGTTTGAGTGTGCAATGCAGAGGTGCTGCACGTAGGTTTGCACCAGTGGGACACTAATAGAAGTCCAACAGCCACTTTTAGGATGCCACCAAGTTTCCTCAGTGTTTGCTAGTATAATGGCTTAGTAACAATGAGTTTGAGTGTGCAATGCAGAGGTGCTGCACGTAGGTTTGCACCAGTGGGACACTAATGGAAGTCCAACAGCCACTTTTAGGATGCCACTAAGTTTCCTCAGTGTTTGCTAGTATAATGGCTTAGTAACAATGAGTTTGAGTGTGCAATGCAGAGGTGCTGCACATAGATTTGCACCAGTGGGACACTAATGGAAGTCCAACAGCCACTTTTAGGATGCCACTAAGTTTACTCAGTGTTTGCTAGTATAATGGCTTAGTAACAATAAGTTTGAGTGTGCAATGCAGAGGTGCTGCACAAAGATTTGCACCAGTGGGACACTAATGGAAGTCCAACAGCCACTTTTAGGATGCCACTAAGTTTCCTCAGTGTTTGCTAGTATAATGGCTTAGTAACAATGAGTTTGAGTGTGCAATGCAGAGGTGCTACACATAGATTTGCACCAGTGGGACACTAATAGATGTCCAACAGCCACTTTTAGGATGCCACAAAGTTTCCTCAGTGTTTGCTAGTATAATGGCTTAGTAACAATGAGTTTGAGTGTGCAATGCAGAGGTGCTGCACATAGATTTGCACCAGTGGGACACTAATGGAAGTCCAACAGCCACTTTTAGGATGCCATTAAGTTTACTCAGTGTTTGCTAGTATAATGGCTTAGTAACAATGAGTTTGAGTGTGCAATGCAGAGGTGCTGCACATAGATTTGCACCAGTGGGACACTAATAGAAGTCCAACAGCCACTTTTAGGATGCCACTAAGTTTCCTCAGTGTTTGCTAGTATAATGGCTTAGTAACAATGAGTTTGAGTGTGCAATGCAGAGGTGCTGCACGTAGGTTTGCACCAGTGGGACACTAATGGAAGTCCAACAGCCACTTTTAGGATGCCACCAAGTTTCCTCAGTGTTTGCTAGTATAATGGCTTAGTAACAATGAGTTTGAGTGTGCAATGCAGAGGTGCTGCACATAGATTTGCACCAGTGGGACACTAATGGAAGTCCAACAGCCACTTTTAGGATGCCACTAAGTTTCCTCAGTGTTTGCTAGTATAATGGCTTAATAACAATGAGTTTGAGTGTGCACTGCAAAGGTGCTGCACATAGATTTGCACCAGTGGGACACTAATGGAAGTCCAACAGCCACTTTTAGGATGCCACTAAGTTTCCTCAGTGTTTGCTAGTATAATGGTTTAGTAACAATGAGTTTGAGTGTGCAATGCAGAGGTGCTGCACATAGATTTGCACCAGTGGGACACTAATGGAAGTCCAACAGCCACTTTTAGGATGCCACTAAGTTTACTCAGTGTTTGCTAGTATAATGGCTTAGTAACAATGAGTTTGAGTGTGCAATGCAGAGGTGCTGCACATAGATTTGCACCAGTGGGACACTAATGGAAGTCCAACAGCCACTTTTAGGATGCCACTAAGTTTCCTCAGTGTTTGCTAGTATAATGGCTTAGTAACAATGAGTTTGAGTGTGCAATGCAAAGGTGCTGCACGTAGGTTTGCACCAGTGGGACACTAATAGAAGTCCAACAGCCACTTTTAGGATGCCACTAAGTTTACTCAGTGTTTGCTAGTATAATGGCTTAGTAACAATGAGTGTGAGTGTGCAATGCAGAGGTGCTGCACATAGATTTGCACCAGTGGGACACTAATGGAAGTCCAACAGCCACTTTTAGGATGCCACTAAGTTTACTCAGTGTTTGCTAGTATAAAGGCTTAGTAACAATGAGTTTGAGTGTGCAATGCAGAGGTGCTGTACATAGATTTGTACCAGTGGGATACTAATGGAAGTCCAACAGCCACTTTTAGGATGCCACTACGTTTACTCAGTGTTTGCTAGTATAATGGCTTAGTAACAATGAGTTTTAGTGTGCAATGCAGAGGTGCTGCACATAGATTTGCACCAGTGGGACACTAATAGAAGTCCAACAGCCACAATTAGGATGCCACTAAGTTTCCTCAGTGTTTGCTAGTATAATGGCTTAGTAACAATGAGTTTGAGTGTGCAATGCAGAGGTGCTGCACGTTGGTTTGCACCAGTGGGACACTAATGGAAATCCAACAGCCACTTTTCGGATGCCACTAAGTTTCCTCAGTGTTTGCTAGTATAATGGCTTAGTAACAATAAGTTTAAGTGTGCAATGCAGAGGTGCTGCACAAAGATTTGCACCAGTGGGACACTAATGGAAGTCCAACAGCCACTTTTAGGATGCCACTAAGTTTCCTCAGTGTTTGCTAGTATAATGGCTTTGTAACAATAAGTTTGAGTGTGCAATGCAGAGGTGCTGCACATAGAATTGCACCAGTGGGACACTAATGGAAGTCCAACAGCCACTTTTAGGATGCCACTAAGTTTCCTCAGTGTTTGCTATTATAATGGCTTTGTAACAATAAGTTTGAGTGTGCAATGCAGAGGTGCTGCACGTACGTTTGCACCAGTGGGACACTAATGGAAGTCCAACAGCCACTTTTAGGATGCCACTAAGTTTCCTCAGTGTTTGCCAGTATAATGGCTTAGTAACAATGAGTTTGAGTGTGCAATGCAGAGGTGCTGCACATAGAATTGCACCAGTGGGACACTAATGGAAGTCCAACAGCCACTTTTAGGATGCCACTAAGTTTCCTCAGTGTTTGCTAGTATAATGGCTTAGTAACAATAAGTTTGAGTGTGCAATGCAGAGGTGCTGCACAAAGATTTGCACCAGTGGGACACTAATGGAAGTCCAACAGCCACTTTTAGGATGCCACTAAGTTTCCTCAGTGTTTGCTCGTATAATGACTTTGTAACAATAAGTTTGAGTGTGCAATGCAGAGGGGCTGCACATAGATTTGCACCAGTGGGACACTAATGGAAGTCCAACAGCCATTTTTAGGATGCCACTAAGTTTACTCAGTGTTTGCTAGTATAATGGCTTAGTAACAATAAGTTTGAGTGTGCAATGCAGAGGTGCTGCACAAAGATTTGCACCAGTGGGACACTAATGGAAGTCCAACAGCCACTTTTAGGATGCCACTAAGTTTCCTCAGTGTTTGCTAGTATAATGGCTTAGTAACAATGAGTTTGAGTGTGCAATGCAGAGGTGCTGCACATAGATTTGCACCAGTGGGACACTAATAGAAGTCCAACAGCCACTTTTAGGATGCCACTAAGTTTCCTCAGTGTTTGCTAGTATAATGGCTTAGTAGCAATGAGTTTGAGTGTGCAATGCAGAGGTGCTGCACGTTGGTTTGCACCAGTGGGACACTAATGGAAGTCCAACAGCCACTTTTCGGATGCCACTAAGTTTCCTCAGTGTTTGCTAGTATAATGGCTTAGTAACAATGAGTTTGAGTGTGCAATGGAGAGGTGCTGCACATAGATTTGCACCAGTGGGACACTAATGGAAGTCCAACAGCCACTTTTAGGATGCCACTAAGTTTCCTCAGTGTTTGCCAGTATAATGGCTTAGTAACAATGAGTTTGAGTGTGCAATGCAGAGGTGCTGCACATAGAATTGCACCAGTGGGACACTAATGGAAGTCCAACAGCCACTTTTAGGATGCCACTAAGTTTCCTCAGTGTTTGCTAGTATAATGGCTTAGTAACAATAAGTTTGAGTGTGCAATGCAGAGGTGCTGCACAAAGATTTGCACCAGTGGGACACTAATGGAAGTCCAACAGCCACTTTTAGGATGCCACTAAGTTTCCTCAGTGTTTGCTCGTATAATGACTTTGTAACAATAAGTTTGAGTGTGCAATGCAGAGGTGCTGCACATAGATATGCACCAGTGGGACACTAATGGAAGTCCAACAGCCATTTTTAGGATGCCACTAAGTTTACTCAGTGTTTGCTAGTATAATGGCTTAGTAACAATAAGTTTGAGTGTGCAATGCAGAGGTGCTGCACAAAGATTTGCACCAGTGGGACACTAATGGAAGTCCAACAGCCACTTTTAGGATGCCACTAAGTTTCCTCAGTGTTTGCTAGTATAATGGCTTAGTAACAATGAGTTTGAGTGTGCAATGCAGAGGTGCTGCACATAGATTTGCACCAGTGGGACACTAATAGAAGTCCAACAGCCACTTTTAGGATGCCACTAAGTTTCCTCAGTGTTTGCTAGTATAATGGCTTAGTAGCAAAGAGTTTGAGTGTGCAATGCAGAGGTGCTGCACAAAGATTTGCACCAGTGGGACACTAATGGAAGTCCAACAGCCATTTTTAGGATGCCACTAAGTTTCCTCAGTGTTTGCTAGTATAATGGCTTAGTAACAATGAGTTTGAGTGTGCAATGCAGAGGTGCTGCACATAGATTTGCACCAGTGGGACACTAATAGAAGTCCAACAGCCACTTTTAGGATGCCACTAAGTTTCCTCAGTGTTTGCTAGTATAATGGCTTAGTAACAATGAGTTTGAGTGTGCAATGCAGAGGTGCTGCACGTAGGTTTGCACCAGTGGGACACTAATGGAAGTCCAACAGCCACTTTTAGGATGCCACTAAGTTTCCCCAGTGTTTGCCAGTATAATGGCTTAGTAACAATGAGTTTGAGTGTGCAATGCAGAGGTGCTGCACATAGAATTGCACCAGTTGGACACTAATGGAAGTCCAACAGCCACTTTTAGTATGCCACTAAGTTTCCTCAGTGTTTGCTAGTATAATGGCTTAGTAACAATAAGTTTGAGTGTGCAATGCAGAGGTGCTGCACAAAGATTTGCACCAGTGGGACACTAATGGAAGTCCAACAGCCACTTTTAGGATGCCAATAAGTTTCCTCAGTGTTTGATCGTATAATGGCTTTGTAACAATGAGTTTGAGTGTGCAATGCAGAGGTGCTGCACATAGATTTGCACCAGTGGGACACTAATAGAAGTCCAACAGCAACTTTTATGATGCCACTAAGTTTCCTCAGTGTTTGCTAGTATAATGGCTTAGTAACAATGAGTTTGAGTGTGCAATGCAGAAATGCTGCACGTTGGTTTGCACCAGTGGGACACTAATGGAAATCCAACAGCCACTTTTCGGATGCCACTAAGTTTCCTCAGTGTTTGCTAGTATAATGGCTTAGTAACAATAAGTTTAAGTGTGCAATGCAGAGGTGCTGCACAAAGATTTGCACCAGTGGGACACTAATGGAAGTCCAACAGCCACTTTTAGGATGCCACTAAGTTTCTTTAGTGTTTGCTAGTATAATGGCTTAGTAACAATGAGTTTGAGTGTGCAATGCAGAGGTGCTGCACATAGATTTGCACCAGTGGGACACTAATGGAAGTCCAACAGCCACTTTTAGGATGCCACTAAGTTTCCTCAGTGTTTGCTAGTATAATGGCTTAGTAACAATGAGTTTGAGTGTGCAATGCAGAGGTGCTGCACATAGATTTGCACCAGTGGGACACTAATAGAAGTCCAACTGCCACTTTTAGGATGCCACTAAGTTTCCTCAGTGTTTGCTAGTATAATGGCTTAGTAACAATGAGTTTGAGTGTGCAATGCAGAGGTGCTGCACGTAGGTTTGCACCAGTGGGACACTAATGGAAGTCCAACAGCCACTTTTAGGATGCCACTAAGTTTCCTCAGTGTTTGCTAGTATAAAGGCTTAGTAACAATGAGTTTGAGTGTGCAATGCAGAGGTGCTGCACATAGAATTGCACCAGTGGGACACTAATGGAAGTCCAACAGCCACTTTTAGGATGCCACTAAGTTTCCTCAGTGTTTGCTAGTATAATGGCTTAGTAACAATAAGTTTGAGTGTGCAATGCAGAGGTGCTGCACAAAGATTTGCACCAGTGGGACACTAATGGAAGTCCAACAGCCACTTTTAGGATGCCACTAAGTTTCCTCAGTGTTTGCTAGTATAATGGCTTAGTAACAATGAGTTTGAGTGTGCAATGCAGAGGTGCTGCACATAGATTTGCACCAGTGGGACACTAATAGAAGTCCAACAGCCACTTTTAGGATGCCACTAAGTTTCCTCAGTGTTTGCTAGTATAATGGCTTAGTAACAATGAGTTTGAGTGTGCAATGCAGAGGTGCTGCACGTAGGTTTGCACCAGTGGGACACTAATGGAAGTCCAACAGCCACTTTTAGGATGCCACTAAGTTTCCCCAGTGTTTGCCAGTATAATGGCTTAGTAATAATGAGTTTGAGTGTGCAATGCAGAGGTGCTGCACATAGAATTGCAGCAGTGGGACACTAATGGAAGTCCAACAGCCACTTTTAGGATGCCACTAAGTTTCCTCAGTGTTTGCTAGTATAATGGCTTAGTAACAATAAGTTTGAGTGTGCAATGCAGAGGTGCTGCACAAAGATTTGCACCAGTGGGACACTAATGGAAGTCCAACAGCCACTTTTAGGATGCCACTAAGTTTCCTCAGTGTTTGCTAGTATAATGGCTTAGTAACAATGAGTTTGAGTGTGCAATGCAGAGGTGCTGCACGTAGGTTTGCACCAGTGGGACACTAATGGAAGTCCAACAGCCACTTTTAGGATGCCACTAAGATTCCTCAGTGTTTGCTAGTATAAAGGCTTAGTAACAATTGAGTGTGCAATGCAGAGGTGCTGCACATAGATTTGCACCAGTGGGACACTAATGGAAGTCCAACAGCCCATTTTAGGATGCCACTAAGTTTACTCAGTGTTTGCTAGTATAATGGCTTAGTAACAATGAGTTTGAGTGTGCAATGCAGAGGTGCTGCACGTAGGTTTGCACCAGTGGGACACTAATGGAAGTCCAACAGCCACTTTTAGGATGCCACTAAGTTTCCCCAGTGTTTGCCAGTATAATGGCTTAGTAACAATGAGTTTGAGTGTGCAATGCAGAGGTGCTGCACATAGAATTGCACCAGTGGGACACTAATGGAAGTCCAACAGCCACTTTTAGGATGCCACTAAGTTTCTTCAGTGTTTGCTAGTATAATGGCTTAGTAACAATAAGTTTGAGTGTGCAATGCAGAGGTGCTGCACAAAGATTTGCACCAGTGGGACACTAATGGAAGTCCAACAGCCACTTTTAGGATGCCACTAAGTTTCCTCAGTGTTTGCTCGTATAATGGCTTTGTAACAATGAGTTTGAGTGTGCAATGCAGAGGTGCTGCACATAGATTTGCACCAGTGGGACACTAATAGAAGTCCAACAGCAACTTTTATGATGCCACTAAGTTTCCTCAGTGTTTGCTAGTATAATGGCTTAGTAACAATGAGTTTGAGTGTTCAATGCAGAGGTGCTGCACGTTGGTTTGCACCAGTAGGACACTAATGGAAATCCAACAGCCACTTTTCGGATGCCACTAAGTTTCCTCAGTGTTTGCTAGTATAATGGCTTAGTAACAATAAGTTTAAGTGTGCAATGCAGAGGTGCTGCACAAAGATTTGCACCAGTGGGACACTAATGGAAGTCCAACAGCCACTTTTAGGATGCCACTAAGTTTCCTCAGTGTTTGCTAGTATAATGGCTTAGTAACAATGAGTTTGAGTGTGCAATGCAGAGGTGCTGCACATAGATTTGCACCAGTGGGACACTAATGGAAGTCCAACAGCCACTTTTAGGATGCCACTAAGTTTCCTCAGTGTTTGCCAGTATAATGGCTTAGTAACAATGAGTTTGAGTGTGCAATGCAGAGGTGCTGCACATAGAATTGCACCAGTGGGACACTAATGGAAGTCCAACAGCCACTTTTAGGATGCCACTAAGTTTCCTCAGTGTTTGCTAGTATAATGGCTTAGTAACAATGAGTTTGAGTGTGCAATGCAGAGGTGCTGCACATAGATTTGCACCAGTGGGACACTAATTGAAGTCCAACTGCCACTTTTAGGATGCCACTAAGTTTCCTCAGTGTTTGCTAGTATAAAGGCTTAGTAACAATGAGTTTGAGTGTGCAATGCAGAGGTGCTGCACGTAGGTTTGCACCAGTGGGACACTAATGGAAGTCCAACAGCCACTTTTAGGATGCCACTAAGTTTCCTCAGTGTTTGCTAGTATAAAGGCTTAGTAACAGTGAGTTTGAGTGTGCAATGCAGAGGTGCTGCACATAGAATTGCACCAGTGGGACACTAATGGAAGTCCAACAGCCACTTTTAGGATGCCACTAAGTTTCCTCAGTGTTTGCTAGTATAATGGCTTAGTAACAATAAGTTTGAGTGTGCAATGCAGAGGTGCTGCACAAAGATTTGCACCAGTGGGACACTAATGGAAGTCCAACAGCCACTTTTAGGATGCCACTAAGTTTCCTCAGTGTTTGCTAGTATAATGGCTTAGTAACAATGAGTTTGAGTGTGCAATGCAGAGGTGCTGCACATAGATTTGCACCAGTGGGACACTAATAGAAGTCCAACAGCCACTTTTAGGATGCCACTAAGTTTCCTCAGTGTTTGCTAGTATAATGGCTTAGTAACAATGAGTTTGAGTGTGCAATGCAGAGGTGCTGCACGTAGGTTTGCACCAGTGGGACACTAATGGAAGTCCAACAGCCACTTTTAGGATGCCACTAAGTTTCCCCAGTGTTTGCCAGTATAATGGCTTAGTAATAATGAGTTTGAGTGTGCAATGCAGAGGTGCTGCACATAGAATTGCAGCAGTGGGACACTAATGGAAGTCCAACAGCCACTTTTAGGATGCCACTAAGTTTCCTCAGTGTTTGCTAGTATAATGGCTTAGTAACAATAAGTTTGAGTGTGCAATGCAGAGGTGCTGCACAAAGATTTGCACCAGTGGGACACTAATGGAAGTCCAACAGCCACTTTTAGGATGCCACTAAGTTTCCTCAGTGTTTGCTAGTATAATGGCTTAGTAACAATGAGTTTGAGTGTGCAATGCAGAGGTGCTGCACGTAGGTTTGCACCAGTGGGACACTAATGGAAGTCCAACAGCCACTTTTAGGATGCCACTAAGATTCCTCAGTGTTTGCTAGTATAAAGGCTTAGTAACAATTGAGTGTGCAATGCAGAGGTGCTGCACATAGATTTGCACCAGTGGGACACTAATGGAAGTCCAACAGCCCATTTTAGGATGCCACTAAGTTTACTCAGTGTTTGCTAGTATAATGGCTTAGTAACAATGAGTTTGAGTGTGCAATGCAGAGGTGCTGCACGTAGGTTTGCACCAGTGGGACACTAATGGAAGTCCAACAGCCACTTTTAGGATGCCACTAAGTTTCCCCAGTGTTTGCCAGTATAATGGCTTAGTAACAATGAGTTTGAGTGTGCAATGCAGAGGTGCTGCACATAGAATTGCACCAGTGGGACACTAATGGAAGTCCAACAGCCACTTTTAGGATGCCACTAAGTTTCTTCAGTGTTTGCTAGTATAATGGCTTAGTAACAATAAGTTTGAGTGTGCAATGCAGAGGTGCTGCACAAAGATTTGCACCAGTGGGACACTAATGGAAGTCCAACAGCCACTTTTAGGATGCCACTAAGTTTCCTCAGTGTTTGCTCGTATAATGGCTTTGTAACAATGAGTTTGAGTGTGCAATGCAGAGGTGCTGCACATAGATTTGCACCAGTGGGACACTAATAGAAGTCCAACAGCAACTTTTATGATGCCACTAAGTTTCCTCAGTGTTTGCTAGTATAATGGCTTAGTAACAATGAGTTTGAGTGTGCAATGCAGAGGTGCTGCACGTGTGTTTGCACCAGTGGGACACTAATGGAAATCCAACAGCCACTTTTCGGACGCCACTAAGTTTCCTCAGTGTTTGCTAGTATAATGGCTTAGTAACAATAAGTTTAAGTGTGCAATGCAGAGGTGCTGCACAAAGATTTGTACCAGTGGGACACTAATGGAAGTCCAACAGCCACTTTTAGGATGCCACTAAGTTTCCTCAGTGTTTGCTAGTATAATGGCTTAGTAACAATGAGTTTGAGTGTGCAATGCAGAGGTGCTGCACATAGATTTGCACCAGTGGGACACTAATGGAAGTCCAACAGCCACTTTTAGGATGCCACTAAGTTTCCTCAGTGTTTGCTAGTATAATGGCTTAGTAACAATGAGTTTGAGTGTTCAATGCAGAGGTGCTGCACGTTGGTTTGCACCAGTAGGACACTAATGGAAATCCAACAGCCACTTTTCGGATGCCACTAAGTTTCCTCAGTGTTTGCTAGTATAATGGCTTAGTAACAATAAGTTTAAGTGTGCAATGCAGAGGTGCTGCACAAAGATTTGCACCAGTGGGACACTAATGGAAGTCCAACAGCCACTTTTAGGATGCCACTAAGTTTCCTCAGTGTTTGCTAGTATAATGGCTTAGTAACAATGAGTTTGAGTGTGCAATGCAGAGGTGCTGCACATAGATTTGCACCAGTGGGACACTAATGGAAGTCCAACAGCCACTTTTAGGATGCCACTAAGTTTCCTCAGTGTTTGCCAGTATAATGGCTTAGTAACAATGAGTTTGAGTGTGCAATGCAGAGGTGCTGCACATAGAATTGCACCAGTGGGACACTAATGGAAGTCCAACAGCCACTTTTAGGATGCCACTAAGTTTCCTCAGTGTTTGCTAGTATAATGGCTTAGTAACAATGAGTTTGAGTGTGCAATGCAGAGGTGCTGCACATAGATTTGCACCAGTGGGACACTAATTGAAGTCCAACAGCCACTTTTAGGATGCCACTAAGTTTCCTCAGTGTTTGCTAGTATAATGGCTTAGTAGCAATGAGTTTGAGTGTGCAATGCAGAGGTGCTGCACAAAGATTTGCACCTGTGGGACACTAATGGAAGTCCAAAAGCCACGTTTAGGATGCCACTAAGTTTCCTTAGTGTTTGCTAGTATAATGGCTTAGTAACAATGAGTTTGAGTGTGCAATGCAGAGGTGCTGCACATAGATTTGCAGCAGTGGGACACTAATAGAAATCCAACAGCCACTTTTAGGATGCCACTAAGTTTCCTCAGTGTTTGCTAGTATAATGGCTTAGTAACAATGAGTTTGAGTGTGCAATGCAGAGGTGCTGCACGTAGGTTTGCACCAGTGGGACACTAATGGAAGTCCAACAGCCACTTTTAGGATGCCACTAAGTTTCCCCAGTGTTTGCCAGTATAATGGCTTAGTAACAATGAGTTTGAGTGTGCAATGCAGAGGTGCTGCACATAGAATTGCACCAGTGGGACACTAATGGAAGTCCAACAGCCACTTTTAGGATGCCACTAAGTTTCCTCAGTGTTTGCTAGTATAATGGCTTAGTAACAATAAGTTTGAGTGTGCAATGCAGAAGTGCTGCACAAAGATTTGCACCAGTGGGACACTAATGGAAGTCCAACAGCCACTTTTAGGATGCCACTAAGTTTCCTCAGTGTTTGCTCGTATAATGGCTTTGTAACAATGAGTTTGAGTGTGCAATGCAGAGGTGCTGCACATAGATTTGCACCAGTGGGACACTAATAGAAGTCCAACAGCAACTTTTATGATGCCACTAAGTTTCCTCAGTGTTTGCTAGTATAATGGCTTAGTAACAATGAGTTTGAGTGTGCAATGCAGAGGTGCTGCACGTTGGTTTGCACCAGTGGGACACTAATGGAAATCCAACAGCCACTTTTCGGATGCCACTAAGTTTCCTCAGTGTTTGCTAGTATAATGGCTTAGTAACAATAAGTTTAAGTGTGCAATGCAGAGGTGCTGCACAAAGATTTGCACCAGTGGGACACTAATGGAAGTCCAACAGCCACTTTTAGGATGCCACTAAGTTTCCTCAGTGTTTGCTAGTATAATGGCTTAGTAACAATGAGTTTGAGTGTGCAATGCAGAGGTGCTGCACATAGATTTGCACCAGTGGGACACTAATGGAAGTCCAACAGCCACTTTTAGGATGCCACTAAGTTTCCTCAGTGTTTGCTAGTATAATGGCTTAGTAACAATGAGTTTGAGTGTGCAATGCAGAGGTGCTGCACATAGATTTGCACCAGTGGGACACTAATAGAAGTCCAACAGCCACTTTTAGGATGCCACTAAGTTTCCTCAGTGTTTGCTAGTATAATGGCTTAGTAGCAATGAGTTTGAGTGTGCAATGCAGAGGTGCTGCACGTTGGTTTGCACCAGTGGGACACTAATGGAAGTCCAACAGCCACTTTTCGGATGCCACTAAGTTTCCTCAGTGTTTGCTAGTATAATGGCTTAGTAACAATGAGTTTGAGTGTGCAATGGAGAGGTGCTGCACATAGATTTGCACCAGTGGGACACTAATGGAAGTCCAACAGCCACTTTTAGGATGCCACTAAGTTTCCTCAGTGTTTGCCAGTATAATGGCTTAGTAACAATGAGTTTGAGTGTGCAATGCAGAGGTGCTGCACATAGAATTGCACCAGTGGGACACTAATGGAAGTCCAACAGCCACTTTTAGGATGCCACTAAGTTTCCTCAGTGTTTGCTAGTATAATGGCTTAGTAACAATAAGTTTGAGTGTGCAATGCAGAGGTGCTGCACATAGATTTGCACCAGTGGAACACTAATAGAAGTCCAACTGCCACTTTTAGGATGCCACTAAGTTTCCTCAGTGTCTGGTAGTATAATGGCTTAGTAACAATGAGTTTGAGTGTGCAATGCAGAGGTGCTGCACGTAGGTTTGCACCAGTGGGACACTAATAGAAGTCCAACAGCCACTTTTAGCATGCCACCAAGTTTCCTCAGTGTTTGCTAGTATAATGGCTTAGTAACAATGAGTTTGAGTGTGCAATGCAGAGGTGCTGCACGTAGGTTTGCACCAGTGGGACACTAATGGAAGTCCAACAGCCACTTTTAGGATGCCACTAAGTTTCCTCAGTGTTTGCTAGTATAATGGCTTAGTAACAATGAGTTTGAGTGTGCAATGCAGAGGTGCTGCACATAGATTTGCACCAGTGGGACACTAATGGAAGTCCAACAGCCACTTTTAGGATGCCACTAAGTTTCCTCAGTGTTTGCTAGTATAATGGCTTAGTAACAATGAGTTTGAGTGTGCAATGCAGAGGTGCTACACATAGATTTGCACCAGTGGGACACTAATAGAAGTCCAACAGCCACTTTTAGGATGCCACAAAGTTTCCGCAGTGTTTGCTAGTATAATGGCTTAGTAACAATGAGTTTGAGTGTGCAATGCAGAGGTGCTGCACGTAGGTTTGCACCAGTGGGACACTAATGGAAGTCCAACAGCCACTTTTAGGATGCCACTAAGTTTCCTCAGTGTTTGCTAGTATAAAGGCTTAGTAACAATGAGTTTGAGTGTGCAATGCAGAGGTGCTGCACATAGATTTGCACCAGTGGGACACTAATGGAAGTCCAACAGCCACTTTTAGGATGCCACTAAGTTTCCTCAGTGTTTGCTAGTATAATGGCTTAGTAACAATGAGTTTGAGTGTGCAATGCAGAGGTGCTGCACATAGATTTGCACCAGTGGGACACTAATAGAAGTCCAACAGCCACTTTTAGGATGCCACTAAGTTTCCTCAGTGTTTGCTAGTATAATGGCTTAGTAACAATGAGTTTGAGTGTGCAATGCAGAGGTGCTGCACATAGATTTGCACCAGTGGGACACTAATAGAAGTCCAACAGCCACTTTTTGGATGCCACTAAGTTTCCTCAGTGTTTGCTAGTTTATTGGCTTAGTAACAATGAGTTTGAGTGTGCAATGCAGAGGTGCTGCACGTAGGTTTGCACCAGTGGGACACTAATAGAAGTCCAACAGCCACTTTTAGGATGCCACCAAGTTTCCTCAGTGTTTGCTAGTATAATGGCTTAGTAACAATGAGTTTGAGTGTGCAATGCAAAGGTGCTGCACGTAGGTTTGCATCAGTGGGACACTAATGGAAGTCCAACAGCCACTTTTAGGATGCCACTAAGTCTCCTCAGTGTTTGCTAGTATAATGGCTTAGTAACAATGAGTTTGAGTGTGCAATGCAGAGGTGCTGCACATAGATTTGCACCAGTGGGACACTAATGGAAGTCCAACAGCCACTTTTAGGATGCCACTAAGTTTCCTCAGTGTTTGCTAGTATAAAGGCTTAGTAACAATGAGTTTGAGTGTGCAATGCAGAGGTGCTGCACATAGATTTGCACCAGTGGGACACTAATAGAAGTCCAACAGCCACTTTTAGGATGCCACTAAGTTTCCTCAGTGTTTGCTAGTATAATGGCTTAGTAACAATGAGTTTCAGTGTGCAATGCAGAGGTGCTGCACGTATGTTTGCACCAGTGGGACACTAATGGAAGTCCAACAGCCACTTTTAGGATGCCACTAAGTTTCCTCAGTGTTTGCTAGTATAAAGGCTTAGTAACAATGAGTTTGAGTGTGCAATGCAGAGGTGCTGCACATAGATTTGCATCAGTGGGACACTAATGGAAGTCCAACAGCCACTTTTAGGATGCCACTAAGTTTCCTCAGTGTTTGCTAGTATAATGGCTTAGTAACAATGAGTTTGAGTGTGCAATGCAGAGGTGCTGCACATAGATTTGCACCAGTGGGACACTAATGGAAGTCCAACAGCCACTTTTAGGATGCCACTAAGTTTACTCAGTGTTTGCTAGTATAATGGCTTAGTAACAATGAGTTTGAGTGTGCAATGCAGAGGTGCTGTACATAGATTTGCACGAGTGGGACACTAATGGAAGTCCAACAGCCACTTTTAGGATGCCACTAAGTTTACTCAGTGTTTGCTAGTATAATGGCTTAGTAACATTGAGTTTGAGTGTGCAATGCAGAGGTGCTACACATAGATTTGCACCAGTGGGACACTAATGGAAGTCCAACAGCCACTTTTAGGATGCCACTAAGTTTCCTCAGTGTTTGCTAGTATAATGGCTTAGTAACAATGAGTTTGAGTGTGCAATGCAGAGGTGCTACACATAGATTTGCACCAGTGGGACACTAATAGAAGTCCAACAGCCACTTTTAGGATGCCACAAAGTTTCCGCAGTGTTTGCTAGTATAATGGCTTAGTAACAATGAGTTTGAGTGTGCAATGCGGAGGTGCTGCACGTAGGTTTGCAAAAGTGGAACACTAATGGAAGTCCAACAGCCACTTTTAGGATGCCACTAAGTTTCCTCAGTGTTTGCTAGTATAAAGGCTTAGTAACAATGAGTTTAAGTGTGCAATGCAGAGGTGCTGCACGTATGTTTGCACCAGTGGGACACTAATGGAAGTCCAACAGCCACTTTTAGGATGCCACTAAGTTTCCTCAGTGTTTGCTAGTATAAAGGCTTAGTAACAATGAGTTTGAGTGTGCAATGCAGAGGTGCTGCACATAGATTTGCACCAGTGGGACACTAATGGAAGTCCAACAGCCACTTTTAGGATGCCACTAAGTTTCCTCAGTGTTTGCTAGTATAAAGGCTTAGTAACAATGAGTTTGAGTGTGCAATGCAGAGGTGCTGCACATAGATTTGCACCAGTGGGACACTAATAGAAGTCCAACAGCCACTTTTAGGATGCCACTAAGTTTCCTCAGTGTTTGCTAGTATAATGGCTTAGTAACAATGAGTTTCAGTGTGCAATGCAGAGGTGCTGCACGTATGTTTGCACCAGTGGGACACTAATGGAAGTCCAACAGCCACTTTTAGGATGCCACTAAGTTTCCTCAGTGTTTGCTAGTATAAAGGCTTAGTAACAATGAGTTTGAGTGTGCAATGCAGAGGTGCTGCACATAGATTTGCACCAGTGGGACACTAATGGAAGTCCAACAGCCACTTTTAGGATGCCACTAAGTTTCCTCAGTGTTTGCTAGTATAATGGCTTAGTAACAATAAGTTTGAGTGTGCAATGCAGAAGTGCTGCACAAAGATTTGCACCAGTGGGACACTAATGGAAGTCCAACAGCCACTTTTAGGATGCCACTAAGTTTCCTCAGTGTTTGCTCGTATAATGGCTTTGTAACAATGAGTTTGAGTGTGCAATGCAGAGGTGCTGCACATAGATTTGCACCAGTGGGACACTAATAGAAGTCCAACAGCAACTTTTATGATGCCACTAAGTTTCCTCAGTGTTTGCTAGTATAATGGCTTAGTAACAATGAGTTTGAGTGTGCAATGCAGAGGTGCTGCACGTTGGTTTGCACCAGTGGGACACTAATGGAAATCCAACAGCCACTTTTCGGATGCCACTAAGTTTCCTCAGTGTTTGCTAGTATAATGGCTTAGTAACAATAAGTTTAAGTGTGCAATGCAGAGGTGCTGCACAAAGATTTGCACCAGTGGGACACTAATGGAAGTCCAACAGCCACTTTTAGGATGCCACTAAGTTTCCTCAGTGTTTGCTAGTATAATGGCTTAGTAACAATGAGTTTGAGTGTGCAATGCAGAGGTGCTGCACATAGATTTGCACCAGTGGGACACTAATGGAAGTCCAACAGCCACTTTTAGGATGCCACTAAGTTTCCTCAGTGTTTGCTAGTATAATGGCTTAGTAACAATGAGTTTGAGTGTGCAATGCAGAGGTGCTGCACATAGATTTGCACCAGTGGGACACTAATAGAAGTCCAACAGCCACTTTTAGGATGCCACTAAGTTTCCTCAGTGTTTGCTAGTATAATGGCTTAGTAGCAATGAGTTTGAGTGTGCAATGCAGAGGTGCTGCACGTTGGTTTGCACCAGTGGGACACTAATGGAAGTCCAACAGCCACTTTTCGGATGCCACTAAGTTTCCTCAGTGTTTGCTAGTATAATGGCTTAGTAACAATGAGTTTGAGTGTGCAATGGAGAGGTGCTGCACATAGATTTGCACCAGTGGGACACTAATGGAAGTCCAACAGCCACTTTTAGGATGCCACTAAGTTTCCTCAGTGTTTGCCAGTATAATGGCTTAGTAACAATGAGTTTGAGTGTGCAATGCAGAGGTGCTGCACATAGAATTGCACCAGTGGGACACTAATGGAAGTCCAACAGCCACTTTTAGGATGCCACTAAGTTTCCTCAGTGTTTGCTAGTATAATGGCTTAGTAACAATAAGTTTGAGTGTGCAATGCAGAGGTGCTGCACATAGATTTGCACCAGTGGAACACTAATAGAAGTCCAACTGCCACTTTTAGGATGCCACTAAGTTTCCTCAGTGTCTGGTAGTATAATGGCTTAGTAACAATGAGTTTGAGTGTGCAATGCAGAGGTGCTGCACGTAGGTTTGCACCAGTGGGACACTAATAGAAGTCCAACAGCCACTTTTAGCATGCCACCAAGTTTCCTCAGTGTTTGCTAGTATAATGGCTTAGTAACAATGAGTTTGAGTGTGCAATGCAGAGGTGCTGCACGTAGGTTTGCACCAGTGGGACACTAATGGAAGTCCAACAGCCACTTTTAGGATGCCACTAAGTTTCCTCAGTGTTTGCTAGTATAATGGCTTAGTAACAATGAGTTTGAGTGTGCAATGCAGAGGTGCTGCACATAGATTTGCACCAGTGGGACACTAATGGAAGTCCAACAGCCACTTTTAGGATGCCACTAAGTTTCCTCAGTGTTTGCTAGTATAATGGCTTAGTAACAATGAGTTTGAGTGTGCAATGCAGAGGTGCTACACATAGATTTGCACCAGTGGGACACTAATAGAAGTCCAACAGCCACTTTTAGGATGCCACAAAGTTTCCGCAGTGTTTGCTAGTATAATGGCTTAGTAACAATGAGTTTGAGTGTGCAATGCAGAGGTGCTGCACGTAGGTTTGCACCAGTGGGACACTAATGGAAGTCCAACAGCCACTTTTAGGATGCCACTAAGTTTCCTCAGTGTTTGCTAGTATAAAGGCTTAGTAACAATGAGTTTGAGTGTGCAATGCAGAGGTGCTGCACATAGATTTGCACCAGTGGGACACTAATGGAAGTCCAACAGCCACTTTTAGGATGCCACTAAGTTTCCTCAGTGTTTGCTAGTATAATGGCTTAGTAACAATGAGTTTGAGTGTGCAATGCAGAGGTGCTGCACATAGATTTGCACCAGTGGGACACTAATAGAAGTCCAACAGCCACTTTTAGGATGCCACTAAGTTTCCTCAGTGTTTGCTAGTATAATGGCTTAGTAACAATGAGTTTGAGTGTGCAATGCAGAGGTGCTGCACATAGATTTGCACCAGTGGGACACTAATAGAAGTCCAACAGCCACTTTTTGGATGCCACTAAGTTTCCTCAGTGTTTGCTAGTTTATTGGCTTAGTAACAATGAGTTTGAGTGTGCAATGCAGAGGTGCTGCACGTAGGTTTGCACCAGTGGGACACTAATAGAAGTCCAACAGCCACTTTTAGGATGCCACCAAGTTTCCTCAGTGTTTGCTAGTATAATGGCTTAGTAACAATGAGTTTGAGTGTGCAATGCAAAGGTGCTGCACGTAGGTTTGCATCAGTGGGACACTAATGGAAGTCCAACAGCCACTTTTAGGATGCCACTAAGTCTCCTCAGTGTTTGCTAGTATAATGGCTTAGTAACAATGAGTTTGAGTGTGCAATGCAGAGGTGCTGCACATAGATTTGCACCAGTGGGACACTAATGGAAGTCCAACAGCCACTTTTAGGATGCCACTAAGTTTCCTCAGTGTTTGCTAGTATAATGGCTTAGTAACAATGAGTTTGAGTGTGCAATGCAGAGGTGCTGCACATAGATTTGCACCAGTGGGACACTAATATAAGTCCAACAGCCACTTTTAGGATGCCACTAAGTTTCCTCAGTGTTTGCTAGTATAATGGCTTAGTAACAATGAGTTTGAGTGTGCAATGCAGAGGTGCTGCACGTAGGTTTGCACCAGTGGGACACTAATAGACGTCCAACAGCCACTTTTAGCATGCCACCAAGTTTCCTTAGTGTTTGCTAGTATAATGGCTTAGTAAAAATGAGTTTGAGTGTGCAATGCAGAGGTGCTGCACGTAGGTTTGCACCAGTGGGACACTAATGGAAGTCCAACAGCCACTTTTAGGATGCCACTAAGTTTCCTCAGTGTTTGCTAGTATAAAGGCTTAGTAACAATGAGTTTGAGTGTGCAATGCAGAGGTGCTGCACATAGATTTGCACCAGTGGGACACTAATGGAAGTCCAACAGCCACTTTTAGGATGCCACTAAGTTTCCTCATAGTTTGCTAGTATAATGGCTTAGTAACAATGAGTTTGAGTGTGCAATGCAGAGGTGCTACACATAGATTTGCACCAGTGGGACACTAATAGAAGTCCAACAGCCACTTTTAGGATGCCACAAAGTTTCCGCAGTGTTTGCTAGTATAATGGCTTAGTAACAATGAGTTTGAGTGTGCAATGCAGAGGTGCTGCACGTAGGTTTGCACCAGTGGAACACTAATGGAAGTCCAACAGCCACTTTTAGGATGCCACTAAGTTTCCTCAGTGTTTGCTAGTATAAAGGCTTAGTAACAATGAGTTTGAGTGTGCAATGCAGAGGTGCTGCACATAGATTTGCACCAGTGGGACACTAATAGAAGTCCAACAGCCACTTTTAGGATGCCACTAAGTTTCCTCAGTGTTTGCTAGTATAATGGTTTAGTAACAATGAGTTTGAGTGTGCAATGCAGAGGTGCTGCACATAGATTTGCACCAGTGGGACACTAATGGAAGTCCAACAGCCACTTTTAGGATGCCACTAAGTTTCCTCAGTGTTTGCTAGTATAATGGCTTAGTAACAATGAGTTTGAGTGTGCAATGCAGAGGTGCTGCACGTAGGTTTGCACCAGTGGGACACTAATAGAAGTCCAACAGCCACTTTTAGGATGCCACCAAGTTTCCTCAGTGTTTGCTAGTATAATGGCTTAGTAACAATGAGTTTGAGTGTGCAATGCAAAGGTGCTGCACGTAGGTTTGCATCAGTGGGACACTAATGGAAGTCCAACAGCCACTTTTAGGATGCCACTAAGTTTCCTCAGTGTTTGCTAGTATAATGGCTTAGTAACAATGAGTTTGAGTGTGCAATGCAGAGGTGCTGCACATAGATTTGCACCAGTGGGACACTAATGGAAGTCCAACAGCCACTTTTAGGATGCCACTAAGTTTACTCAGTGTTTGCTAGTATAATGGCTTAGTAACAATGAGTTTGAGTGTGCAATGCAGAGGTGCTGTACATAGATTTGCACGAGTGGGACACTAATGGAAGTCCAACAGCCACTTTTAGGATGCCACTAAGTTTACTCAGTGTTTGCTAGTATAATGGCTTAGTAACATTGAGTTTGAGTGTGCAATGCAGAGGTGCTACACATAGATTTGCACCAGTGGGACACTAATGGAAGTCCAACAGCCACTTTTAGGATGCCACTAAGTTTCCTCAGTGTTTGCTAGTATAATGGCTTAGTAACAATGAGTTTGAGTGTGCAATGCAGAGGTGCTACACATAGATTTGCACCAGTGGGACACTAATAGAAGTCCAACAGCCACTTTTAGGATGCCACAAAGTTTCCGCAGTGTTTGCTAGTATAATGGCTTAGTAACAATGAGTTTGAGTGTGCAATGCGGAGGTGCTGCACGTAGGTTTGCAAAAGTGGAACACTAATGGAAGTCCAACAGCCACTTTTAGGATGCCACTAAGTTTCCTCAGTGTTTGCTAGTATAAAGGCTTAGTAACAATGAGTTTAAGTGTGCAATGCAGAGGTGCTGCACGTATGTTTGCACCAGTGGGACACTAATGGAAGTCCAACAGCCACTTTTAGGATGCCACTAAGTTTCCTCAGTGTTTGCTAGTATAAAGGCTTAGTAACAATGAGTTTGAGTGTGCAATGCAGAGGTGCTGCACATAGATTTGCACCAGTGGGACACTAATGGAAGTCCAACAGCCACTTTTAGGATGCCACTAAGTTTCCTCAGTGTTTGCTAGTATAAAGGCTTAGTAACAATGAGTTTGAGTGTGCAATGCAGAGGTGCTGCACATAGATTTGCACCAGTGGGACACTAATAGAAGTCCAACAGCCACTTTTAGGATGCCACTAAGTTTCCTCAGTGTTTGCTAGTATAATGGCTTAGTAACAATGAGTTTCAGTGTGCAATGCAGAGGTGCTGCACGTATGTTTGCACCAGTGGGACACTAATGGAAGTCCAACAGCCACTTTTAGGATGCCACTAAGTTTCCTCAGTGTTTGCTAGTATAAAGGCTTAGTAACAATGAGTTTGAGTGTGCAATGCAGAGGTGCTGCACATAGATTTGCACCAGTGGGACACTAATGGAAGTCCAACAGCCACTTTTAGGATGCCACTAAGTTTACTCAGTGTTTGCTAGTATAATGGCTTAGTAACAATGAGTTTGAGTGTGTAATGCAGAAGTGCTGCACATAGATTTGCACCAGTGGGACACTAATAGAAGTCCAACAGCCACTTTTAGGATCCCACTAAGTTTCCTCAGTGTTTGCTAGTTTAATGGCTTAGTAACAATGAGTTTGAGTGTGCAATGCAGAGGTGCTGCACGTAGGTTTGCACCAGTGGGACACTAATAGAAGTCCAACAGCCACTTTTAGGATGCCACCAAGTTTCCTCAGTGTTTGCTAGTATAATGGCTTAGTAACAATGAGTTTGAGTGTGCAATGCAAAGGTGCTGCACGTAGGTTTGCATCAGTGGGACACTAATGGAAGTCCAACAGCCACTTTTAGGATGCCACTAAGTTTCCTCAGTGTTTGCTAGTATAACGGCTTAGTAACAATGAGTTTGAGTGTGCAATGCAGAGGTGCTGCACATAGATTTGCACCAGTGGGACACTAATGGAAGTCCAACAGCCACTTTTAGGATGCCACTAAGTTTCCTCAGTGTTTGCTAGTATAATGGCTTAGTAACAATGAGTTTGAGTGTGCAATGCAGAGGTGCTGCACATAGATTTGCACAAGTGGGACACTAATGGAAGTCCAACAGCCACTTTTAGGATGCCACTAAGTTTCCTCAGTGTTTGCTAGTATAAAGGCTTAGTAACAATGAGTTTGAGTGTGCTATGCAGAGGTGCTGCACATAGATTTGCACCAGTGGGACACTAATATAAGTCCAACAGCCACTTTTAGGATGCCACTAAGTTTCCTCAGTGTTTGCTAGTATAATGGCTAAGTAACAATGAGTTTGAGTGTGCAATGCAGAGGTGCTGCACGTAGGTTTGCACCAGTGGGACACTAATAGACGTCCAACAGCCACTTTTAGCATGCCACCAATTTTCCTTAGTGTTTGCTAGTATAATGGCTTAGTAACGATGAGTTTGAGTGTGCAATGCAGAGGTGCTGCACGTAGGTTTGCACCAGTGGGACACTAATGGAAGTCCAACAGCCACTTTTAGGATGCCACTAAGTTTCCTCAGTGTTTGCTAGTATAAAGGCTTAGTAACAATGAGTTTGAGTGTGCAATGCAGAGGTGCTGCACATAGATTTGCACCAGTGGGACACTAGTGGAAGTCCAACAGCCACTTTTAGGATGCCACTAAGTTTCCTCATAGTTTGCTAGTATAATGGCTTAGTAACAATGAGTTTGAGTGTGCAATGCAGAGGTGCTACACATAGATTTGCACCAGTGGGACACTAATAGAAGTCCAACAGCCACTTTTAGGATGCCACAAAGTTTCCGCAGTGTTTGCTAGTATAATGGCTTAGTAACAATGAGTTTGAGTGTGCAATGCAGAGGTGCTGCACGTAGGTTTGCACCAGTGGAACACTAATGGAAGTCCAACAGCCACTTTTAGGATGCCACTGAGTTTCCTCAGTGTTTGCTAGTATAAAGGCTTAGTAACAATGAGTTTGAGTGTGCAATGCAGAGGTGCTGCACATAGATTTGCACCAGTGGGACACTAATGGAAGTCCAACAGCCACTTTTAGGATGCCACTAAGTTTCCTCAGTGTTTGCTAGTATAAAGGCTTAGTAACAATGAGTTTGAGTGTGCAATGCAGAGGTGCTGCACATAGATTTGCACCAGTGGGACACTAATGGAAGTCCAACAGCCACTTTTAGGATGCCACTAAGTTTACTCAGTGTTTGCTAGTATAATGGCTTAGTAACAATGAGTTTGAGTGTGCAATGCAGAGGTGCTGCACGTAGGTTTGCACCAGTGGGACACTAATAGAAGTCCAACAGCCACTTTTAGGATGCCACCAAGTTTCCTCAGTGTTTGCTAGTATAATGGCTTAGTAACAATGAGTTTGAGTGTGCAATGC
Organism: Anomaloglossus baeobatrachus; assembly: GCF_048569485.1. Taxonomy (NCBI): domain Eukaryota; kingdom Metazoa; phylum Chordata; class Amphibia; order Anura; family Aromobatidae; genus Anomaloglossus; species Anomaloglossus baeobatrachus. The sequence goes on along the minus strand of NW_027445184.1, from coordinate 203,099 downwards.
AAAGGTGCTGCACGTAGGTTTGCATCAGTGGGACACTAATGGAAGTCCAACAGCCACTTTTAGGATGCCACTAAGTTTCCTCAGTGTTTGCTAGTATAATGGCTTAGTAACAATGAGTTTGAGTGTGCAATGCAGAGGTGCTGCACATAGATTTGCACCAGTGGGACACTAATGGAAGTCCAACAGCCACTTTTAGGATGCCACTAAGTTTACTCAGTGTTTGCTAGTATAATGGCTTAGTAACAATGAGTTTGAGTGTGCAATGCAGAGGTGCTGTACATAGATTTGCACGAGTGGGACACTAATGGAAGTCCAACAGCCACTTTTAGGATGCCACTAAGTTTACTCAGTGTTTGCTAGTATAATGGCTTAGTAACAATGAGTTTGAGTGTGCAATGCAGAGGTGCTACACATAGATTTGCACCAGTGGGACACTAATGGAAGTCCAACAGCCACTTTTAGGATGCCACTAAGTTTCCTCAGTGTTTGCTAGTATAATGGCTTAGTAACAATGAGTTTGAGTGTGCAATGCAGAGGTGCTGCACATAGATTTGCACCAGTGGGACACTAATAGAAGTCCAACAGCCACTTTTAGGATGCCACTAAGTTTCCTCAGTGTTTGCTAGTATAATGGCTTACTAACAATGAGTTTGAGTGTGCAATGCGGAGGTGCTGCACGTAGGTTTGCACCAGTGGAACACTAATGGAAGTCCAACAGCCACTTTTAGGATGCCACTAAGTTTCCTCAGTGTTTGCTAGTATAAAGGCTTAGTAACAATGAGTTTGAGTGTGCAATGCAGAGGTGCTGCACATAGATTTGCACCAGTGGGACACTAATGGAAGTCCAACAGCCACTTTTAGGATGCCACTAAGTTTCCTCAGTGTTTGCTAGTATAATGGCTTACTAACAATGCGTTTGAGTGTGCAATGCAGAGGTGCTGCACATAGATTTGCACCAGTGGGACACTAATAGAAGTCCAACAGCCACTTTTAGGATGCCACTAAGTTTCCTCAGTGTTTGCTAGTATAATGGCTTAGTAACAATGAGATTGAGTGTGCAATGCAGAGGTGCTGCACATAGGTTTGCACCAGTGGGACACTAATGGAAGTCCAACAGCCACTTTTAGGATGCCACTAAGTTTCCTCAGTGTTTGCTAGTATAAAGGCTTAGTAACAATGAGTTTGAGTGTGCAATGCAGAGGTGCTGCACATAGATTTGCACCAGTGGGACACTAATGGAAGTCCAACAGCCACTTTTAGGATGCCACTAAGTTTACTCAGTGTTTGCTAGTATAATGGCTTAGTAACAATGAGTTTGAGTGTGCAATGCAGAGGTGCTGCACATAGATTTGCACCAGTGGGACACTAATAGAAGTCCAACAGCCACTTTTAGGATGCCAATAAGTTTCCTCAGTGTTTGCTAGTATAATGGTTTAGTAACAATGAGTTTGAGTGTGCAATGCAGAGGTGCTGCACATAGATTTGCACCAGTGGGACACTAATGGAAGTCCAACAGCCACTTTTAGGATGCCACTAAGTTTACTCAGTGTTTACTAGTATAATGGCTTAGTAACAATGAGTTTGAGTGTGCAATGCAGAGGTGCTTCACATAGATTTGCACCAGTGGGACACTAATGGAAGTCCAACAGCCACTTTTAGGATGCCACTAAGTTTCCTCAGTGTTTGCTAGTATAATGGCTTAGTAACAATAAGTTTGAGTGTGCAATGCAGAGGTGCTGCACGTAGGTTTGCACCAGTGGAACACTAATAGAAGTCCAACAGCCACTTTTAGGATGCAACTAAGTTTCCTCAGTGTTTGCTAGTATAATGGCTTAGTAACAATGAGTTTGAGTGTGCAATGCAGAGGTGCTGCACGTAGGTTTGCACCAGTGGGACACTAATAGAAGTCCAACAGCCACTTTTAGGATGCCACCAAGTTTCCTCAGTGTTTGCTCGTATAATGGCTTAGTAACAATGAGTTTGAGTGTGCAATGCAGAGGTGCTGCACGTAGGTTTGCACCAGTGGGACACTAATGGAAGTCCAACAGCCACTTTTAGGATGCCACTAAGTTTCCTCAGTGTTTGCTAGTATAATGGCTTAGTAACAATGAGTTTGAGTGTGCAATGCAGAGGTGCTGCACATAGATTTGCACCAGTGGGACACTAATGGAAGTCCAACAGCCACTTTTAGGATGCCACTAAGTTTCCTCAGTGTTTGCTAGTATAATGGCTTAGTAACAATAAGTTTGAGTGTGCAATGCAGAGGTGCTGCACAAAGATTTGCACCAGTGGGACACTAATGGAAGTCCAACAGCCACTTTTAGGATGCCACTAAGTTTACTCAGTGTTTGCTAGTATAATGGCTTAATAACAATGAGTTTGAGTAAGCAATGCAGAGGTGCTGCACATAGATTTGCACCAGTGGGACACTAATGGAAGTCCAACAGCCACTTTTAGGATGCCATTAAGTTTACTCAGTGTTTGCTAGTATAATGGCTTAGTAACAATGAGTTTGAGTGTGCAATGCAGAGGTGCTGCACATAGATTTGCACCAGTGGAACACTAATGGAAGTCCAACAGCCACTTTTAGGATGCCACTAAGTTTCCTCAGTGTTTGCTAGTATAATGGCTTAGTAACAATGAGTTTAAGTGTGCAATGCAGAGGTGCTGCACATAGATTTGCACCAGTGGGACACTAATGGAAGTCCAACAGCCACTTTTAGGATGCCACTAAGTTTACTCAGTGTTTGCTAGTATAATGGCTTAGTAACAATGAGTTTGAGTGTGCAATGCAGAGGTGCTGCACATAGATTTGCACGAGTGGGACACTAATGGAAGTCCAACAGCCACTTTTAGGATGCCACTAAGTTTACTCAGTGTTTGCTAGTATAAAGGCTTAGTAACAATGAGTTTGAGTGTGCAATGCAGAGGTGCTGCACATAGATTTGCACCAGTGGGACACTAATAGAAGTCCAACAGCCACTTTTATGATGCCACTAAGTTTCCTCAGTGTTTGCTAGTATAATGGCTTAGTAACAATGAGTTTGAGTGTGCAATGCAGAGGTGCTGCACATTGGTTTGCACCAGTGGGACACTAATGGAAATCCAACAGCCACATTTCGGATGCCACTAAGTTTCCTCAGTGTTTGCTAGTATAATGGCTTAGTAACAATAAGTTTAAGTGTGCAATGCAGAGGTGCTGCACAAAGATTTGCACCAGTGGGACACTAATGGAAGTCCAACAGCCACTTTTAGGATGCCACTAAGTTTCCTCAGTGTTTGCTAGTATAATGGCTTAGTAACAATAAGTTTGAGTGTGCAATGCAGAGGTGCTGCACGTAGGTTTGCACCAGTGGAACACTAATAGAAGTCCAACAGCCACTTTTAGGATGCAACTAAGTTTCCTCAGTGTTTGCTAGTATAATGGCTTAGTAACAATGAGTTTGAGTGTGCAATGCAGAGGTGCTGCACATAGATTTGCACCAGTGGGACACTAATAGAAGTCCAACAGCCACTTTTAGGATGCCACTAAGTTTACTCAGTGTTTGCTAGTATAATGGCTTAGTAACAATGAGTTTGAGTGTGCAATGCAGAGGTGCTGTACATAGATTTGCACGAGTGGGACACTAATGGAAGTCCAAAAGCCACTTTTAGGATGCCACTAAGTTTACTCAGTGTTTGCTAGTATAATGGCTTAGTAACAATGAGTTTGAGTGTGCAATGCAGAGGTGCTACACATAGATTTGCTCCAGTGGGACACTAATGGAAGTCCAACAGCCACTTTTAGGATGCCACTAAGTTTCCTCAGTGTTTGCTAGTATAATGGCTTAGTAACAATGAGTTTGAGTGTGCAATGCAGAGGTGCTGCACATAGATTTGCACCAGTGGGACACTAATAGAAGTCCAACAGCCACTTTTAGGATGCCACTAAGTTTCCTCAGTGTTTGCTAGTATAATGGCTTACTAACAATGAGTTTGAGTGTGCAATGCGGAGGTGCTGCACGTAGGTTTGCACCAGTGGAACACTAATGGAAGTCCAACAGCCACTTTTAGGATGCCACTAAGTTTCCTCAGTGTTTGCTAGTATAAAGGCTTAGTAACAATGAGTTTGAGTGTGCAATGCAGAGGTGCTGCACATAGATTTGCACCAGTGGGACACTAATGGAAGTCCAACAGCCACTTTTAGGATGCCACTAAGTTTCCTCAGTGTTTGCTAGTATAATGGCTTACTAACAATGCGTTTGAGTGTGCAATGCAGAGGTGCTGCACATAGATTTGCACCAGTGGGACACTAATAGAAGTCCAACAGCCACTTTTAGGATGCCACTAAGTTTCCTCAGTGTTTGCTAGTATAATGGCTTAGTAACAATGAGATTGAGTGTGCAATGCAGAGGTGCTGCACGTAGGTTTGCACCAGTGGGACACTAATGGAAGTCCAACAGCCACTTTTAGGATGCCACTAAGTTTCCTCAGTGTTTGCTAGTATAAAGGCTTAGTAACAATGAGTTTGAGTGTGCAATGCAGAGGTGCTGCACATAGATTTGCACCAGTGGGACACTAATGGAAGTCCAACAGCCACTTTTAGGATGCCACTAAGTTTACTCAGTGTTTGCTAGTATAATGGCTTAGTAACAATGAGTTTGAGTGTGCAATGCAGAGGTGCTGCACATAGATTTGCACCAGTGGGACACTAATAGAAGTCCAACAGCCACTTTTAGGATGCCAATAAGTTTCCTCAGTGTTTGCTAGTATAATGGTTTAGTAACAATGAGTTTGAGTGTGCAATGCAGAGGTGCTGCACATAGATTTGCACCAGTGGGACACTAATGGAAGTCCAACAGCCACTTTTAGGATGCCACTAAGTTTACTCAGTGTTTACTAGTATAATGGCTTAGTAACAATAAGTTTGAGTGTGCAATGCAGAGGTGCTGCACGTAGGTTTGCACCAGTGGAACACTAATAGAAGTCCAACAGCCACTTTTAGGATGCAACTAAGTTTCCTCAGTGTTTGCTAGTATAATGGCTTAGTAACAATGAGTTTGAGTGTGCAATGCAGAGGTGCTGCACGTAGGTTTGCACCAGTGGGACACTAATAGAAGTCCAACAGCCACTTTTAGGATGCCACCAAGTTTCCTCAGTGTTTGCTCGTATAATGGCTTAGTAACAATGAGTTTGAGTGTGCAATGCAGAGGTGCTGCACGTAGGTTTGCACCAGTGGGACACTAATGGAAGTCCAACAGCCACTTTTAGGATGCCACTAAGTTTCCTCAGTGTTTGCTAGTATAATGGCTTAGTAACAATGAGTTTGAGTGTGCAATGCAGAGGTGCTGCACATAGATTTGCACCAGTGGGACACTAATGGAAGTCCAACAGCCACTTTTAGGATGCCACTAAGTTTCCTCAGTGTTTGCTAGTATAATGGCTTAGTAACAATAAGTTTGAGTGTGCAATGCAGAGGTGCTGCACAAAGATTTGCACCAGTGGGACACTAATGGAAGTCCAACAGCCACTTTTAGGATGCCACTAAGTTTACTCAGTGTTTGCTAGTATAATGGCTTAATAACAATGAGTTTGAGTAAGCAATGCAGAGGTGCTGCACATAGATTTGCACCAGTGGGACACTAATGGAAGTCCAACAGCCACTTTTAGGATGCCATTAAGTTTACTCAGTGTTTGCTAGTATAATGGCTTAGTAACAATGAGTTTGAGTGTGCAATGCAGAGGTGCTGCACATAGATTTGCACCAGTGGAACACTAATGGAAGTCCAACAGCCACTTTTAGGATGCCACTAAGTTTCCTCAGTGTTTGCTAGTATAATGGCTTAGTAACAATGAGTTTGAGTGTGCAATGCAGAGGTGCTGCACATAGATTTGCATCAGTGGGACACTAATGGAATCCAACAGCCACTTTTAGGATGCCACTAAGTTTACTCAGTGTTTGCTAGTATAATGGCTTGGTAACAATGAGTTTGAGTGTGCAATGCAGAGGTGCTACACATAGATTTGCACCAGTGGGACACTATTGGAAGTCCAACAGCCACTTTTAGGATGCCACTAAGTTTCCTCAGTGTTTGCTAGTATAATGGCTTAGTAACAATGAGTGAGTGTGCAATGTAGAGGTGCTGCACATAGATTTGCACCAGTGGGACACTAATGGAAGTCCAACAGCCACTTTTAGGATGCCACTAAGTTTACTCAGCAGAGTGAAGGCAGATAGACGTAACGTACATGACTGAGGCAGTGATAGATCCAGGAAAGGGTTAAGGAGTAAGGGATGGGGGTTTTTACCTAAGGAATGTGGTGGTGGGCGAGCAGGAGGAGAGATGGGGGCAGGGGCCATATAAGAAATAGGTCCCATGTTAAGGTGTCATTCCTTTGTCCTGGACTTAAAGACTGAACAAGCAGTATGGATGCCTTGCTGAGGAGCGTTCAGGCCGCGGCTTTGACATGTAGGCCCGAATGGATTCAGGCCCAGCTAGACGAATTGCTGAAGAATGCCCGGGATACAGCATCTGTCCCTTCTGAACTTTCTGAACATCAAACTCTAAGAAGATCAAGACCTCCTGAGAGACTAACTTCTGAAATGGCCAATAGGACTCACAATAGGATCATAAGTCCTTCCGTTACCTCTAGGAAAAGAGCAAAGCGCAGCACGGCCTCTGATCCTGCTTACAAACCAGGAAGGAAATTACAGTACAAGAATAACAAAGGACAGAGAAAAGAGCCCGACCATCTAACCAGAGAGACTCCAAGAAGTGCAAGGAGAAAGTCCAGCTCTACTGAGGTGCCAGCCAGAGAAGCAGCCACACAAGCTACAACTGACGTGACCACAGCCCACCATGAATCCTTAGAACTTCCTCAACAAACTTTGTATTATTCTAGAGGACATCATACGGCCTTACCCCAGGAAATAAACCAACACGGGGGGATTGGCTTAGGACACACAACATTTCCGGATCCGGGTTCTCATTACACGAGGAGTGGCAGGAATCCAAAAAGACAACTGCGCAAAAGTACTTTAACCAGACAAAGACTTCTTCGGCCGGCTCAGGATATGAGTCCGGCAAGAAATCTACAGCTACAAGACTCAGAAGAGATTCCAGACAATGACTATGACACAGATAACGACTCCCCACTAGAGGGCAGCAGCACGCAGCACTTCAATAATGGAGGGGCTGTAGAGACTATAACTAATACGTCACGGACGGCTGGTCAACCTAGGACGCAGCCAGGTATTGGTGAGAACACTTTTTCTTGTCCTATATCTAGTGTAACAACACCTGTAATGAATCCAGTGGGCGCAGTTGGGGGTACAGGTCCCGGCAATGTAGGATGGGATCTTAATTCAGTAGTACAGCAATTAGTGTCAGGGGATAAGGAGGCTTTGAGTCAGTCTAGCTTACCCATAACTTCTTCTCCTATTGCTGCATGGTGCGGGAATGGTCCCCGGACACCGGAGGTGGTAAGTCAGTCGTGTGCTGATCCAGACACACAGGAGGACGCAGTAATTTCACAAGGGGTTCCATTATCTGATGCAGCAAAAGGAGAATTATATGTATGTTTTGAGGGTCCTCTAGGAATTCATTTGAAACAGGAGGTTAGGGAGAAGATTTGGGCCGACGAATATGTGGAAATATTTTCATTATTGCCCTTAGAAAAATATAACTTGGATAGAGTAAGGTTTGATGAGAGGAAAAGAGAGGAACAAGAAAGACGGTATTGTCTCATCCCCCAAACATTTAGCAATTGGTTCCAGGCCTTTGCCATATTAGCAAGTGTAATAGGCCAAAAAACTCCTGAACATTGCTCTGCCTTATTTTGTTACATGAATTCTATCGGGGAGGCGCACCGTGCGTATGGAGGTTTAGCATGGCTGCGCTATGATGAGCAGTTTCGCCAACGAAAGGCTGGTCGCCAAGGGATTCGTTGGGATCACAAAGATATTAGTTTATGGATGCGTCTCATGACAGCGCCACGTGGGGTTAATCAGCCCTTTCAGGGCTATGTCGGCAGATCATCAGCAATCGGATTGTCGGCAGCAAACAGAAAAGGTTGCTGCTGGCAGTTCAATGATAGCCAGTGCAGATTCGGAAACACATGCAGGTACAGACATGAATGCACCTTCTGTAGTGGAAACCATAGCCTATCAAAATGCTTTAAACGAAATAAAACCCCAACAGCAGAGATTAACCAAAAAGGGGGAAACCCCAATTAGACTCGGGGAGATGGTGGGCTATCTAAGCAGGTACCCAGATAGAAAAGCAGCACAATTGCTGGGGGAGGGTTTCTCAGAAGGTTTTAAGATCCCATCTACTTCAGGCCCATTAACCTGTTCTCGTAACCTTGCTTATACATATTCTCACATTGTCTCCACAAAACTAAACAAAGAAATTGACCTGGGCCGCATGGCAGGCCCATTCCCCAAAATGCCAATAGAAAACTTAAGGGTCTCTCCATTGGGGGTGGTCCCAAAGAAGGAACCCAATAAGTTTAGGCTGATCCATCATCTGTCCTTCCCTCATGGAAGCTCAGTTAATGATGGAATCGATCAGGAACTTTGCACAGTCTCGTATACTTCATTTGATACAGCGATTGCATGGGTTCAGAAGTACGGCAGAGGAGCTTTAATGGCAAAAACAGACATTGAAGCTGCCTTTAGACTCCTACCAGTCCATCCAGAAAGCTTCCATCTCTTGGGTTGTCAGTGGCAGGTTTTATGTAGACTTGTGTTTACCGATGGGCTGCTCCATCTCATGCTCCTTGTTCGAATCATTTAGCACATTTTTGGAGTGGGTAGTAAAGAAGGAAGCCGGCGTGCGTTCTGTCCTGCATTATCTAGATGATTTCCTATGTATTGGTCCACCAAAGTCATTTGTTTGTGCTTCATTATTGGCAGCGATTCAGTCGGTTTTTAAGTGTTTTGGAGTACCGTTAGCATCAGATAAAACAGAAGGCCCGTCTACACTTATCAAGTTTTTAGGAATTTTGATTGACAGTGAGACAATGGAGTGCAGATTACCGGATGACAAGGTCAGTGATCTGCTGGAGGCAGTCAGAGAAGCTAGATCTCACCGTAAGATCAGATTAAAGGATCTACAATCGCTGTTAGGGAAAATGAACTTTGCGTGTCGCATTATTCCAATGGGTAGAGTTTTTTGTAGGCGCCTAGCTGCAGCTACCTCAGGCATAACCTTTCCACATCACTTTGTGCGGCTGGCTAGAACATTAAAGGACGATCTGGCGGTATGGGAACAGTTCTTAATAGAGTTTAATGGGAGGTCATTGTGGATCAGACCACCGGTTTCAAATTTTGATCTAGACATCCACACTGATGCAGCGGGGTCAACTGGTTTTGGTGCATATTGTTCGGGACAGTGGTGTGCAGATAGGTGGCCAGAGAGTTGGAGAAACAATGGGTTAACACGAAACTTAGTACTCCTTGAATTGTTCCCCATAGTGGTTGCTTGTGAAATTTGGTACAATATTTTCCAAAACCGAAAAGTGAGATTTCATTGTGATAACTTGGGAGTTGTAGAAGTCATCAACAAACAATCAGCTTCTTCCCTGCCTGTTGTTACGTTGCTGCGTCATCTAGTGCTGCGCTGTTTAAAGTCACATTGTCAGATTACAGCTGTGCATGTCCCCGGTGTTTGCAATTCTGTGGCTGATGCTCTGTCTCGTTTTCAGTGGGACAGATTCCGTTCGTTAGCCCCGATGGCAGAGGTACAAGGCAAGAAGTGTCCGGATTTTCTGTGGTCACTGCCAGTGACACCGCATACGCTCTGATAGAACGGTCTGTGGGTGTAAGCACATGGCAGAGGTACCAGTCAGCATGGAGGGAATGGGAAAACTTGTGTGCTCTAGTGGGACATGATGCCAGGTTACATGACAATGTTTCCTTGTTGTTATTTTACATTAGCAGGGCCTTTGTGGACGGTACTTCATTGTCCAGTATTGATAGTAAAATGTCTGGATTAGCTTTTTGGTTTAAGTTGCACGACTTCACTGATTACACAAAGCAATTTTTAGTTAAGCAGGCCCTAAAGGGTTACAGGAAAAGTTGTAAGAAGACCAGAGATAAACGGCGTCCGATTTCTTTCCAGTTATTGCAGCAGATACTGAGTGTACGAGGCCGAGTCTGTAGCAGTCCCTTTGAAGTGTTTCTCTTTAGTTGTGCATTCACACTGGCCTTTTTTGGCGCTTTTAGAATCAGCGAGTTGGTGGCGAGTAGCTCCACCAGAAGTGGGGGTCTACAAGACGAGGACGTGCATCAGTACACAGACAGATTAGAATGTTTTCTGGCAAAGTCAAAAACTGATCAACAGGGTAGAGGAAAATGGATCACATTGTTTCCTTTAAGCGGGTCCAGGGCCTGCCCGGTCATCTGTTTTAGAAACTATGTCTCAAGAAGGCCAAATATCCAAGGTTCATTACTAATTCATGAGGATTGTAAGTCATTGTCACAATTTCAATTCACAGCAGTTCTTAAAAAATGCCTGACAATATTGGGAGAGTCTCCAAATGCATTCACTTCACACTCATTTAGGATAGGAGCAGCCACAGAAGCTGCTAGATGGGGCTTAGGGCCTGACATAGTTAAAAAAATCGGGAGATGGGAATCGAGCAGATTTAAGAGTTACATTCGATTACATTTATTATAAATGGCGTACATGTATATATATGTGTACATTGTGGTAATCCTATAGTAGTTGTGTCTTCATTTAGACAATTGTGTGATAATTGTGTTTTTGTTTTTGTTTTAGCTGAACAGCAATGCCTGGTTTGGATCATGGGACATTCATTTGTTTTTTGGGGGGCCTTACGTGCAGCAGTCAGGCCTAATGGCAAACAGTTGGGGTTGCCCAGTTCCTTGGCACGGGTGACATGGATAGGAAAGAGGGGAATGCAGTGGCATCAGCTGTTAAAAGAAATCCAGTATCATGTGGAGTTCTACCGCCCCCCGGACGTCTTACTTATCCATTTAGGTGGTAATGATTTAGCAATAAGAACATCAAGACATTTAGTTAGGAACATAAAGCTTGATATGTTGAATTTATGGAGGTCTTACCCAGAAACAGTGGTGGTCTGGTCGGATATAGTAGCTAGACAAATGTGGAGAACAGCGCGATCAGTGGCTCGCATCAATAATACAAGGATAAAGGTTAATAAAAAAAATAACAAAATTTGTGTTGGAAAACGGAGGGGTGGCCATACGTCACCAGATGCTGGAAAATACAAAGGAACATTTTTGGAGAGATGATAAGGTACATCTTAATGACATTGGCATTGATATATGGATGTTGGGAATACAAGAAGGAGTAGAACGAGCCATTAAGTTGTGGAGGAACTCACTCTTGTAAGGTGTCACAAGAGCGAGTCTTGGCGGGATGTGGTTGTTTAAACCCCCTCTTTGTTGGTTGGAGAATTATGTTTTTAATGGGGTCCCTGGGCCAGAGCTCAGCGGACAGTGGAATATGGGTCCCTGGGGAGGAGCTCAGTGGACAGTGGAATAGATGGGTCCCTGGGGAGGAGCTCAGCGGACACAAGGAAAATGATCAAGGGGTATACCCAGATTCCCCCTTGAGCTAGGTGTACACGGCGGAGGGGGATATGGGGCTGGGATTTATAACAACCACATCTCTGGGCCGATAATCTTGTTTTTTCTTATTGATGTTTTTTCTTATTAAAATAAAGGGCTGCTGTGGCCAAAATTTTAATCCATGTCACGCAGTGTGTGGTGTCTTATTTATTAGATTACCAGGAGCGCAATTCACTAGTCCATCAGTCAAGCAGAGTGAAGGCAGATAGACGTAACGTACATGACTGAGGCAGTGATAGATCCAGGAAAGGGTTAAGGAGTAAGGGATGGGGGTTTTTACCTAAGGAATGTGGTGGTGGGCGAGCAGGAGGAGAGATGGGGGCAGGGGCCATATAAGAAATAGGTCCCATGTTAAGGTGTCATTCCTTTGTCCTGGACTTAAAGACTGAACAAGCAGTTGTCCCACCCACCCTCCCTATAAAAAAGGGAAATGTATCAATATCAGGACTTTGCAACACTGTCAATATTCTAACAATGTTATTGGTATTCAACATCATCGGTATTTTATCAACATTATTAGTATTGTATCGTATTGTATTAATTGTTATCAGTAATGTATCCAAATTGACAATGTCATATCAACATATTAATATTGTATTAACATTTTAATATTGTATGTTACAGCAGCATTTGGCGGCGGCGGGATGTGGTTGTTTAAACCCCCTCTTTGTTGGTTGGAGAATTATGTTTTTAATGGGGTCCCTGGGCCAGAGCTCAGCGGACAGTGGAATATGGGTCCCTGGGGAGGAGCTCAGTGGACAGTGGAATAGATGGGTCCCTGGGGAGGAGCTCAGCGGACACAAGGAAAATGATCAAGGGGTATACCCAGATTCCCCCTTGAGCTAGGTGTACACGGCGGAGGGGGATATGGGGCTGGGATTTATAACAACCACATCTCTGGGCCGATAATCTTGTTTTTTCTTATTGATGTTTTTTCTTATTAAAATAAAGGGCTGCTGTGGCCAAAATTTTAATCCATGTCACGCAGTGTGTGGTGTCTTATTTATTAGATTACCAGGAGCGCAATTCACTAGTCCATCAGTCAAGTGTTTGCTAGTATAATGGCTTAGTAACAATGAGTTTGAGTGTGCAATGCAGAGGTGCTGCACATAGATTTGCACGAGTGGGACACTAATGGAAGTCCAACAGCCACTTTTAGGATGCCACTAAGTTTACTCAGTGTTTGCTAGTATAAAGGCTTAGTAACAATGAGTTTGAGTGTGCAATGCAGAGGTGCTGCACATAGATTTGCACCAGTGGGACACTAATAGAAGTCCAACAGCCACTTTTATGATGCCACTAAGTTTCCTCAGTGTTTGCTAGTATAATGGCTTAGTAACAATGAGTTTGAGTGTGCAATGCAGAGGTGCTGCACATTGGTTTGCACCAGTGGGACACTAATGGAAATCCAACAGCCACATTTCGGATGCCACTAAGTTTCCTCAGTGTTTGCTAGTATAATGGCTTAGTAACAATAAGTTTAAGTGTGCAATGCAGAGGTGCTGCACAAAGATTTGCACCAGTGGGACACTAATGGAAGTCCAACAGCCACTTTTAGGATGCCACTAAGTTTCCTCAGTGTTTGCTAGTATAATGGCTTAGTAACAATAAGTTTGAGTGTGCAATGCAGAGGTGCTGCACGTAGGTTTGCACCAGTGGAACACTAATAGAAGTCCAACAGCCACTTTTAGGATGCAACTAAGTTTCCTCAGTGTTTGCTAGTATAATGGCTTAGTAACAATGAGTTTGAGTGTGCAATGCAGAGGTGCTGCACATAGATTTGCACCAGTGGGACACTAATAGAAGTCCAACAGCCACTTTTAGGATGCCAATAAGTTTCCTCAGTGTTTGCTAGTATAATGGTTTAGTAACAATGAGTTTGAGTGTGCAATGCAGAGGTGCTGCACATAGATTTGCACCAGTGGGACACTAATGGAAGTCCAACAGCCACTTTTAGGATGCCACTAAGTTTACTCAGTGTTTACTAGTATAATGGCTTAGTAACAATGAGTTTGAGTGTGCAATGCAGAGGTGCTTCACATAGATTTGCACCAGTGGGACACTAATGGAAGTCCAACAGCCACTTTTAGGATGCCACTAAGTTTCCTCAGTGTTTGCTAGTATAATGGCTTAGTAACAATAAGTTTGAGTGTGCAATGCAGAGGTGCTGCACGTAGGTTTGCACCAGTGGAACACTAATAGAAGTCCAACAGCCACTTTTAGGATGCAACTAAGTTTCCTCAGTGTTTGCTAGTATAATGGCTTAGTAACAATGAGTTTGAGTGTGCAATGCAGAGGTGCTGCACGTAGGTTTGCACCAGTGGGACACTAATAGAAGTCCAACAGCCACTTTTAGGATGCCACCAAGTTTCCTCAGTGTTTGCTCGTATAATGGCTTAGTAACAATGAGTTTGAGTGTGCAATGCAGAGGTGCTGCACGTAGGTTTGCACCAGTGGGACACTAATGGAAGTCCAACAGCCACTTTTAGGATGCCACTAAGTTTCCTCAGTGTTTGCTAGTATAATGGCTTAGTAACAATGAGTTTGAGTGTGCAATGCAGAGGTGCTGCACATAGATTTGCACCAGTGGGACACTAATGGAAGTCCAACAGCCACTTTTAGGATGCCACTAAGTTTCCTCAGTGTTTGCTAGTATAATGGCTTAGTAACAATAAGTTTGAGTGTGCAATGCAGAGGTGCTGCACAAAGATTTGCACCAGTGGGACACTAATGGAAGTCCAACAGCCACTTTTAGGATGCCACTAAGTTTACTCAGTGTTTGCTAGTATAATGGCTTAATAACAATGAGTTTGAGTGTGCAATGCAGAGGTGCTGCACATAGATTTGCACCAGTGGGACACTAATGGAAGTCCAACAGCCACTTTTAGGATGCCACTAAGTTTACTCAGTGTTTGCTAGTATAATGGCTTAGTAACAATGAGTTTGAGTGTGCAATGCAGAGGTGCTGCACATAGATTTGCACCAGTGGAACACTAATGGAAGTCCAACAGCCACTTTTAGGATGCCACTAAGTTTCCTCAGTGTTTGCTAGTATAATGGCTTAGTAACAATGAGTTTGAGTGTGCAATGCAGAGGTGCTGCACATAGATTTGCATCAGTGGGACACTAATGGAATCCAACAGCCACTTTTAGGATGCCACTAAGTTTACTCAGTGTTTGCTAGTATAATGGCTTGGTAACAATGAGTTTGAGTGTGCAATGCAGAGGTGCTACACATAGATTTGCACCAGTGGGACACTATTGGAAGTCCAACAGCCACTTTTAGGATGCCACTAAGTTTCCTCAGTGTTTGCTAGTATAATGGCTTAGTAACAATGAGTGAGTGTGCAATGTAGAGGTGCTGCACATAGATTTGCACCAGTGGGACACTAATGGAAGTCCAACAGCCACTTTTAGGATGCCACTAAGTTTACTCAGTGTTTGCTAGTATAATGGCTTAGTAACAATGAGTTTGAGTGTGCAATGCAGAGGTGCTGCACATAGATTTGCACGAGTGGGACACTAATGGAAGTCCAACAGCCACTTTTAGGATGCCACTAAGTTTACTCAGTGTTTGCTAGTATAAAGGCTTAGTAACAATGAGTTTGAGTGTGCAATGCAGAGGTGCTGCACATAGATTTGCACCAGTGGGACACTAATAGAAGTCCAACAGCCACTTTTATGATGCCACTAAGTTTCCTCAGTGTTTGCTAGTATAATGGCTTAGTAACAATGAGTTTGAGTGTGCAATGCAGAGGTGCTGCACGTAGGTTTGCACCAGTGGGACACTAATGGAAGTCCAACAGCCACTTTAGGATGCCACTAAGTTTCCTCAGTGTTTGCCAGTATAATGGCTTAGTAACAATAAGTTTGAGTGTGCAATGCAGAGGTGCTGCACAAAGATTTGCACCAGTGGGACACTAATGGAAGTCCAACAGCCACTTTTAGGATGCCACTAAGTTTCCTCAGTGTTTGCTCGTATAATGACTTTGTAACAATAAGTTTGAGTGTGCAATGCAGAGGTGCTGCACACAGATTTGCACCAGTGGGACACTAATGGAAGTCCAACAGCCACTTTTCGGATGCCACTAAGTTTCCTCAGTGTTTGCTAGTATAATGGCTTAGTAACAATAAGTTTGAGTGTGCAATGCAGAGGTGCTGCACAAAGATTTGCACCAGTGGGACACTAATGGAAGTCCAACAGCCACTTTTAGGATGCCACTAAGTTTCCTCAGTGTTTGCTAGTATAATGGCTTAGTAACAATGAGTTTGAGTGTGCAATGCAGAGGTGCTGCACATAGATTTGCACCAGTGGGACACTAATAGAAGTCCAACAGCCACTTTTAGGATGCCACTAAGTTTCCTCAGTGTTTGCTAGTATAATGGCTTAGTAACAATGAGTTTGAGTGTGCAATGCAGAGGTGCTGCACGTAGGTTTGCACCAGTGGGACACTAATGAAAGTCCAACAGCCACTTTTAGGATGCCACTAAGTTTCCTCAGTGTTTGCCAGTATAATGGCTTAGTAACAATGAGTTTGAGTGTGCAATGCAGAGGTGCTGCACATAGAATTGCACCAGTGGGACACTAATGGAAGTCCAACAGCCACTTTTAGGATGCCACTAAGTTTCCTCAGTGTTTGCTAGTATAATGGCTTAGTAACAATAAGTTTGAGTGTGCAATGCAGAGGTGCTGCACAAAGATTTGCACCAGTGGGACACTAATGGAAGTCCAACAGCCACTTTTAGGATGCCACTAAGTTTCCTCAGTGTTTGCTCGTATAATGGCTTTGTAACAATGAGTTTGAGTGTGCAATACAGAGGTGCTACACATAGATTTGCACCAGTGGGACACTAATGGAAGTCCAACAGCCACTTTTAGGATGCCACTAAGTTTGCTCAGTGTTTGCTAGTATAATGGCTTAGTAACAATGAGTTTGAGTGTGCAATGCAGAGGCGCTGCACATAGATTTGCACCAGTGGGACACTAATAGAAGTCCAACAGCCACTTTTAGGATGCCACTAAGTTTACTCAGTGTTTGCTAGTATAAAGGCTTATTAACAATGAGTTTGATTGTGCAATGCAGAGGTGCTGCACATAGATTTGCACCAGTGGGACACTAATGGAAGTCCAACAGCCACTTTTAGAATGCCACTAAGTTTACTCAGTGTTTGCTAGTATAATGGCTTAGTAACAATAAGTTTGAGAGTGCAATGCAGAGGTGCTGCACAAAGATTTGCACCAGTGGGACACTAATGGAAGTCCAACAGCCACTTTTAGGATGCCACTAAGTTTCCTCAGTGTTTGCTAGTATAATGGCTTAGTAACAATGAGTTTGAGTGTGCAATACAGAGGTGCTGCACATAGATTTGCACCAGTGGGACACTAATGGAAGTCCAACAGCCACTTTTAGGATGCCACTAAGTTTCCTCAGTGTTTGCTAGTATAATGGCTTAGTAACAATGAGTTTGAGTGTGCAATGAAGAGGAACTGCACATAGATTTGCACCAGTGGGACACTAATGGAAGTCCAACATCCACTTTTAGGATGCCACTAAGTTTCCTCAGTGTTTGCTAGTATAGTGGCTTAGTAACAATGAGTTTGAGTGTGCAATGCAGAGGTGCTGCACATAGATTTGCATCAGTGGGACACTAATGGAAGTCCAACAGCCACTTTTAGGATGCCACTAAGTTTCCTCAGTGTTTGCTAGTATAATGGCTTAGTAACAATGAGCTTGAGTGTGCAATGCAGAGGGGCTTCACATAGATTTGCACCAGTGGGACACTAATGGAAGTCCAACAGCCACTTTTAGGATGCCACTAAGTTTCCTCAGTGTTTGCTAGTATAAAGGCTTAGTAACAATGAGTTTGAGTGTGCAATGCAGAGGTGCTGCACATAGATTTGCACCAGTGGGACACTAATGGAAGTCCAACAGCCACTTTTAGGATGCCACTAAGTTTTCTCAGTGTTTGCTAGTATAATGGCTTAGTAACAATAAGTTTGAGTGTGCAATGCAGAGGTGCTGCACAAAGATTTGCACCAGTGGGACACTAATGGAAGTCCAACAGCCACTTTTAGGATGCCACTAAGTTTCCTCAGTGTTTGCTAGTATAATGGCTTAGTAACAATGAGTTTGAGTGTGCAATGCAGAGGTGCTGCACATAGATTTGCACCAGTGGGACACTAATGGAAGTCCAACAGCCACTTTTAGGATGCCACTAAGTTTACTCAGTGTTTGCTAGTATAATGGCTTAGTAACAATGAGTTTGAGTGTGCAATGCAGAGGTGCTGCACATAGATTTGCACCAGTGGGACACTAATGGAAGTCCAACAGCCACATTTAGGATGCCACTAAGTTTACTCAGTGTTTGCAAGTATAATGGCTTAGTAACAATTAGTTTAAGTCTGCAATGCAGAGGTGCTGCACATAGATTTGCACCAGTCTGGCACTAATGGAAGTCCAACAGCCACTTTTAGGATGCCACTAAGCTTACTCAGTGTTTGCTAGTATAATGGCTTAGTAATAATGAGTTTGAGGGTGCAATGCAGAGGTGCTGCACATAGATTTCCACCAGTGGGACACTAATGGAAGTCCAACAGCCACTTTTAGGATGCCACTAAGTTTCCTCAGTGTTTGCTAGTATAATGGCTTAGTAACAATAAGTTTGAGTGTGCAATGCAGAGGTGCTGCACATAGATTTGCACCAGTGGGACACTAATGGAAGTCCAACAGCCACTTTTAGGATTCCACTAGGTTTCTTCAGTGTTTGCTAGTATAATGGCTTAGTAACAATGAGTTTGAGTGTGCAATGCAGTGGTGCTGCACATAGATTTGCATCAGTGGGACACTATTGGAAGTCCAACAGCCACTTTTAGGATGCCACTAAGTTTACTCAGTGTTTGCTAGTATAATGGCTTAGTAACAATGAATTTGTGTGTGCAATGCAGAGTTGCTACACATAGATTTGCACCAGTGGGACACTATTGGAAGTCCAACAGCCACTTTTAGGATGCCACTAAGTTTACTCAGTGTTTGCTAGTATAATGGCTTAGTAACAATGAGTTTGAATGTGCAATGCAGAGGTGCTGCACATAGATTTGCACAAGTGCGACACTAATGGAAGTCCAACAGTCACTTTTAGGATGCCACTAAGTTTACTCAGTGTTTGCTATTATAATGGCTTAGTAACAATGAGTTTGAGTGTGCAATGCAGAGGTGCTGCACATAGATTTGCACCAGTGGGACACTAATGGAAGTCCAACAGCCACTTTTAGGATGCCACTAAGTTTCCTCAGTGTTTGCTAGTATAATGGCTTAGTAACAATAAGTTTGAGTGTGCAATGCAGAGGTGCTGCACAAAGATTTTCACCAGTGGGACACTAATCAAAGTAAAACAGCCACTTTTAGGATGCCACTAAGTTTCCTCAGTGTTTGCTAGTATAATGGCTTAGTAACAATGAGTTTGAGTGTGCAATGCAGAGGGGCTGCACATAGATTTGCACCAGTGGGACACTAATGGAAGTCCAACAGCCACTTTTAGGATGCCACTAAGTTTCCTCAGTGTTTGCTAGTATAATGGCTTAGTAACAATGAGTTTGAGTGTGCAATGCAGAGGTGCTGCACATAGATTTGCACCAGTGGGACACTAATAGAAGTCCAACAGCCACTTTTAGGATGCCACTAAGTTTCATCAGTGTTTGCTAGTATAATGGCTTAGTAACAATAAGTTTGAGTGTGCAATGCAGAGGTGCTGCACATAGATTTGCACCAGTGGGACACTAATGGAAGTCCAACAGACACTTTTAGGATTCCACTAGGTTTCTTCAGTGTTTGCTAGTATAATGGCTTAGTAACAATGAGTTTGAGTGTGCAATGCAGAGGTGCTGCACATAGATTTGCATCAGTGGGATACTAATGGAAGTCCAACAGCCACTTTTAGGATGCCACTAAGTTTACTCAGTGTTTGCTAGTATAATGGCTTAGTAACAATGAGTTTGAGTGTGCAATGCAGAGGTGCTACACATAGATTTGCACCAGTGGGACACTATTGGAAGTCCAACAGCCACTTTTAGGATGCCACTATGTTTCCTCAGTGTTTGCTAGGATAATGGCTTAGTAACAATGAGTTTGAGTGTGCAATGCAGAGGTGCTGCACATAGATTTGCCCCAGTGGGACACTAATGGAAATCTAACAGCCACTTTTAGGATGCCACTAAGTTTATTCAGTGTTTGCTAGTATAATGGCTTAGTAACAATGAGTTTGAGTGTGCAATGCAGAGGTGCTGCACATAGATTTGCACAAGTGGGACACTAATGGAAGTCCAACAGTCACTTTTAGGATGCCACTAAGTTTACTCAGTGTTTGCTATTATAATGGCTTAGTAACAATGAGTTTGAGTGTGAAATGCATAGGTGCTGCACATAGATTTGCACCAGTGGGACACTAATGGAAGTCCAACAGCCACTTTTAGGATGCCACTAAGTTTACTCAGTGTTTGCTAGTATAAAGGCTTAGTTACAATGAGTTTGAGTGTGCAATGCAGAGGTGCTGCACATAGATTTGCACCAGTGGGACACTAATGGAAGTCCAACAGCCACTTTTAGGATGCCACTAAGTTTACTCAGTGTTTGCTAGTACAATGGCTTAGTAACAATAAGTTTGAGTGTGCAATGCAGAGGTGCTGCACAAAGATTTGCACCAGTGGGACACTAATGGAAGTCCAACAGCCACTTTTAGGATGCCACTAAGTTTCCTCAGTGTTTGCTAGTATAATGGCTTAGTAACAATGAGTTTGAGTGTGCAATGCAGAGGGGCTGCACATAGATTTGCACCAGTGAGACACTAATGAAAGTCCAACAGCCACTTTTAGGATGCCACTAAGTTTCCTCAGGGTTTGCTAGTATAATGGCTTAGTAACAAAAGTTTGAGTGTGCAATGCAGAGGTGCTGCACAAAGATTTGCACCAGTGGGACACTAATGGAAGTCCAACAGCCACTTTTAGGATGCCACTAAGTTTCCTCAGTGTTTGCTAGTATAATGGCTTAGTAACAATGAGTTTGAGTGTGCAATGCAGAGGTGCTGCACATAGATTTGCACCAGTGGGACACTAATGGAAGTCCAACAGCCACTTTTAGGATGCCACTAAGTTTCCTCAGTGCTTGCTAGTATAATGGCTTAGTAACAATGAGTTTGAGTGTGCAATGCAGAGGTGCTGCACATAGACTTGCACCAGTGGGACACTAATGGAAGTCCAACAGCCACTTTTAGGATGCCACTAAGTTTACTCAGTATTTGCTAGTATAATGGCTTAGTAACAATGAGTTTGAGTGTGCAATGCAGAGGTGCTGCACATAGATTTGCACCAGTGGGACACTAATAGACGTCCAACTGCCACTTTTAGGATGCCAGTAACTCTACTCAGTGTTTGCTAGTATAATGGCTTAGTAACAATGAATTTGAGCGTGCAATTCAGAGGTGCTGCACATAGATTTGCACCAGTGGGACACTAATGGAAGTCCAACAGCCACTTTTAGGATGCCACTAAGTTTACTCAGTGTTTGCTAGTATAATGGCTTAGTAACAATGAGTTTGAGTGTGCAATGCAAAGGTGCTGCACATAGATTTGCACGAGTGGGACACTAATGGAAGTCCAACAGCCACTTTTAGGATGCCACTAAGTTTACTCAGTGTTTGCTAGTATAATGGCTTAGTAACAATGAGTTTGAGTGTGCAATGCAGAGGTGCTGCACATAGATTTGCACCAGTGGGACACTAATGGCAGTCCAACAGCCACTTTTAGGATGCCACTAAGTTTACTCAGTGTTTGCTAGTATAATGGCTTAGTAACAATAAGTTTGAGTGTGCAATGCAGAGGTGCTGCACGTAGGTTTGCACCAGTGGGACACTAATGGAAGTCCAACAGCCACTTTTAGGATGCCACTAAGTTTCCTCAGTGTTTGCTAGTATAATGGCTTAGTAACAATGAGTTTGAGTGTGCAATGCAGAGGTGCTGCACATAGATTTGCACCAGTGGGACACTAATGGAAGTCCAACAGCCACTTTTAGGATGCCACTAAGTTTCCTCAGTGCTTGCTAGTATAATGGCTTAGTAACAATGAGTTTGAGTGTGCAATGCAGAGGTGCTGCACATAGACTTGCACCAGTGGGACACTAATGGAAGTCCAACAGCCACTTTTAGGATGCCACTAAGTTTACTCAGTATTTGCTAGTATAATGGCTTAGTAACAATGAGTTTGAGTGTGCAATGCAGAGGTGCTGCACATAGATTTGCACCAGTGGGACACTAATAGACGTCCAACTGCCACTTTTAGGATGCCAGTAACTCTACTCAGTGTTTGCTAGTATAATGGCTTAGTAACAATGAATTTGAGCGTGCAATTCAGAGGTGCTGCACATAGATTTGCACCAGTGGGACACTAATGGAAGTCCAACAGCCACTTTTAGGATGCCACTAAGTTTACTCAGTGTTTGCTAGTATAATGGCTTAGTAACAATGAGTTTGAGTGTGCAATGCAAAGGTGCTGCACATAGATTTGCACGAGTGGGACACTAATGGAAGTCCAACAGCCACTTTTAGGATGCCACTAAGTTTACTCAGTGTTTGCTAGTATAATGGCTTAGTAACAATGAGTTTGAGTGTGCAATGCAGAGGTGCTGCACATAGATTTGCACCAGTGGGACACTAATGGAAGTCCAACAGCCACATTTAGAATGCCACTAAGTTTACTCAGTGTTTGCAAGTATAATGGCTTAGTAACAATGAGTTTAAGTCTGCAATGCAGAGGTGCTGCACATAGATTTGCACCAGTGGGGCACTAATGGAAGTCCAACAGCCACTTTTAGGATGTCACTAAGTTTCCTCAGTGTTTGCTAGTATAATGGCTTAGTAACAATGAGTTTGAGTGTGCAATGCAGAGGTGCTGCACATAGATTTGCACCAGTGGGACACTAATGGAAGTCCAACAGCCACTTTTAGGATGCCACTAAGTTTCCTCAGTGTTTGCTAGTATAATGGCTTAGTAAAAATGAGTTTGAGTGTGCAATGCAGAGGTGCTGCACATAGATTTGCACCAGTGGGACACTAATGGCAGTCCAACAGCCACTTTTAGGATGCCACTAAGTTTACTCAGTGTTTGCTAGTATAATGGCTTAGTAACAATAAGTTTGAGTGTGCAATGCAGAGGTGCTGCACGTAGGTTTGCACCAGTGGGACACTAATGGAAGTCCAACAGCCACTTTTAGGATGCCACTAAGTTTCCTCAGTGTTTGCTAGTATAATGGCTTAGTAACAATAAGTTTGAGTGTGCAATGCAGAGGTGCTGCACATAGATTTGCACCAGTGGGACACCAATGGAAGTCCAACAGCCACTTTTAGGATGCCACTAAATTTACTCAGTGTTTGCTAGTATAAAGGCTTAGTAACAATGAGTTTGAGTGTGCAATGCAGAGGTGCTGCACATAGATTTGCACCAGTGGGACACTAATGGAAGTCCAACAGCCACTTTTAGGATGCCACTAAGTTTACTCAGTGTTTGCTAATATAATGGTTTAGTAACAATGAGTTTGAGTGTGCAATGCAGAGGTGCTGCACATAGATTTGCACCAGTGGGACACTAATGGAATCCAACAGCCACTTTTAGGATGCCACCAAGTTTCCTCAGTGTTTGCTAGTATAATGGCTTAGTAACACCAAGTTTGAGTGTGCAATGCAGAGGTGCTGCACAAAGATTTGCACCAGTGGGACACTAATCAAAGTAAAACAGCCACTTTTAGGATGCCACTAAGTTTCCTCAGTGTTTGCTAGTATAATGGCTTAAAAACAATGAGTTTGAGTGTGCAATGCAGAGGGGCTGCACATAGATTTGCACCAGTGGGACACTAATGAAAGTCCAACAGCCACTTTTAGGATGCCACTAAGTTTCCTCAGTGTTTGCTAGTATAATGGTTAGTAACACTGAGTTTGGGTGTGCAATGCAGAGGTGTTGCACATAGATTTGCACCAGTGGGACACTAATAGACGTCTAACAGCCTCTTTTAGGATGCCAGTAACTTTACTCAGTGTTTGCTAGTGTAATGGCTTAGTAACAATGAGTTTGAGCGTGCAATGCAGAGGTGCTGCACATAGATTTGCACCAGTGGGACACTAATGGAAGTCCAACAGCCACTTTTAGGATGCCACTAAGTTTCCTCAGTATTTGCTAGTATAATGGCTTAGTAACAATGAGTTTCAGTGTGCAATGCAGAGGTGCTGCACATAGATTTGCACAAGTGGGACACTAATGGAAGTCCAACAGCCACTTTTAGGATGCCACTAAGTTTACTCAGTGTTTGCTAGTATAATGGCTTAGTAACAATGAGTTTGAGTGTGCAATGCAGAGGTGCTGCACATAGATTTGCACCAGTGAGACACTAATGGAAGTCCAACAGCCACATTTAGGATGCCACTAAGTTTACTCAGTGTTTGCAAGTATAATGGCTTAGTAACAATGAGTTTAAGTCTGCAATGCAGAGGTGCTGCACATAGATTTGCACCAGTGGGGCACTAATGGAAGTCCAACAGCCACTTTTAGGATGCCACTAAGTTTACTCAGTGTTTGCTAGTATAATGGCTTAGTAATAATGAGTTTGAGTGTGCAATGCAGAGGTGCTGCACATAGATTTCCACCAGTGGGACACTAATGGAAGTCCAACAGCCACTTTTAGGATGCCACTAAGTTTCATCAGTGTTTGCTAGTATAATGGCTTAGTATCAATAAGTGTGAGTGTGCAATGCAGAGGTGCTGCACATAGATTTGCACCAGTGGGACACTATTGGAAGTCCAACAGCCACTTTTAGGATGCCACTATGTTTCCTCAGTGTTTGCTAGGATAATGGCTTAGTAACAATGAGTTTGAGTGTGCAATGCAGAGGTGCTGCACATAGATTTGCACCAGTGGGACACTAATGGAAATCTAACAGCCACTTTTAGGATGCCACTAAGTTTACTCAGTGTTTGCTAGTATAATGGCTTAGTAACAATGAGTTTGAGTGTGCAATGCAGAGGTGCTGCACATAGATTTGCACAAGTGGGACACTAATGATAGTTCAACAGTCACTTTTAGGATGCCACTAAGTTTACTCAGTGTTTGCTATTATAATGGCTTAGTAACAATGAGTTTGAGTGTGCAATGCATAGGTGCTGCACATAGATTTGCACCAGTGGGACACTAATAGAAGTCCAACAGCCACTTTTAGGATGCCACTAAGTTTACTCAGTGTTTGCTAGTATAAAGGCTTAGTAACAATGAGTTTGAGTGTGCAATGCAGAGGTGCTGCACATAGATTTGCACCAGTGGGACACTAATGGAAGTCCAACAGCCACTTTTAGGATGCCACTAAGTTTACTCAGTGTTTGCTAGTATAATGGCTTAGTAACAATAAGTTTGAGTGTGCAATGCAGAGGTGCTGCACAAAGATTTGCACCAGTGGGACACTAATGGAAGTCCAACAGCCACTTTTAGGATGCCACTAAGTTTCCTCAGTGTTTGCTAGTATAATGGCTTAGTAACAATGAGTTTGAGTGTGCAATGCAGAGGGGCTGCACATAGATTTGCACCAGTGGGACACTAATGAAAGTCCAACAGCCACTTTTAGGATGCCACTAAGTTTCCTCAGTGTTTGCTAGTATAATGGCTTAGTAACAATAAGTTTGAGTGTGCAATGCAGAGGTGCTGCACAAAGATTTGCACCAGTGGGACACTAATGGAAGTCCAACAGCCACTTTTAGGATGCCACTAAGTTTCCTCAGTGTTTGCTAGTATAATGGCTTAGTAACAATGAGTTTGAGTGTGCAATGCAGAGGTGCTGCACATAGATTTGCACCAGTGGGACACTAATGGAAGTCCAACAGCCACTTTTAGGATGCCACTAAGTTTCCTCAGTGCTTGCTAGTATAATGGCTTAGTAACAATGAGTTTGAGTGTGCAATGCAGAGGTGCTGCACATAGATTTGCACCAGTGGGACACTAATGGAAGTCAAACAGCCACTTTTAGGATGCCACTAAGTTTACTCAGTGTTTGCTAGTATAATGGCTTAGTAACAATAAGTTTGAGTGTGCAATGCAGAGGTGCTGCACAAAGATTTGCACCAGTGGGACACTAATGGAAGTCCAACAGCCACTTTTAGGATGCCACTAAGTTTCCTCAGTGTTTGCTAGTATAATGGCTTAGTAACAAAGAGTTTGAGTGTGCAATGCAGAGGGGCTGCACATAGATTTGCACCAGTGGGACACTAATGAAAGTCCAACAGCCACTTTTAGGATGCCACTAAGTTTCCTCAGTGTTTGCTAGTATAATGGCTTAGTAACAATAAGTTTGAGTGTGCAATGCAGAGGTGCTGCACAAAGATTTGCACCAGTGGGACACTAATGGAAGTCCAACAGCCACTTTTAGGATGCCACTAAGTTTCCTCAGTGTTTGCTAGTATAATGGCTTAGTAACAATGAGTTTGAGTGTGCAATGCAAAGGTGCTGCACATAGATTTGCACCAGTGGGACACTAATGGAAGTCCAACAGCCACTTTTAGGATGCCACTAAGTTTACTCAGTATTTGCTAGTATAATGGCTTAGTAACAATGAGTTTGAGTGTGCAATGCAGAGGGGCTGCACATAGATTTGCAACAGTGGGACACTAATGGAAGTCCAACAGCCACTTTTAGGATGCCACTAAGTTTCCTCAGTGTTTGCTAGTATAATGGCTTAGTAACAATGAGTTTGAGTGTGCAATGCAGAGGTGCTGCACATAGATTTGCACCAGTGGGACACTAATAGACGTCCAACAGCCACTTTTAGGATGCCAGTAACTTTACTCAGTGTTTGCTAGTGTAATGGCTTAGTAACAATGAGTTTGAGCGTGCAATGCAGAGGTGCTGCACATAGATTTGCACCAGTGGGACACTAATGGAAGTCCAACAGCCACTTTTAGGATGCCACTAAGTTTCCTCAGTATTTGCTAGTATAATGGCTTAGTAACAATGAGTTTCAGTGTGCAATGCAGAGGTGCTGCACATAGATTTGCACGAGTGGGACACTAATGGAAGTCCAACAGCCACTTTTGGGATGCCACTAAGTTTACTCAGTGTTTGCTAGTATAATGGCTTAGTAACAATGAGTTTGAGTGTGCAATGCAGAGGTGCTGCACATAGATTTGCACCAGTGGGACACTAATGGAAGTCCAACAGCCACATTTAAGATGCCACTAAGTTTACTCAGTGTTTGCAAGTATAATGGCTTAGTAACAATGAGTTTAAGTCTGCAATGCAGAGGTGCTGCACATAGATTTGCACCAGTGGGGCACTAATGGAAGTCCAACAGCCACTTTTAGGATGCCACTAAGTTTACTCAGTGTTTGCTAGTATAATGGCTTAGTAATAATGAGTTTGAGTGTGCAATGCAGAGGTGCTGCACATAGATTTCCACCAGTGGGACACTAATGGAAGTCCAACAGCCACTTTTAGGATGCCACTAAGTTTCCTCAGTGCTTGCTAGTATAATGGCTTAGTAACAATGAGTTTGAGTGTGCAATGCAGAGGTGCTGCACATAGATTTGCACCAGTGGGACACTAATGGAAGTCCAACAGCCACTTTTAGGATGCCACTAAGTTTACTCAGTATTTGCTAGTATAATGGCTTAGTAACAATGAGTTTGAGTGTGCAATGCAGAGGGGCTGCACATAGATTTGCACCAGTGGGACACTAATGGAAGTCCAACAGCCACTTTTAGGATGCCACTAAGTTTCCTCAGTGTTTGCTAGTATAATGGCTTAGTAACAATGAGTTTGAGTGTGCAATGCAGAGGTGCTGCACATAGATTTGCACCAGTGGGACACTAATAGACGTCCAACAGCCACTTTTAGGATGCCAGTAACTTTACTCAGTGTTTGCTAGTGTAATGGCTTAGTAACAATGAGTTTGAGCGTGCAATGCAGAGGTGCTGCACATAGATTTGCACCAGTGGGACACTAATGGAAGTCCAACAGCCACTTTTAGGATGCCACTAAGTTTCCTCAGTATTTGCTAGTATAATGGCTTAGTAACAATGAGTTTCAGTGTGCAATGCAGAGGTGCTGCACATAGATTTGCACCAGTGGGACACTAATGGAAGTCCAACAGCCACATTTAAGATGCCACTAAGTTTACTCAGTGTTTGCAAGTATAATGGCTTAGTAACAATGAGTTTAAGTCTGCAATGCAGAGGTGCTGCACATAGATTTGCACCAGTGGGGCACTAATGGAAGTCCAACAGCCACTTTTAGGATGCCACTAAGTTTACTCAGTGTTTGCTAGTATAATGGCTTAGTAATAATGAGTTTGAGTGTGCAATGCAGAGGTGCTGCACATAGATTTCCACCAGTGGGACACTAATGGAAGTCCAACAGCCACTTTTAGGATGCCACTAAGTTTACTCAGTGTTTGCTAGTATAATAGCTTAGTAACAATGAGTTTGAGTGTGCAATGCAGAGGTGCTGCACATAGATTTGCACAAGTGGGACACTAATGGAAGTCCAACAGTCACTTTTAGGATGCCACTAAGTTTACTCAGTGTTTGCTATTATAATGGCTTAGTAACAATGAGATTGAGTGTGCAATGCATAGGTGCTGCACATAGATTTGCACCAGTGGGACACTAATAGAAGTCCAACAGCCACTTTTAGGATGCCACTAAGTTTACTCAGTGTTTGCTAGTATAAAGGCTTAGTAACAATGAGTTTGAGTGTGCAATGCAGAGGTGCTGCACATAGATTTGCACCAGTGGGACACTAATGGAAGTCCAACAGCCACTTTTAGGATGCCACTAAGTTTACTCCGTGTTTGCTAGTATAATGGCTTAGTAACAATAAGTTTGAGTGTGCAATGCAGAGGTGCTGCACAAAGATTTGCACCAGTGGGACACTAATGGAAGTCCAACAGCCACTTTTAGGATGCCACTAAGTTTCCTCAGTGTTTGCTAGTATAATGGCTTAGTAACAATGAGTTTGAGTGTGCAATGCAGAGGGGCTGCACATAGATTTGCACCAGTGGGACACTAATGAAAGTCCAACAGCCACTTTTAGGATGCCAATAAGTTTCCTCAGTGTTTGCTAGTATAATGGCTTAGTAACAATAAGTTTGAGTGTGCAATGCAGAGGTGCTGCACAAAGATTTGCACCAGTGGGACACTAATGGAAGTCCAACAGCCACTTTTAGGATGCCACTAAGTTTACTCAGTGTTTGCTAGTATAATGGCTTAGTAATAATGAGTTTGAGTGTGCAATGCAGAGGTGCTGCACATAGATTTCCACCAGTGGGACACTAATGGAAGTCCAACAGCCATTTTTAGGATGCCACTAAGTTTCCTCAGTGCTTGCTATTATAATGGCTTAGTAACAATGAGTTTGAGTGTGCAATGCATAGGTGCTGCACATAGATTTGCACCAGTGGGACACTAATAGAAGTCCAACAGCCACTTTTAGGATGCCACTAAGTTTACTCAGTGTTTGCTAGTATAAAGGCTTAGTAACAATGAGTTTGAGTGTGCAATGCAGAGGTGCTGCACATAAATTTGCACCAGTGGGACACTAATGGAAGTCCAACAGCCACTTTTAGGATGCCACTAAGTTTACTCAGTGTTTGCTAGTATAATGGCTTAGTAACAATAAGTTTGAGTGTGCAATGCAGAGGTGCTGCACAAAGATTTGCACCAGTGGGACACTAATGGAAGTCCAACAGCCACTTTTAGGATGCCACTAAGTTTCCTCAGTGTTTGCTAGTATAATGGCTTAGTAACAATGAGTTTGAGTGTGCAATGCAGAGGGGCTGCACATAGATTTGCACCAGTGGGACACTAATGAAAGTCCAACAGCCACTTTTAGGATGCCACTAAGTTTCCTCAGTGTTTGCTAGTATAATGGCTTAGTAGCAATAAGTTTGAGTGTGCAATGCAGAGGTGCTGCACAAAGATTTGCACCAGTGGGACACTAATGGAAGTCCAACAGCCACTTTTAGGATGCCACTAAGTTTCCTCAGTGTTTGCTAGTATAATGGCTTAATAACAATGAGTTTGAGTGTGCAATGCAGAGGTGCTGCACATAGATTTGCACCAGTGGGACACTAATGGAAGTCCAACAGCCACTTTTAGGATGCCACTAAGTTTCCTCAGTGCTTGCTAGTATAATGGCTTAGTAACAATGAGTTTGAGTGTGCAATGCAGAGGTGCTGCACATAGATTTGCACCAGTGGGACACTAATGGAATTCCAACAGCCACTTTTAGGATGCCACTAAGTTTACTCAGTGTTTGCTAGTATAATGGCTTAGTAACAATAAGTTTGAGTGTGCAATGCAGAGGTGCTGCACAAAGATTTGCACCAGTGGGACACTAATGGAAGTCCAACAGCCACTTTTAGGATGCCACTAAGTTTCCTCAGTGTTTGCTAGTAAAATGACTTAGTAACAATGAGTTTGAGTGTGCAATGCAGAGGGGCTGCACATAGATTTGCACCAGTGGGACACTAATGAAAGTCCAACAGCCACTTTTAGGATGCCACTAAGTTTCCTCAGTGTTTGCTAGTATAATGGCTTAGTAACAATAAGTTTGAGTGTGCAATGCAGAGGTGCTGCACAAAGACTTGCACCAGTGGGACACTAATGGAAGTCCAACAGCCACTTTTAGGATGCCACTAAGTTTCCTCAAAGTTTGCTAATATAATGGCTTAGTAACAATGAGTTTGAGTGTGCAATGCAGAGGTGCTGCACATAGATTTGCACCAGTGGGACACTAATGGAAGTCCAACAGCCACATTTAGGATGCCACTAAGTTTACTCAGTGTTTGCAAGTATAATGGCTTAGTAACAATGAGTTTAAGTCTGCAATGCAGAGGTGCTGCACATAGATTTGCACCAGTGGGGCACTAATGGAAGTCCAACAGCCACTTTTAGGATGCCACTAAGTTTACTCAGTGTTTGCTAGTATAATGGCTTAGTAATAATGAGTTTGAGTGTGCAATGCACAGGTGCTGCACATAGATTTGCACAAGTGGGACACTAATGGAAGTCCAACAGTCACTTTTAGGATGCCACTAAGTTTACTCAGTGTTTGCTATTATAATGGCTTAGTAACAATGAGTTTGAGTGTGCAATGCATAGGTGCTGCACATAGATTTGCACCAGTGGGACACTATTAGAAGTCCAACAGCCACTTTTAGGACGCCACTAAGTTTACTCAGTGTTTGCTAGTATAAAGGCTTAGTAACAATGAGTTTTAGTGTGCAATGCAGAGGTGCTGCACATAGATTTGCACCAGTGGGACACTAATGGAAGTCCAACAGCCACTTTTAGGATGCCACTAAGTTTACTCAGTGTTTGCTAGTATATTGGCTTAGTAACAATAAGTTTGAGTGTGCAATGCAGAGGTGCTGCACAAAGATTTGCACCAGTGGGACACTAATGGAAGTCCAACAGCCACTTTTAGGATGCCACTAAGTTTCCTCAGTGTTTGCTAGTATAATGGCTTAGTAACAATGAGTTTGAGTGTGCAATGCAGAGGGGCTGCACATAGATTTGCACCAGTGGGACACTAATGAAAGTCCAACAGCCACTTTTAGGATGCCACTAAGTTTCCTCAGTGTTTGCTAGTATAATGGCTTAGTAACAATAAGTTTGAGTGTGCAATGCAGAGGTGCTGCACAAAGATTTGCACCAGTGGGACACTAATGGAAGTCCAACAGCTACTTTTAGGATGCCACTAAGTTTACTCAGTGTTTTCTAGTATAATGGCTTAGTAACAATAAGTTTGAGTGTGCAATGCAGAGGTGCTGCACAAAGATTTGCACCAGTGGGACACTAATGGAAGTCCAACAGCCACTTTTAGGATGCGACTAAGTTTCCTCAGTGTTTGCTAGTATAATGGCTTAGTAACAATGAGTTTGAGTGTGCAATGCAGAGGTGCTGCACATAGATTTGCACCAGTGGGACACTAATGGAAGTCCAACAGCCACTTTTAGGATGCCACTAAGTTTCCTCAGTGCTTGCTAGTATAATGGCTTAGTAACAATGAGTTTGAGTGTGCAATGCAGAGGTGCTGCACATAGATTTGCACCAGTGGGACACTAATGGAAGTCCAACAGCCACTTTTAGGATGCCACTAAGTTTACTCAGTGTTTGCTAGTATAATGGTTTAGTAACAATAAGTTTGAGTGTGCAATGCAGAGGTGCTGCACAAAGATTTGCACCAGTGGGACACTAATGGAAGTCCAACAGCCACTTTTAGGATGCCACTAAGTTTCCTCAGTGTTTGCTAGTAAAATGGCTTAGTAACAATGAGTTTGAGTGTGCAATGCAGAGGGGCTGCACATAGATTTGCACCAGTGGGACACTAATGAAAGTCCAACAGCCACTTTTAGGATGCCACTAAGTTTCCTCAGTGTTTGCTAGTATAATGGCTTAGTAACAATAAGTTTGAGTGTGCAATGCAGAGGTGCTGCACATAGATTTGCACCAGTGGGACACTAATGGAAGTCCAACAGCCACATTTAGGATGCCACTAAGTTTACTCAGTGTTTGCAAGTATAATGGCTTAGTAACAATGAGTTTAAGTCTGCAATGCAGAGGTGCTGCACATAGATTTGCACCAGTGGGGCACTAATGGAAGTCCAACAGCCACTTTTAGGATGCCACTAAGTTTACTCAGTGTTTGCTAGTATAATGGCTTAGTAATAATGAGTTTGAGTGTGCAATGCACAGGTGCTGCACATAGATTTCCACCAGTGGGACACTAATGGAAGTCCAACAGCCACTTTTAGGATGCCACTAAGTTTACTCAGTGTTTGCTACTATAATGGCTTAGTAACAATGAGTTTGAGTGTGCAATGCAGAGGTGCTGCACATAGATTTGCACAAGTGGGACACTAATGGAAGTCCAACAGTCACTTTTAGGATGCCACTAAGTTTACTCAGTGTTTGCTATTATAATGGCTTAGTAACAATGAGTTTGAGTGTGCAATGCATAGGTGCTGCACATAGATTTGCACCAGTGGGACACTAATGGAAGTCCAACAGCCACTTTTAGGATGCCACTAAGTTTACTCAGTGTTTGCTAGTATATTGGCTTAGTAACAATATGTTTGAGTGTGCAATGCAGAGGTGCTGCACAAAGATTTGCACCAGTGGGACACTAATGGAAGTCCAACAGCCACTTTTAGGATGCCACTAAGTTTCCTCAGTGTTTGCTAGTATAATGGCTTAGTAACAATGAGTTTGAGTGTGCAATGCAGAGGGGCTGCACATAGATTTGCACCAGTGGGACACTAATGAAAGTACAACAGCCACTTTTAGGATGCCACTAAGTTTACTCAGTGTTTGCTAGTATAATGGCTTAGTAACAATAAGTTTGAGTGTGCAATGCAGAGGTGCTGCACAAAGATTTGCACCAGTGGGACACTAATGGAAGTCCAACAGCCACTTTTAGGATGCCACTAAGTTTCCTCAGTGTTTGCTAGTATAATGGCTTAGTAACAATAAGTTTGAGTGTGCAATGCAGAGGTGCTGCACAAAGATTTGCACCAGTGGGACACTAATGGAAGTCCAACAGCCACTTTTAGGATGCCACTAAGTTTCCTCAGTGTTTGCTAGTAAAATGGCTTAGTAACAATGAGTTTGAGTGTGCAATGCAGAGGGGCTGCACATAGATTTGCACCAGTGGGACACTAATGAAAGTCCAGCAGCCACTTTTAGGATGCCACTAAGTTTCCTCAGTGTTTGCTAGTATAATGGCTTAGTAACAATAAGTTTGAGTGTGCAATGCAGAGGTGCTGCACAAAGACTTGCACCAGTGGGACACTAATGGAAGTCCAACAGCCACTTTTAGGATGCCACTAAGTTTCCTCAAAGTTTGCTAGTATAATGGCTTAGTAACAATGAGTTTGAGTGTGCAATGCAGAGGTGCTGCACATAGATTTGCACCAGTGGGACACTAATGGAAGTCCAACAGCCACATTTAGGATGCCACTAAGTTTACTCAGTGTTTGCAAGTATAATGGCTTAGTAACAATGAGTTTAAGTCTGCATTGCAGAGGTGCTGCACATAGATTTGCACCAGTGGGGCACTAATGGAAGTCCAACAGCCACTTTTAGGATGCCACTAAGTTTCCTCAGTGTTTGCTAGTATAATGGCTTAGTAATAATGAGTTTGAGTGTGCAATGCACAGGTGCTGCACATAGATTTCCACCAGTGGGACACTAATGGAAGTCCAACAGCCACTTTTAGGATGCCACTAAGTTTCCTCAGTGCTTGCTAGTATAATGGCTTAGTAACAATGAGTTTGAGTGTGCAATGCAGAGGTGCTGCACATAGATTTGCACCAGTGGGACACTAATGGAAGTCCAACAGCCACTTTTAGGATGCCACTAAGTTTACTCAGTATTTGCTAGTATAATGGCTTAGTAACAATGAGTTTGAGTGTGCAATGCAGAGGGGCTGCACATAGATTTGCACCAGTGGGACACTAATGGAAGTCCAACAGCCACTTTTAGGATGCCACTAAGTTTCCTCAGTGTTTGCTAGTATAATGGCTTAGTAACAATGAGTTTGAGTGTGCAATGCAGAGGTGCTGCACATAGATTTGCACCAGTGGGACACTAATAGACGTCCAACAGCCACTTTTAGGATGCCAGTAACTTTACTCAGTGTTTGCTAGTGTAATGGCTTAGTAACAATGAGTTTGAGCGTGCAATGCAGAGGTGCTGCACATAGATTTGCACCAGTGGGACACTAATGGAAGTCCAACAGCCACTTTTAGGATGCCACTAAGTTTCCTCAGTATTTGCTAGTATAATGGCTTAGTAACAATGAGTTTCAGTGTGCAATGCAGAGGTGCTGCACATAGATTTGCACCAGTGGGACACTAATGGAAGTCCAACAGCCACATTTAAGATGCCACTAAGTTTACTCAGTGTTTGCAAGTATAATGGCTTAGTAACAATGAGTTTAAGTCTGCAATGCAGAGGTGCTGCACATAGATTTGCACCAGTGGGGCACTAATGGAAGTCCAACAGCCACTTTTAGGATGCCACTAAGTTTACTCAGTGTTTGCTAGTATAATGGCTTAGTAATAATGAGTTTGAGTGTGCAATGCAGAGGTGCTGCACATAGATTTCCACCAGTGGGACACTAATGAAAGTCCAGCAGCCACTTTTAGGATGCCACTAAGTTTACTCAGTGTTTGCTATTATAATGGCTTAGTAACAATGAGTTTGAGTGTGCAATGCATAGGTGCTGCACATAGATTTGCACCAGTGGGACACTAATAGAAGTCCAACAGCCACTTTTAGGATGCCACTAAGTTTACTCCGTGTTTGCTAGTATAATGGCTTAGTAACAATAAGTTTGAGTGTGCAATGCAGAGGTGCTGCACAAAGATTTGCACCAGTGGGACACTAATGGAAGTCCAACAGCCACTTTTAGGATGCCACTAAGTTTCCTCAGTGTTTGCTAGTATAATGGCTTAGTAACAATGAGTTTGAGTGTGCAATGCAGAGGGGCTGCACATAGATTTGCACCAGTGGGACACTAATGAAAGTCCAACAGCCACTTTTAGGATGCCAATAAGTTTCCTCAGTGTTTGCTAGTATAATGGCTTAGTAACAATAAGTTTGAGTGTGCAATGCAGAGGTGCTGCACAAAGATTTGCACCAGTGGGACACTAATGGAAGTCCAACAGCCACTTTTAGGATGCCACTAAGTTTACTCAGTGTTTGCTAGTATAATGGCTTAGTAATAATGAGTTTGAGTGTGCAATGCAGAGGTGCTGCACATAGATTTCCACCAGTGGGACACTAATGGAAGTCCAACAGCCATTTTTAGGATGCCACTAAGTTTCCTCAGTGCTTGCTATTATAATGGCTTAGTAACAATGAGTTTGAGTGTGCAATGCATAGGTGCTGCACATAGATTTGCACCAGTGGGACACTAATAGAAGTCCAACAGCCACTTTTAGGATGCCACTAAGTTTACTCAGTGTTTGCTAGTATAAAGGCTTAGTAACAATGAGTTTGAGTGTGCAATGCAGAGGTGCTGCACATAGATTTGCACCAGTGGGACACTAATGGAAGTCCAACAGCCACTTTTAGGATGCCACTAAGTTTACTCAGTGTTTGCTAGTATAATGGCTTAGTAACAATAAGTTTGAGTGTGCAATGCAGAGGTGCTGCACAAAGATTTGCACCAGTGGGACACTAATGGAAGTCCAACAGCCACTTTTAGGATGCCACTAAGTTTCCTCAGTGTTTGCTAGTATAATGGCTTAGTAACAATGAGTTTGAGTGTGCAATGCAGAGGGGCTGCACATAGATTTGCACCAGTGGGACACTAATGAAAGTCCAACAGCCACTTTTAGGATGCCACTAAGTTTCCTCAGTGTTTGCTAGTATAATGGCTTAGTAACAATGAGTTTGAGTGTGCAATGCAGAGGGGCTGCACATAGATTTGCACCAGTGGGACACTAATGAAAGTACAACAGCCACTTTTAGGATGCCACTAAGTTTCCTCAGTGTTTGCTAGTATAATGGCTTAGTAACAATAAGTTTGAGTGTGCAATGCAGAGGTGCTGCACAAAGATTTGCACCAGTGGGACACTAATGGAAGTCCAACAGCCACTTTTAGGATGCCACTAAGTTTCCTCAGTGTTTGCTAGTATAATGGCTTAGTAACAATGAGTTTGAGTGTGCAATGCAGAGGTGCTGCACATAGATTTGCACCAGTGGGACACTAATGGAAGTCCAACAGCCACTTTTAGGATGCCACTAAGTTTCCTTAGTGCTTGCTAGTATAATGGCTTAGTAACAATGAGTTTGAGTGTGCAATGCAGAGGTGCTGCACATAGATTTGCACCAGTGGGACACTAATGGAAGTCCAACAGCCACTTTTAGGATGCCACTAAGTTTACTCAGTGTTTGCTAGTATAATGGCTTAGTAACAATAAGTTTGAGTGTGCAATGCAGAGGTGCTGCACAAAGATTTGCACCAGTGGGACACTAATGGAAGTCCAACAGCCACTTTTAGGATGCCACTAAGTTTCCTCAGTGTTTGCTAGTATAATGGCTTAGTAACAATGAGTTTGAGTGTGCAATGCAGAGGGGCTGCACATAGATTTGCACCAGTGGGACACTAATGAAAGTCCAACAGCCACTTTTAGGATGCCACTAAGTTTCTTCAGTGTTTGCTAGTATAATGGCTTAGTAACAATAAGTTTGAGTGTGCAATGCAGAGGTGCTGCACAAAGATTTGCACCAGTGGGACACTAATGGAAGTCCAACAGCCACTTTTAGGATGCCACTAAGTTTCCTCAGTGTTTGCTAGTATAATGGCTTAGTAACAATGAGTTTGACTGTGCAATGCAGAGGTGCTGCACATAGATTTGCACCAGTGGGACACTAATGGAAGTCCAACAGCCACTTTTAGGATGCCACTAAGTTTCCTCAGTGCTTGCTAGTATAATGGCTTAGTAACAATGAGTTTGAGTGTGCAATGCAGAGGTGCTGCACATAGATTTGCACCAGTGGGACACTAATGGAAGTCCAACAGCCACTTTTAGGATGCCACTAAGTTTACTCAGTATTTGCTAGTATAATGGCTTAGTAACAATGAGTTTGAGTGTGCAATGCAGAGGTGCTGCACATAGATTTGCACCAGTGGGACACTAATAGACGTCCAACTGACACTTTTAGGATGCCAGTAACTTTACTCAGTGTTTGCTAGTATAATGGCTTAGTAACAATGAATTTGAGCGTGCAATGCAGAGGTGCTGCACATAGATTTGCACCAGTGGGACACTAATGGAAGTCCAACAGCCACTTTTAGGATGCCACTAAGTTTCCTCAGTGTTTGCTAGTATAATGGCTTAGTAACAATAAGTTTGAGTGTGCAATGCAGAGGTGCTGCACAAGGACTTGCACCAGTGGGACACTAATGGAAGTCCAACAGCCACTTTTAGGATGCCACTAAGTTTCCTCAAAGTTTGCTAGTATAATGGCTTAGTAACAATGAGTTTGAGTGTGCAATGCAGAGGTGCTGCACATAGATTTGCACCAGTGGGACACTAATGGAAGTCCAACAGCCACATTTAGGATGCCACTAAGTTTACTCAGTGTTTGCAAGTATAATGGCTTAGTAACAATGAGTTTAAGTCTGCAATGCAGAGGTGCTGCACATAGATTTGCACCAGTGGGGCACTAATGGAAGTCCAACAGCCACTTTTAGGATGCCACTAAGTTTACTCAGTGTTTGCTAGTATAATGGCTTAGTAATAATGAGTTTGAGTGTGCAATGCACAGGTGCTGCACATAGATTTCCACCAGTGGGACACTAATGGAAGTCCAACAGCCACTTTTAGGATGCCACTAAGTTTACTCAGTGTTTGCTACTATAATGGCTTAGTAACAATGAGTTTGAGTGTGCAATGCAGAGGTGCTGCACATAGATTTGCACAAGTGGGACACTAATGGAAGTCCAACAGTCACTTTTAGGATGCCACTAAGTTTACTCAGTGTTTGCTATTATAATGGCTTAGTAACAATGAGTTTGAGTGTGCAATGCATAGGTGCTGCACATAGATTTGCACCAGTGGGACACTAATGGAAGTCCAACAGCCACTTTTAGGATGCCACTAAGTTTACTCAGTGTTTGCTAGTATATTGGCTTAGTAACAATAAGTTTGAGTGTGCAATGCAGAGGTGCTGCACAAAGATTTGCACCAGTGGGACACTAATGGAAGTCCAACAGCCACTTTTAGGATGCCACTAAGTTTCCTCAGTGTTTGCTAGTATAATGGCTTAGTAACAATGAGTTTGAGTGTGCAATGCAGAGGGGCTGCACATAGATTTGCACCAGTGGGACACTAATGAAAGTACAACAGCCACTTTTAGGATGCCACTAAGTTTCCTCAGTGTTTGCTAGTATAATGGCTTAGTAACAATAAGTTTGAGTGTGCAATGCAGAGGTGCTGCACAAAGATTTGCACCAGTGGGACACTAATGGAAGTCCAACAGCCACTTTTAGGATGCCACTAAGTTTCCTCAGTGTTTGCTAGTATAATGGCTTAGTAACAATGAGTTTGAGTGTGCAATGCAGAGGTGCTGCACATAGATTTGCACCAGTGGGACACTAATGGAAGTCCAACAGCCACTTTTAGGATGCCACTAAGTTTCCTTAGTGCTTGCTAGTATAATGGCTTAGTAACAATGAGTTTGAGTGTGCAATGCAGAGGTGCTGCACATAGATTTGCACCAGTGGGACACTAATGGAAGTCCAACAGCCACTTTTAGGATGCCACTAAGTTTACTCAGTGTTTGCTAGTATAATGGCTTAGTAACAATAAGTTTGAGTGTGCAATGCAGAGGTGCTGCACAAAGATTTGCACCAGTGGGACACTAATGGAAGTCCAACAGCCACTTTTAGGATGCCACTAAGTTTCCTCAGTGTTTGCTAGTATAATGGCTTAGTAACAATGAGTTTGAGTGTGCAATGCAGAGGGGCTGCACATAGATTTGCACCAGTGGGACACTAATGAAAGTCCAACAGCCACTTTTAGGATGCCACTAAGTTTCTTCAGTGTTTGCTAGTATAATGGCTTAGTAACAATAAGTTTGAGTGTGCAATGCAGAGGTGCTGCACAAAGATTTGCACCAGTGGGACACTATTGGAAGTCCAACAGCCACTTTTAGGATGCCACTAAGTTTCCTCAGTGTTTGCTAGTATAATGGCTTAGTAACAATGAGTTTGACTGTGCAATGCAGAGGTGCTGCACATAGATTTGCACCAGTGGGACACTAATGGAAGTCCAACAGCCACTTTTAGGATGCCACTAAGTTTCCTCAGTGCTTGCTAGTATAATGGCTTAGTAACAATGAGTTTGAGTGTGCAATGCAGAGGTGCTGCACATAGATTTGCACCAGTGGGACACTAATGGAAGTCCAACAGCCACTTTTAGGATGCCACTAAGTTTACTCAGTATTTGCTAGTATAATGGCTTAGTAACAATGAGTTTGAGTGTGCAATGCAGAGGTGCTGCACATAGATTTGCACCAGTGGGGCACTAATAGACGTCCAACTGACACTTTTAGGATGCCAGTAACTTTACTCAGTGTTTGCTAGTATAATGGCTTAGTAACAATGAATTTGAGCGTGCAATGCAGAGGTGCTGCACATAGATTTGCACCAGTGGGACACTAATGGAAGTCCAACAGCCACTTTTAGGATGCCACTAAGTTTCCTCAGTGTTTGCTAGTATAATGGCTTAGTAACAATGAGTTTGAGTGTGCAATGCAGAGGTGCTGCACATAGATTTGCACGAGTGGGACACTAATGGAAGTCCAACAGCCACTTTTAGGATGCCACTAAGTTTACTCAGTGTTTGCTAGTATAATGGCTTAGTAACAATGAGTTTGAGTGTGCAATGCAGAGGTACTGCAAATAGATTTGCACCAGTGGGACACTAATGGAAGTCCAAAAGCCACATTTAGGATGCCACTAAGTTTACTCAGTGTTTGCAAGTATAATGGCTTAGTAACAATGAGTTTAAGTCTGCAATGCAGAGGTGCTGCACATAGATTTACACCAGTGGGGCACTAATGGAAGTCCAACAGCCACTTTTAGGATGCCACTAAGTTTACTCAGTGTTTGCTAGTATAATGGCTTAGTAATAATGAGTTTGAGTGTGCAATGCAGAGGTGCTGCACATAGATTTCCACCAGTGGGACACTAATGGAAGTCCAACAGCCACTTTTAGGATGCCACTAAGTTTCCTCAGTGTTTGCTAGTATAATGGCTTAGTAACAATAAGTTTGAGTGTGCAATGCAGAGGTGCTGCACATAGATTTGCACCAGTGGGACTCTAATGGAAGTCAAACA
Source organism: Anomaloglossus baeobatrachus (assembly GCF_048569485.1). Taxonomy (NCBI): domain Eukaryota; kingdom Metazoa; phylum Chordata; class Amphibia; order Anura; family Aromobatidae; genus Anomaloglossus; species Anomaloglossus baeobatrachus. The sequence continues at coordinate 162,562 of NW_027445184.1, read as the reverse complement.
GCCACTTTTAGGATGCCACTAAGTTTACTCAGTGTTTGCTAGTATAATGGCTTAGTAACAATGAGTTTGAGTGTGCAATGCAGAGGTGCTGCACATAGATTTCCACCAGTGGGACACTAATGGAAGTCCAACAGCCACTTTTAGGATGCCACTAAGTTTCCTCAGTGTTTGCTAGTATAATGGCTTAGTAACAATAAGTTTGAGTGTGCAATGCATAGGTGCTGCACATAGATTTGCACCAGTGGGACACTAATGGAAGTCCAACAGCCACTTTTAGGATGCCACTAAGTTTCCTCAGTGTTTGCTAGTATAATGGCTTAGTAAAAATGAGTTTGAGTGTGCAATGCAGAGGTGCTGCACATAGATTTGCACCAGTGGGACACTAATGGAAGTCTAACAGCCACTTTTAGGATGCCACTAAGTTTACTCAGTGTTTGCTAGTATAATGGCTTAGTAACAATAAGTTTGAGTGTGCAATGCAGAGGTGCTGCACGTAGGTTTGCACCAGTGGGACACTAATGGAAGTCCAACAGCCACTTTTAGGATGCCACTAAGTTTCCTCAGTGTTTGCTAGTATAATGGCTTAGTAACAATAAGTTTGAGTGTGCAATGCAGAGGTGCTGCACATAGATTTGCACCAGTGGGACACCAATGGAAGTCCAAAAGCCACTTTTAGAATGCCACTAAGTTTACTCAGTGTTTGCTAGTATAAAGGCTTAGTAACAATGAGTTTGAGTGTGCAATGCAGAGGTGCTGCACAAAGATTTGCACCAGTGGGACACTAATGGAAGTCCAACAGCCACTTTTAGGATGCCACTAAGTTTACTCAGTGTTTGCTAGTATAATGGCTTAGTAACAATAAGTTTGAGTGTGCAATGCAGAGGTGCTGCACATAGATTTGCACCAGTGGGACACCAATGGAAGTCCAACAGCCACTTTTAGAATGCCACTAAGTTTACTCAGTGTTTGCTAGTATAAAGGCTTAGTAACAATGAGTTTGAGTGTGCAATGCAGAGGTGCTGCACAAAGATTTGCACCAGTGGGACACTAATGGAAGTCCAACAGCCACTTTTAGGATGCCACTAAGTTTACTCAGTGTTTGCTAGTATAATGGTTTAGCAGAGTGAAGGCAGATAGCCGTAACGTACATGACTGAGGCAGTGATAGATCCAGGAAAGGGTTAAGGAGTAAGGGATGGGGTTTTTACCTAAGGAATGTGGTGGGGGGGTGAGCGAGCAGGAGGAGAGATGGGGGCAGGGGCCATATAAGAAATAGGTCCCATGTTAAAGTGTCATTCCTTTGTCCTGGACTCAAAGACTGAACCAGCAGTTGTATTCCTTTGTCCTGGACTCAAAGACTGAAACAGCAGTATGGATGCCTTGCTGAGGAGCGTTCAGACAGCGGCTTTGACGTGTAGGCCCGAATGGATTCAGGCCCAGCTAGACGAATTGCTGAAGAGTGCCCGGGATACAGCATCTGTCCCTTCTGAACTTTCTGAACATCAAACTTTAAGAAGATCCAGACCTCCTGAGAGACTAACTTCTGAAATGGCCAATAGGACTCACAATAGGATCATAAGTCCTTCTGTTACTTCTAGGAAAAGAGCAAAGCGCAGCACGGCCTCTGATCCTTCTTACAAACCAGGAAGGAAACTACAGTACAAGAATAACAAGGTACAGAGAAAAGAGCCAGATCATCTAACCAGAGAGACACCAAGAAGTGCAAGGAGAAAGTCCAGCTCTACTGAGGTGCCAGCCAGAGAAGCAGCCACACAAGCTACAACTGACGTGACCACAGTCCACCATGAATCCTTAGAACTTCCTCAACAAACTTTGCATCATTCTAGAGGACATCATACGGCCTCACCCCAGGAAATGAACCAACACGGGGGGATGGGCTTAGGACACACAACATTTCCGGATCCGGGTTCTCATTACACGAGGAGTGGTAGGAATCCAAAAAGACAACTGCGCAAAAGTACTTTAACCAAACAAAGACTTCATCGGCCGGCTCAGGATGTGAGTCAGGCAATAAATCTACAGCTACAAGACTCAGCAGAGATTCCAGACAATGACTATGACACAGATAACGACTCCCCACTAGAGGGCAGCAGCACGCAGCACTTCAATAATGAAGGGGCTGTAGAGACTATAACTAATACGTCACGGACGGCTGGTCAACCTAGGACGCAGCCAGGTATTGGTGAGAACACTTTTTCTTGTCCCATATCTAGTGTAACAACACCTGTAATGAGTCCAGTGGGCGCAGTTGGGGGTACAGTTCCCGGCAATGTAGGATGGGATCTTAATTCAGTAGTACAGCAATTAGTGTCAGGGGTTAAGGAGGCTTTGAGTCAGTCTAGCTTACCCATAACTTCTTCTCCTATTGCTGCATGGTGCGGGAATGGTCGCCGGACATCGGAGGTGGTAAGTCAGTCGTGTGCTGATCCAGAGACACAGGAGGCCGCAGTAAATTCACAAGGGGTTACATTATCTGATGCAGCAAAAGGAGAATTATATGTATGTTTTGAGGGTCCTCTAGGAATTCATTTGAAACAGGAGGTTAGGGAGAAGATTTGGGCCGACGAATATGTGGAAATATTTTCATTATTGCCCTTAGAAAAATATAACTTGGATAGAGTCAGGTTTGATGAGAGGAAAAGAGAGGAACAAGAAAGACGGTATCGTCTCATCCCCCAAACATTTAGCAATTGGTTCCAGGCCTTTGCCATATTAGCAAGTGTAATAGGCCAAAAAACTCCTGAACATTGCTCTGCCTTATTTTGTTACATGAATTCTATCGGGGAGGCGCACCGTGTGTATGGAGGTTTAGCATGGCTGCGCTATGATGAGCAGTTTCGCCAACGAAAGGCTGGTCGCCAAGGGATTCGTTGGGATCACAAAGATATTGGTTTATGGATGCGTCTCATGACAGCGCCACGTGGGGTTAATCAGCCCTTTCAGGGCTATGTCGGCAGATCATCAGCAATCGGATTGTCGGCAGCAAACAGAAAAGGTTGCTGCTGGCAGTTCAATGATAGCCAGTGCAGATTCGGAAACACATGCAGGTACAGACATGAATGCACCTTCTGTAGTGGAAACCATAGCCTATCAAAATGCTTTAAACGAAATAAAACCCCAACAGCAGAGATTAACCAAAAAGGGGGAAACCCCAATTAGACTCGGGGAGATGGTGGGCTATCTAAGCAGGTACCCAGATAGAAAAGCAGCACAATTGCTGGGGGAGGGTTTCTCAGAAGGTTTTAAGATCCCATCTACTTCGGGCCCATTAACCTGTTCTCGTAACCTTGCTTCAGCTTATACATATTCTCACATTGTCTCCACAAAACTAAACAAAGAAATTGACCTGGGCCGCATGGCAGGCCCATTCCCCAAAATGCCAATAGAAAACTTAAGGGTCTCTCCATTGGGGGTGGTCCCAAAGAAGGAACCCAATAAGTTTAGGCTGATCCATCATCTGTCCTTCCCTCATGGAAGCTCAGTTAATGATGGAATCGATCAGGAACTTTGCACAGTCTCGTATACTTCATTTGATACAGCGATTGCATGGGTACAGAAGTACGGCAGAGGAGCTTTAATGGCAAAAACAGACATTGAAGCTGCCTTTAGACTCTTACCAGTCCATCCAGAAAGCTTCCATCTCTTGGGTTGTCAGTGGCAGGGAAGGTTTTATGTAGACTTGTGTTTACCGATGGGCTGCTCCATCTCATGCTCCTTGTTTGAATCATTTAGCACATTTTTGGAGTGGGTAGTAAAGAAGGAAGCCGGCGTGCGTTCTGTCCTGCATTATCTAGATGATTTCCTATGTATTGGTCCACCAAAGTCATTTGTTTGTGCTTCATTATTGTCAGCGATTCAGTCGGTTTTTAAGCGTTTCGGAGTACCGTTAGCATCAGATAAAACAGAAGGCCCGTCTACACTTATCAAGTTTTTAGGAATTTTGATTGACAGTGAAGCAATGGAGTGCAGATTACCGGATGACAAGGTCAGTGATCTGCTGGAGGCAGTCAGAGAAGCTAGATCTCACCGTAAGATCAGATTAAAGGATCTACAATCGCTGTTAGGAAAAATGAACTTTGCGTGTCGCATTATTCCAATGGGTAGAGTTTTTTGTAGGCGCCTAGCTGCAGCTACCTCAGGCATAACCTTTCCACATCACTTTGTGCGGCTGGCTAGAACATTAAAGGACGATCTGGCGGTATGGGAACAGTTCTTAATGGAGTTTAATGGGAGGTCATTGTGGATCAGACCACCGGTTTCAAATTTTGATCTAGACATCCACACTGATGCAGCGGGGTCAACTGGTTTTGGTGCATATTGTTCGGGACAGTGGTGTGCAGATAGGTGGCCAGAGAGTTGGAGAAACAATGGGTTAACACGAAACTTAGTACTCCTTGAATTGTTCCCCATAGTGGTTGCTTGTGAAATTTGGTGCAATATTTTCCAAAACCGAAAAGTGAGATTTCATTGTGATAATTTGGGAGTTGTAGAAGTCATCAACAAACAATCAGCTTCTTCCCTGCCTGTTGTTACGTTGCTGCGTCATCTAGTGCTGCGCTGCTTAAAGTCAAATTGTCAGATTACAGCTGTGCATGTCCCCGGTGTTTGCAATTCTGTGGCTGATGCTCTGTCTCGTTTTCAGTGGGACAGATTCCGTTCGTTAGCCCCGATGGCAGAGGTACAAGGCAAGAAGTGTCCGGATTTTCTGTGGTCACTGCCAGTGACACTGCATACGCTCTGATAGAACGGTCTGTGGGTGTAAGCACATGGCAGAGGTACCAGTCAGCATGGAGGGAATGGGAAGACTTGTGTGCTCTAGTGGGACATGATGCCAGGTTACATGACAATGTTTCCTTGTTGTTATTTTACATTAGCAGGGCCTTTGTGGACGGTACTTCATTGTCCAGTATTGATAGTAAAATGTCTGGATTAGCCTTTTGGTTTAAGTTGCACGACTTCACTGATTACACAAAGCATTTTTTAGTTAAGCAGGCCCTAAAGGGTTACAGGAAAAGTTGTAAGAAGACCAGAGATAAACGGCGTCCGATTTCTTTCCAGTTATTGCAGCAGATACTGAGTGTACTAGGCCGAGTCTGTAGCAGTCCGTTTGAAGTGTTACTCTTTAGTTGTGCATTCACACTGGCCTTTTTTGGAGCTTTTAGAATCAGCGAGTTAGTGTCGAGTAGCTCCACCAGAAGTGGGGGTCTACAAGCCGAGGACGTGCATCAGTACACAGATAGATTGGAATGTTTTCTGGCAAAGTCAAAAACTGATCAACAGGGTAGAGGAAAATGGATCACATTGTTTCCTTTAAGCGGTTCCAGGGCCTGCCCGGTCATCTGTTTTAGAAACTATGTCTCAAGAAGGCCAAATATCCAAGGTTCATTACTAATTCATGAGGATTGTAAGTCATTGTCACAATTTCAATTCACAGCAGTTCTTAAAAAATGCCTGACAATATTGGGAGAGTCTCCAAACGCATTCACTTCACACTCATTTAGGATAGGAGCAGCCACAGAAGCTGCTAGATGGGGCTTAGGGCCTGACATAGTTAAAAAAATCGGGAGATGGGAATCGAGCAGATTTAAGAGTTGCATTAGATTGCATTTATTATAAATGGCGTACATGTATATATATATATGTGTACATTTTGGTAATCTTATAGTAGTTGTGTCTTCATTTAGACAATTGTGTGATAATTGTGTTTTGTTTTTGTTTTAGCTGAACAGCAATGCCTGGTTTGGATCATGGGACATTCATTTGTTTTTTGGGGGGCCTTACGTGCAGCAGTCAGGCCTAATGGCAAACAGTTGGGGTTGCCCAGTTCCTTGGCACAGGTGACATGGATAGGAAAGAGGGGAATGCAGTGGCATCAGCTGTTAAAAGAAATCCAGTATCATGTGGAGTTCTACCGCCCCCCGGACGTCTTACTTATCCATTTAGGTGGTAATGATTTAGCAATAAGAACATCAAGACATTTAGTTAGGAACATAAAGCTTGATATGTTGAATTTATGGAGGTCTTACCCAGAAACAGTGGTGGTCTGGTCGGATATAGTAGCTAGACAAATGTGGAGAACAGCGCGATCAGTGGCTCGCATCAATAATACAAGGATAAAGGTTAATAAAAAAATAACAAAATTTGTGTTGGAAAACGGAGGGGTGGCCATACGTCACCAGATGCTGGAAAATACAAAGGAGCAATTTTGGAGAGATGATAAGGTACATCTTAATGACATTGGCATTGATATATGGATGTTGGGAATACAAGAAGGAGTAGAACGAGCCATTAAGTTGTGGAGGAACTCACTCTTGTAAGGTGTCACAAGAGCGAGTCTTGGCGGGATGTGGTTGTTTAAACCCCCTCTTTGTTGGTTGGAGAATTATGTTTTTAATGGGGTCCCTGGGCCAGAGCTCAGCGGACAGTGGAATATGGGTCCCTGGGGAGGAGCTCAGTGGACAGTGGAATAGATGGGTCCCTGGGGAGGAGCTCAGCGGACACAAGGAAAATGATCAAGGGGTATACCCAGATTCCCCCTTGAGCTAGGTGTACACGGCGGAGGGGGATAAGAAAGCCATGGAACCCATAGGGTGGAGGGGCGACATGACTAGAGGGAAGGGAAGGAGTGATGGGGTTAATGGAAACAGGAATGGTTTGTTTATAAGGCAGAATAGAGGGATTGGTGGGTAGGAGGAGTTCCCTGGAGGAAGAGGTGGGACAGTTGAGGGGTGTAAGTAAAGGACTTTGACTTACCCCCTCTCTCTTGACTTCCGGATATGGAACGATCTGACTGGAGAGGTTCCTATAAGGTGTCAGGACGTCACCTTCTATTTCTCCATGGAGGAGTGGGAGTATTTAGAAGGACACAAAGATCTGTACAAGGACGTCATAATGGAGGTTCCCCAGCCCCTCACATCACCAGACTTCCGGATATGGAACGATCCGGACGTGCGACAGGATGGCTGCTACCCGGGACCAGCGAATTCATCATGGCAGTGCACGGGCCCCTGGCAGCGCGGTCCCACGCCTTGGCTGCTGGGGGTTAACCTGTTGGCACTTTCCCCTCGCTCCCCTGTCAGCTGCGGGCGGCGTCCCCCCTCCCTCATATCTCAGGTACTTGCCGTGTGCGGGGGGAGCGAGGAGGAGATGTGAGAGCCCCTTCGGGGACCCTCCGCGGTAGGACGTGGGCAGGGCAGTACTCAGCTGCTGCTCCGGCCGCGGGAGGAATCTCCGTCCGGGCCGCGGCAGCCGGGAGGGGGGCGTGGCTTGTCTGCGGCCTATTTCCGGTCCGAGCCGCGGCCTGGATTGCTGGATGCGGCGGCTCCCGGACGGGGAGAGTGCCCGGCGGTGACAGAGGCCAGCTTTACCCCTCGCGGACGGTGGGGGGGGCCGCGGAGCTGCAGCCAGTGGTGGGTCCGGCACCAGGGCAGGCGGGCCTGGGGCGACGGGTGCCCAGGAGGCGTCGGTGAGTGGGGGTGACGGCAGGGGCCCTGCGGTTTCTGCTTGGTCACCCAGATCAGGTTGCAGCTCCCGGCCGCGGCGGTCTCCCCCAGGAGGGGGAGGGCCCAGCGGACAGAGGCTTTCATGGGGCCCAGGAGGGCTGGATGCGGCGGCTCCTGGCCAGGAGAGCGCCCGGCGAGGACGGAGGCCAGCGTTACCCCCCCTTCCCCCGTGGGTGGAGGGGGGGTGGCCGGGGGGCTGCAGCCAGCAAGGGGTCCGGCACCAGGGCAGGCGAGCCTGGTGCGACGGATGCCCGGGAGGCGTCGGTACGTGGGGGTGACGGCGGGGACCCTGCGGTCCCCGCCTGGTCACCCAGAGCAGGCGTGCAGCTCCCGGCAGCGGCGGTCTCCCCCAGGGGGGCGAGGACCCGGCGGACGGATGCCTTCTGGGCCCAGGTGGGCAGGAGGCTGGCGGCTCTGGATGGGAGTCTGCTGGCAGCAGGTCGGGCCACAGGTACCCCCTGTCCTTGCAGGCAGCAGGGGGGGTCGGGCCAGAAGATGAGGCCCGCGGTGGCAGCCCGTGGGTCAGGATGGTTTCCGGGGTTGTCGCCGCGGGACAGAAGATGGAGCTTGGAGGATGGTGCCCACGCGGCGTACCAGGAGGACGGCCGTGGTGGTGGCAGCGCTTCGGCGGCGTCTGCATTACATGAGCCAGAGGCGGTCGGCTCCAGCGAGGAGGAGGAGGAAGCAGCGACGGAAGAATCAGACGTCTGGATGGCGTGACTTTTATTCCGGGATACGCCGGGTCGCGGTCGGGTGAGACGGCCGTGGATTCGGCAGGGTTGGGGCGCAGTTGGTGGGGGGGGCGGCTGCGGACACGGCAGCGCCAAGTGGGTTTGTGTTTTGACAAGGTATGGGGTTTACTGCAGTGGTGTATACGGTTGTGGAGAGTGCGCATGCACCGCCGGCGGCATGGACGGGAACGGTGGGTAATAGGCGCAGGTGCGGCAGGCAGAGTGAGGGCGCATGAGGCGGCAGGGGAGCATTTTCGGGCAGAGGCGGCAAGGGCTGTGACAGAGTGAGTGGTGAGGAGCGAAGAGGGGGATGAGGTGGTGCATTGGGCTGACAGTGGTCAAGTGTGAGAGTTATGGGTGCTTCAAAGGCCCGCTGGGGGGGGGCTCACTTGCTGGAGGATGTGAGGGATAAGATTTGAATGGGGGAACGTGTAGCAATAGTTTCGCTGCTCCCCCTGGAACAGTTTCACCTGGATTAGGTTAAGCCAAGTGATTCCAGGAAGGATAAGTAGAGGGAGGGGAGCGCCGGTGGAGGCTCACCCCTCGTACATTTGCAACGTGGCTGCGGGCATTTGCGTTTTTGGCAAGGGTATCGGGGGAAGGAATTGGGTAATTGGTTCGGCATGGTTCGGTTATATGGATCCATTTGGGGTGGCTTGTTTAGGTCATATGGCGGTTTAGTCTGGCTTCAGTACGCCGTGTAATTTCAGCAAGGGAAGGTGTTGCGTGCCAGTATGCGGTAGGAGCATACGGGCACATCCTTATGGCTGCAGTGGATGGCGGCTCCTAGTCAGCCCCCCCCCCTTTTGGGGGGTAGTTGGCTGTTCGGGGCGTGGAACCCCGGCGACACGGTCGATGAGGGTTTTTTGGGGGGAATAGAATGATGGGTGGTGCAGATTTGGCGCGGACGGTTGTCTTAAGCATACGTGTTGGGTTGTGGTAAGGAACATAGTAATTCTGCGTCTTTCTATTTATATTGGTGGATCTTTGCCTCCTTATTGGAAGTTTGTGCTGGGCGAGGGGACACCTGGTGGTTGTCAGTGGAAAGAGGGGTCAGGACGTGGCTTTGGGCAGGATGGGTGGGCCATTCGGGGCCCTCCTTGTCATGATTGGGTTTCTCTGTTGGTGGGTAGTGCCGGAAATGAGCTGTATATAGATGTATATATTTCGGCTTGTTCAAAACGTATCTTATCTGGAGGAGTCATCGGTGTATGCCTGCTTGGCTCCAGAATTGTCGGCGGTTTATTATGTGTCGTTGGACAGAGGGTGGGATTTGGTAAAGGCGGTGAGCCGTGGAGCATTGATGGCAAAGGTGGATTTGGAGGCGGCATTTAGGTTGTTACTGGTCCACCCTGCTAGCTAGCAGTTCTGGTGCTGCGGTGGGGAGGGGAGTTATTATTATGCTGATCGGTGGGGGCTAATGGGTTTTGTCCCATTTTATGTTCCGTTGGGGGCGGTTATTTCTTTGTGGAGTGGTTTGTGCGTGGTGTGTCCCAGCTTACACCTCTTATTCATTATAGGTTCATTCTCTTTACATCGGGTTGGCGGGTTGATGATTCGTTGAGGTTGTTTGTTTCATTGCAGATGGTGGTGGATACTCTTTTGGGCCTGTTGGCGCAGGCGAAGACTGAGGGTCCAACGCCAGTGATACAGTTTGTGGGGGATAAAGTTTGATGTTATGGTCAGAGAGGTAGGATTCGTGGGTAATGGTGTGGTCCTATGGGCTGCGATAGAGGCAGTTAGGTCAGCTAAGACGGTGCGGTTTCAGGCGGTGCAGTCTTTGCAGGGGCGGTCGAACCACGGGTGCAGAGTTACGCCGCTGGGGGGCGTGTCTGCTGGACGGCTGGCGATGGCTGCGCCAAGGGTGCAGCCATCGGATCATTTGTGTGTGGTCACGAAGGAGATCAATGACGATCTGATGGTGTAGGAGGTTTTTTCTTACGGCGATTTAGTGGCCGCGGATTGTGGCTGGGTAAGGTAGTGCCTGATGGAACGTAGCTGCGGTACTCGGATGCAGCGGGTCCAGTTGGTTTTCTGGTTGGGCATTGTGGGGTAGCGCTTCCAATCGGTGGTAGTAGTCGGGTTGGGGAGGTTGGCAGTTTTTCCAAGAGGAAGGTGTGCTGTCATTCTGACTATCAGTTGGTGGAGAATTCGATTAATAGTTGGTTTGCTAATCCTGGGGCCAAGGGTGGCGTACTTGCGACAGTTGGTTTCGCAATTGTATGCGTTTAAAAAAGAAAAAAAAAAAAAAAAAAATGGTATGCGTGGCGCAACCAGTACTGGGGTTCGCCAAGGGAATAGCAGCTGCTTTGTTTCCTTCCAGTTCTGCAGGTCTCGGGAGTTGAGGCCGCGTAACAGACGAGGTGGGCACGGTGTGTCCTGAGGGCTTGTGGAGTCTGGTGTGGCTGTGTTGGGGAGCGGCTCGGTGCCCAGTGACTGAGGTTATTTGGGGCTGATATCCAGAAGTGTGGGTGGCGCGGATAACGTTGTTTGGGACAATGTGTGAGGAAGGCCCGGTGGAGTATTTGGTGGGGGTGTTGGCAGTGGTGATTAACGGTTTTCAGGCTGCTAGGCCGGCGTCAGCAGTGGAGCAGAGGGTGGCGGCTGTGGCTGTCTTGTTGAGGATTAGATGTGGAGAGATGTTTTCGCAGGATCTTAGTGCGCGGCAGGCCTTGAAGGGTTTGGTCGTAAGGGTGTGAGGCAGCGGGATACAAGGGTTCGTCTCCGTTGTTTTGTGGAAGCGTTTGGTGAGTGATTTGTGGTGGCTATGTTCATCTGAGCACGAGCAGGTTTTGTTTCCCTTGTCCAAAACGGTTTGTGTTAGCCTTTTGGGAGGCTTTGAGATTGTGGGGTTGGTCAGCCCATCTACGGTTAGGAGCGGAGGTTGGATGTTGGAGGATGTGTCCGAGGTGGTGCAGTGGGTTGAGCGCCGGCTTTGTCGCTCACCGAATCAGATTAGGCGGGTGGTGAAGGTTGGTGTTGTTATACGCGGTCCCGGGTGCGGAATTTATGTTGTGAGGACGCCCAGGATCATTATTGTGTCGCGTTTGTTAAGGTACCATTTTGTGGCAGCGCTGCAGACTGGATTGCAGGTGGCGGGGGTGGGCGCCCGGAATACTACGGGTCGTCTTCCTTCTGGATTGGGCTTCCACGGAGGCCCCTCGGTGGGCTCAGAAAAGGGGTGGTGAGAAGTATTGGGAGGTGGGAGTCCTCTTGTTTCGGTGTTACGTTGGCCTCAGTTGTTATCGGGTTAAGGCCAATGGGGGCGTTTGAGTCTTTTGGGAGTGGAATGGGTTGGCGTAACAGGTTGGGGTTATCTGTGGGTTTATAACCTCTGGGTTTTGTGGTGAGGGTGTGCCTCATTTGGATATTTGGGCATTCGTTGGTTCTCGGGGCCTCGACGGTCTGAGGCTCGCCCAAATTTTGCCAGTGGGGTCTGGACGGGTCGATGGTACTGGTCCAGTGAGTGGGAGGCAGCGATTAGGTATCTCGAGAAGTTATTTATGAATGTTTTAAAAAAAAAAAAAAAAAAAATTTGTTGGTTTGTTGCATTGTGGAAGACATACCCGGGCTTAATCGTGGGGTAGTTTTTGATAGTGTGACCGGTTTGGAATGGCGTGTGGCTTGTGCGGTAGGCAGTATCAATCGAGCCTTTATTGGGGGGCGGCGCCTAAAGTTGGTGGCGCTGAACTGGTGGTTTTGGTGATGCGATGGGGGTGCATCTTAACGTTCTTGGTGCTGTTTGTGGACGCTGGGATTGCGTGGAGGTGTGGTACAAGCTTTTGGTGTGTGGCGGGTCCAGGCCACGTAAGGAGTCACGTGCCCTGTCCTGTGGCGGGGGGTAGGTCTGGTCCAGAGGCGGTTGAAGGCAATGGTAACTGGACAGAGAGACACCATCTTGGTATGGTGGCTCCAGGTTCCGGGATGTTGCAGGCACGGGGTTCTGCAAAGTTGGAGGGTTAATCCGTAGGTGATTAATACCTCATCTCTGGGTCGGTGTGTTGCGGCCAGGGATACTGGGGTGAGAAGTGGTTCCTGGACTGGGCCTACTCAGGGTTGTATATTTACTGTATTGGTTACTGTGTTACCTATTGTTATTTGTTGGGGTCGCCCGTTGGACGGCGCCCCCTTGTGTTAGTATGTAAATAATAGGTAATAAAGGCTGCTGTGGCCAATTTTAAACCAAGTCACATGCAGTTCGTGTATTATTTACAGATGGTATTGGTGGGTAACACACATACAGCACGACTGGAGAATCCTTCCTCAATGGTCAAGAAAGCCATGGAACCCATAGGGTGGAGGGGCGACATGACTAGAGGGAAGGGAAGGAGTGATGGGGTTAATGGAAACAGGAATGGTTTGTTTATAAGGCAGAATAGAGGGATTGGTGGGTAGGAGGAGTTCCCTGGAGGAAGAGGTGGGACAGTTGAGGGGTGTAAGTAAAGGACTTTGACTTACCCCCTCTCTCTTGACTTCCGGATATGGAACGATCCCCGCCCACCCTCCCTTGTGTTTAATACCGAGGGGAATTTTGTCTGGGTTGTTTCTTTGTCACAGCAGCGGGGGGTAGGTCTGGTCCAGAGGCGGTTGAAGGCAATGGTAACTGGACAGAGAGACACCATCTTGGTATGGTGGCTCCAGGTTCCGGGATGTTGCAGGCACGGGGTTCTGCAAAGTTGGAGGGTTAATCCGTAGGTGATTAATACCTCATCTCTGGGTCGGTGTGTTGCGGCCAGGGATACTGGGGTGAGAAGTGGTTCCTGGACTGGGCCTACTCAGGGTTGTATATTTACTGTATTGGTTACTGTGTTACCTATTGTTATTTGTTGGGGTCGCCCGTTGGACGGCGCCCCCTTGTGTTAGTATGTAAATAATAGGTAATAAAGGCTGCTGTGGCCAATTTTAAACCAAGTCACATGCAGTTCGTGTATTATTTACAGATGGTATTGGTGGGTAACACACATACAGCACGACTGGAGAATCCTTCCTCAATGGTCATGGGGCTGGGATTTATAACAACCACATCTCTGGGCCGATAATCTTGTTTTTTCTTGTTGATGTTTTTTCTTATAAAAAATAAAGGGCTGCTGTGGCCAAAAAATTTTAATCCATGTCACGCAGTGTGTGGTGTCTTATTTATTAGGTTACCAGGAGCGCAATTCACTAGTCCATCAGTCAAGCAGAGTGAAGGCAGATAGCAGTAACGTACATGACTGAGGCAGTGATAGATCCAGGAAAGGGTTAAGGAGTAAGGGATGGGGTTTTTACCTAAGGAATGTGGTGGGGGGGTGAGCGAGCAGGAGGAGAGATGGGGGCAGGGGCCATATAAGAAATAGGTCCCATGTTAAGGTGTCATTCCTTTGTCCTGGACTCAAAGACTGAACCAGCAGTTGTCCCACCCACCCTCCCTATAATAAAGGGAAATGTATCAATATCAGGACTTTGCAACACTGTCAATATTCTAACAATGTTTTGGTATTCAACATCATCAGTATTTTATCAACATTATTAGTATTGTATCGTATTGTATCAATTGTTATCAGTAATGTATCCAAATTGACAATGTCATATCAACATATTAATATTGTATTAACATTTTAATATTGTATGTTACAGCAGCATTTGGCGGCGGCGGGATGTGGTTGTTTAAACCCCCTCTTTGTTGGTTGGAGAATTATGTTTTTAATGGGGTCCCTGGGCCAGAGCTCAGCGGACAGTGGAATATGGGTCCCTGGGGAGGAGCTCAGTGGACAGTGGAATAGATGGGTCCCTGGGGAGGAGCTCAGCGGACACAAGGAAAATGATCAAGGGGTATACCCAGATTCCCCCTTGAGCTAGGTGTACACGGCGGAGGGGGATATCGGGCTGGGATTTATAACAACCACATCTCTGGGCCGATAATCTTGTTTTTTCTTGTTGATGTTTTTTCTTATAAAAAATAAAGGGCTGCTGTGGCCAAAAAATTTTAATCCATGTCACGCAGTGTGTGGTGTCTTATTTATTAGGTTACCAGGAGCGCAATTCACTAGTCCATCAGTCAAGTAACAATGAGTTTGAGTGTGCAATGCAGAGGTGCTGCACATAGATTTGCACCAGTGGGACACTAATGGAAGTCCAACAGCCACTTTTAGGATGCCACTAAGTTTCCTCAGTGTTTGCTAGTATAATGGCTTAGTAACAATAAGTTTGAGTGTGCAATGCAGAGGTGCTGCACATAGATTTGCACCAGTGGGACACTAATGGAAGTCCAACAGCCACTTTTAGGATGCCACTACGTTTTCTCAGTGTTTGCTAGTATAATAGCTTAGTAACAATGAGTTTGAATGTGCAATGCAGAGGTGCTGCACATAGATTTGCACCAGTGGGACACTAATGGAAGTCCAACAGCCACTTTTAGGATGCCACTAAGTTTCCTCAGTGTTTGCTAGTATAATGGCTTGGTAACAATGAGTTTGAGTGTGCAATGCAGAGGTGCTGCACATAGATTTGCACCAGTGGGACACTAATGTAAGTCCAACAGCCACTTTTAGGATGCCACTAAATTTACTCAGTGTTTGCTAGTATAATGGCTTAGTAACAATGAGTTTGAGTGTGCAATGCAGAGGTGCTGCACATAGATTTGCACCAGTGGGACACTAATGGAAGTCCAACAGCCACTTTTAGGATGCCACTAAGTTTACTCAGTGTTTGCTAGTATAATGGCTTAGTAACAATGAGTTTGAGTGTGCAATGCAGAGGTGCTGCACATAGATTTACACCGGTGGGACACTAATGGAAGTTCAAAAGCCACTTTTAGGATACCACTAAGTTTCCTCAGTGTTTGCTAGTATAATGGCTTAGTAACAATGAGTTTGAGTGTGCAATTCAGAGGTGCTGCACATAGATTTCCACCAGTGTGACACTAATGGAAGTCCAACAGCCACTTTTAGGATGCCACTAAGTTTACTCAGTGTTTGCTAGTATAATGGCTTAGTAACAATGAGTTTGAGTGTGCAATGCAGAGGTGCTGCACATAGATTTGCACCAGTTGGACACTAATGGAAGTCCAACAGCCACTTTTAGGATGCCACTAAGTTTCCTCAGTGTTTGCTAGTATAATGTCTTAGTAACAATGAGTTTGAGTGTGCAATGCAGAGGTGCTGCACATAGATTTGCACCAATGGGACACTAATGAATGTCCAACAGCCACTTTTAGGATGCCACTAAGTTTCCTCAGTGTTTGCTAGTATAGTGGCTTAGTAACAATAAGTTTGAGTGTGCAATGCAGAGGTGCTGCACAAAGATTTGCACCAGTGGGACACTAATGGAAGTCCAACAGCCACTTTTAGGATGCCACTAAGTTTCCTCAGTGTTTGCTAGTATAATGGCTTAGTAACAATGAGTTTGAGTGTGCAATGCAGAGGTGCTACACATAGATTTGCACCAGTGGGACACTAATGGAAGTCCAACAGCCACTTTTAGGATGCCACTAAGTTTACTCAGTGTTTGCTAGTATAATGGCTTAGTAACAATGAGTTTGAGTGTGCAATGCAGAGCTGCTGCACATAGATTTGCACTAATGGGACACTATTGGAAGTCCAACAGCCACTTTTAGGATGCCACTAAGTTTCCTCAGTGTTTGCTAGTATAATGGCTTAGTAACAATGAGTTTGAGTGTGCAATGCAGAGGTCCTGCACAAAGATTTGCACCAGTGGGACATTAATGGAAGTCCAACAGCCACTTTTAGGATGCCACTAAGTTTCCTCAGTGTTTGCTAGTATAAAGGCTTAGTAACAATGAGTTTGAGTGTGCAATGCAGAGGTGCTGCACATAGATTTGCAGCAGTGGGACACTAATGGAAGTCCAACAGCCACTTTTAGGATGCCACTAAGTTTCCTCAGTGTTTGCTAGTATAATGGCTTAGTAACAATAAGTTTAAGTGTGCAATGCAGAGGTGTTGCACATAGATTTGCACCAGTGGGACACTAATGGAAGTCCAACAGCCATTTTTAGGATGCCACTAAGTTTCCTCAGTGTTTGCTAGTTTAATGGCTTAGTAACAATGAGTTTGAGTGTGCAATGCAGAGGTGCTGCACATAGATTTGCACCAGTGGGACACTAATAGAAGTCCACCAGCCACTTTTAGGATGCCACTAAGTTTCCTCAGTGTTTGCTAGTATAATGGCTTAGTAACAATAAGTTAAAGTGTGCAATGCAGAGGTGCTGCACATAGATTTGCACCAGTGGGACACTAATGGAAGTCCAACAGCCACTTTTAGGATGCCACTAAGTTTCCTCAGTGTTTGCTAGTATAATGGCTTAGTAACAATGAGTTTGAGTGTGCAATGCAGAGGTGCTGCACATAGATTTGCACCAGTGGGACACTAATGGAAGTCCAACAGCCACTTTTAGGATGCCACTAAGTTTCCTCAGTGTTTGCTAGTATAATGGCTTAGTAACAATGAGTTTGAGTGTGCAATGCAGAGGTGCTGCACAAAGATTTGCACCAGTGGGACACTAATGGAAGTCCAACAGCCACTTTTAGGATGCCACTAAGTTTCCTCAGTGTTTGCTAGTATAGTGGCTTAGTAACAATGAGTTTGAGTGTGCAATGCAGATGTGCTACACATAGATTTGCACCAGTGGGACACTAATGGATATCCAACAGCCACTTTTAGGATGCCACTAAGTTTTCTCAGTGTTTGCTAGTATAATGGCTTAGTAACAATGAGTTTGAGTGTGCAATGCAGAGGTGCTGCACATAGATTTGCACCAGTGGGACACTAATGGAAGTCCAACAGCCACTTTTAGGATGCCACTAAGTTTACTCAGTGGTTGCTAGTATAATGGCTTAGTAACAATGTATTTGAGTGTGCAATGCAGAGGTGCTGCACATAGATTTGCACGAGTGGGACACTAATGGAAGTCCAACAGCCACTTTTAGGATGCCACTAAGTTTCCTCAGTGTTTGCTAGTATAATGGCTTAGTAACAATGAGTTTGAGTGTGCAATGCAGAGGTCCTGCACAAAGATTTGCACCAGTGGGACATTAATGGAAGTCCAACAGCCACTTTTAGGATGCCACTAAGTTTCCTCAGTGTTTGCTAGTATAAAGGCTTAGTAACAATGAGTTTGAGTGTGCAATGCAGAGGTGCTGCACATAGATTTGCAGCAGTGGGACACTAATGGAAGTCCAACAGCCACTTTTAGGATGCCACTAAGTTTCCTCAGTGTTTGCTAGTATAATGGCTTAGTAACAATAAGTTTAAGTGTGCAATGCAGAGGTGCTGCACATAGATTTGCACCAGTGGGACACTAATGGAAGTCCAACAGCCATTTTTAGGATGCCACTAAGTTTCCTCAGTGTTTGCTAGTTTAATGGCTTAGTAACAATGAGTTTGAGTGTGCAATGCAGAGGTGCTGCACATAGATTTGCACCAGTGGGACACTAATAGAAGTCCACCAGCCACTTTTAGGATGCCACTAAGTTTCCTCAGTGTTTGCTAGTATAATGGCTTAGTAACAATAAGTTAAAGTGTGCAATGCAGAGGTGCTGCACATAGATTTGCACCAGTGGGACACTAATGGAAGTCCAACAGCCACTTTTAGGATGCCACTAAGTTTCCTCAGTGTTTGCTAGTATAATGGCTTAGTAACAATGAGTTTGAGTGTGCAATGCAGAGGTGCTGCACATAGATTTGCACCAGTGGGACACTAATGGAAGTCCAACAGCCACTTTTAGGATGCCACTAAGTTTCCTCAGTGTTTGCTAGTATAATGGCTTAGTAACAATGAGTTTGAGTGTGCAATGCAGAGGTGCTGCACATAGATTTGCACCAGTGGGACACTAATGGAAGTCCAACAGCCACTTTTAGGATGCCACTAAGTTTACTCAGTGGTTGCTAGTATAATGGCTTAGTAACAATGTATTTGAGTGTGCAATGCAGAGGTGCTGCACATAGATTTGCACGAGTGGGACACTAATGGAAGTCCAACAGCCACTTTTAGGATGCCACTAAGTTTCCTCAGTGTTTGCTAGTATAATGGCTTAGTAACAATGAGTTTGAGTGTGCAATGCAGAGGTGCTACACATAGATTTGCACCAGTGGGACACTAATGGAAGTCCAACAGCCACTTTTAGGATGCCACTAAGTTTCCTCAGTGTTTGCTAGTATAATGGCTTAGTAACAATGAGTTTGAGTGTGCAATGCAGAGGTGCTGCACAAAGATTTGCACCAGTGGGACACTAATGGAAGTCCAAAAGCCACTTTTAGGATGCCACTAAGTTTCCGCAGTGTTTGCTAGTAAAATGGCTTAGTAACAATGAGTTTGAGTGTGCAATGCAGAGGTGCTGCACATAGATTTACACCAGTGGGACACTAATGGAAGTCCAAAAGCCACTTTTAGGATGCCACTAAGTTTCCTCAGTGTTTGCTAGTATAATGGCTTAGTAACAATGAGTTTGAGTGTGCAATTCAGAGGTGCTGCACATAGATTTCCACCAGTGTGACACTAATGGAAGTCCAACAGCCACTTTTAGGATGCCACTAAGTTTACTCAGTGTTTGCTAGTATAATGGCTTAGTAACAATGAGTTTGAGTGTGCAATGCAGAGGTGCTGCACATAGATTTGCTCCAGTGGGACACTAATGGAAGTCCAGCAGCCACTTTTAGGATGCCACTAAGTTTTCTCAGTGTTTGCTAGTATAATGGCTTAGTAACAATGAGTTTGAGTGTGCAATGCAGAGGTGCTGCACATAGATTTGCACCAATGGGACACTAATGGAAGTCCAACAGCCACTTTTAGGATGCCACTAAGTTTCCTCAGTGTTTGCTAGTATAGTGGCTTAGTAACAATAAGTTTGAGTGTGCAATGCAGAGGTGCTCCACAAAGATTTGCACCAGGGGGACACTAATGGAAGTCCAACAGCCACTTTTAGGATGCCACTAAGTTTCTTCAGTGTTTGCTTGTATAATGGCTTAGTAACAATGAGTTTGAGTGTGCAATGCAGAGGTGCTACACATAGATTTGCACCAGTGGGACACTAATGGAAGTCCAACAGCCACTTTTAGGATGCCACTAAGTTTACTCAGTGTTTGCTAGTATAATGGCTTAGTAACAATGAGTTTGAGTGTGCAATGCAGAGGTGCTACACATAGATTTGCACCAGTGGGACACTAATGGAAGTCCAACAGCCACTTTTAGGATGCCACTAAGTTTCCTTAGTGTTGTCTAGTATAATGGCTTAGTAACAATGAGTTTAAGTGTGCAATGCAGAGGTGCTGCACATAGATTTGCACCAGTGGGACACTAATGGAAGTCCAACAGCCACTTTTAGGATGCCACTAAGTTTACTCAGTGTTTGCTAGTAGAATGGCTTAGTAACAATGAGTTTGAGTGTGCAATGCAGAGGTGCTGCACATAGATTTGCACCAGTGGGACACTAATGGAAGTCCAACAGCCACTTTTAGGATGCCACTAAGTTTCCTCAGTGTTGTCTAGTATAATGGCTTAGTAACAATGAGTTTAAGTGTGCAATGCAGAGGTGCTGCACATAGATTTGCACCAGTGGGACACTAATGGAAGTCCAACAGCCACTTTTAGGATGCCACTAAGTTTCCTCAGTGTTTGCTAGTATAATGGCTTAGTAACAATGAGTTTGAGTGTGCAATGCAGAGGTGCTGCACATAGATTTGCACCAGTGGGACACTAATGGAAGTCCAACAGCCACTTTTAGGATGCCACTAAGTTTCCTCAGTGTTTGCTAGTATAATGGCTTAGTAACAATGAGTTTGAGTGTGCAATGCAGAGGTGCTACACATAGATTTGCACCAGTGGGACACTAATGGAAGTCCAACAGCCACTTTTAGGATGCCACTAAGTTTCATCAGTGTTTGCTGGTATAATGGCTTAGTAACAATGAGTTTGAGTGTGCAATGCAGAGGTGCTGCACATAGATTTGCACCAGTGGGACACTAATGGAAGTCCAACATCCACTTTTAGGATGCCACTAAGTTTCCTCAGTGTTTGCTAGTATAATGGCTTTGTAACAATAAGTTTGAGTGTGCAATGCAGAGGTGCTGCACATAGATTTGCACCAGTGGGACACAAATGGATGTCCAACAGCCACTTTTAGGATGCCACTAAGTTTCCTCAGTGTTTGCTAGTATAATGGCTTAGTAACAATGAGTTTGAGTGTGCAATGCAGAGGTGCTGCACATAGATTTTCACCAGTGGGACACTAATGGAAGTCCAACAGCCACTTTCAGGATGCCATTAAGTTTCCTCAGTGTTTGCTAGTATAATGGCTTAGTAACAATGAGTTTGAGTGTGCAATGCAGAGGTGCTGCACATAGATTTGCACCAGTGGGACACTAATGGAAGTCCAACAGCCACTTTTAGGATGCCACTAAGTTTACTCAGTGGTTGCTAGTATAATGGCTTAGTAACAATGTATTTGAGTGTGCAATGCAGAGGTGCTGCACATAGATTTGCACGAGTGGGACACTAATGGAAGTCCAACAGCCACTTTTAGGATGCCACTAAGTTTCCTCAGTGTTTGCTAGTATAATGGCTTAGTAACAATGAGTTTGAGTGTGCAATGCAGAGGTGCTACACATAGATTTGCACCAGTGGGATACTAATGGAAGTCCAACAGCCACTTTTAGGATGCCACTAAGTTTCATCAGTGTTTGCTGGTATAATGGCTTAGTAACAATGAGTTTGAGTGTGCAATGCAGAGGTGCTGCACATAGATTTACACCAGTTGGACACTAATGGAAGTCCAAAAGCCACTTTTAGGATGCCACTAAGTTTCCTCAGTGTTTGCTAGTATAATGGCTTAGTAACAATGAGTTTGAGTGTGCAATTCAGAGGTGCTGCACATAGATTTCCACCAGTGTGACACTAATGGAAGTCCAACAGCCACTTTTAGGATGCCACTAAGTTTCCTCAGTGTTTGCTGGTATAATGGCTTAGTAACAATGAGTTTGAGTGTGCAATGCAGAGGTGCTGCACATAGATTTGCACCAGTGGGACACTAATGGAAGTCCAACAGCCACTTTTAGGATGCCACTAAGTTTCCTCAGTGTTTGCTAGTATAATGGCTTAGTAACAATGAGTTTGAGTGTGCAATGCAGAGGTGCTGCACAAAGATTTGCACCAGTGGGACACTAATGGAAGTCCAAAAGCCACTTTTAGGATGCCACTAAGTTTCCTCAGTGTTTGCTAGTAAAATGGCTTAGTAACAATGAGTTTGAGTGTGCAATGCAGAGGTGCTGCACATAGATTTACACCAGTGGGACACTAATGGAAGTCCAAAAGCCACTTTTAGGATGCCACTAAGTTTACTCAGTGTTTGCTAGTATAATGGCTTAGTAACAATGAGTTTGAGTGTGCAATTCAGAGGTGCTGCACATAGATTTCCACCAGTGTGACACTAATGGAAGTCCAACAGCCACTTTTAGGATGCCACTAAGTTTACTCAGTGTTTGCTAGTATAATGGCTTAGTAACAATGAGTTTGAGTGTGCAATGCAGAGGTGCTGCACATAGATTTGCTCCAGTGGGACACTAATGGAAGTCCAACAGCCACTTTTAGGATGCCACTAAGTTTCCTCAGTGTTTGCTAGTATAATGGCTTAGTAACAATGAGTTTGAGTGTGCAATGCAGAGGTGCTGCACAAAGATTTGCACCAGTGGGACACTAATGGAAGTCCAAAAGCCACTTTTAGGATGCCACTAAGTTTCCTCAGTGTTTGCTAGTAAAATGGCTTAGTAACAATGAGTTTGAGTGTGCAATGCAGAGGTGCTGCACATAGATTTACACCAGTGGGACACTAATGGAAGTCCAAAAGCCACTTTTAGGATGCCACTAAGTTTACTCAGTGTTTGCTAGTATAATGGCTTAGTAACAATGAGTTTGAGTGTGCAATTCAGAGGTGCTGCACATAGATTTCCACCAGTGTGACACTAATGGAAGTCCAACAGCCACTTTTAGGATGCCACTAAGTTTACTCAGTGTTTGCTAGTATAATGGCTTAGTAACAATGAGTTTGAGTGTGCAATGCAGAGGTGCTGCACATAGATTTGCTCCAGTGGGACACTAATGGAAGTCCAGCAGCCACTTTTAGGATGCCACTAAGTTTTCTCAGTGTTTGCTAGTATAATGGCTTAGTAACAATGAGTTTGAGTGTGCAATGCAGAGGTGCTGCACATAGATTTGCACCAATGGGACACTAATGGAAAACCATCAGCCACTTTTAGGATGCCACTAAGTTTCCTCAGTGTTTGCTAGTATAGTGGCTTAGTAACAATAAGTTTGAGTGTGCAATGCAGAGGTGCTCCACAAAGATTTGCACCAGGGGGACACTAATGGAAGTCCAACAGCCACTTTTAGGATGCCACTAAGTTTCATCAGTGTTTGCTGGTATAATGGCTTAGTAACAATGAGTTTGAGTGTGCAATGCAGAGGTGCTGCACATAGATTTACACCAGTTGGACACTAATGGAAGTCCAAAAGCCACTTTTAGGATGCCACTAAGTTTCCTCAGTGTTTGCTAGTATAATGGCTTAGTAACAATGAGTTTGAGTGTGCAATTCAGAGGTGCTGCACATAGATTTCCACCAGTGTGACACTAATGGAAGTCCAACAGCCACTTTTAGGATGCCACTAAGTTTCCTCAGTGTTTGCTGGTATAATGGCTTAGTAACAATGAGTTTGAGTGTGCAATGCAGAGGTGCTGCACATAGATTTGCACCAGTGGGACACTAATGGAAGTCCAACAGCCACTTTTAGGATGCCACTAAGTTTCCTCAGTGTTTGCTAGTATAATGGCTTAGTAACAATGAGTTTGAGTGTGCAATGCAGAGGTGCTGCACAAAGATTTGCACCAGTGGGACACTAATGGAAGTGTAAAAGCCACTTTTAGGATGCCACTAAGTTTCCTCAGTGTTTGCTAGTAAAATGGCTTAGTAACAATGAGTTTGAGTGTGCAATGCAGAGGTGCTGCACATAGATTTACACCAGTGGGACACTAATGGAAGTCCAAAAGCCACTTTTAGGATGCCACTAAGTTTACTCAGTGTTTGCTAGTATAATGGCTTAGTAACAATGAGTTTGAGTGTGCAATTCAGAGGTGCTGCACATAGATTTCCACCAGTGTGACACTAATGGAAGTCCAACAGCCACTTTTAGGATGCCACTAAGTTTACTCAGTGTTTGCTAGTATAATGGCTTAGTAACAATGAGTTTGAGTGTGCAATGCAGAGGTGCTGCACATAGATTTGCTCCAGTGGGACACTAATGGAAGTCCAGCAGCCACTTTTAGGATGCCACTAAGTTTTCTCAGTGTTTGCTAGTATAATGGCTTAGTAACAATGAGTTTGAGTGTGCAATGCAGAGGTGCTGCACATAGATTTGCACCAATGGGACACTAATGGAAGTCCAACAGCCACTTTTAGGATGCCACTAAGTTTCCTCAGTGTTTGCTAGTATAGTGGCTTAGTAACAATAACTTTGAGTGTGCAATGCAGAGGTGCTCCACAAAGATTTGCACCAGGGGGACACTAATGGAAGTCCAACAGCCACTTTTAGGATGCCACTAAGTTTCTTCAGTGTTTGCTTGTATAATGGCTTAGTAACAATGAGTTTGAGTGTGCAATGCAGAGGTGCTACACATAGATTTGCACCAGTGGGACACTAATGGAAGTCCAACAGCCACTTTTAGGATGCCACTAAGTTTCCTCAGTGTTGTCTAGTATAATGGCTTAGTAACAATGAGTTTAAGTGTGCAATGCAGAGGTGCTGCACATAGATTTTCACCAGTGGGACACTAATGGAAGTCCAACAGCCACTTTTAGGATGCCACTAAGTTTACTCAGTGTTTGCTAGTATAATGGCTTAGTAACAATGAGTTTGAGTGTGCAATGCAGAGGTGCTACACATAGATTTGCACCAGTGGGACATTAATGGAAGTCCAACAGCCACTTTTAGGATGCCACTAAGTTTCCTCAGTGTTGTCTAGTATAATGGCTTAGTAACAATGAGTTTAAGTGTGCAATGCAGAGGTGCTGCACATAGATTTGCACCAGTGGGACACTAATGGAAGTCCAACAGCCACTTTTAGGATGCCACTAAGTTTACTCAGTGTTTGCTAGTATAATGGCTTAGTAACAATGAGTTTGAGTGTGCAATGCAGAGGTGCTGCACATAGATTTGCACCAGTGGGACACTAATGGAAGTCCAACAGCCACTTTTAGGATGCCACTAAGTTTCCTCAGTGTTTGCTAGTATAATGGCTTAGTAACAATGAGTTTGAGTGTGCAATGCAGAGGTGCTACACATAGATTTGCACCAGTGGGACACTAATGGAAGTCCAACAGCCACTTTTAGGATGCCACTAAGTTTCATCAGTGTTTGCTGGTATAATGGCTTAGTAACAATGAGTTTGAGTGTGCAATGCAGAGGTGCTGCACATAGATTTGCACCAGTGGGACACTAATGGAAGTCCAACAGCCACTTTTAGGATGCCACTAAGTTTCCTCAGTGTTTGCTAGTATAATGGCTTTGTAACAATAAGTTTGAGTGTGCAATGCAGAGGTGCTGCACATAGATTTGCACCAGTGGGACACTAATGGATGTCCAACAGCCACTTTTAGGATGCCACTAAGTTTCCTCAGTGTTTGCTAGTATAATGGCTTAGTAACAATGAGTTTGAGTGTGCAATGCAGAGGTGCTGCACATAGATTTTCACCAGTGGGACACTAATGGAAGTCCAACAGCCACTTTTAGGATGCCACTAAGTTTACTCAGTGTTTGCTAGTATAATGGCTTAGTAACAATGAGTTTGAGTGTGCAATGCAGAGGTGCTACACATAGATTTGCACCAGTGGGACACTAATGGAAGTCCAACAGCCACTTTTAGGATGCCACTAAGTTTCCTCAGTGTTGTCTAGTATAATGGCTTAGTAACAATGAGTTTAAGTGTGCAATGCAGAGGTGCTGCACATAGATTTGCACCAGTGGGACACTAATGGAAGTCCAACAGCCACTTTTAGGATGCCACTAAGTTTACTCAGTGTTTGCTAGTATAATGGCTTAGTAACAATGAGTTTGAGTGTGCAATGCAGAGGTGCTGCACATAGATTTGCACCAGTGGGACACTAATGGAAGTCCAACAGCCACTTTTAGGATGCCACTAAGTTTCCTCAGTGTTGTCTAGTATAATGGCTTAGTAACAATGAGTTTAAGTGTGCAATGCAGAGGTGCTGCACATAGATTTGCACCAGTGGGACACTAATGGAAGTCCAATAGACACTTTTAGGATGCCACTAAGTTTACTCAGTGTTTGCTAGCATAATGGCTTAGTAACAATGAGTTTGAGTGTCTAATGCAGAGGTGCTACACATAGATTTGCACCAGTGGGACACTAATGGAAGTCCAACAGCCACTTTTAGGATGCCACTAAGTTTCCTCAGTGTTTGCTAGTATAATGGCTTAGTAACAATGAGTTTGAGTGTGCAATGCAGAGGTGCTGCACATAGATTTGCACCAGTGGGACACTAATGGAAGTCCAACAGCCACTTTTAGGATGCCACTAAGTTTCCTCAGTGTTGTCTAGTATAATGGCTTAGTAACAATGAGTTTAAGTGTGCAATGCAGAGGTGCTGCACATAGATTTGCACCAGTGGGACACTAATGGAAGTCCAACAGCCACTTTTAGGATGCCACTAAGTTTACTCAGTGTTTGCTAGTATAATGGCTTAGTAACAATGAGTTTGAGTGTGCAATGCAGAGGTGCTGCACGTAGGTTTGCACCAGTGGGACACTAATGGAAGTCCAACAGCCACTTTTAGGATGCCACTAAGTTTCCTCAGTGTTTGCTGGTATAATGGCTTAGTAACAATGAGTTTGAGTGTGCAATGCAGAGGGGCTACACATAGATTTGCACCAGTGGGACACTAATGGATGTCCAACAGCCACTTTTAGGATGCCACTAAGTTTACTCAGTGTTTGCTAGTATAATGGCTTAGTAACAATGAGTTTGAGTGTGCAATGCAGAGGTGCTGCACATAGATTTGCACCAGTGGGACACTAATGGAAGTCCAACAGCCACTTTTAGGATGCCACTAAGTTTCCTCAGTGTTTGCTAGTATAATGGCTTAGTAACAATAAGTTTGAGTGTGCAATGCAGAGGTGCTGCACAAAGATTTGCACCAGTGAGACACTAATGGAAGTCCAACAGCCACTTTCAGGATGCCACTAAGTTTCCTCAGTGTTTGCTAGTATAATGGCTTAGTAACAATGAGTTTGAGTGTGCAATGCAGAGGTGCTGCACATAGATGTGCACCAGTGGGACACTAATGGAAGTCCAACAGCCACTTTTAGGATGCCACTAAGTTTACTCAGTGTTTGCTAGTATAATGGCTTAGTAACAATGAGTTTGAGTGTGCAATGCAGAGGTGCTGCACATAGATTTGCACCAGTGGGACACTAATGGAAGTCCAACAGCCACTTTTAGGATGCAACCAAGTTTCCTCAGTGTTTGCTAGTATAATGGCTTAGTAACAATAAGATTGAGTGTGCAATGCAGAGGTGCTGCACAAAGATTTGCACCAGTGGGACACTAATGGAAGTCCAACAGGCACTTTTAGGATGCCACTAAGTTTCCTCAGTGTTTGCAAGTATAATGGCTTAGTAACAATGAGTTTGAGTGTGCAATGCAGAGGGGCTACACATAGATTTGCACCAGTGGGACACTAATGGAAGTCCAACAGCCACTTTTAGGATGCCACTAAGTTTCCTCAGTGTTTGCTAGTATAATGGCTTAGTATCAATAAGTTTGAGTGTGCAATGCAGAGGTGCTGCACAAAGATTTGCACCAGTGGGACACTAATGGAAATCCAACAGCCACTTTTAGGATGCCACTAAGTTTCCTCAGTGTTTGCTAGTATAATGGCTTAGTAACAATGAGTTTGAGTGTGCAATGCAGAGGTGCTACACATAGATTTGCACCAGTGGGACACTAATGGATGTCCAACAGCCACTTTTAGGATGCCACTAAATTTACTCAGTGTTTTCTAGTATAATGGCTTAGTAACAATGAGTTTGAGTGTGCAATGCAGAGGTGCTGCACGTAGGTTTGCACCAGTGGGACACTAATGGAAGTCCAACAGCCACTTTTAGGATGCCACTAAGTTTCCTCAGTGTTTGCTAGTATAATGGCTTAGTAACAATGAGTTTGAGTGTGCAATGCAGAGGTACTGCACATAGATTTGCACCAGTGGGACACTAATGGAAGTCCAACAGCCACTTTTAGGATGCCACTAAGTTTCCTCAGTGTTTGCTAGTATAATGGCTTAGTAACAATGAGTTTGAGTGTGCAATGCAGAGGGGCTACACATAGATTTGCACCAGTGGGACACTAATGGATGTCCAACAGCCACTTTTAGGATGCCACTAAGTTTACTCAGTGTTTGCTAGTATAATGGCTTAGTAACAATGAGTTTGAGTGTGCAATGCAGAGGTGCTTCACATAGATTTGCACCAGTGGGACACTAATGGAAGTCCAACAGCCACTTTTAGGATGCCACTAAGTTTCCTCAGTGTTTGCTAGTATAATGGCTTAGTAACAATAAGTTTGAGTGTGCAATGCAGAGGTGCTGCACAAAGATTTGCACCAGTGAGACACTAATGGAAGTCCAACAGCCACTTTTAGGATGCCACTAAGTTTCCTCAGTGTTTGCTAGTATAATGGCTTAGTAACAATGAGTTTGAGTGTGCAATGCAGAGGTGCTGCACATAGATGTGCACCAGTGGGACACTAATGGAAGTCCAACAGCCACTTTTAGGATGCCACTAAGTTTACTCAGTGTTTGCTAGTATAATGGCTTAGTAACAATGAGTTTGAGTGTGCAATGCAGAGGTGCTGCACATAGATTTGCACCAGTGGGACACTAATGGAAGTCCAACAGCCACTTTTAGGATGCCACTAAGTTTCCTCAGTGTTTGCTAGTATAATGGCTTAGTAACAATAAGTTTGAGTGTGCAATGCAGAGGTGCTGCACAAAGATTTGCACCAGTGGGACACTAATGGAAGTCCAACAGCCACTTTTAGGATGCCACTAAGTTTACTCAGTGTTTGCTAGTATAATGGCTTAGTAACAATGAGTTTGAGTGTGCAATGCAGAGGTGCTACACATAGATTTGCACCAGTGGGACACTAATGGAAGTCCAACAGCCACTTTTAGGATGCCACTAAGTTTCCTCAGTGTTGTCTAGTATAATGGCTTAGTAACAATGAGTTTAAGTGTGCAATGCAGAGGTGCTGCCCATAGATTTGCACCAGTGGGACACTAATGGAAGTCCAACAGCCACTTTTAGGATGCCACTAAGTTTACTCAGTGTTTGCTAGTATAATGGCTTAGTAACAATGAGTTTGAGTGTGCAATGCAGAGATGCTGCACATAGATTTGCACCAGTGGGACACTAATGGAAGTCCAACAGCCACTTTTAGGATGCCACTAAGTTTCCTCAGTGTTGTCTAGTATAATGGCTTAGTAACAATGAGTTTAAGTGTGCAATGCAGAGGTGCTGCACATAGATTTGCACCAGTGGGACACTAATGGAAGTCCAACAGCCACTTTTAGGATGCCACTAAGTTTACTCAGTGTTTGCTAGTATAATGGCTTAGTAACAATGAGTTTGAGTGTCTAATGCAGAGGTGCTACACATAGATTTGCACCAGTGGGACACTAATGGAAGTCCAACAGCCACTTTTAGGATGCCACTAAGTTTCCTCAGTGTTTGCTAGTATAATGGCTTAGTAACAATGAGTTTGAGTGTGCAATGCAGAGGTGCTGCACATAGATTTGCACCAGTTGGAAACTAATGGAAGTCCAACAGCCACTTTTAGGATGCCACTAAGTTTACTCAGTGGTTGCTAGTATAATGGCTTAGTAACAATGTGTTTGAGTGTGCAATGCAGAGGTGCTGCACATAGATTTGCACGAGTGGGACACTAATGGAAGTCCAACAGCCACTTTTAGGATGCCACTAAGTTTCCTCAGTGTTTGCTAGTATAATGGCTTAGTAACAATGAGTTTGAGTGTGCAATGCAGAGGTGCTACACATAGATTTGCACCAGTGGGACACTAATGGAAGTCCAACAGCCACTTTTAGGATGCCACTAAGTTTCATCATTGTTTGCTGGTATAATGGCTTAGTAACAATGAGTTTGAGTGTGCAATGCAGAGGTGCTGCACATAGATTTGCACCAGTGGGACACTAATGGAAGTCCAACAGCCACTTTTAGGATGCCACTAAGTTTCCTCAGTGTTTGCTAGTATAATGGCTTAGTATCAATAAGTTTGAGTGTGCAATGCAGAGGTGCTGCACAAAGATTTGCACCAGTGGGACACTAATGGAAGTCCAACAGCCACGTTTAGGATGCCACTAAGTTTCCTCAGTGTTTGCTAGTATAATGGCTTAGTAACAATGAGTTTGAGTGTGCAATGCAGAGGTGCTACATATAGATTTGCACCAGTGGGACACTAATGGATGTCCAACAGCCACTTTTAGGATGCCACTAAGTTTACTCAGTGTTTGCTAGTATAATGGCTTAGTAACAATGAGTTTGAGTGTGCAATGCAGAGGTGCTGCACATAGATTTGCACCAGTGGGACACTAATGGAAGTCCAACAGCCACTTTTAGGATGCCACTAAGTTTCCTCAGTGTTTGCTAGTATAATGGCTTAGTAACAATGAGTTTGAGTGTGCAATGCAGAGGTGCTGCACATAGATTTGCACCAGTGGGACACCAATGGAAGTCCAACAGCCTCTTTTAGGATGCCACTAAGTTTACTCAGTGTTTGCTAGTATAAAGGCTTAGTAAAAATGAGTTTGAGTGTGCAATGCAGAGGTGCTGCACATAGATTTGCACCAGTGGGACACTAATGGAAGTCCAACAGCCACTTTTAGGATGCCACTAAGTTTCCTCAGTGTTTGCTAGTATAATGGCTTAGTAACAATGAGTTTGAGTGTGCAATGCAGAGGTGCTGCACATAGATTTGCACCAGTGGGACACTAATAGAAGTTCAACAGCCACTTTTAGGATGCCACTAAGTTTCCTCAGTGTTTGCTAGTATAATGGCTTAGTAACAATGAGTTTGAGTGTGCAATGCAGAGGTGCTGCACGTAGGTTTGCACCAGTGGGACACTAATGGAAGTCCAACAGCCACTTTTAGGATGCCACTAAGTTTCCTCAGTGTTTGCTAGTATAATGGCTTAGTAACAATGAGTTTGAGTGTGCAATGCAGAGGTGCTGCACATAGATTTGCACCAGTGGGACACTAATGGAAGTCCAACAGCCACTTTTAGGATGCCACTAAGTTTCCTCAGTGTTTGCTAGTATAATGGCTTAGTATCAATAAGTTTGAGTGTGCAATGCAGAGGTGCTGCACAAAGATTTGCACCAGTGGGACACTAATGGAAGTCCAACAGCCACTTTTAGGATGCCACTAAGTTTCCTCAGTGTTTGCTAGTATAATGGCTTAGTAACAATGAGTTTGAGTGTGCAATGCAGAGGTGCTGCACATAGATTTGCACCAGTGGGACACTAATGGAAGTCCAACAGCCACTTTTAGGATGCCACTAAGTTTCCTCAGTGTTTGCTAGTATAATGGCTTAGTAACAATAAGTTTGAGTGTGCAATGCAGAGGTGCTGCACATAGTTTTGCACCAGTGGGACACTAATAGAAGTCCAACAGCCACTTTTAGGATGCCACTAAGTTTACTCAGTGTTTGCTAGTATAATGGCTTAGTAACAATGAGTTTTAGTGTGCAATGCAGAGGTGCTGCACATAGATTTGCACTAGTGGGACACTAATGGAAGTCCAACAGCCACTTTTAGGATGCCACTAAGTTTACTCAGTGTTTGCTAGTATAATGGCTCAGTAACAATGAGTTTGAGTGTGCAATGCAGAGGTGCTGCACATAGATTTGCACCAGTGGGACACTAAGGGAAGTCCAACAGCCACTTTTAGGATGCCATAAAGTTTCCTCAGTGTTTGCTAGTATAATGGCTTAGTAACAATGAGTTTGAGTGTGCAAAGCCGAGGTGCTGCACATAGACTTGCACCAGTGGGACACTAATAGAAGTCCAACAGCCACTTTTAGGATGCACTAAGTATACTCAGTGTTTGCTAGTATAAAGGCTTATTAACAATGAGTTTGAGTGTGCAATGCAGAGGTGCTGCACATAGATTTGCACCAGTGGGACACTAATGGAAGTCCAACAGCCACTTTTAGGATGCCACTAAGTTTACTCAGTGTTTGCTAGTATAATGGCTTAGTAACAATAAGTTTGAGAGTGCAATGCAGAGGTGCTGCACAAAGATTTGCACCAGTGGGACACTAATGGAAGTCCAACAGCCACTTTTAGGATGCCACTAAGTTTCCTCAGTGTTTGCTAGTATAATGGCTTAGTAACAATGAGTTTGAGTGTGCAATGCAGAGGTGCTGCACATAGATTTGCACCAGTGGGACACTAATGGAAGTCCAACAGCCACTTTAGGATGCCACTAAGTTTCCTCAGTGTTTGCTAGTATAATGGCTTAGTAACAATAAGTTTAAGTGTGCAATGCAGAGGTGCTGCACAAAGATTTGCACCAGTGGGACACTAATGGAAGTCCAACAGCCACTTTTAGGATGCCACTAAGTTTCCTCAGTGTTTGCTAGTATTATAGCTTAGTAACAATGAGTTTGAGTGTGCAATGAAGAGGAATTGCACATAGATTTGCACCAGTGTGACACTAATAGAAGTCCAACAGCCACTTTTAGGATGCCACTAAGTTTCCTCAGTGTTTGCTAGTATAATGGCTTAGTAACAATGAGTTTGAGTGTGCAATGCAGAGGTGCTGCACATAGATTTGCATCAGTGGGACACTAATGGAAGTCCAACAGCCACTTTTAGGATGCCACTAAGTTTCCTCAGTGTTTGCTAGTATAATGGCTTAGTAACAATGAGCTTGAGTGTGCAATGCAGAGGGGCTGCACATAGATTTGCACCAGTGGGACACTAATGGAAGTCCAACAGCCACTTTTAGGATGCCACTAAGTTTCCTCAATGTTTGCTAGTATAAAGGATTAGTAAAAATGAGTTTGAGTGTGCAATGCAGAGGTGCTGCACATAGATTTGCACCAGTGGGACACTAATGGAAGTCCAACAGCCACTTTTAGGATGTCACTAAGTTTACTCAGTGTTTGCTAGTATAATGGCTTAGTAACAATGAGTTTGAGTGTGCAATGCAGAGGTCCTGCACAAAGATTTCCACCAGTGGGACACTAATGGAAGTCCAACAGCCACTTTTAGGATGCCACTAAGTTTCCTCAATGTTTGCTAGTATAAAGGCTTAGTAACAATGAGTTTGAGTGTGCAATGCAGAGGTGCTGCACATAGATTTGCACCAGTGGGACACTAATGGAAGTCAAACAGCCACTTTTAGGATGCCACTAAGTTTCCTCAGTGTTTGCTAGTATAATGGCTTAGTAACAATAAGTTTGAGTGTGCAATGCAGAGGTGTTGCACATAGATTTGCACCAGTGGGACACTAATGGAAGTCCAACAGCCACTTTTAGGATGCCACTAAGTTTCCTCAGTGTTTGCTAGTATAATGGCTTAGTAACAATAAGTTTAAGTGTGCAATGCAGAGGTGCTGCACATAGATTTGCACCAGTGGGACACTAATGGAAGTCCAACAGCCATTTTTAGGATGCCACTAAGTTTCCTCAGTGTTTGCTAGTATAATGGCTTAGTAACAATGAGTTTGAGTGTGCAATGCAGAGGTGCTGCACATAGATTTGCACCAGTGGGACACTAATAGAAGTCCAACAGCCACTTTTAGGATGCCACTAAGTTTCCTCAGTGTCTGCTAGTATAATGGCTTAGTAACAATGAGTTTGAGTGTGCAATGCAGAGGTGCTGCACGTAGGTTTGCACCAGTGGGACACTAATGGAAGTCCAATAGCCACTTTTAGGATGCCACTAAGTTTCCTCAGTGTTTGCTGGTATAATGGCTTAGTAACAATGAGTTTGAGTGTGCAATGCAGAGGTGCTGCACATAGATTTGCACCAGTGGGACACTAATGGAAGTCCAACAGCCACTTTTAGGATGCCACTAAGTTTACTCAGTGTTTGCCAGTATAATGGCTTAGTAACAATGAGTTTGAGTGTGCACTGCAGAGGTGCTGCACAAAGATTTGCACCAGTGGGACACTAATAGAAGTCCAACAGCCACTTTTAGGATGCCACTAAGTTTCCTCAGTGTTTGCTAGTATAATGGCTTAGTAACAATGAGTTTGAGTGTGCAATGCAGAGGTGCTACACATAGATTTGCACCAGTGGGACACTAATGGATGTCCAACAGCCACTTTTAGGATGCCACTAAGTTTACTCAGTGTTTGCTAGTGTAATGGCTTAGTAACAATGAGTTTGAGTGTGCAATGCAGAGGTGCTGCACATAGATTTGCACCAGTGGGACACTAATGGAAGTCAAACAGCCACTTTTAGGATGCCACTAAGTTTCCTCAGTGTTTGCTAGTATAATGGCTTAGTATCAATAAGTTTGAGTGTGCAATGCAGAGGTGCTGCACATAGATTTGCACCAGTGGGACACTAATGGAAGTCCAACAGCCACTTTTAGGATGCCACTAAGTTTCCTCAGTGTTTGCTAGTATAATGGCTTAGTATCAATAAGTTTGAGTGTGCAATGCAGAGGTGCTGCACAAAGATTTGCACCAGTGGGACACTAATGGAAGTCCAACAGCCACGTTTAGGATGCCACTAAGTTTCCTCAGTGTTTGCTAGTATAATGGCTTAGTAACAATGAGTTTGAGTGTGCAATGCAGAGGTGCTACATATAGATTTGCACCAGTGGGACACTAATGGATGTCCAACAGCCACTTTTAGGATGCCACTAAGTTTACTCAGTGTTTGCTAGTATAATGGCTTAGTAACAATGAGTTTGAGTGTGCAATGCAGAGGTGCTGCACATAGATTTGCACCAGTGGGACACTAATGGAAGTCCAACAGCCACTTTTAGGATGCCACTAAGTTTCCTCAGTGTTTGCTAGTATAATGGCTTAGTAACAATGAGTTTGAGTGTGCAATGCAGAGGTGCTGCACATAGATTTGCACCAGTGGGACACCAATGGAAGTCCAACAGCCTCTTTTAGGATGCCACTAAGTTTACTCAGTGTTTGCTAGTATAAAGGCTTAGTAAAAATGAGTTTGAGTGTGCAATGCAGAGGTGCTGCACATAGATTTGCACCAGTGGGACACTAATGGAAGTCCAACAGCCACTTTTAGGATGCCACTAAGTTTCCTCAGTGTTTGCTAGTATAATGGCTTAGTAACAATGAGTTTGAGTGTGCAATGCAGAGGTGCTGCACATAGATTTGCACCAGTGGGACACTAATAGAAGTTCAACAGCCACTTTTAGGATGCCACTAAGTTTCCTCAGTGTTTGCTAGTATAATGGCTTAGTAACAATGAGTTTGAGTGTGCAATGCAGAGGTGCTGCACGTAGGTTTGCACCAGTGGGACACTAATGGAAGTCCAACAGCCACTTTTAGGATGCCACTAAGTTTCCTCAGTGTTTGCTAGTATAATGGCTTAGTAACAATGAGTTTGAGTGTGCAATGCAGAGGTGCTGCACATAGATTTGCACCAGTGGGACACTAATGGAAGTCCAACAGCCACTTTTAGGATGCCACTAAGTTTCCTCAGTGTTTGCTAGTATAATGGCTTAGTATCAATAAGTTTGAGTGTGCAATGCAGAGGTGCTGCACAAAGATTTGCACCAGTGGGACACTAATGGATGTCCAACAGCCACTTTTAGGATGCCACTAAGTTTCCTCAGTGTTTTCTAGTATAATGGCTTAGTAACAATGAGTTTGAGTGTGCAATGCAGAGGTGCTGCACGTAGGTTTGCACCAGTGGGACACTAATGGAAGTCCAACAGCCACTTTTAGGATGCCACTAAGTTTCCTCAGTGTTTGCTAGTATAATGGCTTAGTAACAATAAGTTTGAGTGTGCAATGCAGAGGTGCTGCACAAAGATTTGCACCAGTGGGACACTAATGGAAGTCCAACAGCCACTTTTAGGATGCCACTAAGTTTCCTCAGTGTTTGCTAGTATAATGGCTTAGTAACAATGAGTTTGAGTGTGCAATGCAGAGGTGCTGCACATAGATTTGCACCAGTGGGACACTAATGGAAGTCCAACAGCCACTTTTAGGATGCCACTAAGTTTCCTCAGTGTTTGCTAGTATAATGGCTTAGTAACAATAAGTTTGAGTGTGCAATGCAGAGGTGCTGCACATAGTTTTGCACCAGTGGGACACTAATAGAAGTCCAACAGCCACTTTTAGGATGCCACTAAGTTTACTCAGTGTTTGCTAGTATAATGGCTTAGTAACAATGAGTTTTAGTGTGCAATGCAGAGGTGCTGCACATAGATTTGCACTAGTGGGACACTAATGGAAGTCCAACAGCCACTTTTAGGATGCCACTAAGTTTACTCAGTGTTTGCTAGTATAATGGCTCAGTAACAATGAGTTTGAGTGTGCAATGCAGAGGTGCTGCACATAGATTTGCACCAGTGGGACACTAAGGGAAGTCCAACAGCCACTTTTAGGATGCCATAAAGTTTCCTCAGTGTTTGCTAGTATAATGGCTTAGTAACAATGAGTTTGAGTGTGCAAAGCCGAGGTGCTGCACATAGACTTGCACCAGTGGGACACTAATAGAAGTCCAACAGCCACTTTTAGGATGCACTAAGTATACTCAGTGTTTGCTAGTATAAAGGCTTATTAACAATGAGTTTGAGTGTGCAATGCAGAGGTGCTGCACATAGATTTGCACCAGTGGGACACTAATGGAAGTCCAACAGCCACTTTTAGGATGCCACTAAGTTTACTCAGTGTTTGCTAGTATAATGGCTTAGTAACAATAAGTTTGAGAGTGCAATGCAGAGGTGCTGCACAAAGATTTGCACCAGTGGGACACTAATAGAAGTCCAACAGCCACTTTTAGGATGCCACTAAGTTTCCTCAGTGTTTGCTAGTATAATGGCTTAGTAACAATGAGTTTGAGTGTGCAATGCAGAGGTGCTGCACATAGATTTGCACCAGTGGGACACTAATGGAAGTCCAACAGCCACTTTAGGATGCCACTAAGTTTCCTCAGTGTTTGCTAGTATAATGGCTTAGTAACAATAAGTTTAAGTGTGCAATGCAGAGGTGCTGCACAAAGATTTGCACCAGTGGGACACTAATGGAAGTCCAACAGCCACTTTTAGGATGCCACTAAGTTTCCTCAGTGTTTGCTAGTATTATAGCTTAGTAACAATGAGTTTGAGTGTGCAATGAAGAGGAATTGCACATAGATTTGCACCAGTGTGACACTAATAGAAGTCCAACAGCCACTTTTAGGATGCCACTAAGTTTCCTCAGTGTTTGCTAGTATAATGGCTTAGTAACAATGAGTTTGAGTGTGCAATGCAGAGGTGCTGCACATAGATTTGCATCAGTGGGACACTAATGGAAGTCCAACAGCCACTTTTAGGATGCCACTAAGTTTCCTCAGTGTTTGCTAGTATAATGGCTTAGTAACAATGAGCTTGAGTGTGCAATGCAGAGGGGCTGCACATAGATTTGCACCAGTGGGACACTAATGGAAGTCCAACAGCCACTTTTAGGATGCCACTAAGTTTCCTCAATGTTTGCTAGTATAAAGGCTTAGTAAAAATGAGTTTGAGTGTGCAATGCAGAGGTGCTGCACATAGATTTGCACCAGTGGGACACTAATGGAAGTCCAACAGCCACTTTTAGGATGTCACTAAGTTTACTCAGTGTTTGCTAGTATAATGGCTTAGTAACAATGAGTTTGAGTGTGCAATGCAGAGGTCCTGCACAAAGATTTCCACCAGTGGGACACTAATGGAAGTCCAACAGCCACTTTTAGGATGCCACTAAGTTTCCTCAATGTTTGCTAGTATAAAGGCTTAGTAACAATGAGTTTGAGTGTGCAATGCAGAGGTGCTGCACATAGATTTGCACCAGTGGGACACTAATGGAAGTCAAACAGCCACTTTTAGGATGCCACTAAGTTTCCTCAGTGTTTGCTAGTATAATGGCTTAGTAACAATAAGTTTGAGTGTGCAATGCAGAGGTGTTGCACATAGATTTGCACCAGTGGGACACTAATGGAAGTCCAACAGCCACTTTTAGGATGCCACTAAGTTTCCTCAGTGTTTGCTAGTATAATGGCTTAGTAACAATAAGTTTAAGTGTGCAATGCAGAGGTGCTGCACATAGATTTGCACCAGTGGGACACTAATGGAAGTCCAACAGCCATTTTTAGGATGCCACTAAGTTTCCTCAGTGTTTGCTAGTATAATGGCTTAGTAACAATGAGTTTGAGTGTGCAATGCAGAGGTGCTGCACATAGATTTGCACCAGTGGGACACTAATAGAAGTCCAACAGCCACTTTTAGGATGCCACTAAGTTTCCTCAGTGTCTGCTAGTATAATGGCTTAGTAACAATGAGTTTGAGTGTGCAATGCAGAGGTGCTGCACGTAGGTTTGCACCAGTGGGACACTAATGGAAGTCCAATAGCCACTTTTAGGATGCCACTAAGTTTCCTCAGTGTTTGCTGGTATAATGGCTTAGTAACAATGAGTTTGAGTGTGCAATGCAGAGGTGCTGCACATAGATTTGCACCAGTGGGACACTAATGGAAGTCCAACAGCCACTTTTAGGATGCCACTAAGTTTACTCAGTGTTTGCCAGTATAATGGCTTAGTAACAATGAGTTTGAGTGTGCACTGCAGAGGTGCTGCACAAAGATTTGCACCAGTGGGACACTAATAGAAGTCCAACAGCCACTTTTAGGATGCCACTAAGTTTCCTCAGTGTTTGCTAGTGTAATGGCTTAGTAACAATGAGTTTGAGTGTGCAATGCAGAGGTGCTGCACATAGATTTGCACCAGTGGGACACTAATGGAAGTCAAACAGCCACTTTTAGGATGCCACTAAGTTTCCTTAGTGTTTGCTAGTATAATGGCTTAGTAACAATAAGTTTGAGTGTGCAATGCAGAGGTGCTGCACAAAGATTTGCACCAGTGTGACACTAATGGAAGTCCAACATCCACTTTTAGGATGCCACTAAGTTTCCTCAGTGTTTGCTAGTATAATGGCTTAGTAACAATGAGTTTGAGTGTGCAATTCAGAGGTGCTGCACATAGATTTCCACCAGTGTGACACTAATGGAAGTCCAACAGCCACTTTTAGGATGCCACTAAGTTTCATCAGTGTTTGCTGGTATAATGGCTTAGTAACAATGAGTTTGAGTGTGCAATGCAGAGGTGCTGCACATAGATTTGCACCAGTGGGACACTAATGGAAGTCCAACAGCCACTTTTAGGATGCCACTAAGTTTCCTCAGTGTTTGCTAGTATAATGGCTTAGTAACAATGAGTTTGAGTGTGCAATGCAGAGGTGCTGCACAAAGATTTGCACCAGTGGGACACTAATGGAAGTCCAACAGCCACTTTTAGGATGCCACTAAGTTTCCTCAGTGTTTGCTAGTATAATGGCTTGGTAACAATAAGTTTGAGTGTGCAATGCAGAGGTGCTGCACATAGATTTCCACCAGTGTGACACTAATGGAAGTCCAAAAGCCACTTTTAGGATGCCACTAAGTTTCCTCAGTGTTTGCTAGTATAATGGCTTAGTAACAATGAGTTTGAGTGTGCAATGCAGAGGTGCTACACATAGATTTGCACCAGTGGGACACTAATGGATGTCCAACAGCCACTTTTAGGATGCCACTAAGTTTACTCAGTGTTTGCTAGTGTAATGGCTTAGTAACAATGAGTTTGAGTGTGCAATGCAGAGGTGCTGCACATAGATTTGCACCAGTGGGACACTAATGGAAGTCAAACAGCCACTTTTAGGATGCCACTAAGTTTCCTCAGTGTTTGCTAGTATAATGGCTTAGTAACAATAAGTTTGAGTGTGCAATGCAGAGGTGCTGCACAAAGATTTGCACCAGTGTGACACTAATGGAAGTCCAACATCCACTTTTAGGATGCCACTAAGTTTCCTCAGTGTTTGCTAGTATAATGGCTTAGTAACAATGAGTTTGAGTGTGCAATTCAGAGGTGCTGCACATAGATTTCCACCAGTGTGACACTAATGGAAGTCCAACAGCCACTTTTAGGATGCCACTAAGTTTCATCAGTGTTTGCTGGTATAATGGCTTAGTAACAATGAGTTTGAGTGTGCAATGCAGAGGTGCTGCACATAGATTTGCACCAGTGGGACACTAATGGAAGTCCAACAGCCACTTTTAGGATGCCACTAAGTTTCCTCAGTGTTTGCTAGTATAATGGCTTAGTAACAATGAGTTTGAGTGTGCAATGCAGAGGTGCTGCACAAAGATTTGCACCAGTGGGACACTAATGGAAGTCCAACAGCCACTTTTAGGATGCCACTAAGTTTCCTCAGTGTTTGCTAGTATAATGGCTTGGTAACAATAAGTTTGAGTGTGCAATGCAGAGGTGCTGCACATAGATTTCCACCAGTGTGACACTAATGGAAGTCCAAAAGCCACTTTTAGGATGCCACTAAGTTTACTCAGTGTTTGCTAGTCTAATGGCTTAGTAACAATGAGTTTGAGTGTGCAATGCAGAGGTGCTGCACATAGATTTGCACCAGTGGGACACTAATGGAAGTCCAACAGCCACTTTTAGGATGCCACTAAGTTTTCTCAGTGTTTGCTAGTATAATGGCTTAGTAACAATGAGTTTGAGTGTGCAATGCATAGGTGCTGCACATAGATTTGCACCAATGGGACACTAATGGAAGTCCAACAGCCACTTTTAGGATGCCACTAAGTTTCCTCAGTGTTTGCTAGTATAGTGGCTTAGTAACAATAAGTTTGAGTGTGCAATGCAGAGGTGCTGCACAAAGATTTGCACCAGTGGGACACTAATGGAAGTCCAACAGCCACTTTTAGGATGCCACTAAGTTTCCTCAGTGTTTGCTAGTATAATGGCTTAGTAACAATGAGTTTGAGTGTGCAATGCAGAGGTGCTACACATAGATTTGCACCAGTGGGACACTAATGGAAGTCCAACAGCCACTTTTAGGATGCCACTAAGTTTACTCAGTGTTTGCTAGTATAATGGCTTAGTAACAATGAGTTTGAGTGTGCAATGTAGAGGTGCTGCACATAGATTTGCACCAGTGGGACACTAATGGAAGTCCAACAGCCACTTTTAGGATGCCACTAAGTTTCCTCAGTGTTGTCTAGTATAATGGCTTAGTAACAATGAGTTTAAGTGTGCAATGCAGAGGTGCTGCACATAGATTTTCACCAGTGGGACACTAATGGAAGTCCAACAGCCACTTTTAGGATGCCACTAAGTTTACTCAGTGTTTGCTAGTATAATGGCTTAGTAACAATGAGTTTGAGTGTGCAATGCAGAGGTGCTACACATAGATTTGCACCAGTGGGACACTAATGGAAGTCCAACAGCCACTTTTAGGATGCCACTAAGTTTCCTCAGTGTTTGCTAGTATAATGGCTTAGTAACAATGAGTTTGAGTGTGCAATGCAGAGGTGCTGCACAAAGATTTGCACCAGTGGGACACTAATGGAAGTCCAACAGCCACTTTTAGGATGCCACTAAGTTTCCTCAGTGTTTGCTAGTATAATGGCTTGGTAACAATAAGTTTGAGTGTGCAATGCAGAGGTGCTGCACATAGATTTACACCAGTGGGACACTAATGGAAGTCCAAAAGCCACTTTTAGGATGCCACTAAGTTTCCTCAGTGTTTGCTAGTATAATGGCTTAGTAACAATGAGTTTGAGTGTGCAATTCAGAGGTGCTGCACATAGATTTCCACCAGTGTGACACTAATGGAAGTCCAACAGCCACTTTTAGGATGCCACTAAGTTTACTCAGTGTTTGCTAGTATAATGGCTTAGTAACAATGAGTTTGAGTGTGCAATGCATAGGTGCTGCACATAGATTTGCACCAATGGGACACTAATGGAAGTCCAACAGCCACTTTTAGGATGCCACTAAGTTTCCTCAGTGTTTGCTAGTATAGTGGCTTAGTAACAATAAGTTTGAGTGTGCAATGCAGAGGTGCTGCACAAAGATTTGCACCAGTGGGACACTAATGGAAGTCCAACAGCCAGTTTTAGGATGCCACTAAGTTTCCTCAGTGTTTGCTAGTATAATGGCTTAGTAACAATGAGTTTGAGTGTGCAATGCAGAGGTGCTACACATAGATTTGCACCAGTGGGACACTAATGGAAGTCCAACAGCCACTTTTAGGATGCCACTAAGTTTACTCAGTGTTTGCTAGTATAATGGCTTAGTAACAATGAGTTTGAGTGTGCAATGCAGAGGTGCTGCACATAGATTTGCACCAGTGGGACACTAATGGAAGTCCAACAGCCACTTTTAGGATGCCACTAAGTTTCCTCAGTGTTGTCTAGTATAATGGCTTAGTAACAATGAGTTTAAGTGTGCAATG
Source organism: Anomaloglossus baeobatrachus (assembly GCF_048569485.1). NCBI lineage: Eukaryota > Metazoa > Chordata > Amphibia > Anura > Aromobatidae > Anomaloglossus > Anomaloglossus baeobatrachus. The sequence continues at coordinate 120,715 of NW_027445184.1, read as the reverse complement.
CAGAGGTGCTGCACATAGATTTTCACCAGTGGGACACTAATGGAAGTCCAACAGCCACTTTTAGGATGCCACTAAGTTTACTCAGTGTTTGCTAGTATAATGGCTTAGTAACAATGAGTTTGAGTGTGCAATGCAGAGGTGCTGCACATAGATTTGCACCAGTGGGACACTAATGGAAGTCCAACAGCCACTTTTAGGATGCCACTAAGTTTCCTCAGTGTTGTCTAGTATAATGGCTTAGTAACAATGAGTTTAAGTGTGCAATGCAGAGGTGCTGCACATAGATTTGCACCAGTGGGACACTAATGGAAGTCCAACAGCCACTTTTAGGATGCCACTAAGTTTACTCAGTGTTTGCTAGTATAATGGCTTAGTAACAATGAGTTTGAGTGTGCAATGCAGAGGTGCTGCACATAGATTTGCACCAGTGGGACACTAATGGAAGTCCAACAGCCACTTTTAGGATGCCACTAAGTTTCCTCAGTGTTGTCTAGTATAATGGCTTAGTAACAATGAGTTTAAGTGTGCAATGCAGAGGTGCTGCACATAGATTTGCACCAGTGGGACACTAATGGAAGTCCAACAGCCACTTTTAGGATGCCACTAAGTTTACTCAGTGTTTGCTAGTATAATGGCTTAGTAACAATGAGTTTGAGTGTGCAATGCAGAGGTGCTGCACATAGATTTGCACCAGTGGGACACTAATGGAAGTCCAATAGCCACTTTTAGGATGCCACTAAGTTTACTCAGTGGTTGCTAGTTTAATGGCTTAGTAACAATGTGTTTGAGTGTGCAATGCAGAGGTGCTACACATAGATTTGCACGAGTGGGACACTAATGAAAGTCCAACAGCCACTTTTAGGATGCCACTAAGTTTACTCAGTGTTTGCTAGTATAATGGCTTAGTAACAATGAGTTTAAGTGTGCAATGCAGAGGTGCTGCACATAGATTTGCACCAGTGGGACACTAATGGATGTCCAACAGCCACTTTTAGGATGCCACTAAGTTTCCTCAGTGTTTGCTAGTATAGTGGCTTAGTAACAATAAGTTTGAGTGTGCAATGCAGAGGTGCTGCACAAAGATTTGCACCAGTGGGACACTAATGGAAGTCCAACAGCCACTTTTAGGATGCCACTAAGTTTCCTCAGTGTTTGCTAGTATAATGGCTTAGTAACAATGAGTTTGAGTGTGCAATGCAGAGGTGCTACACATAGATTTGCACCAGTGGGACACTAATGGAAGTCCAACAGCCACTTTTAGGATGCCACTAAGTTTACTCAGTGTTTGCTAGTATAATGGCTTAGTAACAATGAGTTTGAGTGTGCAATGCAGAGGTGCTGCACATAGATTTGCACCAGTGGGACACTAATGGAAGTCCAACAGCCACTTTTAGGATGCCACTAAGTTTCCTCAGTGTTGTCTAGTATAATGGCTTAGTAACAATGAGTTTAAGTGTGCAATGCAGAGGTGCTGCACATAGATTTTCACCAGTGGGACACTAATGGAAGTCCAACAGCCACTTTTAGGATGCCACTAAGTTTACTCAGTGTTTGCTAGTATAATGGCTTAGTAACAATGAGTTTGAGTGTGCAATGCAGAGGTGCTACTCATAGATTTGCACCAGTGGGACACTAATGGAAGTCCAACAGCCACTTTTAGGATGCCACTAAGTTTCCTCAGTGTTGTCTAGTATAATGGCTTAGTAACAATGAGTTTAAGTGTGCAATGCAGAGGTGTTGCACATAGATTTGCACCAGTGGGACACTAATGGAAGTCCAACAGCCACTTTTAGGATGCCACTAAGTTTACTCAGTGTTTGCTAGTATAATGGCTTAGTAACAATGAGTTTGAGTGTGCAATGCAGAGGTGCTGCACATAGATTTGCACCAGTGGGACACTAATGGAAGTCCAACAGCCACTTTTAGGATGCCACTAAGTTTCCTCAGTGTTGTCTAGTATAATGGCTTAGTAACAATGAGTTTAAGTGTGCAATGCAGAGGTGCTGCACATAGATTTGCACCAGTGGGACACTAATGGAAGTCCAACAGCCACTTTTAGGATGCCACTAAGTTTCCTCAGTGTTTGCTAGTATAATGGCTTAGTAACAATGAGTTTGAGTGTGCAATGCAGAGGTGCTGCACAAAGATTTGCACCAGTGGGACACTAATGGAAGTCCAACAGCCACTTTTAGGATGCCACTAAGTTTCCTCAGTGTTTGCTAGTATAATGGCTTGGTAACAATAAGTTTGAGTGTGCAATGCAGAGGTCCTGCACAAAGATTTCCACCAGTGGGACACTAATGGAAGTCCAACAGCCACTTTTAGGATGCCACTAAGTTTCCTCAATGTTTGCTAGTATAAAGGCTTAGTAACAATGAGTTTGAGTGTGCAATGCAGAGGTGCTGCACATTGATTTGCACCAGTGGGACACTAATGGAAGTCAAACAGCCACTTTTAGGATGCCACTAAGTTTCCTCAGTGTTTGCTAGTATAATGGCTTAGTAACAATAAGTTTGAGTGTGCAATGCAGAGGTGTTGCACATAGATTTGCACCAGTGGGACACTAATGGAAGTCCAACAGCCACTTTTAGGATGCCACTAAGTTTCCTCAGTGTTTGCTAGTATAATGGCTTAGTAACAATAAGTTTAAGTGTGCAATGCAGAGGTGCTGCACATAGATTTGCACCAGTGGGACACTAATGGAAGTCCAACAGCCATTTTTAGGATGCCACTAAGTTTCCTCAGTGTTTGCTAGTATAATGGCTTTGTAACAATGAGTTTGAGTGTGCAATGCAGAGGTGCTGCACATAGATTTGCACCAGTGGGACACTAATAGAAGTCCAACAGCCACTTTTAGGATGCCACTAAGTTTCCTCAGTGTTTGCTAGTATAATGGCTTAGTAACAATGAGTTTGAGTGTGCAATGCAGAGGTGCTGCACGTAGGTTTGCACCAGTGGGACACTAATGGAAGTCCAATAGCCACTTTTAGGATGCCACTAAGTTTCCTCAGTGTTTGCTGGTATAATGGCTTAGTAACAATGAGTTTGAGTGTGCAATGCAGAGGTGCTGCACATAGATTTGCACCAGTGGGACACTAATGGAAGTCCAACAGCCACTTTTAGGATGCCACTAAGTTTACTCAGTGTTTGCCAGTATAATGGCTTAGTAACAATGAGTTTGAGTGTGCACTGCAGAGGTGCTGCACAAAGATTTGCACCAGTGGGACACTAATAGAAGTCCAACAGCCACTTTTAGGATGCCACTAAGTTTCCTCAGTGTTTGCTAGTATAATTGCTTAGTAACAATGAGTTTGAGTGTGCAATGCAGAGGTGCTACACATAGATTTGCACCAGTGGGACACTAATGGATGTCCAACAGCCACTTTTAGGATGCCACTAAGTTTACTCAGTGTTTGCTAGTGTAATGGCTTAGTAACAATGAGTTTGAGTGTGCAATGCAGAGGTGCTGCACATAGATTTGCACCAGTGGGACACTAATGGAAGTCAAACAGCCACTTTTAGGATGCCACTAAGTTTCCTCAGTGTTTGCTAGTATAATGGCTTAGTAACAATAAGTTTGAGTGTGCAATGCAGAGGTGCTGCACAAAGATTTGCACCAGTGTGACACTAATGGAAGTCCAACATCCACTTTTAGGATGCCACTAAGTTTCCTCAGTGTTTGCTAGTATAATGGCTTAGTAACAATGAGTTTGAGTGTGCAATTCAGAGGTGCTGCACATAGATTTCCACCAGTGTGACACTAATGGAAGTCCAACAGCCACTTTTAGGATGCCACTAAGTTTCATCAGTGTTTGCTGGTATAATGGCTTAGTAACAATGAGTTTGAGTGTGCAATGCAGAGGTGCTGCACATAGATTTGCACCAGTGGGACACTAATGGAAGTCCAACAGCCACTTTTAGGATGCCACTAAGTTTCCTCAGTGTTTGCTAGTATAATGGCTTAGTAACAATGAGTTTGAGTGTGCAATGCAGAGGTGCTGCACAAAGATTTGCACCAGTGGGACACTAATGGAAGTCCAACAGCCACTTTTAGGATGCCACTAAGTTTCCTCAGTGTTTGCTAGTATAATGGCTTGGTAACAATAAGTTTGAGTGTGCAATGCAGAGGTGCTGCACATAGATTTCCACCAGTGTGACACTAATGGAAGTCCAAAAGCCACTTTTAGGATGCCACTAAGTTTCCTCAGTGTTTGCTAGTATAATGGCTTAGTAACAATGAGTTTGAGTGTGCAATGCAGAGGTGCTACACATAGATTTGCACCAGTGGGACACTAATGGATGTCCAACAGCCACTTTTAGGATGCCACTAAGTTTACTCAGTGTTTGCTAGTGTAATGGCTTAGTAACAATGAGTTTGAGTGTGCAATGCAGAGGTGCTGCACATAGATTTGCACCAGTGGGACACTAATGGAAGTCAAACAGCCACTTTTAGGATGCCACTAAGTTTCCTCAGTGTTTGCTAGTATAATGGCTTAGTAACAATAAGTTTGAGTGTGCAATGCAGAGGTGCTGCACAAAGATTTGCACCAGTGTGACACTAATGGAAGTCCAACATCCACTTTTAGGATGCCACTAAGTTTCCTCAGTGTTTGCTAGTATAATGGCTTAGTAACAATGAGTTTGAGTGTGCAATTCAGAGGTGCTGCACATAGATTTCCACCAGTGTGACACTAATGGAAGTCCAACAGCCACTTTTAGGATGCCACTAAGTTTCATCAGTGTTTGCTGGTATAATGGCTTAGTAACAATGAGTTTGAGTGTGCAATGCAGAGGTGCTGCACATAGATTTGCACCAGTGGGACACTAATGGAAGTCCAACAGCCACTTTTAGGATGCCACTAAGTTTCCTCAGTGTTTGCTAGTATAATGGCTTAGTAACAATGAGTTTGAGTGTGCAATGCAGAGGTGCTGCACAAAGATTTGCACCAGTGGGACACTAATGGAAGTCCAACAGCCACTTTTAGGATGCCACTAAGTTTCCTCAGTGTTTGCTAGTATAATGGCTTGGTAACAATAAGTTTGAGTGTGCAATGCAGAGGTGCTGCACATAGATTTCCACCAGTGTGACACTAATGGAAGTCCAAAAGCCACTTTTAGGATGCCACTAAGTTTACTCAGTGTTTGCTAGTCTAATGGCTTAGTAACAATGAGTTTGAGTGTGCAATGCAGAGGTGCTGCACATAGATTTGCACCAGTGGGACACTAATGGAAGTCCAACAGCCACTTTTAGGATGCCACTAAGTTTTCTCAGTGTTTGCTAGTATAATGGCTTAGTAACAATGAGTTTGAGTGTGCAATGCATAGGTGCTGCACATAGATTTGCACCAATGGGACACTAATGGAAGTCCAACAGCCACTTTTAGGATGCCACTAAGTTTCCTCAGTGTTTGCTAGTATAGTGGCTTAGTAACAAGAAGTTTGAGTGTGCAATGCAGAGGTGCTGCACAAAGATTTGCACCAGTGGGACACTAATGGAAGTCCAACAGCCACTTTTAGGATGCCACTAAGTTTCCTCAGTGTTTGCTAGTATAATGGCTTAGTAACAATGAGTTTGAGCGTGCAATGCAGAGGTGCTACACATAGATTTGCACCAGTGGGACACTAATGGAAGTCCAACAGCCACTTTTAGGATGCCACTAAGTTTACTCAGTGTTTGCTAGTATAATGGCTTAGTAACAATGAGTTTGAGTGTGCAATGCAGAGGTGCTGCACATAGATTTGCACCAGTGGGACACTAATGGAAGTCCAACAGCCACTTTTAGGATGCCACTAAGTTTCCTCAGTGTTGTCTAGTATAATGGCTTAGTAACAATGAGTTTAAGTGTGCAATGCAGAGGTGCTGCACATAGATTTTCACCAGTGGGACACTAATGGAAGTCCAACAGCCACTTTTAGGATGCCACTAAGTTTACTCAGTGTTTGCTAGTATAATGGCTTAGTAACAATGAGTTTGAGTGTGCAATGCAGAGGTGCTACACATAGATTTGCACCAGTGGGACACTAATGGAAGTCCAACAGCCACTTTTAGGATGCCACTAAGTTTCCTCAGTGTTTGCTAGTATAATGGCTTAGTAACAATGAGTTTGAGTGTGCAATGCAGAGGTGCTGCACAAAGATTTGCACCAGTGGGACACTAATGGAAGTCCAACAGCCACTTTTAGGATGCCACTAAGTTTCCTCAGTGTTTGCTAGTATAATGGCTTGGTAACAATAAGTTTGAGTGTGCAATGCAGAGGTGCTGCACATAGATTTACACCAGTGGGACACTAATGGAAGTCCAACAGCCACTTTTAGGATGCCACTAAGTTTCCTCAGTGTTTGCTAGTATAATGGCTTGGTAACAAAAAGTTTGAGTGTGCAATGCAGAGGTGCTGCACATAGATTTACACCAGTGGGACACTAATGGAAGTCCAAAAGCCACTTTTAGGATGCCACTAAGTTTCCTCAGTGTTTGCTAGTATAATGGCTTAGTAACAATGAGTTTGAGTGTGCAATTCAGAGGTGCTGCACATAGATTTCCACCAGTGTGACACTAATGGAAGTCCAACAGCCACTTTTAGGATGCCACTAAGTTTACTCAGTGTTTGCTAGTATAATGGCTTAGTAACAATGAGTTTGAGTGTGCAATGCAGAGGTGCTGCACATAGATTTGCACCAGTGGGACACTAATGGAAGTCCAACAGCCACTTTTAGGATGCCACTAAGTTTTCTCAGTGTTTGCTAGTATAATGGCTTAGTAACAATGAGTTTGAGTGTGCAATGCATAGGTGCTGCACATAGATTTGCACCAATGGGACACTAATGGAAGTCCAACAGCCAATTTTAGGATGCCACTAAGTTTCCTCAGTGTTTGCTAGTATAGTGGCTTAGTAACAATAAGTTTGAGTGTGCAATGCAGAGGTGCTGCACAAAGATTTGCACCAGTGGGACACTAATGGAAGTCCAACAGCCAGTTTTAGGATGCCACTAAGTTTCCTCAGTGTTTGCTAGTATAATGGCTTAGTAACAATGAGTTTGAGTGTGCAATGCAGAGGTGCTACACATAGATTTGCACCAGTGGGACACTAATGGAAGTCCAACAGCCACTTTTAGGATGCCACTAAGTTTACTCAGTGTTTGCTAGTATAATGGCTTAGTAACAATGAGTTTGAGTGTGCAATGCAGAGGTGCTGCACATAGATTTGCACCAGTGGGACACTAATGGAAGTCCAACAGCCACTTTTAGGATGCCACTAAGTTTCCTCAGTGTTGTCTAGTATAATGGCTTAGTAACAATGAGTTTAAGTGTGCAATGCAGAGGTGCTGCACATAGATTTTCACCAGTGGGACAATAATGGAAGTCCAACAGCCACTTTTAGGATGCCACTAAGTTTACTCAGTGTTTGCTAGTATAATGGCTTAGTAACAATGAGTTTGAGTGTGCAATGCAGAGGTGCTGCACATAGATTTGCACCAGTGGGACACTAATGGAAGTCCAACAGCCACTTTTAGGATGCCACTAAGTTTCCTCAGTGTTGTCTAGTATAATGGCTTAGTAACAATGAGTTTAAGTGTGCAATGCAGAGGTGCTGCACATAGATTTGCACCAGTGGGACACTAATGGAAGTCCAACAGCCACTTTTAGGATGCCACTAAGTTTACTCAGTGTTTGCTAGTATAATGGCTTAGTAACAATGAGTTTGAGTGTGCAATGCAGAGGTGCTGCACATAGATTTGCACCAGTGGGACACTAATGGAAGTCCAACAGCCACTTTTAGGATGCCACTAAGTTTCCTCAGTGTTGTCTAGTATAATGGCTTAGTAACAATGAGTTTAAGTGTGCAATGCAGAGGTGCTGCACATAGATTTGCACCAGTGGGACACTAATGGAAGTCCAACAGCCACTTTTAGGATGCCACTAAGTTTACTCAGTGTTTGCTAGTATAATGGCTTAGTAACAATGAGTTTGAGTGTGCAATGCAGAGGTGCTGCACATAGATTTGCACCAGTGGGACACTAATGGAAGTCCAATAGCCACTTTTAGGATGCCACTAAGTTTACTCAGTGGTTGCTAGTTTAATGGCTTAGTAACAATGTGTTTGAGTGTGCAATGCAGAGGTGCTACACATAGATTTGCACGAGTGGGACACTAATGGAAGTCCAACAGCCACTTTTAGGATGCCACTAAGTTTACTCAGTGTTTGCTAGTATAATGGCTTAGTAACAATGAGTTTAAGTGTGCAATGCAGAGGTGCTGCACATAGATTTGCACCAGTGGGACACTAATGGAAGTCCAACAGCCACTTTTAGGATGCCACTAAGTTTCCTCAGTGTTTGCTAGTATAGTGGCTTAGTAACAATAAGTTTGAGTGTGCAATGCAGAGGTGCTGCACAAAGATTTGCACCAGTGGGACACTAATGGAAGTCCAACAGCCACTTTTAGGATGCCACTAAGTTTCCTCAGTGTTTGCTAGTATAATGGCTTAGTAACAATGAGTTTGAGTGTGCAATGCAGAGGTGCTACACATAGATTTGCACCAGTGGGACACTAATGGAAGTCCAACAGCCACTTTTAGGATGCCACTAAGTTTACTCAGTGTTTGCTAGTATAATGGCTTAGTATCAGTGAGTTTGAGTGTGCAATGCAGAGGTGCTGCACATAGATTTGCACCAGTGGGACACTAATGGAAGTCCAACAGCCACTTTTAGGATGCCACTAAGTTTCCTCAGTGTTGTCTAGTATAATGGCTTAGTAACAATGAGTTTAAGTGTGCAATGCAGAGGTGCTGCACATAGATTTTCACCAGTGGGACACTAATGGAAGTCCAACAGCCACTTTTAGGATGCCACTAAGTTTACTCAGTGTTTGCTAGTATAATGGCTTAGTAACAATGAGTTTGAGTGTGCAATGCAGAGGTGCTACACATAGATTTGCACCAGTGGGACACTAATGGAAGTCCAACAGCCACTTTTAGGATGCCACTAAGTTTCCTCAGTGTTGTCTAGTATAATGGCTTAGTAACAATGAGTTTAAGTGTGCAATGCAGAGGTGCTGCACATAGATTTGCACCAGTGGGACACTAATGGAAGTCCAACAGCCACTTTTAGGATGCCACTAAGTTTACTCAGTGTTTGCTAGTATAATGGCTTAGTAACAATGAGTTTGAGTGTGCAATGCAGAGGTGCTGCACATAGATTTGCACCAGTGGGACACTAATGGAAGTCCAACAGCCACTTTTAGGATGCCACTAAGTTTCCTCAGTGTTGTCTAGTATAATGGCTTAGTAACAATGAGTTTAAGTGTGCAATGCAGAGGTGCTGCACATAGATTTGCACCAGTGGGACACTAATGGAAGTCCAACAGCCACTTTTAGGATGCCACTAAGTTTCCTCAGTGTTTGCTAGTATAATGGCTTAGTAACAATGAGTTTGAGTGTGCAATGCAGAGGTGCTGCACAAAGATTTGCACCAGTGGGACACTAATGGAAGTCCAACAGCCACTTTTAGGATGCCACTAAGTTTCCTCAGTGTTTGCTAGTATAATTGCTTGGTAACAATAAGTTTGAGTGTGCAATGCAGAGGTGCTGCACATAGATTTACACCAGTGGGACACTAATGGAAGTCCAAAAGCCACTTTTAGGATGCCACTAAGTTTCCTCAGTGTTTGCTAGTATAATGGCTTAGTAACAATGAGTTTGAGTGTGCAATTCAGAGGTGCTGCACATAGATTTCCACCAGTGTGACACTAATGGAAGTCCAACAGCCACTTTTAGGATGCCACTAAGTTTACTCAGTGTTTGCTAGTATAATGGCTTAGTAACAATGAGTTTGAGTGTGCAATGCAGAGGTGCTGCACATAGATTTGCACCAGTGGGACACTAATGGAAGTCCAACAGCCACTTTTAGGATGCCACTAAGTTTTCTCAGTGTTTGCTAGTATAATGGCTTAGTAACAATGAGTTTGAGTGTGCAATGCATAGGTGCTGCACATAGATTTGCACCAATGGGACACTAATGGAAGTCCAACAGCCACTTTTAGGATGCCACTAAGTTTCCTCAGTGTTTGCTAGTATAGTGGCTTAGTAACAATAAGTTTGAGTGTGCAATGCAGAGGTGCTGCACAAAGATTTGCACCAGTGGGACACTAATGGAAGTCCAACAGCCACTTTTAGGATGCCACTAAGTTTCCTCAGTGTTTGCTAGTATAATGGCTTAGTAACAATGAGTTTGAGTGTGCAATGCAGAGGTGCTACACATAGATTTGCACCAGTGGGACACTAATGGAAGTCCAACAGCCTCTTTTAGGATGCCACTAAGTTTACTCAGTGTTTGCTAGTATAATGGCTTAGTAACAATGAGTTTGAGTGTGCAATGCAGAGGTGCTGCACATAGATTTGCACCAGTGGGACAGTAATGGAAGTCCAACAGCCACTTTTAGGATGCCACTAAGTTTCCTCAGTGTTGTCTAGTATAATGGCTTAGTAACAATGAGTTTAAGTGTGCAATGCAGAGGTGCTGCACATAGATTTGCACCAGTGGGACACTAATGGAAGTCCAACAGCCACTTTTAGGATGCCACTAAGTTTACTCAGTGTTTGCTAGTATAATGGCTTAGTAACAATGAGTTTGAGTGTGCAATGCAGAGGTGCTACACATAGATTTGCACCAGTGGGACACTAATGGAAGTCCAACAGCCACTTTTAGGATGCCACTAAGTTTACTCAGTGTTTGCTAGTATAATGGCTTAGTATCAGTGAGTTTGAGTGTGCAATGCAGAGGTGCTGCACATAGATTTGCACCAGTGGGACACTAATGGAAGTCCAACAGCCACTTTTAGGATGCCACTAAGTTTCCTCAGTGTTGTCTAGTATAATGGCTTAGTAACAATGAGTTTAAGTGTGCAATGCAGAGGTGCTGCACATAGATTTTCACCAGTGGGACACTAATGGAAGTCCAACAGCCACTTTTAGGATGCCACTAAGTTTACTCAGTGTTTGCTAGTATAATGGCTTAGTAACAATGAGTTTGAGTGTGCAATGCAGAGGTGCTACACATAGATTTGCACCAGTGGGACACTAATGGAAGTCCAACAGCCACTTTTAGGATGCCACTAAGTTTCCTCAGTGTTGTCTAGTATAATGGCTTAGTAACAATGAGTTTAAGTGTGCAATGCAGAGGTGCTGCACATAGATTTGCACCAGTGGGACACTAATGGAAGTCCAACAGCCACTTTTAGGATGCCACTAAGTTTACTCAGTGTTTGCTAGTATAATGGCTTAGTAACAATGAGTTTGAGTGTGCAATGCAGAGGTGCTGCACATAGATTTGCACCAGTGGGACACTAATGGAAGTCCAACAGCCACTTTTAGGATGCCACTAAGTTTCCTCAGTGTTGTCTAGTATAATGGCTTAGTAACAATGAGTTTAAGTGTGCAATGCAGAGGTGCTGCACATAGATTTGCACCAGTGGGACACTAATGGAAGTCCAACAGCCACTTTTAGGATGCCACTAAGTTTCCTCAGTGTTTGCTAGTATAATGGCTTAGTAACAATGAGTTTGAGTGTGCAATGCAGAGGTGCTGCACAAAGATTTGCACCAGTGGGACACTAATGGAAGTCCAACAGCCACTTTTAGGATGCCACTAAGTTTCCTCAGTGTTTGCTAGTATAATTGCTTGGTAACAATAAGTTTGAGTGTGCAATGCAGAGGTGCTGCACATAGATTTACACCAGTGGGACACTAATGGAAGTCCAAAAGCCACTTTTAGGATGCCACTAAGTTTCCTCAGTGTTTGCTAGTATAATGGCTTAGTAACAATGAGTTTGAGTGTGCAATTCAGAGGTGCTGCACATAGATTTCCACCAGTGTGACACTAATGGAAGTCCAACAGCCACTTTTAGGATGCCACTAAGTTTACTCAGTGTTTGCTAGTATAATGGCTTAGTAACAATGAGTTTGAGTGTGCAATGCAGAGGTGCTGCACATAGATTTGCACCAGTGGGACACTAATGGAAGTCCAACAGCCACTTTTAGGATGCCACTAAGTTTTCTCAGTGTTTGCTAGTATAATGGCTTAGTAACAATGAGTTTGAGTGTGCAATGCATAGGTGCTGCACATAGATTTGCACCAATGGGACACTAATGGAAGTCCAACAGCCACTTTTAGGATGCCACTAAGTTTCCTCAGTGTTTGCTAGTATAGTGGCTTAGTAACAATAAGTTTGAGTGTGCAATGCAGAGGTGCTGCACAAAGATTTGCACCAGTGGGACACTAATGGAAGTCCAACAGCCACTTTTAGGATGCCACTAAGTTTCCTCAGTGTTTGCTAGTATAATGGCTTAGTAACAATGAGTTTGAGTGTGCAATGCAGAGGTGCTACACATAGATTTGCACCAGTGGGACACTAATGGAAGTCCAACAGCCTCTTTTAGGATGCCACTAAGTTTACTCAGTGTTTGCTAGTATAATGGCTTAGTAACAATGAGTTTGAGTGTGCAATGCAGAGGTGCTGCACATAGATTTGCACCAGTGGGACAGTAATGGAAGTCCAACAGCCACTTTTAGGATGCCACTAAGTTTCCTCAGTGTTGTCTAGTATAATGGCTTAGTAACAATGAGTTTAAGTGTGCAATGCAGAGGTGCTGCACATAGATTTGCACCAGTGGGACACTATTGGAAGTCCAACAGCCACTTTTAGGATGCCACTAAGTTTACTCAGTGTTTGCTAGTATAATGGCTTAGTAACAATGAGTTTGAGTGTGCAATGCAGAGGTGCTACACATAGATTTGCACCAGTGGGACAGTAATGGATGTCCAACAGCCACTTTTAGGATGCCACTAAGTTTCCTCAGTGTTGTCTAGTATAATGGCTTAGTAACAATGAGTTTAAGTGTGCAATGCAGAGGTGCTGCACATAGATTTGCACCAGTGGGACACTAATGGAAGTCCAACAGCCACTTTTAGGATGCCACTAAGTTTACTCAGTGTTTGCTAGTATAATGGCTTAGTAACAATGAGTTTGATTGTGCAATGCAGAGGTGCTGCACATAGATTTGCACCAGTGGGACACTAATGGAAGTCCAACAGCCACTTTTAGGATGCCACTAAGTTTCCTCAGTGTTGTCTAGTATAATGGCTTAGTAACAATGAGTTTAAGTGTGCAATGCAGAGGTGCTGCACATAGATTTGCACCAGTGGGACACTAATGGAAGTCCAACAGCCACTTTTAGGATGCCACTAAGTTTCCTCAGTGTTTGCTAGTATAATGGCTTAGTAACAATGAGTTTGAGTGTGCAATGCAGAGGTGCTGCACATAGATTTGCACCAGTGGGACACTAATGGAAGTCCAATAGCCACTTTTAGGATGCCACTAAGTTTACTCAGTGGTTGCTAGTTTAATGGCTTAGTAACAATGTGTTTGAGTGTGCAATGCAGAGGTGCTACACATAGATTTGCACGAGTGGGACACTAATGGAAGTCCAACAGCCACTTTTAGGATGCCACTAAGTTTACTCAGTGTTTGCTAGTATAATGGCTTAGTAACAATGAGTTTAAGTGTGCAATGCAGAGGTGCTGCACATAGATTTGCACCAGTGGGACACTAATGGAAGTCCAACAGCCACTTTTAGGATGCCACTAAGTTTCCTCAGTGTTTGCTAGTATAGTGGCTTAGTAACAATAAGTTTGAGTGTGCAATGCAGAGGTGCTGCACAAAGATTTGCACCAGTGGGACACTAATGGAAGTCCAACAGCCACTTTTAGGATGCCACTAAGTTTCCTCAGTGTTTGCTAGTATAATGGCTTAGTAACAATGAGTTTGAGTGTGCAATGCAGAGGTGCTACACATAGATTTGCACCAGTGGGACACTAATGGAAGTCCAACAGCCACTTTTAGGATGCCACTAAGTTTACTCAGTGTTTGCTAGTATAATGGCTTAGTAACAATGAGTTTGAGTGTGCAATGCAGAGGTGCTGCACATAGATTTGCACCAGTGGGACACTAATGGAAGTCCAACAGCCACTTTTAGGATGCCACTAAGTTTCCTCAGTGTTGTCTAGTATAATGGCTTAGTAACAATGAGTTTAAGTGTGCAATGCAGAGGTGCTGCACATAGATTTTCACCAGTGGGACACTAATGGAAGTCCAACAGCCACTTTTAGGATGCCACTAAGTTTACTCAGTGTTTGCTAGTATAATGGCTTAGTAACAATGAGTTTGAGTGTGCAATGCAGAGGTGCTACACATAGATTTGCACCAGTGGGACACTAATGGAAGTCCAACAGCCACTTTTAGGATGCCACTAAGTTTCCTCAGTGTTGTCTAGTATAATGGCTTAGTAACAATGAGTTTAAGTGTGCAATGCAGAGGTGCTGCACATAGATTTGCACCAGTGGGGCACTAATGGAAGTCCAACAGCCACTTTTAGGATGCCACTAAGTTTACTCAGTGTTTGCTAGTATAATGGCTTAGTAACAATGAGTTTGAGTGTGCAATGCAGAGGTGCTGCACATAGATTTGCACCAGTGGGACACTAATGGAAGTCCAACAGCCACTTTTAGGATGCCACTAAGTTTCCTCAGTGTTGTCTAGTATAATGGCTTAGTAACAATGAGTTTAAGTGTGCAATGCAGAGGTGCTGCACATAGATTTGCACCAGTGGGACACTAATGGAAGTCCAACAGCCACTTTTAGGATGCCACTAAGTTTACTCAGTGTTTGCTAGTATAATGGCTTAGTAACAATGAGTTTGAGTGTGCACCAGTGGGACACTAATGGAAGTCCAACAGCCACTTTTAGGATGCCACTAAGTTTACTCAGTGTTTGCTAGTATAATGGCTTAGTAACAATGAGTTTGAGTGTGCAATGCAGAGGTGCTGCACATAGGTTTGCACCAGTGGGACACTAATGGAAGTCCAACAGCCACTTTTAGGATGCCACTAAGTTTCCTCAGTGTTTGCTAGTATAATGGCTTAGTAACAATGAGTTTGAGTGTGCAATGCAGAGGTGCTGCACATAGGTTTGCACCAGTGGGACACTAATGGAAGTCCAACAGCCACTTTTAGGATGCCACTAAGTTTCCTCAGTGTTTGCTAGTATAATGGCTTAGTAACAATGAGTTTGAGTGTGCAATGCAGAGGTGCTGCACATAGATTTGCACCAGTGGGACACTAATGGAAGTCCAACAGCCACTTTTAGGATGCCACTAAGTTTCCTCAGTGTTTGCTAGTATAATGGCTTAGTAACAATAAGTTTGAGTGTGCAATGCAGAGGTGCTGCACATAGATTTGCACCAGTGGGACACTAATGGAAGTCCAACAGCCACTTTTAGGATGCCACTAAGTTTCCTCAGTGTTTGCTAGTATAATGGCTTAGTAACAATGAGTTTGAGTGTGCAATGCACAGGTGCTGCACATAGGTTTGCACCAGTGAGACACTAATGGAAGTCCAACAGCCACTTTTAGGATGCCACTAAGTTTCCTCAGTGTTTGCTAGTATAATGGCTTAGTAACAATGAGTTTGAGTGTGCAATGCAGAGGTGCTGCACATAGGTTTGCACCAGTGGGACATTAATGGAAGTCCAACAGCCACTTTTAGGATGCCACTAAGTTTACCCAGTGTTTGCTAGTATAATGGCTTAGTAACAATGAGTTTGAGTGTGCAAAGGGCAGGAGGGTACAGTGGCAGGGTTGTGGGTCTGGGTAGAGGAAAGGAAGCCTCCCTTTCTATCCCTCCTAATGGGGAAATGCAGCGAGGAAATCTCTGTCCTTAGCTACACAGACGCTGTCATTTTGTGTAGCTGTTAAAATCTGTTTTCACGGACCTGACTGTCACCTATGGCTCTGACCCTGCCGGTATTAGCCCTTACAAGGACTAATAGAAACTTCTATCCCTATTCTATATAGCGCTGTGTATAGAGCGTACACCGCAGTATCGGAGACAGGAGCTACGCCAGCGGTGACTGACACCAAGACGCAGAAGGCAGATAATGGCGTGCTGGAGGAAAATGTCCGTTTTTATAATGCATGGACATGTGACATGGACATCCTATCACACATGCCGTTGCTTCTCTGGCTAAAAGTCCACTTAGCTGTGTGTGTGTCTGGGATTGGCTGACATGCTGGCCCGCCCCACTACACGCGCGCGCTTAGGGAAGGAAGACAAGGAAAAAAAAAAAAAATGGCGATCGCCATTATCCAAACAGCAGTGATCTGAATGCGCTGTTCCCGCACACTATACGCTGAAATTTCATAATAGTGTGAGTCACAGAGTGACTTACACTATTACAGCGGAAAGCCAGCTAGTAATTAGCTTGTCTTTTTGCTGCTAGAACCGTTCTCGAACGTATCTAGAACTATTGAGCTTTAGCAAAAAGCTCGAGTTCTAGTTCGATCTAGAACAGCCCCCAAAATCACTCGAGCCGCGAACTGTAGAACCTCGACCCGCGAACCGCGCTCAACTCTAGTATCAAGTGCTTTTTTTGGAATGCCGTGTTTTTTGCCTCCATGCATAACGCCTTTTTGTATGACCAAACAACTCAATCTTTGTTTCATCAGTCCACAGGACCTTCTTCCAAAATGTAACTGGCTTGTCCAAATGTGCTTTTGCATACCTCAGGCGACTCTGTTTGTGGCGTGCTTGCAGAAATGGCTTCTTACGCATCACTCTCCCATACAGCTCCTCCTTGTGCAAAGTGCGCTGTATTGTTGACCAATGCACATTGACACCATCTGCAGCAAGATGATGCTGCAGGATTTTGGGGGTGGTCTGTGGATTGTCCTTGACTGTTCTCACCATTCTTGTTCTCTGCCTTTCTGATATTTTTCTTGGCCTGCGACTTCTGGGCTTAACAAGAACTGTACCTGTGTTCTTCCATTTCCTTACTATGTTCCTCACAGTGGAAACTGACAGGTTAAATCTCTGAGACAATTTTTTGTATCCTTCCCCTGAACAACTATGTTGAATAATCCTTGTTTTCAGATCATTTGAGAGTTGTTTTGAGGAGCCCATGATGCCACTCTTCATAGGAGATTCAAATAGGAGAACAACTTGCAAGTGGCCACCTTAAATACCTTTTCTCATGATTGGATACACCTGCCTATGAAGTTCAAGGCTCAATGAGGTTACAAAACCAATTTAGTGCTTTAGTAAGTTAGTAAAAAGTAGTTAGGAGTGTTCAAATCAAAAAATTGATAAGGGTGCCCATACTTTTGCACCAGTCAAATTTTGTTGATATGCGGATTGCACATTTTCTGTTAGTACAATAAACCACATTTCAATTCAGAAATTTTACTCAGTCCAACAGTTATTAGATATATGAAACTGAAATAGCTGCTGCAAAAACCCAAATTGTTATAAAGAAAAAAGGTTAACATTAATAGGGGTGCCCAAACTTTTTCATATGACTGTATATGGAGGACTATGGAGGCTACTTTATACATGGAGGACTATGGGGGTGCGTTATAAAACATGGAGGACTGTGGTGCAGTATAATATATGGAGAACTATGGGGTGAATTATAATATATGGAGAACTATGGGGTGAATTATAATGGAGAACTATGGGGTGAATTATAATACATGAAGGACTATGGGAAATGCATTATAATACATGGAGGACTATGGAGGTACATTCTAATATATGAAGGGTTATGTGGGACCCTTTATACTATATGGAAGGCTATGTGGGGGCCATTATAGTATTTGGAGAACTATATACGAGGGGGGACTACGATACAAGCATGGGATGGGAATGTTTTGTGCTGAGGGAAAAAGGCTCTTTCCCTCAGCACCCAGCTTCCCCATGCTCTGCTGTACATCTCTCAGCACCCAGATTTCCCATGCTCTGATATGGGAAAGCTGGGTGCTGAGAAATAATGTATAGCAGAGCATGGGGAAAGCTGGGTGCCAAGGGCAAGATGGATATCAGAACATGGGAAAGCTGTGTGCTGAGGTTAAGAGCCAAGTGTCAGCATCATTATCTTGTACCCCGAGTGTTATTATCCTGTACCCTAAGGGGTACTTTGCACACTATGACATCGCAAGCCGATTGTAGCGATGCAGAGCGCGATAGTCCCCGCCCCGTCGCAGATGCGATCTCTTGTGATAGCTGCCGTAGCGAACATTATCGCTACGGCAGCTTCACACGCACTTACCTGCCCTGCGACGTCGCTCTGGCCGGTGAACCGCCTCCTTCCTAAGGGGGAGGGTCGTGCGGCGTCACAGCGACGTCACACAGCAGCCATCCAATAGAAGCAGAGGGGCGGAGATGGCCGGGACGTAAACATCCCACCCACCTCCTTCCTTCCTCATTGCAGGCGGGACGCAGGTAGGAGATGTTCCTCGCTCCTGTGGCTTCATACACAGCGAAGTGTGCTGCCGCAGGAACGAGGAACAACATCGTACCTGTCGCTGCAGCAACATTATGGAAATGCCCGACACTACACCGATACAATTTCAACACTTTTGCGCTCGTTAATCATAGTAAAAACGATTCACATACTCCGATGTCGACAACGACGCCGGATGTGCGTCACTTTCGATTTGACCCCACCGACATCGCAGCTGCGATTTTGTAGTGTGCAAAGTACCCCTAAGTGGCGGTGTACGTGGAGGGGGGGGCCCCGGTCCAAATTTTGCACCAGGGCCCATCCAACTCTAGTTACGCCACTGCTGGAAAGAAAGTGCGTGCAGTACCCTGTGACGACCTGAATAGTCCAGGGGCATCACACAATTAAAAGCCATCAAACATTACAGTATGGACAAATAAAAGGGACAGTAATGTCTCTGTTGGTACGAGTAGATGAAGAAACAAGGAATAATTACATTGACAGATTTTTTTTCCCATTGGTTGATAAACCCGCAATCACAACAATGTATAAAGCATATTGAGCAGTGTTTGCTGTTAGTGAACCACACCTAGTCTTTAGTAGCTGGATAAGACAAATTGGGGGCATTAACATTACGTTTTGGGGAGAAAATTTAAAGTGGGTGGAGAATTGTGAGAAAAAACATTTTGATTAAAGTATGGAGAGTTTTGCAGTTTTGGATCACGCAAAGAGCAATTATAGCCTTTAATATCCCAATAAAGGCAACAATGAGAGATCGGAAGATTCATTGCCCAAAATGCATGCTCAGAGATGCGGATCTATTCCATGGTTTGTGGGAGTGCCCAACAGTAAGGGAACTTTGAAAGGATGTGGGAGGATGGTGGACCGCTTTTGGAAGCAGAATATACCTTTGAATCCTTTATTGTTGCTATTCTACTTTTTGCAAGAAGGTAATGAGGGGAGGGGAGAAAGGAAAGGATCAATCCATATATTATTTAACTCTAAATGTTTAGTGATCCAAAGAACCATATTAAGACACTGGTTGAGTGAGGTGCTCCCTGGTGTTGGTGAAATCCTGGGTCATCTGAAGGCATTACTTAATCTGGATTGGCTGGAGGCTGAGAGCAATAAAGATAAGGCAATAAAGCCATTCATAATGAAATGGAAAACTTGTATGCTGCGGTATCACACAGATATGGAAATAATTAATTTTATGAGACCTTTCAAGTTAATGGAGTGGTATTTGTTTGAGGACAAAAGTGGCACATTAGGGAAATTGAAAGTTTCACCCAAAAGCTAGTAAGCTAAGGGGCCCAGGGTATCAGGAAAAGATATCAAAATTAGTGATTGTACTGGTGGAGGAAGAGGTGTGCGTCAAAGTGCAATAGGTAAAGATAATAACTGCATGGGAGGGGGGTGGGTTAGGGTAGTTAAAAAAGTTTGGATGAAGAACTATTTTATGTGAACCTGTAATCAGAGGCGTATCTAGGGGGGCTGGAGGTGCATCTGCCACGGACGCAGCTGTCAGGGGGGCGCTGTCAGGCTCTCTGATGCAGTGCTCTGGGAGTCTCTCTGGTGGCTGTGTGTTACCGCCCTCCATAATGGGACCCGGCTATTCTCTGAGTCGAGCAGTCAAGCTGACAGCTGGAGTCAGAGAAAGTGTGGCGCGTGGCTCCCTGTGATCATTTGCATGGCCGGCGGTAGCTTTGTGCGACCTGTGTAGTGACACAGGGCTCCGGTCAGCAGACAACACTGGGGGGGAGCCTCCCCCTGCCTCTAGCTCCTGCACATCTCCTGTCAGATTGCAGTGTGATGGGGGAGGGGCCTGCACGGCAGTGCTGCACAGTGCCATGTGCTCAGCCTGTCGCTCTTCCGTCCTGTGCACTCCATGTGTGTTCAGCTCTAGCACCACAGAGGAGATGGAAGAGGAGACTGAAACCAGCGCTAATTGGCCACACATTAACCCCTTAGTGTCGGGCTGCTGCATCTTACAGGAGGAGGGCGTTGTGGAGACACGGGGCTCAGTGGGTGCTCTCGTCCGCTAAAACCCGCTGCCTTTAGAAAGACAGCGTGGCTCAGGGCTCATCCCAACTGAACGCCGACCTCCTTAACCGTGGGCGTAACACTACTCAGACAACACAGGGCGAGGGAACCACAATAATTAGACTTTATTGGATCCCCAAACAATTACCGGCACATAACACATAACCAGCAAAACACACAAATGTAACAGGCAACAGGGTCTCACCCTTCCGCTGGCTCACCAGGGATTTAGAATGTCCATGCCTCAGATGTTCCAGAGCTAATTACTCCAATCCAGCAGCACCCCGCTTTTGGCGGGTACCTACCGAGAAAGGAATAATGCCAGATGTAGGAAGCTGTCTGAGATCTGAAAAGTCTGTTGCAGGTGACTGAATTGTCCCAACTTGAGTGTCCTCCTTAGATAGTCCTGGTATGATGATATAACCCTGGCAGCCGAAGTCGAAATGCCTAGACTGTGGATATGGTCTCCAACCGGAACCGGAATCCCTAGATTGAAGCGACAAGGTATCCTGATCCTCTAGTCAGCTCCTAAGAGCTTAGACTGGATCCATCAGCATCCATCAACAACCTGGTGGCTTAAAGAAGTCCTCTCTTATAGCCACAGCTCTCCCTCTGGGCACACTGCGTCCTCATCGATTGGTTGGACAAGATCGCCTCTCCCATTGGATGAATCTCAAGCTGCATGGACAATGTTCATCCAAATGATGTCTACAGAAAAGACTGAGGGTATACATGTAGTCTGGAATGTACAGACTAGACAATGCCTACTAAGATAATTACATTAGCAATACACAACTACAATACAATGAATACTGGAAGGGTCTGGAGAAACAATAGCTAAGCAAACATGACTTAGCACACATAAGAACAATACGTCTGGCGGAATGTTAAGAAACTTTAACCCATGAGAGGCATTGGGTGTCCATGTCGTCACAGGCGTTAGTCAGGAAATTGTGCTGCACGTGAGCTTACAGGGGCAACTAAGCAGCAGGTATTTATATGTGAGCTAAGTGTGTTTATGTCTAATATAGATCACCTTATAGCTAATGTATTAGTGACTTAAATGTCCAGTGTATGTGGGCTGTATATGTCCAGTGTGTGAGTGCTGTATAGAAGGTGTGAGTGCTGTATAAAAGGTGTGAGTGCTGTATAGAAGGTGTGAGTGCTGTATAAAAGGTGTGAGTGCTGTATAGAAGATGTGAGTGCTGTATAAAAGGTGTGAGTGCTGTATAAAGGTGTGAGTGCTGTATAAAAGGTGTGAGTGCTGTATAAAAGGTGTGAGTGCTGTATAGAAGGTGTGAGTGCTGTATAGGCGTGAGTGCTGTATGAAAGGTGTGAGTGCTGTACAGAAGGTGTGAGTGTTGTATAAAAGGTTTGAGTGCTGTATAGAAGGTGTGAGTGCTGTATAGAAGGTGTGAGTGCTGTATAGAAGGTGTGAGTGCTGTATAAAAGGTGTCAGTGCTGTATACGGGGTGTCAGTGCTGTATACGGGGTGTCAGTGCTGTATACGGGGTGTCAGTGCTGTATACAGGGTGTCAGTGCTGTATACAGGATGTCAGTAGTGTATACAAGGTGTCAGTGCTGTATACAGGGTGTCAGTGCTGTTTATGGCTTGTGTGAGTGCTGTATACAGCGTGTGTGATGCTGTATACAGGGTGTGAGTGCTGTGTACGGTGTGTGTGAATGCTGTATACAGGGTGTGAGTTCTGTATATGGCGTGTGTGAATGCTGTATCCAGGATGTGAGTGCTGTGTACGGCGTGTGTGAATGCTGTGTACCAGTTGTGAGTGCTGCATAGAGGGTGAGTGCTGTATACAGCGTGTCGTGTGTGTGAGTGCTGTGTAAGGCGTGTGAGTGCTGTATATGGTACTGTATGTGAGTGCTGTATACGTTTCGCATGTGAGTGTTGTGTACAGCGTGTGAGTGTTGTGTATGGCATGTGAGTGCTGTATACAGTATGTGAGTGCTGTATACAGCATGTCGCGTGTGTGAGTGCTGTATACGATATGTGAGTGCTGTATACGATATGTGAGTGCTGTATACAGCGTGTCGCATGGAAGTGTTGTGTACAGGATGTGAGTGCTGTGTACAGTATGTGAGTGCTGTATACAGCGTGTCGCGTGTGTGAATGCTGTGTACAGGTTGTGAGTGCTGTATACAGTATGTCCAATGCATGTGTACTGTATATGGCCAGTGTGTGTCATGTGCAGTATACAATATGACTAGTGTGTCAAGACTGTGTGCAGTATATGCCCATTGTGTGAGTACAATGTGGTGTATACTGCCAGTGTGTCAGAGTTGTGTGCGGTATATAGCCAGTGTGTCATGGCTGTGTACAGTATACGGCCAGTGTGTCATGGCTGTGTGTAGTATATGGTCAGTGTATCATGGCTGTGGGCGTTAAATGATCAGTGTGTCAGAGCTGTGTGTAGTATACGGCCAGTGTATCATGCTGTGTTCAGTATATGGTCAGTGTGTCATGGCTGTGTGCAGTATATGGTCAGTGTGTCATGGCTGTGTGCAGTGTATGGCCAGTGTGTCATGACTGTGTGCAGTATATGGCCAGTGTATCATGGCTGTGTGTGTTATATGGTCAGTTTGTCAATGCTGTGTGCATTATATGGTTAGTATGTCATGGCTGTGTGCAGTATATGGCCAGTGTGTCATGGCTGTGTGCGGTATACAGTCAGTGTATTATGGCTGTGTGCGGTATATGGCCAGTGTGTCTGATCGGCCAGGATCGCCAATTGGCTGTTTTTAAGGGAACTTGTCAGGTGCAATATGCACCCAGGACCACAAGCATTTCTGGGAGCATATTGCTAATCCCTGCCTAACTGTCAATGTATACACTAGTATAGATAAAGAGATCTTTAGAAACAGTATTTCTAAAGATCTGTTATCATATGCTAATGAGTGCAGGGACTAGTCCCAAGGGCGTTACTTCCCTTGCTAGTCAGCCTCATTAGCATGTTAATATGCCCCTGTGGGCCCCTGTGGGCATGCGATCATGCTAATGAATACGCAGCATTAGAGGATGATCTCATTCACCTCTTCGCTGCGGTTGCTGCCTGATGCTGGATTTTTACTCAGTGCACATGACCCCGGAGTTTGGGTCATGTGCACTACTTCAGCTTGAAGCCAGGACGCGTACACCCAGCTTCATAGTGCACATGACTAAAACTCCGGGATCATGCGCACTGAGCCGAAATCCAGCGTCAGGTGGCGATGGCAGCATTGCATATGATTATAAGATCTTTAGAAATACTTTGTCTAAAGATCCCTTTATCTAAGCTAGTATATACAGAGGCGGTTAGGTAGGGATTAGCAATATACACCCATATTGTACCTGACAGGTTCCCTTTAAATATCGACGGCTAGAAGGTTCAATTCTAGATCTACTCTGTCTTCTGATAGTGGCTGCGGCCAGGTACTGAACATCTGTTCCCATGCTAATCAATGAGGTGGATGTGCAGTACTTGCCATAATTGTGTTCACATGACCCTCCACTCTTGCCACTGGCATGGGAGAATCCTAAAAGTGTGCAGAGCATGCTTTGTGAGAAATCAGAAGCCTGCAGTCACCTAGAGTGACTGCAGACTTTCATCACAAAAAATTAAAATTAAGCTTTGTAGCCCAATGCTAACAACATATAATATACTCACTATCAGGATTCAGCTCCGCTCGCTGTTTCCAGCAGTAATCATATTGCTGCACCACTCACATGCAAGTCTCATATTTAGTCATGTGACAATTAGCATCTCTTTTTACTTCTGTTTTTCAATGAAGAGTGAGAGAGTTAGGCTGAAGCCATAAGGGGGTTACTGCGAGTCCTCGCATGACACTCGGCTCACGCTCGCAGCACAGCGGGAGCCGAGGATCATGCGACTGTGGTCCGATCGTGCGATCAGACCACAGCTGCAGTGAGGAGGCCCGGCGCTGCGGAGGGGAGAGCTGGAATTTTTCTCCCTCACTCCTCCGTTGCCGGCTGATTCGAGAGTGCAGTGCGATGCTTCTCTCACCCCATAGACTTGTATGGGTGTGAGTGAAACAGTCTCGCATTACACCTGCAGCATGCTGCGACTGTTTTCTCTGTCCGATTAGGGCTGAGAAAACAATTGCTTATGGGAGCGGGCACACAGAGTAATATTGGTCCAAGTAGAATGTGATTTTATCGCATTCCACTCGCTCAATTTTTTTTTCTCCCTGTGTGTGCTAGGCCTTAGGAAGAGCAGCTCGTCTGCACATGACTAAATGTGCAAATCATATATGAATGAGCGGCCACATGACGACTACCCAAACCATGGGGGGGGCGCCAAACAGGATTCTTGCCCCGGGTGCCAGAAAGCCTAGATACACCTCTGCAGTAAAGAACTGTATTACCATAATGGTGCAATGGTGCATTAACGAATGGAAGATAGCATTCAACACTCGTGATGGACACTACAAATAGCAAGTGATTCCCTTCAGGCTTAGTAATGCTCCTGCAGTCTTCCAGGAATTTGTGAATTATATATTCCGTGACCTTCTTTACACCTATGTGGTAGTGTACCTAAGCAACATCCTCATCTTTTCTCCAGATCTGTCTACCCACCAGAGGAATGTTTGTCTGGTCCTTTAGAGGTTAAGGGAGACCTGCCTCTATGCCAAACTCAAGAATTGTCTGTTCGAGTAGACCTTGTTGCCCTTCCTAGGCTTCATAGTCTCCTATAACAGTCTGAAGATGGACTCTGACAAGGTGTCGGCCGTACTGAAGTGGCCCCGATTAGACGGGCTGAAGGCTATTCAGTGGTTTTTGGAAATTGCCAATTATTAAAGGCAATTCATTCCACACTTCTCATCTCTGGTGCATCCCATCTCGGCTTTGACACGCAAAGGGGAGAATCTGAAGAAATGGACCTCGGAGGCAGAAGACTCTTTCTTGTTGCTCAAACAGGTGTTTGCTTCTGCGTCGGCACTGCATAGACCAGACATCAGCAAGCAGTTTATCCAGGAGGCGGATGCCTCTTCCTCCGCTGCGGTTCTTACACAGAAGACAACCAAGGGTAAGACAGTAACCTGTGGCTTCTTTTCCAGGGCTTTCTCTCCAGTGGAGCGGAACTACTCAATTATAGATGGAGAGTTACTGGCAACTAAGTTGGCCCTGGAGGAGTGGCGATACCTACTGGAGGGATCGATGCATCCAATCGTCATCTACACCGACCACAAGAATCTATTTTATCTTCAGTCGGCTCAGAGGTTGAACCCACGATAAGCCCTATGCTTGTTGTCATTCGCCCCCTTTGACTTCTTCCTGCACTTACATTATGCTGAGAACAACATCAATTCTGTTATGCTGCTTGATCATTCCTATTGGTGGACCAGGAGGAGGAGCCCCAGCACATCATAGTGCCTTCCAGGCTGATGGTGGTTCCAGTTGACATGCATCAAGTTACCCCAGGTTAAACGTTCATTGCGGAGGCCAATAGAGAATGTGTCCTTTGGTGGGGTCACTCCTCTAGACTAGTGGGTTAAGTCGGTCAGAAGAAGTCTCTGCAGCTGATCTCTCGTCATTACTGGGGGCCTAAATTATGACAAGACGTTCTGGAGTTCATCTCATCTTGTCCCTCTTGTGCTTGGAATAAGACTCCAAAGACGCTGTTACGGGGGGCTGTCTGATAATAAAACCTAAAGGAGTATCAGACAGTCAGGGTCCACCGTGCAAAGACTCTGCTGCAGACTATGGCAGAGTGCAATACCTCTGTTAAACTCACAGAGGAATATAATTAGTAAATAAGGCAATTCCTCCCTTACTTGGAGGGTGTGTGGAATGGTCTCTGTTAATAATCACAGAGACAAAGGCAGTGAGTGTGAAATGGCACCTACCTAGGTCCGTTCCTCTAGTGGTGCCAGGAGACAGACAGCAGCGTAAGCCGCACAAAGCTCCTACCTGCGTTCGCTTCACTAGTGTGCGAGGACACGAACCACTAGATATGGCACCTGCCTAGGTCCGCTCTTCTAGTGGTGCAAAAGAGACGAACAGCAGCATAATCCGCACAAAGCTCCTACCTGCGTTCGCTCCACTAGTGTGCGAGGACACAAACCACTAGATATGGCACCTGCCTAGGTCCGCTCTCCTAGTGGTGCAAAAGAGACGGACAGCAGCATAAGCCGCACAAAGCTCCTACCTCTGTTCGTTCCCCTAGTGTGCGAGGATACGAACAACTGCCAGACGCAGTATAAGGAACGTTACCCTAGCGGCAACGTCCACCTACGAGTAGAATCACAAGGCCCAGCCGGACCATGTGCCTCAGGCACCTGCTTATGTCCGCTCCCCTAAGAGGTAAGGATACACACTGCAGCCGAAGCTGTAAGGTATAAGAACGCTACCCTGCCGGTGGCGCTCATCTAGCATAGACAGAGAGATGCCTAGAGGAACGTGCACAGAGCGTCTACTCTCATGCATGAACCAAGAGGACTGAGCGCCATGCGGCGTGCGTCAGGGTCTTATATAGACTCTGTCACTCATCCAAGATGGAGGACACCAGAGCCAATCCGCTGCCAGAACAACAGGAATGATGTCACGCTGGCCTATCACCGAGCAAAGCGTCACAAGCACATGACCAGCGACCAATCGGCATAGAAGGTGTCAGAGACATGTGACCACGTGTCACAAGCACATGACCAGTGGCCAATCGGCATAGAAGGTGTCAGAGACATGTGACCTCGTGTCAGCGAAGATGTCACCCGCACATGTGCAATGGCTTCAAGATAGGACTTAGTCTCCAGTGCTTGCACATGTGCAGTAGCAAGAAATCTGGACATAGACTCCAGTGCCACAGCAACCATAACAGTACCTGCCGCTCAAGGGCCCCCCTCCCGGCGACGCAGGTAATCGGCAACTAAGTCGGGAGCATGGACAGCCTCCTCAGGCTCCCAAGAGCGATGTTCCGGGCCGTAGCCCTCCCAATCTATCAAGAAGAACCTGCGCCCTCTAACCATCTTAGAACCAACTATGGCTCGTACCTCATAGCTAGAGCGAGAGGAATCAGAGGCAGGAGAGTGCACTTCACGAGCGTGAGGTAAAATAGCCGGCTTTAGCAGTGAGACATGGAATTTGTCATGGATCCTAAGATGGACGGGTAACTTCAATTGGTAGACTACAGGATTTACCTGTCGAAGAACCTCATAAGGACCCAGGAAGCGAGGAGCAAATTTGACAGAGCTCACTCTAAGTCTCACGTGTTTTGCAGAGAGCCACACAAAGTCCCCCGGAGAAAAGACAGGAGACGTGCGACGAAACCGATCGGACACCATCTTCATACGGTCCTTAGCTGCTTGGATCGACTCTTGAGTCCGATCCCAAACCTCTCTGGCATTAGTTGCTCAGTCGGCCACAAGAGGAGAAGGTGCAGCAGCGGGAAACGATACCGGTACCCTAGGGTGTTGCCCATTATTGAGTACGAACGGTGTCTGCCGAGTGGCCTCAGCCAGCGAATTGTTAAGGGCAAATTCTGCCAAGGGTAGGAGGGAGGACCAGTTATCGTGGTTCTCAGCAACAAAGTGTCGAAGGTATATAATCATGGATTGATTGGTACGCTCAACCAAACCATTGGTCTCCGGATGGTATGCCGAAGAGAGATTCAACTCAATTTGCAGAAGGCTACAAAGATCTCGCCAGAAACGGGAAGCAAATTGCGGGCCTCTATCACAAATGATACGATCTGGCATCCCGTGAAGCCTAAAGACATGCTTGAGGAATAGTTTGGCTAGTACCCTGGACGATGGGATTCTCGATAACGGTACGAGATGAACCATCCAGGAGAAATGGTCCGTAATGACCCACACAAATCTATGTCCCTGTGAACACGGAAGATCACCCACAAAGTCCATGCCTACCACCTCCCATGGTCTATCTGGCACTGGTAAAGGATGCAAGAGCCCAGCCGGTCTATGCCGTAATGGACAGTTGCGAGCACACGAGTAGCAGGAACCGACATATCTCTTGACGTGGCTGGCTAAGTGTGGCCACAAATACCACCTCTCCAGTAACTCTCGTGTCTGCCTAATACCAAAATGCCCACCTACCTTTGAGGTGTGGGCCCATGACAGTATATCATTCTGTCGATCAGGCGGAACAAAGGTCTTGCCCGGTGGGATTTGGTCTAACGTCACAGGGGAGAGCGTATGAAAAACCCTGGAGGGAAGGATAAGACGAGGTTCGTCAATCTCTTACTGGGTAGAAACCATAGAGCGAGACAGGGCGTCTGCCTTGTTATTCTTACTCCCAGACAGATAGTTGATGGAGAAGTGAAAGCGGGAGAAAAACAAGGACCAACGGGCTTGGCGAGGATTCAGACGCTGAGCGGTTTGTAAGTACGTCAGATTCTTATGGTCTGTATAGACCTGGAAAGGATGTTTCGCTCCATCCAGCAAGTGATGCCACTCCTCCAAGGCTAATCTCAGGGCGAGCAGTTCCCTATCTCCAATGGTATAGTTTCTCTCTGCCGGTGAAAAGGTTTTAGCAAAGAAGAAACACGGCCTTTTCCTACCTGCACCGTTCTTTTGATACAAGACCGCACTAGCACCCACTGAAGAGGCATCAACCTCCGAGAGGAATAGCTTATTCTCATCGGGTCTTTGAAGAACGGGAGCAATTGAAAAGTGTCTTTTTACTGCCTCAAAAGCCTGAGATGTCTCAGTAGAACAGACTTTGGGATTAGCACCTTTCTTAGTCAAGGCCACCAAAGTAGAAAAATGGGGTATTAACTGCCTGTAATAATTTATGAATCCTAAGAAGCGTTGCACTGCCTTCAAGGAATGAGGTTCGGACCATTCCAGGACAGCAGAGAGCTTCGCAGGATCCATAGCCAGACCCTCTTGTGAGATAATGTAGCCCAAAAAAGGCAAGGATGACTGCTCGAATACACATTTTTCGAGTTTAGCAAACAATGAGTGCTCCCTTAAACGGGAAAGGACACGAACGACATCCTGAAGATGAGTCTCCAGATCAGGAGAAAAAATCAGGATGTCGTCCATATACACCAATACAGAGGATAACAGTAAATCCCTGAACACATCGTTTACGAAGTCCTGAAATACTGCGGGTGCATTACATAAACCAAAAGGCATGATGAGGTATTCATAGTGACCGGCTCGGGTGTTAAAAGCAGTCTTCCATTCGTCACCCTCTCGAATTCGTACCAAGTTATACGCACCCCGCAGATCCAACTTCATAAAAACTTGAGCTCCCCTCAGTCTGTCAAAGAGCCCTGAAATTCAAGGTAACGGGTATTTGTTCTTTATTGTGATTGCGTTGAGACCCCTGTAATCTATGCAGGGACGCAAATCACCCTCATTCTTCCGAACAAAGAAAAACCCAGCTCCCGCGGGAGAGACAGACTTACGAATGAACCCCTTCTCTAAGCTCTCTCTTATATAGGTCGACATGGCCTCCGACTCAGGTATCGACAGGGGGTAAACCCTGCCCTTAGGTGGAACCGAACCTGGGATAAGGTCTATGGCACAGTCATACGGCCTATGGGGTTGAAGAACCTCAGCACCCTGTTTGGAGAACACGTCAGCGAAATCCAAATAGGGTGTAGGTATGGGAGAGAGATCAGTTGATGCAACCGCAACGACCTTAGGTGGTAACGGAAGACATCGGGACTGACATTTCGAACCCCAACTAATAATGCTGTCGGACTCCCAGTCAATGTGAGGAGCATGAGTCCGAAGCCATGGGAGACCCAGAAGGACGTCGTCTATACTTTCAGGCAAAACAAGAAAAGAAATCTCCTCTATGTGACCCTGAGACAGAGAAAGGCGCAAGGGAACTGTCCTCAATGTAATGGAGTCAGACAACATAGTTCCATTAACAACACGGACAGGAATAGGCGCCTCTAACATGATAGAGGGAATATTGTGTCTCTTTACAAATCCTAAAGAACACAAAAGTCCCATCAGCTCCGGAATCCACAAAAGCCATAATAGGCCATGTATTCTCAGAGAATGAGAGCTGACCTGGGATACTACACTTTGAGGGTGCAGAAGACGTCTCTAGTAACTCCCCTCTATTGGTTACTAGGCCTGGGAGTTTCCCTGACGGCTGGGACACTTGTTGGCATAGTGCTCAGCCTGACGACATACGTAACATATAGGAGGACCAGACTTGCGTAGTCTGGAGGACGTATGACCTAACTCCATAGGAGTGGGAGATGTTTCAGATGCTGAGGAAGATGGTAGTGGACCCTCAACAACTGGAATAGCCCGATGCTTAGGGCGTGAGGAAGAGACCTCGAGTCTACGTTCCCTATGGCGTACGCCGATCCTCGTTGCTACTGTGATCAAATCTTCCAGAGAAGCAGGGACCTCACGAGTAGCAAGAGCATCCTTGACATGGCCTGCCAACCCTCTCCAGAAGATAGGAATCAACACCTTCTCTGGCCAATCTAGTTCTGCCACCAGAGTTCTAAAAGCAATGGCATAAGAACTAGTGGATAACGAACCCTGAGATAGATAAAACAGTCTCAGGGCCGCATCATGGGTAACCTGCGGACCCATGAATACCGCCTTAAGAGCATCAAGAAAGTCTTGATGTCTCAGAGTAACCACATCAGAGCGCTCCCATAGGGGAGTCGCCCATTCTAAAGCTTTGTCCTGAAGTAAGGAGATGACAATGCCTACTCTGGACCTCTCCGTAGAGAAGCGAGAAGAGTTGACCTCTAGGTGTATCTGACACTGACTAATGAAACCACGACATGATCTGGCATCGCCAGAATATCTGTTTGGCAGAGCAAGTCGAGGATCATGTGCAGATGTCACCATGGTCTGAGGTTTATCCTCTATACTCTTGAGCCGTGACTCAAGTACTTGTATGTAACGGTGTAACTGCTGATATTCTGCCATAACTGCCAGACCCTTGGCTCAATCCTAATGTTACGGGGGACTGTCTGATAATAAAACCTAAAGGAGTATCAGACAGTCAGGGTCCACCGTGCAAAGACTCTGCTGTAGACTATGGCAGAGTGCAATACCTCTGTTAAACTCACAGAGGAATATAATTAGTAAATAAGGCAATTCCTCCCTTACTTGGAGGGTGTGTGGAATGGTCTCTGTTAATAATCACAGAGACAAAGGCAGTGAGTGTGAAATGGCACCTACCTAGGTCCGTTCCTCTAGTGGTGCCAGGAGACGGACAGCAGCGTAAGCCGCACAAAGCTCCTACCTGCGTTCGCTCCACTAGTGTGCGAGGACACGAACCACTAGATATGGCACCTGCCTAGGTCCGCTCTTCTAGTGGTGCAAAAGAGACGGACAGCAGCATAAGCCGCACAAAGCTCCTACCTCTGTTCGCTCTCCTAGTGTGCGAGGATATGAACAACTGCCAGACGCAGTATAAGGAACGTTACCCTAGCGGCAACGTCCACCTACGAGTAGAATCACAAGGCCCAGCCGGACCATGTGCCTCAGGCACCTGCCTATGTCTGCTCCCCTAAGAGGTAAGGATACGGACTGCAGCCAAAGCTGTAAGGTATAAGAACGCTACCCTGCCGGTAGCGCTCACCTAGCATAGACAGAGAGATGCCTAGAGGAACGTGCACAGAGCGTCTACTCTCATGCATGAACCAAGGGGACTGAGTGCCGTGCGGCGTGCGTCAGGGTCTTATATAGACTCTGTGCCTCATCCAAGATGGAGGACACCAGAGCCAATCCGCTGCCAGAACGACAGGAATGACGTCACGCTGGCCTATCACCGAGCAAAGCGTCACAAGCACATGACCAGCGACCAATCGGCATAGAAGGTGTCAGAGACATGTGTCCAGTGCTCGCACATGTGCAGTAGAAAGAGATCTGGACATAGACTCCAGTGCCACAGCAACCGTAACAGACGCTTTCTGCTGGCCCTCTGCTTCCTTTACCGGTGCCATCTGCTCCCTGGCAACACATCGCTTTGCTCGGTGATAGGCCAGCGTGACATCATTGCTGTCATTCTGGCAGCGGATTGGCTCTGGTGTCCTCCATCTTGGATGAGGCACAGAGTCTATATAAGACCCTGACGCACGCCGCCCGGCGCTCTGTCCTCTTTGTTCATGCATGAGGGTAGACGCCCTGTGCACGTCCCTCTAGGAATCTCTCTGTCTATGATAGGTGAGCGCTACCGGCAGGGTAGCATTCTTATACCTTACAGCTTCGGCTGCAGTCCGTATCCTTACCTCTTAGTGGAGCGGACATAGGCAGGTGCCTGAGGCACATGGTCCGGCTGGGCCTTGTGATTCTACTCGTAGGTGGACGTTGCCGCTAGGGTAACGTTCCTTATACTGCGTCTGGCAGTTGTTCGTATCCTCGCACACTAGGGGAGCGAACAGAGGTAGGAGCTTTGTGCGGCTTACGCTGCTGTCCGTCTCTTTTGCACCACTAGAAGAGCGGACCTAGGCAGGTGCCATATCTAGTGGTTCGTGTCCTCGCACACTAGTGGAGCGAACGCAGGTAGGAGCTTTGTGCGGCTTACGCTGCTGTCCGTCTCCTGGCACCACTAGAGGAACGGACCTAGGTAGGTGCCATTTCACACTCACTGCTTTTGTCTCTGTGATCTTTAACAGAGACCATTCCGCACACCCTCCAAGTAAGGGAGGAATTGCTTTATTTTCTAATTATATTCCTCTGTGAGTTTAACAGAGGTATTGCACTCTGCACTTGTGCTATTATTTTTTACAGTGGCATACTTATATACCCCTTATCCTCTGCCATAGTCTGCAGCAGAGTCTTTGCACGGTGGACCCTGACTGTCTGACATTCCTTTAGGTTTTATTATCAGACAGCCCCCCGTAACATTAGGACTGAGCCAAGGGTCTGGCAGTTGTGGCAGAATATCAGCAGTTACACCGTTACATACAAGTACTTGAGTCGCGGCTCAAGAGTATAGAGGATAAACCTCAGACCATGGTGACATCTGCACATGATCCTCGACTTGCTCTGCCAAACAGATATTCTGGCGATGTCAGATCAAGTCATGGTTTCATTAGTCAGTGTCAGATACACCTAGAGGTCAACTCTTCTCGCTTCTCTACGGAGAGGTCCAGAGTAGGCTTTATCATCTCCTTACTTCAGGACACAGCCGTAGAATGGGCGACTCCTTTATGGGAGCGCTCTGATGTGGTTACTATGAGACATCAAGACTTTCTTAATGCTCTTAAAGCGGTATTCATGGGTCCGCAGGTTACCCATGATGCGGCCCTGAGACTCTTAGAGCTATCTCAGGGTTCGTTATCCACTAGTTCTTATGCCATTGCTTTTAGAACTCTGGTGGCAGAACTAGATTGGCCAGAGAAGGTGTTGATTCCTATCTTCTGGAGAGGGTTGGAAGGGTATGTTAAGGATGCCGTTGCTACTCGTGAGGTCCCTGCTTCTCTGGAGGACTTGATCACAGTAGCAGCAAGGATCGACGTACGCCATAGGGAACGTAGACTCGAGGTCTCTTTCTCACGCCCTAAGCATCGGGCTATTCCAGTTGTTGAGGGTCCACTACCATCTTCCTCAGCATCTGAAACATCTCCCACTCCTATGGAGTTAGGTCATACGTCCTCCAGACTACGCAAGTCTGGTCCTCCTATATGTTACGTATGTCGTCAGGCTGGGCACTATGCCAACAAGTGTTCTAGTCGTCAGGGAAACTCCCAGGCCTAGTAACCATTAGAGGGGGGTTACTAGAGACGTCTTCTGCACCCTCTAAGTGTAGTATCCCAGGTCAGCTCTCATTCTCTGAGAATACATGGCCTATTATGGCTTTTGTGGATTCCGGAGCTGACGGGACTTTTGTGTTCTCAGGATTTGTAAAAAAACACAATATTCCCTCTATCATGTTAGAGGCGCCTATTCCTGTCCGTGTTGTTAATGGGACTATATTGTCTGACTCCATTACATTGAGGACAGTTCCCTTGCACCTTTCCCTGCCTCAGGGTCACATAGAGGAGATTTCTTTTCTTGTTTTGCCTGAGGGTATAGACGACGTCCTTCTGGGTCTCCCATGGCTTCGGACTCATGCTCCTCACATTGACTGGGAGTCCGACAGCATTATTAATTGGGGTTCGAAATGTCAGTCCCGATGTCTTCCGTTACCACCTAAGGTCGTTGCGGTTGCATCAACTGATCTCTCTCCCATACCTACACCCTATTTGGATTTCGCTGACGTGTTCTCCAAACAGGGTGCTGAGGTTCTTCCACCCCATAGGCCGAATGACTGTGCCATAGATCTTATCCCAGGTTCGGTTCCACCTAAGGGCAGGGTTTACCCCCTATCAATACCTGAGTCGGAGGCCATGTCGACCTATATAAGAGAGAGTTTAGAGAAGGGGTTCATTCGTAAGTCAGTCTCTCCCGCGGGAGCTGGGTTTTTCTTTCTTCGGAAGAAAGAGGGTGATTTGCGTCCTTGCATAGATTACAGGGGTCTCAACTCAATCACAATAAAGAACAAATACCCATTACCTTTAATTACTGAGCTCTTTGACAGACTGAGGGGAGCTCAGGTTTTTACGAAGTTGGATCTGCGGGGTGCGTATAACTTGGTACGAATTCGAGAGGGTGACGAATGGAAGACCGCTTTTAACACCCGAGACGGTCACTATGAATACCTTGTCATGCCTTTTGGTTTATGTAATGCACCCGCAGTATTTCAGGACTTCGTAAACGATGTGTTCAGGGATTTACTGTTATCCTCCGTCGTGGTGTATCTGGACGACATCCTGATTTTTTCTCCTGATCTGGAGACTCATCGTCAGGATGTCGTTCGTGTCCTTTCCCGTTTAAGGGAGCACTCTTTGTTTGCTAAACTCGAAAAATGTGTATTCGAGCAGTCATCCTTGCCTTTTTTGGGCTACATTATCTCACAAGAGGGTCTGGCTATGGATCCTGCGAAGCTCTCTGCTGTCCTGGAATGGTCCGAACCTCATTCCTTGAAGGCGGTGCAACGCTTCTTAGGATTCATAAATTATTACAGGCAGTTCATACCCCATTTCTATACTTTGGTGGCCCCTTTGGTGGCCTTGATTAAGAAAGGTGCTAATCCAAAAGTCTGGTCTACTGAGACATCCCAGTCTTTTGAGGCAGTAAAAAGACACTTTTCAACTGCTCCCATTCTTCAAAGACCCAATGAGAACAAACCCTTCCTCTTGGAGATTGATGCCTCTTCAGTGGGTGCTGGTGTGGTCTTGTATCAAAAGAACGGTGCAGGTAGGAAAAGGCCGTGTTTCTTCTTTGCTAAAACCTTTTCACCGGCAGAGAGAAACTATACCATTGGTGATAGGGAACTGCTCGCCCTGAGATTAGCCTTGGAGGAGTGGCGTCACTTGCTGGAAGGAGCGAAACATCCTTTCCAGGTCTATACAGACCATAAGAATCTGACGTACTTACAAACCTCTTAGCGTCTGAATCCTCGCCAAGCCCGCTGGTCCTTGTTTTTCTCCCGCTTTCACTTCTCCATCAACTATCTGTCTGGGAGTAAGAATAACAAGGCAGATGCTCTGTCTCGCTCTATGGTTTCTACCCAGGAAGAGATTGACGAACCTCGTCTTATCCTTCCCTCCAGCGTTTTTCATACGCTCTTCCCTGTGACGTTAGACCAAATCCCATCGGGCAAGACCTTTGTGCCGCCTGATCGACAGAATGATATACTGTCGTGGGCCCACACCTCAAAGGTGGGTGGGCATTTTGGTATTAGGCGGACACGAGAGTTACTAGAGAGGTGGTATTGGTGGCCACACTTAGCCAGCCACGTCAAGAGATATGTCGGTTCCTGCTACTCGTGTGCTCGCAACCGTCCATTACGGCAGAGACTGGCTGGGCTCTTGCAACCTTTGCCAGTGCCAGATAGACCATGGGAGGTGGTAGGCATGGACTTTGTGGGTGATCTTCCGTGTTCACAGGGACATCGATTTGTGTGGGTCATTACGGACCATTTCTCCCAGATGGTTCATCTCGTACCGTTAGCAAGAATCCCATCTTCCAGGGTACTAGCCAAACTATTCCTCAAGCATGTCTTTAGCCTTCACGGGATGCCAGATCGTATCATTTGTGATAGAGGCCCGCAGTTTGCTTCCCGTTTCTGGTGAGATCTTTGTAGCCTTCTGCAAATTGAGTTGAATCTCTCTTCGGCATACCATCCGGAGACCAATGGTTTGGTTGAGTGTACCAATCAATCCGTGATTATATACCTTTGACACTTTGTTGCTGAGAACCACGATAACTGGTCCTCCCTCCTACCCTGGGCAGAATTTGCCCTTAACAATTCGCTGGCTGAGGCCACTGGGCAGACAACATTCGTACTCAATAATGGGCAACACCCTAGGGTACCGGTACCGTTTCCCGCTGCTGAACCTTCTCCTCTTGTGGCCGACTGGGTAACAAATGCCAGAGAGGTTTGGGATCGGACTCAAGAGTTGATCCAAGCAGCTAAGGACCGTATGAAGACGGTGTCCGATCGGTTTCGTCGCCCAGCTCCTGTCTTTTCTCCGGGGGATTTTGTGTGGCTCTCTGCAAAACACGTGAAACTTAGAGTGAGCTCTGTCAAATTTGCTCCTCGCTTCCTGGATCCTTATGAGGTTCTTCGACAGGTAAATCCTGTAGTCTACCAATTGAAGTTACCCGTCCATCTTAGGATCCATGACAAATTCCATGTTTCACTGCTAAAGCCGGCTATTTTACCTCACGCTCGTGAAGTGCACTCTCCTGCCTCTGATTCCTCTCGCTCTAGCTATGAGGTACGAGCCATAGTTGGTACTAAGATGGTTAGAGGGCGCAGGTTCTTCTTGATAGATTGGGAGGGCTATGGCCCGGAACATCGCTCTTGGGAACCTGAGGAGGCTGTCCATGCTCCCGACTTAGTTGCTGATTACCTGCGTCGCCGGGAGGGGGGCCCTTGAGGGGGAGGTACTGTTACGGTTGCTGTGGCTCTGGAGTCTATGTCCAGATTTCTTGCTACTGCACATGTGCGAGCACTGGAGACTATGTCCGGATTTCTTGCTACTGCACATGTGCAAGCGCTGGAGACAAAGTCCTATCTTGGAGCCATTGCACATGTGCGGGTGACATCATCGCTGACACGAGGTCACATGTCTCTGACACCTTCTAAGCTGATTGGCCACTGGTCATGTGCTTGGGACACGTGGTCACTTGTCTCTGACACCTTCTATGCCGATTGGTCGCTGGTCATGTGCTTGTAACGCTTTGCTCGGTGATAGGCCAGCGTGATGTCATTGCTGTCATTCTGGCAGCGGATTGCCTCTGGTGTCCTCCATCTTGGATGAGGCACAGAGTCTATATAAGACCCTGACGCACGCCGCCCGGCGCTCAGTACTCTTGGTTCATGCATGAGGGTAGACGCCCTGTGCACGTCCCTCTAGGCATCTCTCTGTCTATGTTAGGTGAGCGCTATCGGCAGGGTAGCGTTCTTATACCTTACAGCTTCGGCTGCAGTCCGTATCCTTACCTCTTAGTGGAGCGGACATAGGCAGGTGCCTGAGGCACATGGTCCGGCTGGGCCTTGTGATTCTACTCGTAGGTGGACGTTGCCGCTAGGGTAACGTTCCTTATACTGCGTCTGGCAGTTGTTCGTATCCTCGCACACTAGGGGAGCGAACAGAGGTAGGAGCTTTGTGTGGCTTATGCTGCTGTCCGTCTCTTTTGCACCACTAGAAGAGAGGACCTAGGCAGGTGCCATATCTAGTGGTTTGTGTCCTCACACACTAGTGGAGCGAACGCAGGTAGGAGCTTTGTCCGGCTTACACTGCTGTCCGTCTCTTTTGCACCACTAGAAGAGCGGACCTAGGCAGGTGCCATATCTAGTGGTTCGTGTCCTCGCACACTAGTGGAGCGAACGCAGGTAGGAGCTTTGTGCGGCTTACGCTGCTGTCCGTCTCCTGGCACCACTGGAGGAACGGACCTAGGTAGGTGCCATTTCACACTCACTGCTTTTGTCTATGTGATCTTTAACAGAGACCATTCCACACACCCTCCAAGTAAGGGAGGAATTGCTTTATTTTCTAATTATATTCCTCTGTGAGTTTAACAGAGGTATTGCACTCTGCACTTGTGCTATTATTTTTTACAGTGGCACACTTATATACCCCTTATCCTCTGCCATAGTCTGCAGCAGAGTCTTTGCACGGTGGACCCTGACTGTCTGACATTCCTTTAGGTTTTATTATCAGACAGCCCCCCGTAACAATGCACAATGTGACTGGTCCCACGGAGGAGGAGGGTAGCTTATTTTCAACTGGATGCTATTAAGAAGCAAAGAGTCAGTGGATGCTTTCCCCACTATTACCCTACAGCCGCAAGCCTACCAGAGGCCTGCAAGTGAATAGTAAGTGCTGGACAAGTAAGCTAGTTGGGAGGAAAAGGGCCAAACTATTCCTTCTCATCAAGGTAGTGAGAACAGTTGAGAGGGTTAGGTCTTATTTTAAATTGTGTTTGGAGCACTGTAGAGGCATTACTACTTTATGGGGGCACTTAGAAAAGCATCACTACTTTATTATATTTTATTTTTGATCTTATTGATACTGTGGCATTGGAGGTACTGGTACTGTAGAATTGGGGGAAAAGTGGAAATGGTCTCTAAAAGTGATCAGCCATAGACATCTGTGTATTACCTTTTGCAGATGCAAGTACTGTCAGGAAGAAGTCAGAACGATCTTTGCCAGATGCAGAAAAGAGAAAATGAATTACTTCCATTACGAACGTCACCGATGAGTCTTTGAGTTTCCTGTATTGTATATACTGATGACGTCCTTTACCAAGTCATTGTATGCAGATAATATTGCTAATCCAGTGATTTATATTAATAAAAAGTATAGTGGTATTATATGGTCACTAATTTCTGGTAATATGGGTATGGTATAGTGGTACTGTATTTGTTTCTTGCTTTAGTAGATTTTGTTCAGTATTAATATAGGGATAATATTTGATATCTGGTAATTACATGACTGTATTACTTAGAAGTAATACTTAGAAGATAATCTTATTTCAGTGTTTTTCTATCAGATTTATATATTATTTTTGTATTATTATTTTATAAGGTGCTAACTCACTCTAAAAATCAACACTACTCGTGTCTATGCAGCTGAGCAACATGTTGGTACGAGGAGGAGGAGACAGGTTAAAATTTTATCCTGTGGTCTATATTACTCTAGTTATTCCACTGTCTACAATTTTTGACATTCTAATCTGTATCCTCAATAATGTCATTAATAAGTTGCTTTGGTACACCACTAATAACTGTAACCCAAACGAGGGTGTTACGGGACTGCCTACTAATAGGGGATAGTAAGCTATCTAGCAGTCAGGGCCCACCGTGCAGAATAATCTGCTGCTGGCGAGAGCAAAGGAAAGGGGTACCGTACCACCTCAGCGGTACTGTCACTGTTGCTTCACAGTGGCACTAGAACCTAAAGCGGTGCTCACTGTTAAGTCACAGCGAAACCGATTTAGGGCAACCTTAAGGAGAAATGCTAACAGAGAGATAAGGATGGACCTGTAGCTCCTGCCCAATTACAGGGACTACAAAACGTAAGCGGATGGGTACCCCAACCGTGGTCCATAGACTAAAGCCTGCTTTACACCATACGATCCAGCATACGATATCGTATGCGATCGTACCCGCCCCCATCGTATGTGCGGCACGTTCAATTTGTTGAACGTGTCGCAAAAACGAGTAACCCCCCTTCACACGTACTTACCTGTCCATACAACCTCGCTGTTGGCGGCAAACATCCACTTCCTGGAGTGGGAGGAACGTTCGGCGTCACATCGACGTCACGCGGCAGCCAGCCAATAGAAGCGGAGGGGCGGAGATGAGCGGGACGTAAACATCCCGGCCACCTCCTTCCTTCCGCATTGCCGGCCGGGAGCTGCGGGACGCGGTTCTTTGTTCCCGGGGTGTCAAACACAGCGATGTGTGCTACCCAGGGTACGATGAACAACCTGACGTTTATATTTTAGGAATTGAACGACGTGCATGCGATGAACGTTTTACCATTCAATCGCAATCTTACGTAGCTGTTACATGCTACAATGTAACTTACGATGCCGGATGTGCGTCACTTACGATGTGACCCTGCCGACACATCGTAAGATATATTGTAGCGTGTAAAAGCGCCCTTAACACCTCTGTTACCTCACAGAAATGTGTAGAATAAGATTGTAGCTAGTGTAATAATGCAAATAATATGTAGGTGGACATGTAGTGCCTGTCCAATTACAGGAACTACAAAACATAAGCGGATGGTTGCCCCAACCGCAGTCCACTAACCAACACCAGTGTTACTTCTGATAAGGTAGCTAATAATGTCACAGGAGTATAGATGTAAAAACCCTGTGAATGCAGATGGGAAAACCGTTACAGGTCATGGAGATCCCTTATTGCTAGCCTCTATACAGTTCTTAGAGATAGCAGCGTATAGGAAGTGTGTAGGTGCAGACAGTACTATCCGTATTGTCTAGGCTCAGTGAAGCCCCTGTCTGAACTCCTTGTGCTAACCACACCTAAGGAGTCAGTGAGCTCTCTATGCTAGCCGCACAGACGAATCAGAGACACTGAGGGCGGTGCGTGATATGTCCCTGCCTAACCAGGCTCTACTAAGGTGGATGGAGGTGAGCACTCGTGTAAACTAGTAGATGCTGAGAGCCTGCCTAACCCGTTCCACTAAGGTGCCAGGAAACGGGTAATGGTGTTATGCTAGTGAGTACAGAGTCCCTGCCTAACCCGATCCACTAAAGTGCAAGGATGCGAGTAATATTGGACATCACACATGAGGCTTCTACCCCATGCATGCACCAAGAACGTCTGAGCACCGAGAAGCGTGCTGCAGGGTTCTTTATAGACAAAGCACCTCCCACAAGATGGAGGCGCTCCTGGCTCAATGCACCAATCACCAGCGAGTTTGTCATGAATGACGTCAGCCAATCAGCAGCCAACATGTCACGCTTATGTGATCCCGTGTCATCACTGACATCAGCCGCGGACAAGCAGCAGCCAGCATGTCACGGTCATGTGATCCGGTGTCATCGATAACGTCAGCCACGGAGAATCAGGAAGCGACACGTCATAGTCACGTAATCTCGGATCACGACCTATCGACGATTGCCACGTGGTGAGCATGCTGAGGGCTTACGATCTTTCTATCACAGAGTCAGTTGTTAATCCATTTACATATATTTTTTCCCTTGCGTCATCATAGTGATGTGCGAGTACTAAAAAGCTCGGGTGCTCGAGGCTCGGGCCGAGCATCCCAAGATACTCGTGTACTCGGCCCGAGCACCGAGCCCAATGTTATCCTATGGGAGATCCGAGTTTTTATGAAATGACCCCCCAGCAGCATGTAGAAACCCTAAAAATGTCACAAAAGTCTCAGAAGAGTGCTCAAATGACATGGCAACAGCATGGGGAAGACCCCTTGAAGCATTTATCACTCAAAAGTCACAGCTGTGAACAATTTTGTCCGCGTTTTACGCCATTTTTACGGACTCACCAGAAAACCTTCAAAAATGACACCAAAATGAATTTTCATGGCAGAAATGTTAAGGGCACATACCCAATAGTGAGATAGAGCTGGTGTATGTTACTTTTTGAGATTAATACATGAAAGATTTTACGTAAAACATTGTGTGGCACTCCGATGTCCCTGAGAAGAGACGTACATGAAGGCCTCTTGAGTCTAATGTGCCCATTTTGAGGAAGTGAGTCTTTGTAGTATTTTCCTTTGCCAGGGCAGTCCAAAATTGTGAGGTTCACCAATGCCCCTGCATACAGACGTGCATGAGGGCCTGTAAACCTGAAGTGCCTATTGTAAGGAAGTGGGTCTATTGTAGTATAGCCCTTTGGCAGGGCAGCCAAAAATTGGGAGGCTCCACGTTGTCCCTGGATAGAGACGTGCATGAGGGCCTGTAAACCTGAAGTGTCCATTGTCAGGAAGTGGGTGTATTGTAGTATAGCCCTTAGGCAGGGCAGCCAAAAATTGGGAGGCTCCACGTTGTCCCTGGATAGAGACGTGCATGAGGGCCTGTAAACCTGAAGTGTCCATTGTCAGGAAGTGGGTGTATTGTAGTATAGCCCTTAGGCAGGGCAGCCAAAAATTGGGAGGCTCCACGTTGTCCCTGGATAGAGACGTGCATGAGGGCCTGTTAACCTGAAGTGTCCATTGTCAGGAAGTGGGTGTATTGTAGTATAGCCCTTAGGCAGGGCAGCCAAAAATTGGGAGGCTCCACGTTGTCCCTGGATAGAGACCTGTTAGGTTCTTAGTGCCTCCGTGCTTGCATTTAAAAACCGCACGTGTGTGCCTGTTGGTGGCAGCGTTCAGGTGCACTTGTGTGCGTTTTGCAAAAACTTGGATATAACGCACAAGTCTAGTGAATACACATCAGCACAGCATTGCAAAATGCGCAAGGGCGTTGGCAACGAACAAGGAAGTGGACGTGATGGTGGTGCAGGCAGAGACCGAGGTCGTGTGCAAGCTCTAATTTCGCCACAACAAAGGGCCACATCTACTCGCTCGCACGTCCTGTCCCAAATTCTTGGGGACCGCAGCAGTACACCGCTCTTGAACCAAGACCAGTGTCAACAGGTTTGTTAGTTGGATAGAGGATAATGCTTTTAGTCAGATTGGCACCACCACAAACACTCTGTCTTCCACACGGTCAAGTGTCAGTAGCCGTGATACTGCACCGCACATTTCAGAACCTGATCCTCCTTCCTACCACCAGGCCGAGTACACGTCCATGGACATTACTGATCCCACACT
This sequence comes from Anomaloglossus baeobatrachus, assembly GCF_048569485.1. NCBI lineage: Eukaryota > Metazoa > Chordata > Amphibia > Anura > Aromobatidae > Anomaloglossus > Anomaloglossus baeobatrachus. The sequence goes on along the minus strand of NW_027445184.1, from coordinate 77,578 downwards.
TGGACACTCGGAAGAGCTGTTCACGTTTCCATTCACACATTCTGGCCTCTCGCCAGCTCCTGTTGAAGTGGGCCATGACGAGATTGTATGTACAGATGCCCAAATATTTGAGAAGACACGTTCTCACGAAGTTGGCAACGTGTCTCAACAAGGGGTGGACGATGATGAGACACAATTGTCAGGAAGTCAGGAGGAGGAGCAGGGTGCGGAAGAGGAAGACAACGTGGTGGATGATCCAGTAACTGACCCAACCAGGCAGGAGGATATGCAGAGCGAGGACAGCAGTGCACAGGGGGAGGGAGGCGTAGCATCCCAACAGGCAGTAAGAAGTAGGGTGGTGGCCCCAGGCAGACGTCAGGCAACCGTTCCCCGGAACAACAACACGACACAAGGTGCCTGTACAAATGTTAGGTCTTCCCGAGTCTGGCAGTTTTTTAAGTTGGCTCCAGATGATTCTAAAAAGGCCATTTGCAACACCTGCCATGCCAGCATCAGCAGGGGTACCAAAACTAGCAGCCTGACCACCACCAGCATGATCAGGCACATGTCAGCCAAGCACCCGACTTTGTGGGATGTACAACAGAGTCGAGGAGCAGTGCTTGCTGATGTCACTGCTACGTCTTCGCTTGTTGTGCATGCGAGCCAATCCCCTGTCCATGCTGCCCGCGAACAAGCCTCCTCCGGCCCTGCACCTGCAGTTGCCCACGCAGAAATAACACCATCATCAAGCACGTCCTTGTCCCAGCGCAGCGTTCAGTTATCCATTCAGCAAACCTTTGAACGCAGGCGCAAATACACTGCCAACGCCCCACATGCCACACTTCTAAATGCTAACATTTCGCGACTGCTTGCGCTGGAAATGTTGCCTTTTAGGCTGGTGGAGACAGAAGCATTCCGCGACCTGATGGTGGCAGCTGTCCCACGTTACTCGGTCCCCAGCCGCCACTATTTCTCCCGGTGTACCGTCCCCGCATTGCATAACCACGTGTCACAAAACATCACACGTGCCCTGAACAACGCTGTTTCAGCCAAAGTCCACCTAACCACAGACACGTGGACAAGTGCTTGTGGGCAAGGCCGCTACATCTCGTTGACGGCACACTGGGTTAATATTGTGGAAGCTGGGACCCAGTCTGAGCGAGGGACGGAACACGCCCTTCCCACACCAAGTTTTGCAGGCCCTACCTCAGTCAGGGTTTCACCCACACTCTACAGCTCCGGAATGTCATGCTCCTCAGCCTCCTCTTGCGCATCCTCATCCACTTTACCCTCCACACCAGTCCCAAGCTGGAAGTGTCGTGGGCGGAGGAGGGGATGCTGCGCTCTCCCACTGCTCGGGTCCGGCTGCCGCTGCTCTATGGCTGCTGCTGCTTGGTGGCTCGAGCGATGGCCGGATCCCGGAAAATCGAGCGGCGCTCCTCACCCGTGAGTGAAAAGGGGTGGTTTGGGTTTTGGGGATATTGTCCGTGACGCCACCCATGGTTGTGGTGATTGTGTGGACACCACCGCTGCTCTGGACGGGGATCCCGGGAGCCTGTGACAGGGAGCAGCTTTGTTGTTATTTCTCCCCTCCGTGGGTAGGGGGGTTGGTTGTCCCGGGGCCCGGTGATGGGGTAGAGATGGATGACAGGCGGGTTGCGGGGCCTGATGAGGTGCAGGGTCGCAGGGGCAGCGCTGTGCCGCACGGCACGGAGGTACTCACTCAGCCCAATGATGATGACACAGTTCACGGTAAAACAAGTGGCTGGATGGACGGGTCCCTCGGACGGCTGCGGTTGTTCCTCCCTGCAGGTTAGTGATGACTGTCTCTCCCTGCACCTAAGTTCAGTGTTGGTAGTGATGGTTTCCCACCGGTAACCCGCTCCCCGACCTGGATATGGGCCGGAGGAGCCCCTTTTGCCCACAGGCGCTGGCCTTGGGAGACGGTTGCCCTTGGCGGTGGCGGTGTCTCCCCTTCACGGTTGGACGGTTGCCTTCTATCGGGACTTGGCTGTTTGGAAACCCGGAGGTCCCCTTCACTAACGGATTTGGCAAATTCACGGTGACATCAAGCCTTGCCGGGATCCGAAAGGCCCCTGCCAATGGTGCTGGCTTCTCTTTGTATACCGGTCCGGTACGGCCGGGTCACCACCCGTCCACGGCCCTTACGGCAGACTCCAATCGGCCTCCACTGCAGACGGTCACCACATCTTGCCAACCTTGCTGTCCTGTCCGGGCCACACACCCAGACCAACTGCAGGCTCTTTGCTGTCACTTTTCTCCTCTCTACTACTTTCCTCCTTCCACTTCCTTAGCTTAACTCTCACTGCCTGTGTTTTCCCTCCTCCAGAACTGTGAACTCCTTGGTGGGTGGAGACCAACCACCTGGCTCCACCCCCTGGTGTGGACAACAGCCCCTGGTGAAGGCAACAAGGATTTTGTGTTTTGACTATGATGTGCCTGCAGGGAGTGTGGGGTGTGTAAGTGTTGTGCTCTGTGGCCCCTGGCTTGTCCAGGGCGACACAGAAGCACTGCAGCACTGCCTCGGCAAAGCGGCAACAGGCTGTGCTGAAGCTAATCTGCATAGGTGACAAACCCCACAATGCAGAAGAGGTGTGGACAGCTCTGAAACAGCATGCAGATCACTGGCTCACACCTCTGAACATAAAGCCAGGAAAGGTTGTGTGTGACAATGGCCGGAACCTGGTGGCGGCTTTGAGGCGAGGCCAGCTGACACATGGTCCATGCGTGGCCCATGTGCTCAACCTCGTGGTTCAGCGGTTTCTAAAGTCATACCCAGAGCTGTCTGATCTGCTGGTAAAAGTTCGCCGCCTGTCTGCACATTTTCGAAAGTCACCTACTGCTTCAGCCGGCCTTGCCGGCTTTCAGCGCCATTTGCATCTTCCGGCTTACAGACTGGTGTGTGATGTCCCCACGCGTTGGAATTCAACTCTGCACATGTTGGTCAGGATATGTGAGCAGAAGAGGGCAGTTGTTGAGTACCTGCATCACCTAAGCCGTAGGGAAATGGGTCAAACTCCACACATAACACCTGGGGAGTGGAGATGGATGTCCGACCTATGTACCATCCGCCAAAACTTTGAGGACTCCACCAAGATGGTGAGCGGCGATGACGACATTATTAGCGTCACCATACCACTTCTCTGCCTTCTAAAATGGTCTCTGCTCAAAAAACAACCATGATGCATTGCAGGCGGAGCGCGATGAGTTTGAGCAAGAAATAGTGGGTGTGGGTGATAACACACAGCCCAGCCTCGTCTCATCACAACGTGCAGTGGAGGACTATGACGAGGAGGAGGATGAAGACATGGAGCAACTCTCCGGCCAAATTGAGGATATGACATGCAGTCATATCCTCGGTTCAGCGTGGCTGGCCAGAGGACAGGGTAGATGATGAGGAGGAGGAGGAGGAGGACAGCATGTTCAGTCATCGTGTTGGTCAGGATACTGAAGTGATGGCTGTTAAGAGTCTGGCACACATGGCTGACTTTATGGGAAGCTGCCTGTCCCGTGACCCTCGCGTTAAGAACATCTTGGCCGACAATCATTACTGGTTGGTAACACTGTTAGACCCACGCTAAAAGGAGAACTTTATGTCTCTTATTCCCCAGGCAAAGAGGTCAGGCAAAATGCAGCAGTTCCAGAAGGCCATAGTCACGGAAGTATAATACAAGTAACTCCGGCACTCAAAAGAGATTATATTTTGATTATTTTTTATTCAAAAAAGTTTTTTCTTCCAATAAAGTTTTGTAAATAAACGTTTCGGCTTTTCGCCTTCTTCAATTTTATATGGTTCTACATAATAAGAAAACAAGGTATCAATACAATTATATATATATATATATATATATATATATATATATATATATATATATATATATATATATATATACACACATATCTGATAGTAATTTAGAAGAGAAAATCATGTCACAGACAAAGTAAATCAGATATCAAACATACTTGAAAATATACAGGAAAAAACAATTTCACCATTATATTAAAGAATTCATTTATCCATTACCTCTGGTAATGGAAGGTAAAGTCTCGACTCACAACACTTTTATCCTTGTTTATACAATTGAAATGAAATTATCTGTGTAAAAAATAAAAGTACATGCATATGAGTTGTAATACTATTACAGGCAGCTGTTTGTCAAAAGGTCACAGATTTACTGTGAACTACAGGGTATCAATGAGAGATTATGAAAGGGTTCAAATGAACGAAACTGATAACAATCAAATCTGCCCTCACCACAAATGCCATCTGTATAAATCCGGACACATACCTCATGTCGCTCTGATAATTAACAAGCTACTGTGTGATACAATGCCCTTAAACCACAGGGGACATCAGGTCATGAAATGAAGGATCTAATGTGAACAATAAGAAAATGCGGTTAAAAAGTGATAATGGCTTAAAACAAAGCCAAACATTGAAAAAGGTATAATTACCATTGGGGAAGATAAGTATATAATGGGCTGAAAAAGACACAACAGTTGGTAAGGAACTCCTTATCTATAAGGCATCAGATAGCAAGCTCACATGAGATCCATTCATTACCTGTTTCATTGGTGATCAGAGAAGAAGTGGTGAGTGAAGGGATAACCCTGCACAGGTGGTTTTATATAGTGGTGGAAGGCGGGTGCATGTGTCAATTTCCTCATTATGGAACGCAAGCGGTGCAGGGGGTGAGACGCACGCCACGCGTAAGCAAAGAAGTCAGAAAGTGCGCGCATGCGCAGTGTATTCAAAGGGAGAATAAAGACGTGAACAGCTCCGGAAGAACCGCTCCTGACATTCAACGGGTCTGAAAGAGACATTAATAACTTATCAGTCATAGGGAATATGACAAGATACAAAAGGAAAGTTATAATCCACCTTTATACTAAACAATAGGTATCCTTATGATTATGAATGAATATATTATTTAACATGTGACATAGTGGCACAGAATACATGACACATTATATGGAGTATACTGGCCATATGTACATATATGTACATATATACATATATATATATGCACATACATACACATATATACATACACATGCAAACACCCACATACATACATATATACATACGTACGTGTTAAGACAGGTATATGGGAACTACACATGAAAATCTATACGCTCATCTTAAATGAAAAGATGAAATTGATGCACAACATATCCCAAAATAATGGGATATAGACGAATCCGGTCTACCCATCAGATATACATGTAAGGAAATTCAATTATGGTAATATATCATATTCACGATTTAAGCCGTGGGGGGACAGAGTTCTTAAAGTGTGTATCCAGAAAGACTCTCTTTCTTTGAGTCTCTTCACCCTGTCCCCTCCACGTCTCATAGGTGAGAATACACTGCGCATGCGCGCACTTTCTGACTTCATTGCGCACGCGTGGCGTGCGTCTCACCCCCTGCACCGCTTGCGTTCCATAATGAGGAAATTGACACATGCACCCGCCTTCCACCACTATATAAACCTGTGCAGGGTTATCCCTTCACTCACCACTTCTTCTCTGATCACCAACGAAACAGGTAATGAATGGATCTCATGTGAGCTTGCTATCTGATGCCTTATAGATAAGGAGTTCCTTACCAACTGTTGTGTCTTTTTCAGCCCATTATATACTTATCTTCCCCAATGGTAATTATACCTTTTTCAATGTTTGGCTTTGTTTTAAGCCATTATCACTTTTTACCGCATTTTCTTATTGTTCACATTAGATCCTTCATTTCATGACCTGATGTCCCCTGTGGTTTAAGGGGATTGTATCACACAGTAGCTTGTTAATTATCAGAGCGACATGAGGTATGTGTCCGGATTTATACAGATGGCATTTGTGGTGAGGGCAGATTTGATTGTTATCAGTTTCGTTCATTTGAACCCTTTCATAGTCTCTCATTGATACCCTGTAGTTCACAGTAAATCTGTGACCTTTTGACAAACAGCTGCCTGTAATAGTATTACAACTCATATGCATGTACTTTTATTTTTTACACAGATAATTTCATTTCAATTGTATAAACAAGGATAAAAGTGTTGTGAGTCCAGACTTTACCTTCCATTACCAGAGGTAATGGATAAATGAATTCTTTAATATAATGGTGAAATTGTTTTTTCCTGTATATTTTCAAGTATGTTTGATATCTGATTTACTTTGTCTGTGACATGATTTTCTCTTCTAAATTACTATCAGATATATGTGTATATATATATATATATATATATATATATATATATATATATATATATATATATATATTGTATTGATACCTTGTTTTCTTATTATGTAGAACCATATAAAATTGAAGAAGGCGAATAGCCGAAACGTTTATTTACAAAACTTTATTGGAAGAAAAAACTTTTTTGAATAAAAAATAATCAAAATATAATCTCTTTTGAGTGCCGGAGTTACTTGTATTATAGTTCGGATTTTTTCTCCAGAGCACCTACCTAACGGTGTGCTTAGCCATACCTCATCTTATAGTCACGGAAGTAGGCAAAGCATTCCCCTCACAAAACGCTAGCGGCATAGGTCAGGAATCAGTGAACAACCAAGGCGTACAGCCGGGAGGGGCACAAGTCCAATCCGCCAGAGGTAGGGGAACAGTCTTCAAGATGTGGGACAGTTTTCTCAGCCCCTCACATACCACAGCCCCTGAGGTGCGGGGTAGTGCCACAAGAAATCCTAAGTTTGCCCAGATGCTTAAGGAGTACCTTGCAGATCAAACAACTGTACTCCGACATTCCTCTGTGCCGTACAATTAATGGGTATCCAAGCTGGACACGTGGCATGAATTGGCTCTCTACGCCTTTGAAGTCCTGGCCTGCCCTGCCGCTAGCGTTTTGTCACAGCGTGTTTTTAGTGCCGCAGGTGGAATTATTACAGATAAACGCACCCGCCTGTCAACTGAAAATGCTGACAGGCTGACTCTGATCAAGATGAACAAGGGTTGGATTGGGCCAGACTTCACCACACCACCAGCAAATGACAGCGGAATTTAAAGTTTGTAATGGGAATTTGCCATGTACCTCCACTCACCCATGGTAACACACTTCTGGACTTTGGCTAATCGCTGGACTGCTCCTCCTTCTCCTCATGCGCCATCATGATGACCGTTACAATAGTTAGGCCGTTGTTTCAGGTATACCCCCAGTGGTACATTTTTTCGCCCATTCTTTCAGAATGGGCATTACAACGACAGGAGACCCGCTCCTTTGCAATGGGAACAATGTTTTGAGGCCCTCATGCACATCTCTATCCAGGGACAATGTGGAGCCTCCAAATTTTTGGCTGCCCTGCCTAAGGGCTATACTACAATAAACCCACTTCCTTACAATGGGCACTTCAGGTTTACAGGCCATCATGCACGTCTCTATCCAGGGACAATATGGAGCCTGACGCTGCCACCGACTGCCACACACGTGCGGTTTTTAAATGCAAGCACGTACGCACTAAGAACCTAACAGGTTTTTAGGAGCGACAATTACTGAGAAGTCTGACACTATCAGACACTGCTGACTGACGTGTATTATTCACTAGACTTGTGCGTTATATAATAGTTTGTGCAAAACGTGCACCTGTACGCTGCCACCGACAGGCACACACGTGCGGTTTTTAAATGCAAGCATGGACGCACTAAGAACCTAACAGGTTTTTAGGAGCGACAATTACTGAGAAGTCTGACACTATCAGACACTGCTGACTGACGTGTATTATACACTAGACTTGTGCGTTATATAATAGTTTGTGCAAATCGTGCACCTGTACGCTGCCACCGACAGGCACACACGTGCGGTTTTTAAATGCAAGCACGGACGCACTAAGAACCTAACAGGTTTTTAAGAGCGACAATTACTGAGAAGTCTGACACTATCAGACACTGCTGACTGACATGTATTATACACTAGACTTGTGCGTTATATAATAGTTTGTGCAAATCGTGCACCTGTACGCTGCCACCGACAGGCACACACGTGCGGTTTTTAAATGCAAGCACGGACGCACTAAGAACCTAACAGGTTTTTAGGAGCGACAATTACTGAGAAGTCTGACACTATCTGGACTGTTTTACACTGTTTACACCAGCCCCAGATATGATGAAGGCTGGTATACGGTCACCACTAGGAATGGCTATATACCCTGCCTGCCTGCCTGCCTGCCTGTATACTGCTACAATAGTCCTGACAAGGACTCTTCTGGTCACTAGCCTGTATTCCGACCTGGCTATACCCTGCCTGTATACAGCAACAATAGTCCTGAGAAGGACTCTGCTACTGTACTCCGACCTGGCTATACCCTGCCTGCCTGTATACAACTACAATAGTCCTGAGAAGGACTTCTGGTCACACTGTTTGCAGCCCTGCTCCGGAACTAACTATAAAGGGCCGCAAACCTTTCCCTGAAGCAGCAACACTCTCCCTGCACTCACTGTCTGGATGGCTGTGTGCAGAGCACAGCGCGCCCGCCGGTATAAAGGCTCGGTCACGCTGTGCAGGCCGGCCAATCACTGCAATTCCACAACTAACAGGGCTGTGGCATTGCAGTGGTCTGCCAGCCAATCCCTGCATGAGTGCTGGCTCTCAAAAGAGCGCCAACATGCAGGGATGAAGACCACGAGTACAGCACGAGTATCGCGAGATTACTCGGTCCCCCGCCGAGTAGCCCAAGTACAGTGATACTCGTGCGAGTAACGAGTAGTAACAAGCATACTCGCTCATCACTAGTCATCACCCTTTTTTATGTACTACTAACCTTTTATGCAGTACTGTAAAAACGTCACCGGACCTGGTGATGTCGGGTCTGGGTATGTCACAGGGTGGCCCTTTCGCCCGGTTTCATGGCCCCGAGGTGTACAATAAAGGAGGGGGTGGTAATAGAGGTTTGATTTTGTGATGCCACCTGCGGTATGCGGCCAGGGAATAGCCGCCGCTGCTGTCGCTGTCCTCTGGGGCAGATGATGGTAGCAGCTGGGATTTTTCTGCTCCCCACAGGTGGAGCGGTCCCCAGGGAGAGGATGGGGGTAGTAGTGATGCCTTGGGGTGCAGGGCTGAGGGCGACAACAGTAACCAGATGACACAGATTGATAGTTTCCTTTTACCTTTACTGGTAACAGGTTGTAGTTCTGAGGTTACCGTGGTCCGGTCAGCCTGGTAGCAGGGAGGAACGTCTTTATGCCAGGAACGTTGGAGGCCTTCCTTTATGCGTTTTGGATGTTGGATCCCTGTGGCTTGCAGCTACTTGGGGACCCCGGTTCTTGGTTGCCTGATGCTATGCCCCTCTCTGACAGGCAGCGTGAGCCGGATATGGGGCCCGTGTGTTCCTCCGCGGCCCCAGGCTCTATTTTGCTACTTCAACTTAGGGCTTTATTAGTGGGCCAGTAAACATGGAATTTCCTGCCCTCCGGGTTTTACTACTGAGCCTTTAGTACCCAGTAATAAAGGACTCCGGTGTCCTGTACAATGCGCTCAGTCCAGAAAAGCTTGTAGACAGCTCTCTTAAAGCAGCTGGTCTCCCTCCTTTCCTACAGGGTTCTGAGGTTCCTCTTCCTGTTCATCTGACTAACCCCTTCCCATCCCAGAATGCACAGGGGAGGCTTGTCCCAACCAGGACTTGAGATCCCCTTCTGTTCTGAGTCAGAAAGTGTTGTGTGCAATGATGCCTGACATTGAGACCTTCACCATAGCACTGTCCTCCAGATGAAGAGAACAATGCCACTGTGGCTTCCATGACCGCTGGGGTGCCATAAATGCCCACAAATCAATACCAGTAAAAGATGAGGTAAAACTGTGGAGAGAAAAAGCGAAATAGGGTCTTACCCATTATATATTATTATTATTATTTATTTTTATAGTGCCATTTATTCCATGGCACTTTACAGTGAAAGAGGGTATACGTACAACAATCATTAACAGTACATAACAGACTGGTATAGGAAAAGAGAGGACCCTGCCCATGAGGGCTCACAGTCTATAGGGAATAGGTGATGGTACAATAGGTAAGGACAGAGCTGGTTGCGCAGGGGTGTAAGATCTCCTATCTCTTGATATGTTGTTTTTGTGCTGTAAGTCCTGATGAAGGGAACAGAGCTCCTGAAACGCGTAGACACAAGCCACAATAAAGGAACATTGATCATCTCTCTGTTCTCCTTCCTGATGAATAGCGCGGCATAAACCCCTTCTCTATTGTTCTCTGTTACCAGTAAAAGATGGCAGCTCGTCATTCTCAAAAAAACAGGCCCTCACATAACTCAAATGGGAGAAATCTAAAAAAAAGATAGGAGTCTCAGAAAATTGTGATATGAAACAAAATAACACTAAAATATAAAAAATACACAACTTTGGGATCACCATAATCATACTGACCTAAAGAATTATGTCGCCAAGTAATTTATACCAAACAGTGAATGAGAAAAAAAACCAATGGTGAACTTCATGGTTATTTCACTACACTTTGACATTGTTTCTTAGTTCTCCAATAGATTTTATGGTAGAATAAAGGAAATCATTCAAAACTACAACTTATCGAGCAAAAAGCAAGCCCTCATGTAAGGCAAGAATTAACAAAGTTATGGCTCCTGAAGGAAGGGCAAAAAATAGCAACACCACAAGACCTAACATTCTACCAGACACTAAAACATTAAAGCAAACCTCACAGATCGAGGGGACACTGGTTTCCCCAGACTAGTCATCCCACTCACAATGTGAGTAATTTGCAAAAGACAGCGTCACCACCGTCTTTCTGCAAATGTCTTGCATGCATGCAACTTTTTTTGCTACACATCAGGGCACCTCCGAAGCAGGGTGTATTATGCATCTATCTGTCTATCTATCTATCTGTTTATCACATATCTATCCAAATTTCTACCTTATATTTCTGTTTCTTCTATTTATTAGCATAGAAATGCATATAATTGTTTATACTTCATTTTAACTATCTGTTTTGAACAAGGAAGAAGGATGTCTCCAAAGTATATAAAACTTCCAATTTATGAACACGGTGAGGCACAAAAACATTTTCCTTGTATCCATTTTGAACTTTCCTTTTTTATTTCTAGGTGTTTTTTACCATTCAAAACTGCAAATAGGATCAATAGACTGTTCCTGAAGATGGAAGTTCAGCTTTCCTGAAATAGGAAAGAGGGAAAAAGTTTATTTGAGGTCTTGTAATTATTCTTTCTGGGGGAGAATGAGGTGTCAAAGTATCAAAGTGAAATTCAAGAGAGTCTCAAGTAGACAGGACTTGAAGGAGAGAAAGGGGAAGTAGGATTGCTCATCTCTTTGTCATGGTAATAGTATTGAAGTTGAGAAGCAAAGCCTCAGACAATAGGGCCAAAGTTAGGTACTATAAACTGTTTCCTGCCACAAAGGTTCCCATGGCACCTTTAACAGGCCTGAGCAGAAAACTACAAAGTCTCGCTCTACTGCCTTAATGTAAAAAGCTCAATGTGCCAGTTATTCCCTAGGTAGATAGATAGATAGATTCAGGGCCCAATACTAGCAAAAGTTTTGGGGCCTCCTTGAAACACCGGTCATGCTCCACCCCAGCTCTGCTTCCAGCCCTCTAACCTTCCCCAGTCCCTCCATCCTCTCTTTGAAAAGCTTCACTTCTGCACCACGTCCTCACCAATCACACATTATTGCTATGTGCACACACTGTAGAATAGGTGCAGAAACTTTATGCACCATTTCTGCCCCTTATATTGCAGCTTCACAGGCTTTATGTGAACCTGCTATTACTTACAGCTCTAAATATATTGCGTTGTCGACGAGCAAAGGTAATGCACTGTTTATACAAACAATATTTACATGTCTCTTGTACATTTTTTGTCTTAGATGTACACTAACTAGTTTGTATCTTATAGGAACGTAGAAAAAGATTCCAAAAAATGTGCCTTCATCCATTACTAATGGAACATAATCATAAAGGGCATTTCTCGGTGTTATACAGAGATTTAAGGAGGTAATTTAAATCTAATATATAAAGCTGAGTGTATGTATGAATGTATGTGTGTGTGTGTGTGTGTGTGTTTGTATGTCCGCTAAAGGATTTTGCACAGTCGCATTTACAATCACGAAATTTTGCACAGACACTCCATGTGACTCAGGGAACATCATAGACTATGTTTTGGCGGGAAAATTTAACCCCGCGCTTTACAGTTACTCTCCAAAATCCTGCCTCCATTAAACTGAATGGAGATGGAGCTACAGGCTATTAATAGCAACTGTCAGTAGTTGCTATAGGAACAAAATAAACTGTTAGTATAAGAAACTTATGTGTGAGGTAATCTGATGTCAGTGAGGAGACGGATAGAGACAGGCAGAAAAAAACAGACAGACAGAGACAGAGAGAGGGAGACACAGACAGAAACAGACGGGAAAAGAGACAGACAGAAACAGACGAGTAAAGAGACAGACGGGTAAAGAGACAGACGTTTAAAGAGACAGCTGGGCAGAGAGACAGACAGGCAAAGAGACAGACGGGCAAAGAGACAGATGGGCATAGAGACAGACCTGGAAAGAGACAGACCTGGATAGAGAGAGACGGGGAAAGAGACAGACGGGGAAAGAGACAGATGGGCAAAGAGACAGACCGGGAAAGAGACAGACCTAAAAAGAGACAGATGGGGAAAGAGACAGACCGGGAAAGAGACAGACCTGGAAAGAGACAGACCTGGAAAAAGACAGCCTTGGAAAGAGACAGCCGGGCAAAGAGACAGCCGGGCAAAGAGACAACCCTGGAAAGAGACAGCTCTGGAAAGAGACAGCCGGGCAAAGAGACAGCCAGGCAAAGAGACAGCTGGGCAAAGAGACAGACCTGGAAAGACAAAGACCTGGAAAGAGACAAACGGGGAAAGAGACAGACCTGGAAAGAGACAGCCCTAGAAAGAGACAGCCCTGGAAAGAGACAGCCGAGCAAAGAGACAGCACTGGAAAGAGACAGCCGGGCAAAGAGACAGCCAGGCAAAGAGACAGCCGGGCAAAGAGACAGCCGGGCAAAGAGACAAACCTGGAAAGAGACAGACGGGGAAAGAGACAGACCTGGAAAGAGACAGACAGGGAAAGAGACAGACAGGGAAAGAGACAGATGGGGAAAGAGACAGACGGGGAAAGAGACAGATGGGGAAAGAGACAGATGGGGAAAGAGACAGACGGGGAAAGAGACAACCGGGAAAAGAGACAGCGCTGCAAAGAGTCAGCCGGGCAAAGAGACAGCCGGCCAAAGAGACAGACCTGAAAAGAGACAGACAAAGACAGACGGGCAAAGAGACAGACGGGGAAAGAGAGAGACAGACAGACACATAGAGACAGACCTAGAGATAGAGAGAGACAGACACAGAGATGGAGACAGATAGACTGATTCAAATACAGACAGAGAGATGGAAAGAGACAGACAGAGACATAGACACAGACAGACAAGGAAAGACACAGACAAAGAGACAGACAGACAGCGACACACAGAAAGAGACTGGGAGAGAGACAGAGAGACAGTTACTATTCCGGGCAACGCCCGGGTACTACAGCTGGTCAATCATATCATTTAGACGATTAAAATGTAACGATGCTTTTTTATTATTTTTGGTTGTGTTTTTACAGATATCCAGACAAATTTATATATTTTTCTCACCTTTCAATTGATGAATTTGAACGATTGTTTAACATCCTGTCACCAGAGTTAACATTTTCAGACACAATCATGCGAAAGTCAATCTCCGCTGAGGAAAGGCTGCTCATCACCTTGCAGTAAGTAATGTCAAATAGGTGTTTTCCTGAAATTCATTGTTTTGACATGAATGTATCTTTTTCTCTGTATATGTAGATACTGTGTTTCTCTGAAAATATGACTGCTTTAATTTTTTTTACCATGCGCTAGGGCTTATTTTAAGGGGTAGGATTTATTCTCAGCGAAACACGGTTGAAGGTAAGTTAACCCCCCCCATAAAATACAGATCCCCCCAGGAGAATCATACTTACCAGACCCCGGGCTTCTGCATCGCTCCCAGGTCCTCCTGCGATCTTTGGAGGGCGCTTCCAGCAGGTATGCTCCATGCAGTCCTCCTCTGTTTCTGGCCAACACTTGCACACATCAGATCGTGCACACATTCATGCACACCCACATCAGATCGCTGTAAAATACTGAGTTATTATGAATATTTGTTCCATAATAATTCTAAATTCATTCTTATAATGTTTGTATAAATGTCCAGGCCATAGCTTGTATGAAGAGTGTATTTGTGAGGTTGAAGTTTCTGGCCAAAGCATCTGACATGGTCAAATCAAAGCTGGCTGACAACTCAGTGCTATTTTTCTATACACTAGGGCAAAGGTCAACTAGCCGAGGTCTGGAATAGCATTGAAGGCCTTCTAAGTATTACATTAGGTCAAAGGTCAACAAGCCTCAAAGAGTTTCTATACATTCTTAGGGTCAAGGGTCAATTTGCTGGTTTTAGAATCTGTACTGCGCAGGACACTTACGTCTGCAGATGTCGGACCACGTGACAATGACTTAATGCATGGTTGAAACTGGGAACAGTTATATTGGGTTCTTGAAAATATGTTTAAAGCCATTTAAAGATATAAGTGAGGAAAAGAGGGTGTGGTGAATTGTATTTAAGCTTGACTACACTTCAGAGGGGGTTAGAATGGGACCATTCTCAACCACATGAACCCAGATGGAAGACTGCTTGCCATAACATCAGTGCTATGTAAGATAATGGACTCTTTCTCTCTATCTTTTTCTCTCTTAACTCAATTCTAACTAAAGCCAAGCATTATTTTTCTGTAATGATTTTTAACCTTTATTGAATAAACTCACATATGGTTTTGCACCTCTATTTTCTCTTCAATCATTGTATACTGGCTAAGTGGATACGTCAATCCTATTTTTAACATACTTGGCGAGCTATAGCCTGAATGGTTGGGAGGCACAGCTGTTTTTCCTGTGCGTGGTGAATAGTCACTTCCATGCTAGTTCTTGCTACGGGACTTTTTTTTTTGTATTCTTTTGTTACGTTTTCCCTGACCTTTTGTCCACAAAGGGGGGGTCAGTGGGGAATAGTGTAACGTGTCTGTCCAAAAGACTGCATTAAAAACTACAATGTGTCTAAATCAAACCGAACCTTAGAAGAGGACTGACGTAAAGCTGCAAGGAGGTCGTATGTGTCGTGCCTTGACGGACATCTGAGGACCCAATCCAGGACCAATGATCCAGGAGATCCCCAGGATAATCCTTCTTGGACACAGATGACCATCGACCCATAGACAGTTGGACCCATTTCAGGACAACGCATCGCATCACATATAAGGGAGAAATGGATTTTATTCATGATTATTCTAAGAAAAGTAATGTGGAGTATGCATTTGATCATAAGCATGCTGATGCTCAATTATGGTCAAATCTGTACCGGCAATGTGAAATTGAGAATATTAAGTTAGATAAGAAGTTTTTTACTGTAAAGAAGTTGCAGAAAAAGATACAGAATGTATTGGGCATGGTTTACACTTATAATTCCATGGTGGGTGGGGCACAACCAGCACACACCATCTGCATGGTGACAGACCCATCCAATACAACGGACACACACATAGCAGATGCAGAAACAACAGATTGTCCAAATTGTTCAATATTGGCGGAACATATCGAACATCTGGAAGATCAGTTGGAAACTAGAGCAAATTTGATATCAAAGTACATAAAGATATAAAACACGTGTCTGCCAATACGAGACAAAATAAGAGGGATGCCTCAGCATCACCTGCCTCGGGTTCAGATGTTCCTGAACAGCTGTATACAGCTGTTGAGGAGGGTTTGAACGAGGAGTAACTACGTAAAAAGAGATTACATAAAAAAGCAGCCCGTCTTAACATTAAAATCCATGACCAATTAATGAAAATCATTGAAGACATACCCAAATATGATGATAAAATGGATGCCTTCCATAATGCGGACATTTTTTTAATCAAACTCAGATAAATTCAATCTGACGGACGATCAAAGAAACAAAATATTTAGGGTATGTCTTCCTTCCCACATGACAAAAAGGTTACAAGCCACACCTAGGACAGACGAACACGATAACCTGATCCATGACACAAAGAAAGATAGGCTGAAACAGTTAATCTTATTCACAACAGCACAACAGGAGAGTCTACCCCAACAGTGGAGATTTTAGAAAATCTTAAAAC
Organism: Anomaloglossus baeobatrachus; assembly: GCF_048569485.1. NCBI lineage: Eukaryota > Metazoa > Chordata > Amphibia > Anura > Aromobatidae > Anomaloglossus > Anomaloglossus baeobatrachus. The sequence goes on along the minus strand of NW_027445184.1, from coordinate 61,379 downwards.
ACACATACAGGAGGATCCGTTTGTCTTCTTAGTCAAATTCGAACAAGCCTACCGAATGATAATGGAAATCGGATCTGATCAAGAGCCGACTTCCATGGTCAAGGCCTTTGTTAAAAAATTTAACTATTTGGACCCTGCTTCTTTCGAAATTGCTTGTAGGTTGGACAATCTACAAGAGGCCAAGTCATTTATTGATAGAATACAGAGACGAATGAAGCAAAATCAGGTAAAGTCAAAAATAGCCATGATAGAGGAGACAAATGACAAATCAGTATCACAGGAAAAACAAAATAATAAGAACAAAGGACCCATACTGAATTCTAAGAACAAGAATTCAGAGGGGGGTAACAGAAAAAGCAATATCCACTGCTTCTTCTGTGGCCTTCTTGGTCACCTGAAGTGGGAATGTATGAAATTCCTAAGGGCAGGAGCTGAGGAAAAGCTGGGTAAAGAAAATGGACTGATGCCAAACACATCTAGTGTACCTCCCCCATCTTCAGCACCTCCACCTTCATACATGCCCACTCATACTGACAACAGGAGTAACCAGTCACCATATGCACCACTGACCACACAGATTAGGGAAATGACCATAAAGAAGTTGGATGGAAGGAACAAGACACCTGCTGCCCTACTTCCCTCTCCATCTTCTTTATGACTGGCAAAGCCGGTCCCCAGGCTTCATCCACTGGAATTTGTTACTCAAGTTTCAATGGATAGCTGTGGTCGACCGTTTTTAAAAAGTACATCTTGAAGGCCAGGAAGTAACGTTTCTCCTTGATACAGGCGCACAATTGAGCGTAACAAATGTTGATTTACATTTAAAGCCAGATTCCCCTGTATGTACAATTGTTGGTTTCAGTGGCAAAAATGGAACAAAGATAACTTTAGCTCAGGATGTTTCTTTGGAAATACCTGGTTCTTTGAAAACAAAAATGGATATTTGGTGTTGTCAGGATACTGAGAACATAATTGTCACTGATTTTATGGAAATGCATGGCTGGATTATTGATTTGGGTAACAAAACGATTTGGAAAGACTCTAACGGTTGTAAGGCGGTAGTTATTGATCCAAATGAATATAGTCATGTCGGGACTATTTGTTTGAACGATGTAGTGTCATCAGATCATTTGTGGCCTGAAACTGGTGGTAATGAAGTATTGACTGAGATAGTGCAAAGGTTTCCTTCTCTATGGGCTCAGTACAGGAATCAAGTAGGAACTATGAAGGATGTGATTGTTAAAATGGAAGGCCGGGATCCGCCTCCAGAGCATCAGTATAAGTTGCCTTCAGAGTCAATTGCTCCGATGTCTAAAATTATTCACCGTGTCTGCAAATTGGGATTCTGATCTGGCTTATATATCCTGAGTCATATTGCAAAGGATTGTCAAAAATCCACTTGTGACTTTTAGGATCGCTACTTCCAATAGGTGGCGCTGTGCTAGAGTTTGTCTCCTTTACTGGAGAGACAATTTGAATATTTCCCAGAGGGGCATTGCAGCTATAAGTCCCCTTACCTGGCAGCCAGACTGGCTTGCAAAGTCTCCTTAAGGAGAATAGTGTTCCCCCGTGGAATTTTAGGGGCATTGCAGCTATAAGTCCCCTTACCTGGCAGCCAGACTGGCTTGCAAAGTCTCCTTAAGGAGAATAGTGTTCCCCCGTGGTCCCCACATAGCTTTCTCATGAGCCAGATCAGACACCCCCATACTTTGCACTGACGAGGGGCAAGCACCCCGAAACACCGTGTCTGCAAATTGGGATTCTGATCTGGCTTATATATCCTGAGTCATATTGCAAAGGATTGTCAAAAATCCACTTGTGACTTTTAGGATCGCTACTTCCAATAGGTGGCGCTGTGCTAGAGTTTGTCTCCTTTACTGGAGAGACAATTTGAATATTTCCCAGAGGGGCATTGCAGCTATAAGTCCCCTTACCTGGCAGCCAGACTGGCTTGCAAAGTCTCCTTAAGGAGAATAGTGTTCCCCCGTGGAATTTTAGGGGCATTGCAGCTATAAGTCCCCTTACCTGGCAGCCAGACTGGCTTGCAAAGTCTCCTTAAGGAGAATAGTGTTCCCCCGTGGTCCCCACATAGCTTTCTCATGAGCCAGATCAGACACCCCCATACTTTGCACTGACGAGGGGCAAGCACCCCGAAACACCGTGTCTGCAAATTGGGATTCTGATCTGGCTTATATATCCTGAGTCATATTGCAAAGGATTGTCAAAAATCCACTTGTGACTTTTAGGATCGCTACTTCCAATAGGTGGCGCTGTGCTAGAGTTTGTCTCCTTTACTGGAGAGACAATTTGAATATTTCCCAGAGGGGCATTGCAGCTATAAGTCCCCTTACCTGGCAGCCAGACTGGCTTGCAAAGTCTCCTTAAGGAGAATAGTGTTCCCCCGTGGAATTTTAGGGGCATTGCAGCTATAAGTCCCCTTACCTGGCAGCCAGACTGGCTTGCAAAGTCTCCTTAAGGAGAATAGTGTTCCCCCGTGGTCCCCACATAGCTTTCTCATGAGCCAGATCAGACACCCCCATACTTTGCACTGACGAGGGGCAAGCACCCCGAAACACCGTGTCTGCAAATTGGGATTCTGATCTGGCTTATATATCCTGAGTCATATTGCAAAGGATTGTCAAAAATCCACTTGTGACTTTTAGGATCGCTACTTCCAATAGGTGGCGCTGTGCTAGAGTTTGTCTCCTTTACTGGAGAGACAATTTGAATATTTCCCAGAGGGGCATTGCAGCTATAAGTCCCCTTACCTGGCAGCCAGACTGGCTTGCAAAGTCTCCTTAAGGAGAATAGTGTTCCCCCGTGGAATTTTAGGGGCATTGCAGCTATAAGTCCCCTTACCTGGCAGCCAGACTGGCTTGCAAAGTCTCCTTAAGGAGAATAGTGTTCCCCCGTGGTCCCCACATAGCTTTCTCATGAGCCAGATCAGACACCCCCATACTTTGCACTGACGAGGGGCAAGCACCCCGAAGCACCGTGTCTGCAAATTGGGATTCTGATCTGGCTTATATATCCTGAGTCATATTGCAAAGGATTGTCAAAAATCCACTTGTGACTTTTAGGATCGCTACTTCCAATAGGTGGCGCTGTGCTAGAGTTTGTCTCCTTTACTGGAGAGACAATTTGAATATTTCCCAGAGGGGCATTGCAGCTATAAGTCCCCTTACCTGGCAGCCAGACTGGCTTGCAAAGTCTCCTTAAGGAGAATAGTGTTCCCCCGTGGAATTTTAGGGGCATTGCAGCTATAAGTCCCCTTACCTGGCAGCCAGACTGGCTTGCAAAGTCTCCTTAAGGAGAATAGTGTTCCCCCGTGGTCCCCACATAGCTTTCTCATGAGCCAGATCAGACACCCCCATACTTTGCACTGACGAGGGGCAAGCACCCCGAAACACCGTGTCTGCAAATTGGGATTCTGATCTGGCTTATATATCCTGAGTCATATTGCAAAGGATTGTCAAAAATCCACTTGTGACTTTTAGGATCGCTACTTCCAATAGGTGGCGCTGTGCTAGAGTTTGTCTCCTTTACTGGAGAGACAATTTGAATATTTCCCAGAGGGGCATTGCAGCTATAAGTCCCCTTACCTGGCAGCCAGACTGGCTTGCAAAGTCTCCTTAAGGAGAATAGTGTTCCCCCGTGGAATTTTAGGGGCATTGCAGCTATAAGTCCCCTTACCTGGCAGCCAGACTGGCTTGCAAAGTCTCCTTAAGGAGAATAGTGTTCCCCCGTGGTCCCCACATAGCTTTCTCATGAGCCAGATCAGACACCCCCATACTTTGCACTGACGAGGGGCAAGCACCCCGAAACACCGTGTCTGCAAATTGGGATTCTGATCTGGCTTATATATCCTGAGTCATATTGCAAAGGATTGTCAAAAATCCACTTGTGACTTTTAGGATCGCTACTTCCAATAGGTGGCGCTGTGCTAGAGTTTGTCTCCTTTACTGGAGAGACAATTTGAATATTTCCCAGAGGGGCATTGCAGCTATAAGTCCCCTTACCTGGCAGCCAGACTGGCTTGCAAAGTCTCCTTAAGGAGAATAGTGTTCCCCCGTGGAATTTTAGGGGCATTGCAGCTATAAGTCCCCTTACCTGGCAGCCAGACTGGCTTGCAAAGTCTCCTTAAGGAGAATAGTGTTCCCCCGTGGTCCCCACATAGCTTTCTCATGAGCCAGATCAGACACCCCCATACTTTGCACTGACGAGGGGCAAGCACCCCGAAACACCGTGTCTGCAAATTGGGATTCTGATCTGGCTTATATATCCTGAGTCATATTGCAAAGGATTGTCAAAAATCCACTTGTGACTTTTAGGATCGCTACTTCCAATAGGTGGCGCTGTGCTAGAGTTTGTCTCCTTTACTGGAGAGACAATTTAAAATTATTCAGGAATTGTTGGATCAAGGTGTCATACGTAAGGCAAATTCTGTTTGTAACAATCCATTGTGGTGTGTTCTGGAGAGCGATGGTAGCTATCGGATGATATTGGACTTGCGAATGTTCAATAAGTTTACTCCCAATGTTGCACCGATTGTAGCTGATACACATGACATGATGTCGAGATTGAATGCAAAGGCAAAGTATTTCTCAGTATTGGATATCAGTAATGGTTTCTTCAGTATACCGATTGAGAAAAGTTGTCAATATAAGCTTGCATTTAATCACCTGGATCAACAATACATGTGTTGTAGGCTTCCTCAGGGGGCTCATATGTTGCCAAGCATTTTTCATCAGGTGCTAGCAACGTTTTGTCGAAATTTTCTCGTCCGGAATGTTTATTGCAATATGTGGACGATATCTTGTTGTGTGCAGAGGATGAGGAGTTGCACGTGTCTCTACTTGCAGAGTTGTTTGAGCTTCTGCATGATGCAGGATTGAAACTGAATACCAAAAAGGTCAAGCTGATGCAGACTGAGGTCAGATTTCCTGTCCCCTGGAACGTTAAGTCCAGGTAAAAGGCGACCCCTACAGGAGAGAATTGAGGCAATAGCATCCCTTCCAATTCCAACATCACACAAGGCACTAAGACATTTTTTAGGACTTGTAAATTATTCAAGGGATTTCATTGAAAATTTTGCTGACAAAGCCAGACCTTTGTATGATCTTTTAAAAGGTGATAATGATGATTATTTTGGTCCCTGGGGTGTCAAACAGGAAAAAGCCTTCACACAATTGAAACATGATCTACAACACTGACCTGCGTTAAGTATGGTAGAAAAAAACACACCTTTTGCGCTCCAAGCACACACTTCAGAGACTAGCATCTCTGTGGTTTTGCTGCAGCTGCAAGGGGGGGAATGGAGAATCTTGGGTTACTTCTCTAAGCTTCTCTCACCTGTTGAGAGGGGATTTGAGGTGTGCGCAAGACACCTGGTGGGAGTGTATTTCGCGATAAAAATAACCCAACACATAATCGGGTTTCAAAAGGTTATTCTCCAAACGCCACATAGTACACTAAAGCTTCTCTTTGAGAAAAATATCCCAGGTGTGTCACATAAGAGATTTTCCTATTGGTTGCTCTCATTGTCTCCAAATCAAATTGAGGTAGATTATAAGGCCAAATATGTTCTTCCTCAATTGATGCAATATGAAGGACAAACCCATGATTGCTTACAAATGTTCCAAGAACCAAGTCCATCTCTCTTCAGACGACAGTCGGAAGACACAGATGAACCTGTGTTTGTAGACGGTTCTAGATTTTTTCTAGAAGGACACTATTACACAGGATATGGAATTTTCTATTCCAAGAGAGGACAAGTGGTAAAGCACAAATTACCAAGTCATTTCTCAGCTCAAAGGGCAGAGATAGAAGCGGTAAGAATGGTCCTACAGCTGAATGAAGCTGATGATCAGATTCCAATGGTAATTTACAGTGATAGCTCCTATGTTGTCAGGTCCCTAACCGATTATCTGCCTATCTGGGAGAGAAGAGGTTATGTGGATTCTTCCAACAAGACCTTGGTGCACAGCGACACTCTAAAAACAATTTTTGAAATAGCATCAAGGGCCTCAAATAGGTTTGCTATAGTGAAAGTCGCTGCACATAAAAAAAATCTGATGATGAGTTATCTGTAGGTAATACAACCGCAGATGCTCTAGCCAAAGAAGCTGCCCTGACTGGGGAGGAAGTGTTTGACTCTGAACCTTCTGAGATTTCAGAGGTTCAAAGGGCAGATACGTACATACCTTCATTTGCAGAAGAACAGAGAAAAGATCCTTCTCTTGTTACTTCTCAGGATGATCCAAAGCCTCCTTTTATCTGTGAAAATGGGGTTTTGTGTCACAATTCAAATGGAGAATTGCGTCCCGTTGTACCAAAACATCTACAGGTAGAATTCACTCGATATAACCATGAGAGTTTAGGTCACTTGGGCCAACAGAAATTGTTAGTCATTCTCAAAGAGAAATTTTATTGGGAAAAAATGGACTAAACAGTTCAAAGTGTTGTACTATCATGTCTCATTTGTGCCCAAATAAATCCAAGTCCTAAAGGACAGAAGCCACCACTTCTACGAATTGCACCTGCAGATGGCCCATGGTCTACATTGCAAATAGATTACATTGGTCCTTTACCCTCAGGTAAACATGGTCTCAGGTATGCAATGATAGTAGTAGATGTGTTCTCAAAATGGGTAGAAATATTACCTGTTAGGAAAGATGATGCTTTGTCCACAGCAAGGGAATTGGTACAACATGTCTTTTGTACTTGGGGGATCCCAAGGATGATTACCTCCGATCGAGGAAGCCATTTCACAGGTAAAATCATGCAAATTGCTTGTGCTATTCTAGGGGCATGACAACAATTTCCTGTCCCCTATCATCCACAATCTGCGGGAATTGTGGAAAGAATGAATAGAACAATCAAATCCAGAATTGCAAAGATGCTTTTGGATAAAGGTAACACCTGGGTTGACAAAATACCCTTCATACTGATGAGTATAAGAGGTTCATTCTCTTCTACAACTCAATTCACTCCATTTGAGTTGATGACGGGAAGAAAAATGCCATTGTGGTTTCCACTTGAGCCATTTTTATCCACTTCGCAAAAAGATGCCATTTCAAGGTCCCAATGGTTGAGATCGCTACAGGAGAACCTGAAAGCGATTTTGCCATATGCGGCATCGAGAATGCAGAAAATAGAGCCACCCTATGAGTCCAAATTCAAGAAAGGTGCTCTAGTGATGATTAAAACCTTTCACAAGAGTGGTCCATGGGAGTGTAATTGGGAAGGTCCTTTTGAAGTCCTTGAGACTATGGGACAAGTCATGATTCTCGTGCAACGAGCATCAAATGTGGTAAAAAATACCCACAAAAAGTGTGGGTTCACATTGATCAGTGCAAGTTGTTTGTAACAAAATAATGATACTGCATTTCTTTCCAGGAAGAAATGGATTCCGATAAGAACTGGAATAAGAAACATAAAGACTTTGAAGGAAAGATGACATCAAGCCTTCTAGAAAAAGAACATTTTTCCCAAGCTAAAGAAAAGCTTCTATGTGATGGGAACTACTTTCCTGCTGCTTTGATTTATTTTAGCCATTGTCTACAAGGAAGACATGATACATTAAGGAACAATCACCAATGATGTGAATGAGCGGACCAGAGAGATTCAACATTCACGAAGACCAAGAGGATCAGAGACACTGAACTTGCTGGCAGAGAACATCACTGATGATTCTGTGGAGATAACAGGAAATATCTGCATGGGATATGGAACAAAATGTTGCATTGAATTACATTTCATACACGACACAGACATATTACATGCTATTGCAGGACCTAAAACTAAATTCACACAATTACAAGGAGAATATGTACATAATAATAAAACAGGTACATGGGAATGTTCTCCTACTGATGTACTATACTGGAACATAGAGATCAGATGTGATGAACCTGCTGTATGGTCCGGTGATATTACAAATAGAGATGAGCGAACCGGTCCCGGTTCGGCTCGAGGCCGGTTCGCCGAACGGAGGTCCCGTTCGAGTTCGGCTCGTCGAACGTTTGACGAACCGAACTCGAACTGCATAGGAAACAATGGCAGGCAATCACAAACACAGAAAAACACCTAGAAAACACCCTCAAAGGTGTCCAAAAGGTGACAAACAACGCACAACACAACACAAACACATGGGAAAGTGACAAGGACATATACTCATGCCAAAACAAAACAGCTGGACAAGGAAAAAGAGGAGGACACACAGATATAGGCATGGCACGCCCTTCTAAAATCATGTAAAACACCGCAAGGTGACTCCAAGCGGAGTCTCCCTTTTTTTCCAAAAATTGTGCCCCACACACACCCACCCATTCAGTGGCAGCACTTGTGCCCTAGTTGTACACTTCACAGCTAGATTTACATCAAGCACATTCCAAAATACGCCATTCTTATCCGTCCCCAGGATGACACCGGGGTAGGTAGCAAAGTCTTTCCTGATCCCAGCTCTGTTCATCTTGGCTTCTTTTAAAAACACAGCAAGCAAGGGTTACTCCAAGCGGAGTCTCCCTTTTTTTCCAAAAATTGTGCCCCACACACACCCACCCATTCAGTGGCAGCACTTGTGCCCTAGTTGTACACTTCACAGCTAGATTTGCATCAAGCACATTCAAAAATATGCCATAATTAACCGTCCCCAGGATGACACCAGGGTAGGTAGCAAAGTCTTTCCTGATCCCAGCTCTGTTCATCTTGGATTCTTTTAAAAACACCGCAAGCAAGGGTTACTCCAAGCGGAGTCTCCCTTTTTTTCCAAAAATTGTGCCCCACACACACCCACCCATTCAGTGGCAGCACTTGTGCCCCAGTTGTACACTTCACAGCTAGATTTGCATCAAGCACATTCAAAAATATGCCATAATTAACCGTCCCCAGCATGACACCGGGGTAGGTAGATAAAGTCTTTGCTGAACCATGACTTGTTCATCTTGGCTTCTTTTAAAAACAATGTAAGCAAGGGTTACTCCAAGCGGAGTCTCCCTTTTTTTCCAAAAATTGTGCCCCACACACACCCACCCATTCAGTGGCAGCACTTGTGCCCCAGTTGTACACTTCACAGCTAGATTTGCATCAAGCACATTCAAAAATACGCCATAATTAACCGTCCCCAGCATGACACCGGGGTAGGTAGATAAAGTCTTTGCTGAACCATGACTTGTTCATCTTGGCTTCTTTTAAAAACAATGTAAGCAAGGGTTACTCCAAGCGGAGTCTCCTTTTTTTCCAAAAATTGTGCCCCACACACCCACCCATTCAGTGGCAGCACTTGTGCCCTAGTTGTACACTTCACAGCTAGATTTGCATCAAGCACATTCCAAAATACGCCATAATTAACCGTCCCCAGGATGACACCAGGGTAGGTAGCAAAGTCTTTCCTGATCCCAGCTCTGTTCATCTTGGCTTCTTTTAAAAACACAGCAAGCAAGGGTTACTCCAAGCGGAGTCTCCCTTTTTTTCCAAAAATTGTGCCCCACACACACCCACCCATTCAGTGGCAGCACTTGTGCCCTAGTTGTACACTTCACAGCTAGATTTGCATCAAGCACATTCAAAAATACGCCATAATTAACCGTCCCCAGGATGACACCAGGGTAGGTAGCAAAGTCTTTCCTGATCACAGCTCTGTTCATCTTGGCTTCTTTTAAAAACAATGTAAGCAAGGGTTACTCCAAGCGGAGTCTCCCTTTTTTCCAAAAATTGGGCCCCACACACACCCACCCATTCAGTGGCAGCACTTGTGCCCTAGTTGTACACTTCACAGCTAGATTTGCATCAAGCACATTCCAAAATACGCCATAATTAACCGTCCCCAGCATGACACCGGGGTAGGTAGATAAAGTCTTTGCTGAACCATGACTTGTTCATCTTGGCTTCTTTTAAAAACAATGTAAGCAAGGGTTACTCCAAGCGGAGTCTCCCTTTTTTTCCAAAAATTGTGCCCCACACACACCCACCCATTCAGTGGCAGCACTTGTGCCCTAGTTTTACCCTTCACAGCTAGATTTGCATCAAGCACATTCAAAAATACGCCATAATTAACCGTCCCCAGGATGACACCAGGGTAGGTAGCAAAGTCTTTCCTGATCACAGCTCTGTTCATCTTGGCTTCTTTTAAAAACACAGCAAGCAAGGGTTACTCCAAGCGGAGTCTCCCTTTTTTTCCAAATATTGTGCCCCACACACACCCACCCATTCAGTGGCAGCACTTGTGCCCCAGTTGTACACTTCACAGCTAGATTTGCATCAAGCACATTCAAAAATACGCCATAATTAACCGTCCCCAGCATGACACCGGGGTAGGTAGATAAAGTCTTTGCTGAACCATGACTTGTTCATCTTGGCTTCTTTTAAAAACAATGTAAGCAAGGGTTACTCCAAGCGGAGTCTCCATTTTTTTCCAAAAATTGTGCCCCACACACACCCACCCATTTAGTGGCAGCACTTGTGCCCTAGTTGTACACTTCACAGCTAGATTTGCATCAAGCACATTCAAAAATACGCCATAATTAACCGTCCTCAGGATGACACCAGGGTAGGTAGCAAAGTCTTTCCTGATCCCAGCTCTGTTCATCTTGGCTTCTTTTAAAAACACAGCAAGCAAGGGTTACTCCAAGCGGAGTCTCCCTTTTTTTCCAAAAATTGTGCCCCACACACACCCACCCATTCAGTGGCAGCACTTGTGCCCCAGTTGTACACTTCACAGCTAGATTTGCATCAAGCACATTCAAAAATACGCCATACTTAACCGTCCCCAGCATGACACCGGGGTAGGTAGATAAAGTCTTTGCTGAACCATGACTTGTTCATCTTGGCTTCTTTTAAAAACAATGTAAGCAAGGGTTACTCCAAGCGGAGTCTCCATTTTTTTCCAAAAATTGTGCCCCACACACACCCACCCATTCAGTGGCAGCACTTGTGCCCCAGTTGTACACTTCACAGCTAGATTTGCATCAAGCACATTCAAAAATACGCCATAATTAACCGTCCCCAGGATGACACCAGGGTAGGTAGCAAAGTCTTTCCTGATCACAGCTCTGTTCATCTTGGCTTCTTTTAAAAACAATGTAAGCAAGGGTTACTCCAAGCGGAGTCTCCCTTTTTTAAAAAAATTGGGCCACACACACACACCCCATCAGTGGCAGCAGTTGTGCCCTAGTTGCAAACAGGATGTTTTGATTTGCATCAAGCACATTCCAAATCCACAAGCATTTACTCTCCCCAGGATGACACAGGGGTAGTAAATTCCTTCTGGATCCATGACTTGTTCATTTTGATGAACGTCAGTCTGTCCACATTGTCACTGGACAGACGCGTGCGCTTATCTGTCAGCACACACCCAGCAGCACTGAAGACACGTTCAGAGACAACGCTGGCAGCTGGACACGACAAAATCTCCAAGGCGTAACTGGAGAGCTCTGGCCATTTTTCTAGATTTGAAGCCCAAAAGGAGCAAGGCTCCATTTGCAAAGTCATGGCATCGATGTTCATTTGGAGATACTCCTGTATCATCCTCTCCAGCCGTTGACTATGTGTCAGACTTGTTGTCTCTGGTGGCCTTGCAAAGGAGGGTCTAAAAAAATTATGAAAAGATTCCATAAAATTGCTGTTACCAGCACCAGATACGGTCCTACTGGTACGGGTAGACTGTTGAAGATGACGAGACCGTCCCATGTTTGTCAAGTTACAACTGGGATATTCACTCCCTGCACCTGCACGGTTGTTTGGTGGAAAAGCGGATCTAAGATCGAGTAACAGCTTCTGCTGATACTCCTGCATACGTGCGTCCCTTTCTATGGCTGGAATTATGTCACAAAATTTGGACTTGTACCGGGGATCTAATAGTGTGGCAAGCCAGTAGTCATCATCACTTCTAATTTTGACAATACGAGGGTCATGTTGGAGGTAGTGCAACAAGAAGGCACTCATGTGTCTTGCGCAGCCATGCGGACCAAGTCCACGCTGTGTTTGTGGCATAGAGGTGCTAACCGTTCTTTCTTCCTCTGACATCTCCCCCCAACCTCTTTCAACTGAAATTTGACCAAGGTCTCCCTCATCTGCTGAGTCTTCCATGTCCATGGACAGTTCGTCCTCCATTTCTTCATGTCCTCCTGCACCTTCCTCAACATCTCGCCTGCTACCATGCGCCCTTGTTGATCCCTGTCCCCCATGGTCCCATGCCTGGCGCCTTGGTGATGATGAACGTCTGGACCTTGGTGATGTTGTTGTGTCTTGCGCATGTGAATCCTCCTGTAGTTCCTCCCCTTCCTGTTGTCCCACCCCCTGACTCCGAATAGTGTTTAGCGTCTGCTCCAGCATGTAAATGACTGGAATCATCATGCTGATAATGGCATTGTCAGCGCTAAACATATTCGTCGCCATGTCGAAACTGTGCAGAAGGGTGCATAGGTCCTTGATCTGAGACCACTCCATCAGGGTGATCTGCCCCACCTCTGCATCTCGTTGGCCCAGGCTATACGTCATGACGTATTGCACCAGGGCTCGGCGGTGCTGCCACAGTCGCTGTAACATGTGGAGAGTTGAATTCCAGCGTGTCGCCACATCGCATTTCAGGCGATGAACCGGCAGGTCGAAAGACTTCTGGAGCGATGCAAGTCGCTCAGCTGCGGCGCTTGAACGGCGGAAGTGAGCAGACAGTTTTCGTGCCCTGTTCAGAAGGCCATCTAGGCCGGGATAGTGTGTTAAAAATTGCTGGACGACAAGGTTCAACACGTGAGCCATACAAGGTACGTGTGTCACCTTGCCCAGGCGAAGGGCCGCACCCAGGTTTGCAGCATTGTCGCACACGGCCTTACCAGGCTGCAGGTTGAGTGGAGACAACCATTTATTAAACTCGGACCGCAGAGCTGACCACAACTCCTCAGCTGTGTGACTCTTATTCCCAAGACATGTCAAGCTAAAGACCGCCTGATGCCGTTGCGCTCTGCTGCCAGCATAGTAATGAGGGGTGCGTGATTCCTTTTGCGCTGTGAGAACGCTGGTGGCCTGACCAGGCAGGCTTGGGGCGGAGGTGGAGGACCCAGATGAGGTGGAGGATGCAGAAGCAGTGGCGGAACTTGGACAGACAGAGGATTGACACACAAGTCGTGGGGACGGCAAGACTTGTGCAGCAGACCCTTCACCATCTATCACCATAGTTACCCAGTGCCAAGTGAGCGACATGTAACGTCCCTGTCCATGCTTACTGGTCCAAGTATCGGTGGTGAAATGCACCCGTTCACACACAGAGTTTCTCAATGAAGCGGTGATGTTGTGTGCGACATGCTGGTGTAGCGCGGGCACACCTTTTTTTAGAAAAGTAGTGGCGACTAGGCATCTAGTACTGGGGCACAGCGACAGACATAAGGTCTCTAAAATCCTGTGTGTCCACTAGGCGGAAAGGCAGCATTTCTGTAGCCAACAGCTTACAGATGGATAGAGTCAACCTCTTAGCTTTGTCATGGGTCGCAGGAAATGGCCTTTTATTTGTCCACATCTGAGGGACAGAGATCTGGCTGCTTTGTGTAGACGGTGTTGAGTAGGGTGTCCCTGGAAAAATGCAGGTTTGTGAGGAAAGTGCAGGCGGAGACATGATGTTGCCTTCATCCAAAGTTGGTGCTATCGATGTCTGAGAGAGCTGTACACACTCACTTGTTTCCCCTTCCAAAACAACTGACGACCTACCAAGCAAACTGCCTGTTGCGGTTACAGTGGTGGAAGTTGTGGGTGGAAAAACAGGTGTGACAGCTGTCCCCACAGTCCTACAAGATGAAGAGCACGCGGATGCACTGGAAGGGGCAGGCGGTGGATGGTTCGCTCCGCTAGGCCGCATTGCAGCACGATGAGCTTCCCACCGGGACCTATGATATTTATTCATGTGACGATTCATGGAAGAAGTTGTCAAACTGCTGAGGTTTTGACCTCTACTAAGAGAATCATGACAAAGTTTACAGATCACATGATTTGGGCGATCTTTTTCTATGTCAAAAAAGGACCAGGCTAGGCAAGGCTTAGAGGCCATGCGACCTGTTGATCCACCCCGAATAATGCTCATAGGCAGAGTGGTGGCTGAGGATGCAGTTGTAGACGTGCTACCAGTGCTCCGACTATGTCCAGGAAGGCGCAAGGTAACTTCGTCATCGGTTGCATCCTCCTCCACCGCCTCTGTTGACCTCCTCGAGTGCCTGACTGGGGGTTGACAGTAGGTGGGATCTAGAACTTCATCATCAATTGTTGTGTTTGCACTCCCCTCCCCCTCAGACCGAGCCTCTTCTTGCCCTGACGGAATATTTAAGTTGTCATCCCAATCGGGTATCTGCGTCTCATCTTCATCAGTATGTTCCTCATTGTCTATAACCACAGGTGTTACAGTTTGTGACAAAGGGTCAACATTATGCTCAGAAACTTGGTCCTCATGGCCTGAATCAGAGTCACAAAGGTTCTGGGCATCACTGCAGACCATATCCTGTTCTGTACTCACTGTAGCTTGGGAGCAGACCTCTGATTCCCAGGCTATAGTGTGACTGAACAGCTCTGCAGACTCACCCATCTCAGTTCCACCATACTGTGCAGGGCTGATGGAGACTTCAGAGCTGGGAGAAAGCAAGTTTGATTGGGATGACAACTCAGAGGACTGGTGTTTTTTGGATGCGGTACTTGAAGTGGCTGAGAGGGCAATTGTTGGACCACTTGAGATCCATTCAAGCATTTTCCTTTTTTGCCCATCATCTACCTTTGTTCCTCTTGTTCGTGTCCGTAAAAAAGGGAGCACATCGGATTGTCCACAATAAGTAGTAGACATCTTACTTTTGCTGGTAGATGGTCTATCTTCAGCAGATGATAATGGAGCTTTGCCACCTTCCCCACTGACAAACCCTTTTTTGCCTTTTCCACCACGCCTCTTCCCCTTTCCACCAGCATCTGTCATTTTGCCACTCATGTTGATTGCGACAAGATTGTGGACTGAAAATGTGGTAGTAAAAATTGAGAGGTGGTGTAGATTGCAGTGGTGGTCTAGCTTTATTAACAGCAGAATAATAAAGAATAAATATCCCTGACAATGCAACTACCGCCCTTAAACTGGCAGCAAAAATTGATAGTATAATGGCTTACTTATAATGAGTTGGAGTGTGCAATGCAGGCAGACGCGCTCTGCAAATGTCTTTGCACTAGTGTGACTATAGCAAAGTCCAATAGCCACGTATAGGATGCCACTAGGTACACTGAGTGTTTGCTAGTATAATGGCTTAGTTATAATGAGTTGGAGTGTGCAATGCAGGCAGACGCGCTCTGCAAATGTCTTTGCACTAGTGTGACTATAGCAAAGTCCAATAGCCACGTATAGGATGCCACTAGGTACACTGAGTGTTTGCTAGTATAATGGCTTAGTTATAATGAGTTGGAGTGTGCAATGCAGGCAGACGCGCTCTGCAAATGTCTTTGCACTAGTGTGACTATAGCAAAGTCCAATAGCCACGTATAGGATGCCACTAGGTACACTGAGTGTTTGCTAGTATAATGGCTTAGTTATAATGAGTTGGAGTGTGCAATGCAGGCAGACGCGCTCTGCAAATGTCTTTGCACTAGTGGGACTATAGCAAAGTCCAATAGCCACGTATAGGATGCCACTAGGTACACTGAGTGTTTGCTAGTATAATGGCTTAGTTATAATGAGTTGGAGTGTGCAATGCAGGCAGACGCGCTCTGCAAATGTCTTTGCACTAGTGGGACTATAGCAAAGTCCAATAGCCACGTATAGGATGCCACTAGGTACACTGAGTGTATGCTAGTATAATGGCTTAGTTATAATGAGTTGGAGTGTGCAATGCAGGCAGACGCGCTCTGCAAATGTCTTTGCACTAGTGTGACTATAGCAAAGTCCAATAGCCACGTATAGGATGCCACTAGGTACACTGAGTGTTTGCTAGTATAATGGCTTAGTTATAATGAGTTGGAGTGTGCAATGCAGGCAGACGCGCTCTGCAAATGTCTTTGCACTAGTGTGACTATAGCAAAGTCCAATAGCCACGTATAGGATGCCACTAGGTACACTGAGTGTTTGCTAGTATAATGGCTTAGTTATAATGAGTTGGAGTGTGCAATGCAGGCAGACGCGCTCTGCAAATGTCTTTGCACTAGTGGTACTATAGCAAAGTCCAATAGCCACGTATAGGATGCCACTAGGTACACTGAGTGTTTGCTAGTATAATGGCTTAGTTATAATGAGTTGGAGTGTGCAATGCAGGCAGACGCGCTCTGCAAATGTCTTTGCACTAGTGTGACTATAGCAAAGTCCAATAGCCACGTATAGGATGCCACTAGGTACACTTAGTGTTTGCTAGTATAATGGCTTAGTTATAATGAGTTGGAGTGTGCAATGCAGGCAGACGCGCTCTGCAAATGTCTTTGCACTAGTGGGACTATAGCAAAGTCCAATAGCCACGTATAGGATGCCACTAGGTACACTGAGTGTTTGCTAGTATAATGGCTTAGTTATAATGAGTTGTAGTGTGCAATGCAGGCAGACGCGCTCTGCAAATGTCTTTGCACTAGTGTGACTATAGCAAAGTCCAATAGCCACGTATAGGATGCCACTAGGTACACTGAGTGTTTGCTAGTATAATGGCTTAGTTATAATGAGTTGGAGTGTGCAATGCAGGCAGACGCGCTCTGCAAATGTCTTTGCACTAGTGGGACTATAGCAAAGTCCAATAGCCACGTATAGGATGCCACTAGGTACACTGAGTGTATGCTAGTATAATGGCTTAGTTATAATGAGTTGGAGTGTGCAATGCAGGCAGACGCGCTCTGCAAATGTCTTTGCACTAGTGGGACTATAGCAAAGTCCAATAGCCACGTATAGGATGCCACTAGGTACACTGAGTGTTTGCTAGTATAATGGCTTAGTTATAATGAGTTGGAGTGTGCAATGCAGGCAGACGCGCTCTGCAAATGTCTTTGCACTAGTGGGACTATAGCAAAGTCCAATAGCCACGTATAGGATGCCACTAGGTACACTGAGTGTATGCTAGTATAATGGCTTAGTTATAATGAGTTGGAGTGTGCAATGCAGGCAGACGCGCTCTGCAAATGTCTTTGCACTAGTGTGACTATAGCAAAGTCCAATAGCCACGTATAGGATGCCACTAGGTACACTGAGTGTATGCTAGTATAATGGCTTAGTTATAATGAGTTGGAGTGTGCAATGCAGGCAGACGCGCTCTGCAAATGTCTTTGCACTAGTGGGACTATAGCAAAGTCCAATAGCCACGTATAGGATGCCACTAGGTACACTGAGTGTTTGCTAGTATAATGGCTTAGTTATAATGAGTTGGAGTGTGCAATGCAGGCAGACGCGCTCTGCAAATGTCTTTGCACTAGTGGGACTATAGCAAAGTCCAATAGCCACGTATAGGATGCCACTAGGTACACTGAGTGTATGCTAGTATAATGGCTTAGTTATAATGAGTTGGAGTGTGCAATGCAGGCAGACGCGCTCTGCAAATGTCTTTGCACTAGTGTGACTATAGCAAAGTCCAATAGCCACGTATAGGATGCCACTAGGTACACTGAGTGTATGCTAGTATAATGGCTTAGTTATAATGAGTTGGAGTGTGCAATGCAGGCAGACGCGCTCTGCAAATGTCTTTGCACTAGTGGGACTATAGCAAAGTCCAATAGCCACGTATAGGATGCCACTAAGTACACTGAGTGTTTGCTAGTATAATGGCTTAGTTATAATGAGTTGGAGTGTGCAATGCAGGCAGACGCGCTCTGCAAATGTCTTTGCACTAGTGGGACTATAGCAAAGTCCAATAGCCACGTATAGGATGCCACTAGGTACACTGAGTGTATGCTAGTATAATGGCTTAGTTATAATGAGTTGGAGTGTGCAATGCAGGCAGACACGCTCTGCAAATGTCTTTGCACTAGTGTGACTATAGCAAAGTCCAATAGCCACGTATAGGATGCCACTAGGTACACTGAGTGTATGCTAGTATAATGGCTTAGTTATAATGAGTTGGAGTGTGCAACGCAGGCAGACGCGCTCTGCAAATGTCTTTGCACTAGTGGGACTATAGCAAAGTCCAATAGCCACGTATAGGATGCCACTAGGTACACTGAGTGTTTGCTAGTATAATGGCTTAGTTATAATGAGTTGGAGTGTGCAATGCAGGCAGACGCGCTCTGCAAATGTCTTTGCACTAGTGTGACTATAGCAAAGTCCAATAGCCACAT
The DNA here is from genome assembly GCF_048569485.1 of Anomaloglossus baeobatrachus. Classification (NCBI taxonomy): domain Eukaryota; kingdom Metazoa; phylum Chordata; class Amphibia; order Anura; family Aromobatidae; genus Anomaloglossus; species Anomaloglossus baeobatrachus. Next base: position 43,127 of record NW_027445184.1, on the reverse strand, counting down.
ATAGGATGCCACTAGGTACACTGAGTGTTTGCTAGTATAATGGCTTAGTTATAATGAGTTGGAGTGTGCAATGCAGGCAGACGCGCTCTGCAAATGTCTTTGCACTAGTGTGACTATAGCAAAGTCCAATAGCCACGTATAGGATGCCACTAGGTACACTGAGTGTTTGCTAGTATAATGGCTTAGTTATAATGAGTTGGAGTGTGCAATGCAGGCAGACGCGCTCTGCAAATGTCTTTGCACTAGTGGGACTATAGCAAAGTCCAATAGCCACGTATAGGATGCCACTAGGTACACTGAGTGTTTGCTAGTATAATGGCTTAGTTATAATGAGTTGGAGTGTGCAATGCAGGCAGACGCGCTCTGTAAATGTCTTTGCACTAGTAGGACTATAGCAAAGTCCAATAGCCACGTATAGGATGCCACTAGGTACACTGAGTGTATGCTAGTATAATGGCTTAGTTATAATGAGTTGGAGTGTGCAATGCAGGCAGACGCGCTCTGCAAATGTCTTTGCACTAGTGTGACTATAGCAAAGTCCAATAGCCACGTATAGGATGCCACTAGGTACACTGAGTGTTTGCTAGTATAATGGCTTAGTTATAATGAGTTGGAGTGTGCAATGCAGGCAGACGCGCTCTGCAAATGTCTTTGCACTAGTGTGACTATAGCAAAGTCCAATAGCCACGTATAGGATGCCACTAGGTACACTGAGTGTTTGCTAGTATAATGGCTTAGTTATAATGAGTTGGAGTGTGCAATGCAGGCAGACGCGCTCTGCAAATGTCTTTGCACTAGTGTGACTATAGCAAAGTCCAATAGCCACGTATAGGATGCCACTAGGTACACTGAGTGTTTGCTAGTATAATGGCTTAGTTATAATGAGTTGGAGTGTGCAGAGGACAGGAGGGTACAGTGCCAGGATTGTGGGGCTCTGGGTAGAGGAATGGAAGCCTGCCTTTCTATTCCCTCCTAATAGGGAAATTCAGGGAGGAAATCCCTGACCTTGGCTACACAGACGCTGGCGCTGTTTTCAGGACCTGTCACCTTAACTCTGACCCTGCCGGTTTGAGCCCTTAAAAGGACTGCTAGAAAGTGCTCTCCCTAAGCTGTCCAGCGCTGTGTATGGAGCGCATACAGCTGTATCAGCGATAGGACGTAGCTGCGCCAGTGATGTCTGACACCAAGGACGCAGAAGAGATAATGGCGTCCTGGAGGAAAATGTCCGGTTTTATAATGCAGGGACATGTGACATGAACATCCTATCACACATGCCGTTGCTTCTCTGGCTAAAAGTCCACTTAGCTGTGTGTGTGTCTGGGATTGGCTGACATGCTGGCCCGCCCCACTACACGCGCGCGCTTAGGGAAGGAAGACAAGGAAAAAAAAAAAAAAAAATGGCGATCGCCATTATAGAAACAGCAGTGATCTGAAGGCGCTGTTCACGCACACTATACACTGAAATGTCATAATAGTGTGATTCACAGAGTGACTTACACTATTACAGCAGAAACCAAGCTAGGATTTAGCTGGTTTTTTGCTGCTAGAACCGTTCTCAAACGTTTCTAGAACTATCGAGCTTTTGCTAAAAAGCTCGGGTTTTAGTTCGATCTAGAACAGGGCCCAAAATCACTCGTGCCTCGAACTGGAGAACCTCGAACCACGAACCGCGCTCAACTCTAATTACAAATGATATGATTGCTAGGGGAAAGCTTGGAAGATCCAAAACAGAAATTTTGCTAAAAACTCAGGTTTTTGGGAAAATTCTGGATCCTTCATTACTCTCCATTACAGAAGGAGATAAAGATTGTGTAAAAACATGGAATTTCCAGATAACACGGGAACCTGTACAAGTTCAGGAATCTGTAGTGTTTACCGTTACTAACACTATAGTTCCGGGTTTCACCACAGACAGTACATAATAAAGAAAATACATCCCCTATAATGTTAAAATGTAGTACAAGGTTGAAATTACCTTCTGAGTCTCTGTTGACATGGACCAAAAATTCATCATTTTTGGGAAGTTTTTTAAACAGTCCAACTAATGTCATTCACAAAGGTCAGATTGGTAATATCAGATGGATGGATGATAATTTCATTTTTTCCATAGAAAATCTATCTTCCAAGGACTCTGGAATTTACCAGTGTTGCGTTGTAACAAGGACTCATTAGAGACAATGTAAAGATGTTAGTGTGAATATTTGGTCAGCAGCAGATAATGCATGCACAAACACAGGATTCATGCCATCTACTCCTTTCCAAATTAATCAATTTCAGTCTAAGTCTTTATTAAGGGATGGAGAATTTATGACAATGGTATGGACTTTCAATATGTTTCATTGGAAAATCTCTACCAGGTTTCCTCAGTGTCAATCACATCTCATAAATATAGAGATGGAGATAGAACAATGGTTTGGGAGAAGAACAACTCAGACTAGAAGTAAGAGGGTAGTGTTAGAAGGAATTCTGGGAGGAATAGGGACAGTGGGAAGTCTGACTAATGCCATTAATATACAGACACTTAAGTCAGATTTGGATAATATTGGTTTTATTGGAAGAAAAGGAGTAAAGCTTCAGAAACGTTTGAATCAACTTCTTGAAAAGATGATTATGAATACAGCTGCTGTACTAAGGTCTTCCGTGTCACATCTACAGGATGCTACACTAGCTCTCGTGAAAACTACTCAAGAAACACAAGTAGCTAAAGCGTGCCTGGAGATACAGATCGAGTATTCCACCAATCTGAAAATGATTGCTCAGGCTTTACAGAGTCGAATTGCTCCACTGGGAATACTGCGAAATTTATCTGCAGAGTATAATTTTGCATTGAATCATATGGATTTTTGGGTAAATAAGTGGTTAGGATGTGAACAAAACATGTGTTGGCACATCGTTAATCCCGGTGATCGGAAGAGAAGGGACTATTGTTCCTGTAACAGTTTTGGGGGTACTTGTGAGTAAAACACAACAGGTGTACTATCAACTGCAGTACACAGATTTTGCATTTGATGGTGTGAAAACTGAACAATTAGATATTTCTTCATGTTTACATTTTGTTTCTAAGGTGATGTGTTTACCGGGACAGGATAAGGTGATCTATCATTCATGTTTCCATAATCATTCCTCTTGTCATGCTAGAATTGAGACCGTACAGACAATACATGATCTGGTGACTCCAGTAAGTCCAAAAAGGATTTGTTTCCAGGCCATGTCTGTGACATAAACGGTTTCTGCTTTCCATTCTACTTGTGTACATAAGTCAAAGTTACCTATGGGATTGTATTGTATTGAAGGAAATGTAAGATCTCTTTCAAAGATGAAGGAAATTTTAATATCACTTCTATAGGAAAGAGAAACTTAACGGCATTTCCGATACAATTCAATTTATCACAAAATAATTATTTCCCTTGGGATATGTGGACAAGTGAAATAAAGAAAGATAAGGGTTTGTTAGATTTATTAACGAAACAGTTAAAGGAAGCAGAAATTATATTCAGGCATGAACAAGGTGAGTTGAATGATATCAAACACAAATGGAATGCAATGTCAGGTAAAACTTGATGGAAAGGTTTTGGGTAGTCAGTACATACCTGGTCGCAGTCATCAATCCAGACAGCGGTAGCAAATGTTTTATTTAACCCCATTATAATCATATTTTTATTAGTTTTGATGTGCATTATTTACCAAGTTTTTGTGATTTGTAGAATTCAGAAGATATATAAGAATATAAAAATAGAAATGAAGAAGGAAGATACTATTCTTAGAGAAATGTTAAATCGTAAGATGCCTTTTTGACAGAAAACTTCTGGTTGGTTTGTCAAGTCAGATATTGGTCTAAAATCTTCAACAAGAATGCATGTGATATGAATGATGATGATTGAGTTAGGGTTTCACGGGATTCCACAAATCTTCAAAAGGGGGGATTGTAAAATACTGAGTTATTATGAATATTTGTTCCATAATAATTCTACATTCATTCTTCTAATGTATGTATAAATGTCCAGGCCTTAGCTTGTATGAAGAGTGTATTTGTGAGGTTTTAGTTTCTGGCCAAAGCATCTGACATAGTCAAATCAAAGCTGGCTGACAACTCAGTGCTATTTTTCTTTACACTAGGGCAAAGGTCAACTAGCCGAGGTCTGGAATAGCATTGAAGGCCTTCTAAGTATTACATTAGGTCGAAGGTCAACAAGCCTCAAAGAGTTTCTATACATTCTTAGAATCTGTACTGCGCAGGACACATACGTCTGCAGATTTCGGACCACGTGACAATGACTTAATGCATGGTTAAAACTGGGAACAGTTATATTGGGTTCTTGAAAATATGTTTAAAGCCATTTAAAGATATAAGTGAGGAAAAGAGGGTGTGGTGAATTGTATTTAAGCTTGACTACACTTCAGAGGGGGTTAGAATGGGACCATTCTCAACCAGATGAACCCAGATGGAATACTGCTTGCCATAACATCACTGCTATGTAACATAATGGACTCTTTCTCTCTATCTTTTTCTCTCTTAACTCAATTCTAACTAAAACCAAGCATTATTTTTCTGTAATGATTTTTAACCTTTATTGAATAAACCCACATATGGTTTTGCACCTCTATTTTCTCTTCAATCATTATATACTGGCTAAGTGGATACGTCAATCCTATTTTTAACAATCGCACACACACTTACTACGTCCAGCGAATCAAATTGCTTGGCAGAGAATCCTGGGATGCAGTGCAGTAGAGTGCAAGGACCTGAGGTGTAACGCATAGAGTACCTGCGGTGGAACGCATTAATGAATTTTACCACCGGGTCCTCAATGCGTTCCACTGCAGGTTCCCGTGCTCCACTACTGCATCCGAAGATCCTCTGCTGGGTGGAAGCAATCGGTTTTGCCGGATGTGGTGAGTGTGTGTGTGCATGATCTAACACGCTTAGCACAACCCTAATGCTGGAACCGCTGTTATAGTGTTTCTATGCTCTTGTTGATTTTTTTTTTTTGCAATATCATTGTTTTCAGGGTCAGAAAATTCAAACATAAATAAAAAAAATTGTATTTAACATAAAACTTTTTTAAACTGTCTGACATGTTTGTCTGACAAACATTCTCAAATTTGTTTGCAAAAAATAACAGTCCTGGCTGCTAAAACAACCATATATTAACTTTAGAAAAGTGGCAACTTACCAGACAGACAAACATATAATTAATTAAAGATTAAATAAGTCTTGTGAAAAAGTATATCAAGGAATGTTTTCTGAGACGGGGATTTCAAATCTGAGAGATGCCAGACCTCTGTGTAATAGTTTGATATTGCACAGAAGTTTAGCCAAACTGAGTCCCCTCGCCAGCTTCTGCCTATGAAGCCAAAGTGATGCCTGGTCGAACCACATATTGGATATTAGCTTGACCAGGCACAAGTTGCATGTAGTTGCTGGGTATTGGGCCAACAGGATTAGGCCCGCAAGACACATCCGTGCCTCCGATACGTGTTTGTTACGTTTTTGCATGTACCGGAGACACGGAGACAAGTTGACCAATGTTACCCTATGGGTGATGGCACACACATGTAAAATCACACAGAACGTGTGTCCGTGTGGTAAGTACATGTGTGCATTTTCCCACACGGCCGACATGTCCGTTTTTGGCGGTCAGCACACAGGCACGTCCGTGTTCAGCACATTTTGTCCGTGTGCATTTTTAAACGAGCGATGTCGCTCTTTTTTTTTTTTTTAAAGTCCGTCTACTTACCTTTTTTTCTGCTGTTCTCAGTCATCATCCCTTTGACGCTCGGTCTGTTTCTTCCCCCGTCTCCTACTTACCGATTCCCGATCACCAGTGCGGCGAGGAACAGCTGTGCCAAAGATCAATTTGAAAATTTGAAGAAGGCTTCAATCAATTTGAAAATGCCGGCCGCTCATTAATCAATCTCGTATTCTCTGCTTCCCCGCCCACAGGCGACTATGATTGGTTGCAGTTACACACGACCACACGTTGAGTGACAGCTGTCTCACTGCACCCAATCACAGCTGCCGGTGGGCGGGTCTATATTGTGCAGTAAAATAAATAATTAAATAATTAAAAAAACGACGTGCGGTTCCACCCAATTTTGATACCAGCCAGGGTAAAGCCATACAGCTGAAGGCTGGTATTCTCAGGATGGGGAGCCCCGCGTTATGGGGAGCCCCCAGCCTAACAATATCAGCCAGCAGCCGCCCAGAATTGCCGCATACAATAGATGCGACAGTTCTGGGACTCTACCCGGCTCTTCCCGATTTGCCCTGGTGCATTGGTAATCGGGGTAATAAGGAGTTAATGGCAGCCCATAGCTGCCAATAAGTCCTAGATTAATCATTGCAGGCATCTATGAGACACCCCAAATGATTAACCTTTAAGTTAAAGTTAATAAACACACACAGTGAAAAAATTCTTTATTTGAAATAATAAACAATAACAAATACCCTCGTTGACCACTTTATTAGGCCCCCACAAACCCATCCATGTCCGGCATAATCCACGGAGGTCCAGCGTCGCTTCCAGCTCTGCTACATGAAGGTGACAGGAGCTGCAGAAGAACACCGCCGCTCCTGTCAGCTCCACACAGCAACTGAGGTGAGCCGCGCTATCAGCTGTGCTGTCACTGAGGTTACTCGCGGCCACCGCTGGATCTTCCAACTTTGACAGCAAGTCGCCCGAGTGACAACGATGAAGTCACAGGTGAGTTGCGGTCATGGGGGGTTCATGGGGGGAGGACTCCAGCTGCTGCTCCAGCGCTACTCACTTCAGTCACTCTGGGGATTAGCGGTCACTAGTGAGTCCTTCACGGGTGACCGTTAATCAGTACGCGACACCCAGACAGAGCCGCGGTATGATAATGAAGTCGGGTGAAGTTCACCCGAGTTCATTCTCATCGTGCAACTTTGTCTGCTGTCAGCCGACATGTATCAACGACATTGTGAATCACACACACGGAACATTTCACAAGGACATTACACGTACGCATACACAGCCATTCCACACGCACACACGGCTAGTATACGCCATCACACAGATGTCATACGTACCGGAGAAACACCCATAAAAAACGGAACACGGACCCGAAAAAACGGAACGTGTCACACGTACGTTTTTTATGCAGAAGTGTGTTTTAGGCCTTAGGGGCAGATTTTGGTTTGGGGTTCCACATATTGTGGATTCCAGCAACTACAACCCCTGGCAAAAATTATAGACTCACTTTGCTCTAAGGATGTTCATTCAGTTGTTTACTTTTGTTTTAAAAAAGCGGATCACAGACATGGCACAAAACTAAAGTCATTTCAAATGGCAACTTTCTAGCTTTAATGCCTTCACCCCCGGACACAAACACCCTAATGACCGGGACATTTTTTGCAATTTTGACCAGTGTCACTTTGACAGGTTATAACTCTGCAACGCTTCAACGGATCCTAGCGATTCTGACATTGTTTTTTTGTGAAAAATTGTAGTTCATGATAGTGATAAATTTAGGCCGATATTTTTTGCGTTTATTTGTGAAAATTTTGAAAATTTTACAAAATTTTTTAAAATTTTGCAATTTTCAAACTTTAAAAATGTATGCCCATAAATCCGAGAATTATGTCACACAAAATAGCTACTAAATAAAATTTCCCACTTGTCTACTTTACATCAGCGCAATTTTCAAAACAAATTTTTTTTCGTAGGAAGTTAGAAGGGGTCAAAGTTCATCAGCAATTTCTCATTTTTCCAACAAAATTTACAAAATCATTTTTTTAGGGACCACATCACATTTGAGGTGACTTTGAGAGGCCTAGGCAGGGTTGGACTGGGGTGTCTGGGGCCCATCAGGCGAATTGACTTCAGGAGCCCTCCCTACAGCTAAATATAAACACCCATTAGCGTTATCCCCCTTATTGTGTTGTTTTGACTGTATACACAGATGGCTCCTGCACATCTATATTGTGCACCATAACTGGGATGTACTATTATAGTAGTTTGCAGTAATGAGGTCTTTGGTGAAAACAAGTTATCACCGATCCACAGGTTCGGTTGGTGATAACTTATTGATTGGTGGACAGACCAGTGGAAACCGCACCGATCGGAAGATTGGATAACTTTTTTGCAGCGGCAAATCAGGCGATTGAAGGCGCTTAGTTGTGAGATGTTGTGAGAATCTTACCTTCGTTATTCCTATAGGTGAGGCAGACAGGACCCGAGCACTCCAGAGTTAAACATGCACATGCTGAGATGAAACAATGGTGGTTTATTTTCTCCAAAGCTAAGGACATGCACAGTACAGTAGTCCAAGTACCTGGCATTGTGGTTCTCTTGTGATGCTTGTTTCTGGAGTCACTAAAATCAGAAGACTCCAATAAGGGATGTGATTCTCACAAAAACTCTGGCTGGAACTGAATATGCCCGGAAATTATGTAAGAGGATCAGCAGACACTCCCATGGGTTGAACAAAAGAAACAGAGGAGCTGAAAGGTCTGACCAGTGGATGGCAGCAGAGACAAGCATGAAAAACATTAAATAACAGTTTTAATTAAAATAATTAGGAACATTACACTCCCCGTCTCAAATTCACTTTGGAGATTTCACTATTAAGTCCATAATACAACCTGAGGGAAAGGCACATTAAATCCAAAAATAAGCTCAATTGAGTCAAAAACAATAAAGATGGCTCAAAGTTCAGGTCCGGTAGCGTTTATCCCGTAGGGACGCTCTCTATGGGCAACAGCAGAACAAGTTCGTGGATTAGCCTTGCAAAGGTCTTCGTCTCACCTTTCCTGATGACCTTTAGCTCCACCTTCTGAACATTGCCGTCCTGGCTAGGCAGTATCCTAGCAATCAGTCCCATAGGCCAGTGAGTCCTTTCTGTGGTCTGGCCTTTCATGTATGCAACTGCTGCTATGGCTTCTGTGGAGGCGTCTGAGAAGATGTGGAGTTCGTTCTTTATGCTAGAGGTGAGGGAGATTTTGATATAACATCTTGGGATGTGAATGTTGTTCAGCCCACACAACGACTGTTTCCAAGCTTCCCATTTTTGCTGTTTGTCGGAAGGGAGTGGGGTATCCCAGTCCTTGACGGTTTCAGAGAATTGTCTTAGCAAGGATTTGCCTTGTAAAGTGATAGGCGCCACAAATCCCAGCGGGTCGAATAAGCTGTTCACTAAATAGAGGACACCACGTTTTGTGAATGGCTTGTCTGAGCAACTTACTTGAAATCCAAAGGAGTCGGCTGCAAGATCCCAAATGATGCCCAGGCTCCTCTGCATGGGTGGACTGTCTAGTCCCAAGTCAATGTCCTTGAACCCAGGGGCGTGATCACCCGACTCAAAAGCTCTCATTACGGTCAGGCTGTTTGAAGCAATTTTGTGTAACCTGAGTTTTGCCTGGGACAGCATGCCTTGGGTCCTTTTGAGCAGATCAATGGCTGCTTCCTCGGTGGGTAGTGAGCCCATCATCTACAATAAAGTCTTTCTCAACAAAGTCTCTGGCGTCTGTTCCAAACTCAGACTCTCCCTCTAATGTGGTTCTCCGGAGGCCATAGGTTGCAACTGCGGGTGAAGGGCTGTTTCCAAATACGTGGACCCTCATACGATATTCCACCATCTCTTTATTAGTGTCATTGTCCTTGTACCACAGAAATCTGAGGACGTTCCGGTGGTCCTCTCTGACTAGGAAACAGTGGAACATCTGTTCAATATCGGCAGTGATTTTCTGAACCTCAGCAATACTCCTACCAAGTTGTTTGTTAGGTTAGGACCTGTGAGGAGAACATCGTTAAGGGATACGCATTCATGTTTGGCGCTGGAGTCGAAGACAACCCTGATTTGATTCGGTTTTCGTGGGTGGTATACACCGAATGAAGGCAGATACCAACACTCTTTGTTCTTCTTCAAGAATGGAGCAGGTTCTGCGTGGTTGTTGCGGAATATTTTGTCCATAAAGGCAACATTATGTTCTCTCATATCAGGTTTGCTGTTCATAGAACACTGAAGAGAGTTAAATCTGGTCTGAGCTTGAGCTCGGTTGTTTGGGAGTCTTACCCTCGTAGATCGGAAGGGTAATGGAAAGACTCAGTGGTTGGTTTTGTCTTTAGAAAACTCACAGTCCATTATTCCGATGAATTCTCTGTCCTCTACTGACAAGGCTACTTTATCGTCATCCTTGGTTGTGAGAAAGACTGATCTTCCCAAGTTGTCGATATGCAGAGAAGAAGCGATGTCAGGTAGCTGTATTGTGTCTGGAGACTTCTCTTTCACTCCATAGTGATGAGGACATGGCTTTAGGCAGGTTGTGCGCCCATCTCCATGCATGTAAGTCTTGAAGGAATAAATTTCTGATCGATCAACGCACACATTTCCTATGAGTACTCATCCCAAGTCCAGTCTCTGGGCGTATGGTGCACAGTCAGGCCCATTACACTGCTGTCGCACCTTGTGTACCCTTAGATTGTCTCTGCCGAGCAGGAGTAGAATCTCTGCATTATTGTCCAGAGGTGGGATAACACTAGCGAGGTGTCTTAGGTGTGGTTGATGAAATGCAGCTTCTGGGGTAGGAATTTTATTCCTCTGGTTGGGTATTTGGTCACATTCAACGAGCGTTGGTAGAGGTATTTCAGTCTTTCCATTGATAGGAGAAGCAATGAATCCCTGGGCTCTTCTGCGGCTAGTCTCTATGCGACCCGAGCAGGTGTTCAAGGTGTAGGGTTCTGATGGTCCATTAATTCCGAAGGCTTAAAAGAATTTGGTTCCTGCCAGGGACCGGTTGCTTTGGTCGTCTATGATGGCATACACATTCATTGCCTTTTCTGGATGTCCCTCGGGATAAACCATGATGAGGCATATTCGGGCACAACATTTCTGCATTTGGCCCTCTCCACATACCTCTGAGCATGAGCAGAAGATGGCTGTGGTGGTGCCAGTCTGATTCTTGGACTCCCCGCCATGACTTGGAGTGGGAGTGGTGGTGACTGCAGCCGGTGTGTCTCTAGCTAGCTGGGTTGGGTGCATGGCTGAAACGTGTTTTTCACTATGACACTCCTCACACTTGACGATGGATTTACAGTTTTTGGCCATGTGCTCAAGTGATGCGCAGCATTTGAAACAGATCCCAAGCTCTGTGAGGACTTTCTTGCGCTCCTGTAGGGTTTTGGATCTAAACCCTCTGCACTTGTTCAGTGAATGCGGTTTTTTATGGCTGGGACATTCTTGATTGAAAGACTTATCTCTTGATGAGATGTACTGTTTATCTGTGGGTGCTGCAGGTGATGGTAGCTCAGTCTTCTTAACACTCACAGTGTTCTTAATGTCTCTGCGTTTGTGTATGGCACCTTCATACCTTGATGATGATGTTGTTGCAGCTGCCGAAGTGTTGAACTCTAGGAAATCGAGGCTGGGGTCGTTCCTTATCTGGGCCTGCTCGTCGATGAACTTGCAGAAGTGATTAAATGGGGGAAAGGTGACGTCATGCACTCTTTTGTACCTTGAGACTGTCGTTGCCCATTTCTCCTGCAGACTGTATGGCAGCTTCACCACGATTGGGTTCACTCCATGGGCTGTATCCACGTAACACAGCCCAGACAGGCGAGGATTTCTTTTGGCGAGCTCCAGCTCCATGAGCAGATCACTTAGGTCTTGAAGCTTGTGGACTTCTTTAAGGTTGATATTTGGGATGTCCTGCAGTCTCTTGAATAGGGCTTTCTCTATTGCTTCTGCGCTGCCAAAGGTGCATTCCAGTCTTTTCCATACAGCAGCGAGACCTGTTTCTGCTTGTCCCACGTAGACGGTTCTGAGGCTCTTGATACGGTTTGTAGAGCCTGGGCCCAACCACTTGATCAGGAGGTTGAGCTCATGTTCTGCAGTTAAGTTGAGATTGGCGATGGCTGCCTTGAAAGTTGCTTTCCAGGCCCTGTAGCTCTCTGCACGATCATCGAATTTCATGAGACTAGTGTTGATTAGCTCTCTGCTCACCATGAACCTGGCAAACTCAGACATATCTGATTTCTCACCACTTGTTGCCATGACAACTCATGATGCCCCTGGGGCGTATGGGCTGCCTGGTGTGAATGGATGAGATGTTCCCGGGTAGAATGACGTTGCTGCAGGGTTGAGTTGTGGTTTAGCCTCTGTAGATTCTGATGACCGCTGCTTGAGCTGTGGAAGTGGGTCAGGAAACACTTGGTTGCCATCTTGCCGTGGTGACTGTGTTCGAGAGGGCACCTCTTGGTGACTGTTATTAATTTGCTCAGGTGCTTTAGGTGGTACTGGCACTGGTAGAGGTAAGTTGGAGGTTTCGGTGTTGTCGGCTTGGACGGTACTGCAAACTGGGGTTGCTACAGGTAACTGATTCAGTACATAGTCTCTTGTGCGATCAACTGGATTGTCTGTTTCCAGTGGTGGTGAGTGAGCTGGTTCAGGACCTTGGATCAATGCTTGCTCAAGTAGTCTCACTTTAGCTAGCGCAACTTCCTCTTCCATCTGTGACTGAATAATCTTTATCCGAGCCTCCGCTTCTGCCCTTTTGGCTTCCGCTTTAGCGGCTTCTGCTTTTGCATGGGCTTCGGCTTTAGCGGCTTCTGCTCTTGCAAGGGTTTCTGCTTCTGCCCTTTTGGCTTCTGCTTCTGCCCTTTTGGCTTCCGCTTCTGCCCTTTTGGCTTATTCCTCTACTTCTCTTTCTGTGAAGGAACGTCTCACCTTGGATTCTTCTGCTCTTATGCGGGCCTCTAGTATCCTGTCGCTCAGGGCTGAGCTTCTTGAGGATGATGACCCGGATGACCGAGAGGAACGTCTAGATGAGGTTGATCGGTGTGATCTGGTTTCTTGCTGGTGAGAGATACGGTGTTCGGCCTTGTCTATGGCATCTTGCACCTTGGCATCTCTTTCCTTGTCCACCTCTTCTGTCTTGCTCAGGTCTGAAAGAGCTTCATCAATTTTAGAGTCTTTTAGAAAGGTAATGTACCTTGTTGACAGTCTCTTGTATCTTTCATGAGCTGTGTTCAGCCGTTCCAGAACGGCTTGTAAGCATGCGGCATCACCTGATGAAACTTCAAGTCATGACATGTAATAGGTGACTCGTTCCCACTGTTCTTCCAGGTGTTCACATAGCTCATCTTTCATAGTGTGATAGTTTTCAGTGGTCTTTATCGTGGGTTTGGAAGAGCGCTTCGGTCGGACAACTTGGTCTGCTGGAAGCGCGGGATCTGCCTCCTGGGCTTCATAATGGACAGTATCAGATTGTATTTGCTCTGTTTCAGCAGTGGGGAACTGTCCGAGGTCTTTTTCGGCCATTTTGATTTAAGGTGTACTGTCTCTTTAAGAAACTTTTGAATATGGGTCTGAAAATTGTTGTGCAGCTCTGCAAGGACTCCCTGATGAGATTCCCAAGGTGTCTTTAGCAAAACTGGGGTTTGCAGTTCAGCAATGTGCAGTGATGATGTATAATGTACTGCAAGTCTATAGAAGGGGTATGGCAAGAGGGAAACAGCAGATGCATAAACTGTCCCTTTACAATTCAAGCAGAGGTGATACAGGACGTGACAGATGGGAGAGCTTCCCCTTAGGCTTGTCCAGGCATGCACTGTTGCAGGCAGACTAGTGCACAAGGCTTGTTGCTAGGCAGATTACAAGGGAAGTTACAGGGCTCTTAGGGAACTTTAGCCGGGGTATTGAGCTGTTAAGCAGTCTTCTGACTGATTGGGCTCTCAAGATAGTTTTGACTTTGGGATGTTAAGCAGTCTTCTGACTGTTCTGTCCCCACTTAAAGGCGATTGAAGGCGCGTAGTTGTGAGAATCTTACCTTCGTTTTTCCTATAGGTGAGGCAGACAGGATCAGAGCGCTCCAGAGTTAAACATGCACATGCTGAGATGAAACAATGGTGGTTTTTTTTTCTCCAAAGGTTAGGACATGCAGAGTACAGTAGTCCAAGTACCTGGCATTGTGGTTCTCTTGTGATGCTTGTTTCTGGAGTCACTAAGTTCAGAAGACTTTGCTTCTAGCAGCTCCCATAAGGGATGTGGTTCTCACAAAAAAATCTGGCTGGAACTGAATATGCCAGGAAATGATGTAACAGGATCAGCAGACACTCCCATGGGCTGGACAAAAGAAACAGAGGAGCCAAAAGGTCTGACCAGTAGATGGCAGCAGAGACAAGCATGAAAAACATTAAATAACAGTTTTAATTAAAACAATTGGGAACAGCACAAAGGTGATTGCTTGTTTTCACTGGAGAATCTCTGTAAGTGCATATTTACTGCAGATTTAGTTTATTTAATCTACTATACCAAGACCAATATTATCACATACAAGGGAGAAATACCGCCACACAGTGACCAGACCACATATTACCATCAGTGACCAAATACAGCCACATACAAGGGAGAAATACCACCACACTGTGACCAGACAACATATTACCACCAGTGACCAAATATAGCCACATACAAGGGAGAAATACCACCACACCATGACAAGACCACATATTACCACCAAACAGTGACCAAATACAGCCACATACAAGGAAGAAATACCACCACACCCTGACCAGACCAAAAATTACCACCAAACAGTGACCAAATACAGCCACATACAAGAGAGAAATACCACCACACCGTGACCAGACCACAAAGTGATCGAATAATACCACATACAAGGGAGAAATACCGTGACACTATGACCAGATAACATACTACCAACACATAGTGATCAAAAGCAAGCACATACCAGAGAGTAATACCACCACACCATAATCAGACCACATAGTGACCGAATACAACCACATACAAGGGAGAAATACCGTGAAACTATTACCACACCACATAATGACCAAATAATACCACACACAAGACAAATATCAGTACAACATGATCAGACGACATATTACTACCACAAGTACATATAATCTATATATAATTGCCTTATTCTGTCTGTCTGTCTTGCTCCAAAATTGTGTCCTTACCGTGACATGTCCTTACGGTGACAAACAGCGGATTGGCCGCTGGCCTCGCCATGGCCCCGCCCCCCCACACAGATTGGCCGCTCGCCTCACCTCGGCTCCTCCCCCCGCACGGATTGGCGGCTCGCCTCGCCTCGGGTCCGCCACAGATTGGCCATGTCCTTATGGTAACAAACAGCGGATTGGCCGCTGGCCTCGCCATGGCCCCACCCCCCCGCACGGATTGGCCGCTCGGCTTCATGGATTCGCCATGGCCCTGCCCCCCGCACGGATTGGATGCTCGCCTCGGCTTCCTCCCCCCGCACGGATTGGCCGCTCGCCTTGGCTCCTCCCCCCGCACGGATTGGCCGCTCGCCCAGGCTCCGCCCCTCACACGGAATGGCCTCTTGCCCCGAGGTGAGTGCATCAAGGTCCTGCAGCGGCGGGCACACACACATCAGATCACACTCACTCTCACACACACCTCACACACACATCAGATCGCATCCACGTCCTGCAGCGGCGGAACACACACGCACACACATAAGAACAGACACACACACACACATCAGATCACACTCACTCTCACACACACCTCACACACACATCAGATCGCATCCACATACTCACAACATCCCGTGATATCGCTTGCTTCTCGGCGGCGATCCTGTGCGTGCAGTGATCTTCCAGGACCTGCCGGAGGATCACATGGCCGGAAGAATGTGGTATCTCCGGATGTTGTGATTGTGTCAGCGCGTATGTGCGATATCGTCAGTGTGTGTGTGTGTGTGTGTGAGTGTATGCGATCGGATGTGCTTGAGTGTGTTCGGATGTGTGAGTGTGTGTGTGAGTGTATGCGATCGGATGTGCGTGAGTGTGTTCTGATGTGTGAGTGTGTGAGTGTATGCGATCGGATCTGTGAGTGTCGGCAGAGGAGCATGGCGTGCAGCACAGCTGCTGGGACCGCACACCGGTGGGCACAGGGAGAAGTGGGGTGTGTGTGTGAGTGTATGCGATCAGATGTGTACGTGTTTTCTGTCTGATGTGTGACTGTGGAGCACGATGGGGGGTGCGAAGCATGGGGGATGGAGCACGATGGGGGGTGCGCAGCATCGGGGATGGAGCACGATGGGGAGTGCGCAGCATGGGGGATGGAGCACGATGGGGAGTGTGCAGCATGGGGGATGGAGCACGATGGGGAGTGCGCAGCATGGGGGATGGAGCACGATTGGGAGTGTGCAGCAAGGGGGATGGAGCACGATGGGGGGTGCACAACATGGGGGATGGAGCACGATGGGGGGGTGCGCAGCATGGGGGATGGAGCACGATGGGGAGTGCGCAGCATGGGTGATGGAGCACGTTTGGGAGTGCGCAGCATGGGGGATGGAGCACGATGGGGAGTGCGCAGCATGGGTGATGGAGCACGTTTGGGAGTGCGCAGCATGGGGGATAGAGCACGATGGGGAGTGCGCAGCATGGGGGAAGGAGCACGTTTGGGAGTGCGCAGCATGGGGGATGGAGCACGATGGGGAGTGCGCAGCATGGGGGATGGAGCACGATGGGGGGTGCGCAGCATGGGGGATTGAGCACGATGGGGGGTGCGCAGCATCGGGGATGGAGCACGATGGGGGGTGCACAACATGGGGGATGGAGCACGATGGGGAGTGCGCAGCATGGGTGATGGAGCACGTTTGGGAGTGCGCAGCATGGGGGATAGAGCACGATGGGGAGTGCGCAGCATGGGGGATGGAGCACGATGGGGGATGGAGCACGATGGGGAGTGCGCAGCATGGGGGATGGAGCACGATGGGGAGTGCGCAGCATGGGGGATGGAGCACGATTGGGGGTGCGCGGCATGGGGGATGGAGCACGATTGGGAATGTGCAGCAAGGGGGATGGAGCACGATGGGGGGTGCACAACATGGGGGATGGAGCACGATGGGGGGTGCGCAGCATGGGGGATGGAGCACGATGGGGGTGCGCAGCATCGGGGATGGAGCACGATGGGGAGTGCGCAGCATGGGGGATGGAGAACGATGGGGAGTGCGCAGCATGGGGGATGGAGGACGATTGGGGGTGCGCGGCATGGGGGATGGAGCACGATTGGGAGTGTGCAGCAAGGGGGATGGAGCACGATGGGGGGTGCACAACATGGGGGATGGAGCACGATGGGGGGTGCGCAGTATGGGGGATGGAGCACGATGGGGAGTGCGCAGCATGGGTAATGGAGCACGTTTGGGAGTGCGCAGCATGGGGGATGGAGCACGATGGGGAGTGCGCAGCATGGGTGATGGAGCACGTTTGGGAGTGCGCAGCATGGGGGATAGAGCACGATGGGGAATGCGCAGCATGGGGGAAGGAGCACATTTGGGAGTGCGCAGCATGGGGGATGGAGCACGATGGGGAGTGCGCAGCATGGGGGATGGAGCACGATGGGGAGTGCGCAGCATGGGTGATGGAGCACGTTTGGGAGTGCGCAGCATGGGGGATGGAGCACGATGGGGGGTGCGCAGCATGGGGGATGGAGCACGTTTGGGAGTGCGCAGCTTGGGGGATAGAGCACGATGGGGAGTGCACAGCATGGGGGATGGAGCACGATGGGAAGTGCGCAGCATGGGGGATGGAGCACGTTTGGGAGTGCACAGCATGGGGGATGGAGCACGATGGGGAATGCGCAGCATGGGGGATGGAGCACGATGGGGAGTACGCAGCATGGGGGATGGAGCACGATGGGGGGTGCGCAGCGTGGGGGATGGAGCACGATGGGGGGGTGCGCAGCATGGGGGATGGAGCACGTTTGGGAGTGCGCAGCATGGGGGATGGAGCACGATGGGGAATGCGCAGCATGGGGGATGGAGCACGATGGGGAGTACGCAGCATGGGGGATGGAGCACGATGGGGGGTGCGCAGCATGGGGGATGGAGCACGATTGGGGGTGCGCAGCGTGGGGGATGGAGCACGATGGGGGGGTGCGCAGCATGGGGGATGGAGCACGTTTGGGAGTGCGCAGCATGGGGGATGGAGCACGATGGGGAATGCGCAGCATGGGGGATGGAGCACGATGGGGAGTACGCAGCATGGGGGATGGAGCACGATGGGGGGTGCGCAGCATGGGGGATGGAGCACGATTGGGGGTGCACACCTCCCCCCAAAACACACACACACACACTGACACACACGCACTGCACAACACACCACACACACACTGGGAAACACAAACACTGCCCTACACAGACACCCACACACAGACAACGCTGCACACACACAACACCCAACACACAAACACCGCGGCACACACAAATATACGCACATACCGCACAACACACACATTGCACAAAACATACCTCCCCCCAAAACACACACCCCACACCCACACAAACCGCGCAACACACATACACAACGATACAGACACACAGCGCTCCACAAATAACGACACACAACGCAACACACAAACACCGCTCTCACCCCCCGCCACACCCAGACAACACCCAGAACATGTACAGCCCCTACACAAACACTTGGTAACTACAGACAACAACATCTATATATATATATATATATATATATATATATATATATATATATAACAAAAATCATACATTAACTACACAATACGTTATTTCCAGAATACCTGATGCGTAGAATCGGGCCACCTTCTAGTACTACAATAATGATCATGAATAAAAACTACAATGCTAATAACACTAATATTATCATCAGTGCCATTATACACAGGAGCTCTGTATATAGTGTATAGGTAATACAGTGATCACCAGTGACATTATATACAGGAGCTTTGTATACAGTATACAGTATAGTGTGTGTGTTCATGTAATACACTGACTTACCAGTGACCTCCCTAGTTGAAGTTATTCATCTTCGCTTTTCTTCTCTATCCGGCACTGACCGCCATCACTTCTTCCTGCCATGACGCGACTCTGCAGAAAATAAGTCACCTATAGCCAATCACTCCCAGAGCACATTCCTCACTATTTTCCCAATTTCTACACTATGTCAGACTCTTGTTCCCCCATTGGAGACAGTATCCTCAAAATTAACTTATATTTCATCAGTAATAATGTCCCCTAATTTGCCCCTACAGTAATTATGCCCCACGTTCCACCATAAACCAATCATGTACGTCCCTCATCCTGGCCCCATATAGTAATTATGTCCCTCATCCTGGCCCCTTTTATTTAATAATGCCTGGGGAAACAAGTGGAATCAGAAGGGGTTGTTAATTGCTTGCTGCATAAAATATCCCCACACACTGCTCCTCTCCAAAATAGCCCCACAAAGTGCCCCTTTCCAAAATGTCCCCTAAAAATTTGCCCTTTCTATAATATCTCCCCCAACTACATCCCTGTATAAATTTCCCTCCTCCTCATTATACTATACTGCCTTCCACAATCTTTGATGCCTCATAATGTCCCACATTGACCTATGATGCCCCAATTTGCTTTATAATGGCCCCCATTGCCCTATAATGTCCCCCACTGCCTTAAAATGTCCCCCACTGTCTTATAATGTCCTTCCACTGCCCTATAATGTCCCCCACTGCCTTATAATGTCACCCACTGCCCTATAATGTCCCCCACTGCCTTATAATGTGCCCCACTGCCCTATAAAATTACACACTGCCCTATAATGTCCCCCACTGCCCTATGTTTCCCACTGCCCTATAATGCTTCCCACTGCCCTTTAATGTCTCCACTGCCCTATTATGTTCCCCACTGCCCTATTATGTTCCCCACTGCCGTATAGTGTCCCCCACTGCCCTATAATGTCCCCCACTGCCCTTTAATGTCTCCACTGCCCTATTATGTTCCCCACTGCCATATAGTGTCCCCCACTGCCCTATAATGTCCCCCACTGCCCTATAATGTCCTCCACTGCACTATAATATCCCCCACTGCCGTATAATGTTCCCCACTGCCCTATAATGTCCCCCACTGCACTATAATGTCCCCCACTGCACTATAATGTCCCCCACTGCCCTATAATGTCCCCCACTGAACTATAATGTTCCCCACTGCCCTATAATGTCCCCCACTGCCCTATAATGTCCCCCACTGCCCTATAATGTCCCCCACTGCCTTATAATGTCCCTCATTGCCCTATTATGTCCCCCACTGACCCATAATATGCTCCATAAAGTCCCCAACGGCTTCCTAATGCCCCCTGTAAAATAACACTGCTCCTCCCCCACCCGCAGCCCCTCATGTACATCTTCGGCTCCTCTGGAGCGCTGACCTGTGCCTGCGCATCCTCCTCTTCATCCCTGCAGCTGTGGCCCCGGTGATGATGGATGTTGGTGCAGGACTGAGGCGCGCTCCTCTGCCTCAGTCCTGTGGCGTCCTCCTCCTCTGCAGCCTCGGCCCCGGTGATGGCGTCGCGGTGCGGGGCTGAGCAGCGCTGCTGTGCCTTCTGTCACCAGCTGAACTGTACAAATGTATGCGCGCCTGAAAGACACGCATACATTTGTATACCGGCGCGATCTCCAAGACTTGCACACCTCATCTGTGCAGGCCTGGAGACTCCCGCAGCGCACCGCTAGGACCTTCGGTGAGTCACTTGACACATGTAATGTCACTAAAAGTCCTGCAACTGCGGAAACTTCAGTGATCGTACAGAACTTGTACGATCACTAAAGTTTACTATTGAAAGGCTGAGGGCCGGGACCCACTCAGGCCTGTGATGCCCTGTGGCCTGGGAGCTGCCTGAGGGCACCATACTGGGGGGGCAGCTGCACTACAGGTCCCCAGCAGCAGGACAGATGGGATGGTTTAGGCGGCTGGAGCACTGTCTGGAGACCCCTGGCCTGGGGCTGGCCCAAGGCAGGTGACTGGTGAGGTAAAGAGCCCCCCCCCGTACACCCCCTCAGGCCCCCGCACCACCCCCCCGGGGCCCCTGATCACCCCCCTGGGCCCCCTCCTTCTATACTCACGTGATGCTGCTCCTGCAGCCTGGCCTGGGGGCGACGCCGGGTCCATCCTCCGCAGCGCGATGCTGCCGGCACTGGCACAGGAAGGAGGCAATCATCGCTCTGTGACTGCCTCCTCCTGCAGTGTCACTGCGCAGAGGAGTCAGAGCGGCACTGACAGTGACAGCAGGCAGAGCAGGGAGATCGCTCTCCCTGCTTGCCGCTGCAGAGGGAATGGGATTGTCACTAATCATATCGGCAATGTGCCGATATGATTAGTGAAATTCCCGGCCGGGGGGGCCCCTCTCACATGTCCATAGGGGCCCAGGTGGGGTAGGGGGACAGGGCCTAGGGGGTGTGGCCATCAATAGCAGGGGCCCACCGGGGGTTCTCCCGACCTCCTGGTTGGCCAATCCGACCCTGGGCCTAGGTGACAGAAAATACCCAAAAGTGACCCCATTCTAAAAACTGCACCCCTCACACTGCTCAAAACAACATCCAAGAAGTTTAGTAACTCTTCAGATGTTTCACAGAAACCAAAGCAATGTGGAAGGAAAAAATGAAAATTTTACTTTTTAACACTGAAGCTGACGTCCAAGACCTCCAAGGTGGTGTCTTCAGAAATACTACCGGTGCCACGAGCGCCACTAGAAAGACAGCGGGAGCTTAGGGAGATAAATACGTGGCTTACAAACTGGTGCAGGAAAGAAGGCTTCGGGTTCATGGAGAACTGGGCCGACTCCTCAGTTGGCTACAGGCTCTACGGTAGGGACGGTGTTATCGGGGGCTGTCTGATAATAAAACCTAAAGGAATGTCAGTCAGGGTTCACCGTGCAAAGACTCTGCTGCAGACTATGGCAGAGGATAAGGGGTATATAAGTGTGCCACTGTAAAAAATAATAGCAGAGTGCAATACCTCTGTTAAACTCACATAGGAATATAATTATAAAATAATGCAATTCCTCCCTTACTTGGAGGGTGTGTGGAATGGACTCTGTTAAAGATCACAGAGACAAAAGCAGTGAGTGGGAAATGGCACCTACCTAGGTCCGTTCCTCTAGTGGTGCAAAAGAGACGGACAGCAGCGTAAGCCGCACAAAGCTCCTACCTGCGTTCGCTCCACTAGTGTGCGAGGACACGAACCACTAGATATGGCACCTGCCTAGGTCTGCTCTTCTAGTGGTGCAAAAGAGACGAACAACAGCATAAGCCGCACAAAGCTCCTACCTCTGTTCGCTCCCCTAGTGTGCGAGGATACGAACAACTGCCAGACGCAGTATAAGGAACGTTACCCTAGCGGCAACGTCCACCTACGAGTAGAATCACAAGGCCCAGCCGGACCATGTGCCTCAGGCACCTGCCTATGTCCGCTCCACTAAGAGGTAAGGATACGGACTGCAGCCGAAGCTGTAAGGTATAAGTACGCTACCCTGCCGGTAGCGCTCACCTATCATAGACAGAAAGATGCCTAGAGGGACGTGCACAGGGCGTCTACCCTCATGCATGAACCAAGAGGACTGAGCGCCGGGCAGCGTGCGTCAGGGTCTTATATAGACTCTGTGCCTCATCCAAGATGGAGGACACCAGAGCCAATCCGCTGCCAGAATGACAGCAATGACGTCACGCTGGCCTATCACCGAGCAAAGCGTCACAAGCACATGACCAGCGACCAATCGGCATAGAAGGTGTCAGAGACATGTGAACACGTGTCACAAGCACATGACCAGTGGCCAATCAGCTTAGAAGGTGTCAGAGACATGTGACCTCGTGTCAGCGATGATGTCACCCGCACATGTGCAATGGCTCCAAGATAGGACTTAGTCTCCAGCGCTTGCACATGTGCAGTAGCAAGAAATCCGGACATAGTCTCCAGAGCCACAGCAACCGTAACAGTACCTCCCCCTCAAGGGCCCCCCTCCCGGCGACGCAGGTAATCGGCAACTAAGTCGGGAGCATGGACAGCCTCCTCAGGCTCCCAAGAGCGATGTTCCGGGCCATAGCCCTCCCAATCTATCAAGAAGAACCTTCGCCCTCTAACCATCTTAGAACCAACTATGGCTCGTACCTCATAGCTAGAGCTAGAGGAATCAGAGGCAGGAGAGTGCACTTCACGAGCGTGAGGTAAAATAGCCGGCTTTAGCAGTGAAACATGGTGTTACGAACCGGCGCCGCCATAGCCGCAAGCAGCCTGCTGCGGTTCCTGTTGCGCCCAGGCGCCGGCTGCCATTCTTGGCCGTGCCTCGGGTCGTCCAGTTGGCTGTTCCTTCCACCACGTCTAAGTGTGGAGAGGCGGCTAGTGCGCATGTGTGCGCCGATTTACCCCAGCCAGAGTCTAAGCCCGGTGTTTTGCCTAGTGAGCATGCTCAGCCTGTTTGTGTTATGTCTGAGACTAAGTCCTCAGTTCAGGCTACTGAGCATGCTCCCACAATTAACCCTAACAGCCTCTTTGCACAGGTACTTGGACTTCGTGCTGTGTCTAAGTTCTGGGATGTGCCTACTGAGCATGCTCAAACTGATAGTCTGCTTTCTAAGCCTGTGGCTCAGGCTACTGAGCATTCTCAGGCACTTAGTGCATCAGAGTCTAGGTCCGGTAAGGACCTCACTGAGCATGTCCGTGAGGTGGCAGGCCCTGATAGGGCAGAGGGTATCAGGTGTCCTGAAGACGTGGCAACTCCGGACTGGCTCGCAGAGGCCCGCCCCTATGATCTGGCACCTCAGTATTGGTCGTCAGACGATGACTGGTGAAGTGTTTGGGGCGTGGCTGCCATGAGGTCATCAATGACGTGGCGGTTCCGGATAGGTCGCATGTGACGTCACTGATGACATGGCACTCTGCTATTGGACCTTGGTGGTTCCACCCTGGGTTTGGGGCGGACCCAGGTTATAAAAGGGGCTGGAGACAACATGGAGGTGCGTAGTCTTCACTTTTGCTCAGTCAGAGTGTGGGGCCCCGAGGTGCGGTGTCGGTGCAGCTGTGCATTACCTTCAGGGACTCCACGCGGCTGGATCTTGTCACAGGTGGGAAAATCCTCTATTTTGATTGTCGTGACGCCACTCTCAGAATTGCGGTCAGTGGAGACCGCCACTGCAGGTTAGGGGTGCCTGGGGCTGATAGTGGGTGCAGTTAGTTGTAATAGCCTCCTGAGAGTGAGGCATGCCCTAGGGCCCTGTGTAGGTGTGTGGAACTACAAGTCGCAGAATGACTCACACGCACAAGCAGAATGTCTTTCAGGGGTTTTACTCACTGAGGGTGGCAGGGTGAGTAACCCGGGCGTAGCTGGGATGAACCAGGCTGGAACCAGGTGTCCTTCAGGCTGACTGATGAGGGTGGCTACCGACTCGCCTTCCTTAGCCCTTTGTGTTTTGGGGTAACCCCTGCTTGAAGCCCTGCTGGGGTCGCCCAGGGAAGTTGCTGGTGCCTCTCTCCCCTTCTCTTTGGCCCGTTTGCTTGTAGCCTGGACCAGGTCACTCCGGCTGCTTGCCTCCTGTGAGCTATGGGCCCTCGCTTTGCTACGTGGCTGCGGACTCTGTGGTGTTGTCTTGGGGGTGTAAAGTGCCCCCTCATGCAGGTTTGGCAAAGGACAGGTGGATCTATCCCTGCACTGGGACCTGTTACCCGTTTGGGCCTGGTATCTCCCTGACAGTCTCCTTACTTTCCACTCCGTTGCTCTCTTTAGCCGTGGGTGGATTTCGGGCAGCACTACCAAGTGACCGATCTCCCCCGTCGGTAGTCACTGCGCGTACGTTGTCAGAATTGTGTAGAGCTCCAGGGTCTGCTTCTGCTCTCCCTGAACTTCACCACTCAACTTCCTCGGCTCACTGCTCTCCCTCCTCTCCTGTTCTTGCCTACGTCACCTAGCAACCAGGCTCTCTACCACACCCCTTGAGTGGAGATGGAGGCCTCGCCCCCTCCTGGGATCCCCAGGGGTCCTCCCAAAGGTACATGTGTGAGACCTGATCACTATGCGCCTGTGTAGTCACACCTCGGTCAGCCTTCCGGATTACCTGTTTTGTACTGTCCCCAGCATGGGTGCAGTACTCAGTGGTGCCTGACCAGGTCAGGGGCGCCACAAGAGCACACCTCCATGTTAGAGCCTCATTGCGGCATAAGCCTATGTTGGGAAGTGGTAGGTAGGGTTAGGCGAACGGTGCCTGTCACGCCAAGATTCGTGGCTCGGCACATCAGGGTCAGGCGCCGTGCTTCCCTCCTGCTGTTCCAGTCTTGCTATAGCAGCCCAGTGGCGTTAACTGGGCTGCGGCTGCTGTGCTTCCTGTCCGATTGTGCCCCCTACGCACACGGACAACGCACATGCTGCGCCACCTGTCTGATTGTGCCCCCTACGCACACGGACAATGCACCTGCTGTGCCACCTGTCCGATTGTGCCCCCTACGCACACGGACAACGCACCTGCTGCGCCACCTGTCCAGTTGTGCCCCCTACGCGCACGGACAGCGTACTCCAGGACCCCTGTGGAGTTAACAGGGTGTTCCTTATTTTCCTCGGCTTCCCGGTCAACGCTACTGGTGTAGCCACCTGGCCTGACGTGTCCTACACACACGTGGCCAGTTGAGAGGTGGCCAGAAACGCTAATCGGAGGACCGCTCGGCCTGACGTGTCCTACACACGTGGCCGACAGGGCGCTTTCGTGGCGGTCTTCCGGTCAACGCTACCTGGTTACCACCCGGCCTGACGTGTTTCCTGCACACGTGGTTGGTGTAGCGCTAGGTGCACCAAAACGCTAATCGGGTTGTCGTCCGGTCTGACGTGTCCCAACACACGTGACCGGTTCCCAGAGTTCCTGGGTTATCTCAGAGCCATCCAGCTCTATAGTCTCCGCCTAACCCTCAGGTGCCAGCAGCTCCTTTGTCATCTGGAGCACGGTGGGCCCCGACTGGCGATTAGGATACATACCCCCTGGTCCTAATCTGCCGGCCCCCCCGTAACAGTAAGACTGCGCCAGGGTCTGGCTGGCATGGCGGAGATGGAGCAGCTACGTCAGTTCATGCTGCAGCTTGATGCCAGAGTGAGGTCTCTGGAGAAGTCTGCTCTTGCTGCTGATATGGATGATGTGGTGGCTCAAGCGGCTGCAATGGTGTCCGTCACCAAGCCTACTCCAACCCTCCCTCCCCTCTCGCTGCCCAACAAGTTTACGGGGAACAGCAAGGCATGTAGGGGATTCGTGAACCAGTGCTCAGTCCATCTAGAGCTGTTGGCTGCACAGTTTCCTACAGAGAGGTCGAAGGTGGGGTTTATCATCTCCTTGCTCTCTGATAGAGCACTGGAGTGGGCTACACCATTGTGGGAGAGGAATGACCCCGTAGTACAGGACTCTAAGGAGTTTTTGGAGTCCTTGCGACAAGTGTTCCTGGGGCCTCAGGTCACTCACGACTCGGCCCTACAGCTACTGACTTTGGAGCAGGGGCGTACCTCCTCAAGTCAATATGCTGTGAGTTTCCGGACACTTGCTGCAGAACTGGGGTGGTCAGAGAGGACTCTCATTCCACTGTTCTGGAGGGGATTAGCCTCGCACGTGAAGGACGCATTAGCGTCGCGTGAGGTACCAACTACCCTTGAGGGCCTCATGACTCTGGCTACACGCATTGACCTGCGGACCTCCGAACGTCAGCTGGAGCGCAGGTCAGAGGGTCGTTCAGCCACTGTAGTGGTCTCTCCTACTGCACCTCCCTTAGAGGACATCTCTGTCCCTATGGACATCTCTAGGGTTGGTGTTGCTAGGTCTTCGAGTCGCAAGGGCATTTCCTGTTTCGCTTGTGGGCAGTATGATCATTATGCCAACCGTTGCCGAAAGCGTCAGGATAAGCGACCACGATTGGTGACCATAGCTGGAGGTAGACTGGACTCTGCGTCATCCATTAGGGTGACGTTTCCCGCGTCCATTTCCTTTAAGGGGTCAACATGGTCCACAAGGGCAAGTGTGGACACAGGTGCTGGGGATAGTTTCATCTCCTCCTCTTTTGCCCGGCGGCATG
Organism: Anomaloglossus baeobatrachus; assembly: GCF_048569485.1. NCBI lineage: Eukaryota > Metazoa > Chordata > Amphibia > Anura > Aromobatidae > Anomaloglossus > Anomaloglossus baeobatrachus. Next base: position 16,291 of record NW_027445184.1, on the reverse strand, counting down.
CCATCCCGCTGGTGCAAATGCCAAGGCCAGTGAGAGTCCGTGTGGTGGATGGGTCCTTGTTGCCCAAGGTAATTAACCAGCGGACAGTGCCCATTACCCTTGCCATGTCATCTGGGCATAGGGAGACCATTTCATTTCTGGTTCTCCCTAAGGGTGCAGATGATATTCTGCTGGGTATTCCTTGGTTGAAGCGGCATTCCCCACCTATCGACTGGTCGTCTGGGGTCATTACGCGGTGGAGCGAGTCTTGTAGCTCCCACTGCATGTCTCCATCTTCCGCCCGTCGCTCGGTGGTATCTGTGGCGACTATAGACCATTCGAGTGGGAGGGCCGCTAGAGGGGGGGGTACTGTTAAGAACCGGTGCCGCCATAGCCGCAAGCAGCCTGCTGCAGTTCCTGTTGCGCCCAGGCGCCGGCTGCCATTCTTGGCCGTGCCTCGGGTCGTCCAGTTGGCTGTTCCTTCCTCCACGTCTAAGTGTGGAGAGGCGGCTAGTGCGCATGCGTGCGCTGATTTACTCCAGCCAGAGTCTAAGCCCGGTGTTTTGCCTAGTGAGCATGCTCAGCCTGTTTGTGTTATGTCTGAGACTAAGTCCTCAGTTCAGGCTACTGAGCATGCTCCCACAATTAACCCTAACAGCCTCTTTGCACAGGTACTTGGACTTCGTGCTGTGTCTAAGTTCTGGGATGTGTCTACTGAGCATGCTCAAACTGATAGTCTGCTTTCTAAGCCTGTGGCTCAGGCTACTGAGCATTCTCAGGCACTAAGTGCATCAGAGGCTAGGTCCGGTAAGGACCTCACTGAGCATGTCCGTGAGGTGGCAGGCCCTGATAGGGCAGAGGGTGTCAGGTGTCCTGATGACGTGGCAACTCCGGACTGGCTCGCAGAGGCCCGCCCCTATGATCTGGCACCTCAGTATTGGTTGTCAGACGATGACTGGTGAAGTGTTTGGGGCGTGGTTGCCATGAGGTCATCAATGACGTGGCGGTTTCGGATAGGTCGCATGTGACGTCACTGATGACATGGCACTCTGCTATTGGACCTTGGTGGTTCCACCCTGGGTTTGGGGCGGACTCAGGTTATAAAAGGGGCTGGAGACAACATGGAGGTGCGCAGTCTTCACTTTTGCTCAGTCAGAGCACACCTCCATGTTAAAGCCTCATTGCGGCATAAGCCTATGTTGGGAAGCGGTAGGTAGGGTTAGGCGAACGGTGCCTGTCACGCCAAGATTCGTGGCTCGGCACATCAGGGTCAGGCGCCGTGCTTCCCTCCTGCTGTTCCAGTCTTGCTATAGCAGCCCAGTGGCGTTAACTGGGCTGCGGCTGCTGTGCTTCCTGTCCGATTGTGCCCCCTACACACACGGACAACGCACCTGCTGCGCCACCTGTCTGTGCCCCCTACGCACACGGACAATGCACCTGCTGTGCCACCTGTCCAGTTGTGCCCCCTACGCGCACGGACAGCGTACTCCAGGACCCCTGTGGAGTTAACAGGGTGTTCCTTATTTTCCTGGGTTATCTCAGAGCCATCCAGCTCTATAGTCTCCGCCTAACCCTCAGGTGCCAGCAGCTCCTTTGTCATCTGGAGCACGGTGGGCCCCGACTGGCGATTAGGATACCTACCCCCTGGTCCTAATCTGCCGGCCCCCCCGTAACACATGGAAATTGTCATGGATCCTAAGATGGACGGGTAACTTCAATTGGTAGACTACAGGATTTACCTGTCGAAGAACCTCATAAGGACCCAGGAAGCGAGGAGCAAATTTGACAGAGCTTACTCTAAGTTTCACGTGTTTTGCAGAGAGCCACACAAAATCCCCTGGAGAAAAGACAGGAGCCGGGCGACGAAACCGATCGGACACCGTCTTCATACGGTCCTTAGCTGCTTGGATCAACTCTTGAGTCCGATCCCAAACCTCTCTGGCATTAGTTGCCCAGTCGGCCACAAGAGGAGAAGGTGCAGCAGCGGGAAACGGTACCGGTACCCTAGGGTGTTGCCCATTATGGAGTACGAATGGTGTCTGCCCAGTGGCCTCAGCCAGAGAATTGTTAAGGGCAAATTCAGCCCAGGGTAGGAGGGAGGACCAGTTATCGTGGTTCTCAGCAACAGTGTCGAAGGTATATAATCATGGATTGATTGGTACGCTCAACCAAACCATTGGTCTCCGGATGGTATGCCGAAGAGAGATTCAACTCAATTTGCAGAAAGCTACAAAGATCTCGCCAGAAACGGGAAGCAAATTGCGGGCCTCTATCACAAATGATACGATCTGGCATCCCGTGAAGCCTAAAGACATGCTTGAGGAATAGTTTGGCTAGTACCCTGGAAGATGGGATTCTTGCTAACGGTACGAGATGAACCATCCAGGAGAAATGGTCCGTAATGACCCACACAAATCGATGTCCCTGTGAACACGGAAGATCACCCACAAAGTCCATGCCTACCACCTCCCATGGTCTATCTGGCACTGGCAAAGGTTGCAAGAGCCCAGCCGGTCTCTGCCGTAATGGACGGTTGCGAGCACATGAGTAGCAGGAACCGACATATCTCTTGACGTGGCTGGCTAAGTGTGGCCACCAATGCTACCTCTCCAGTAACTCTCGTGTCCGCCTAATACCAAAATGCCCACCTACCTTTGAGGTGTGGGCCCACGACAGTATATCATTCTGTCGATCAGGCGGCACAAAGGTCTTGCCCGGTGGGATTTGGTCTAACGTCACAGGGGAGAGCGTATGAAAAACCCTGGAGGGAAGGATAAGACGAGGTTCGTCAATCTCTTCCTGGGTAGAAACCATAGAGCGAGACAGAGCATCTGCCTTGTTATTCTTACTCCCAGACAGATAGTTGATGGAGAAGTGAAAGCGGGATAAAAACAAGGACCAGTGGGCTTGGCGAGGATTCAGACGCTGAGCGGTTTGTAAGTACGTCAGATTCTTATGGTTTGTATAGACCTGGAAAGGATGTTTCGCTCCTTCCAGCAAGTGACGCCACTCCTCCAAGGCTAATCTCAGGGCGAGCAGTTCCCTATCCCCAATGGTATAGTTTCTCTCTGCCGGTGAAAAGGTTTTAGCAAAGAAGAAACACGGCCTTTTCCTACCTACACCGTTTTTTTGATACAAGACCGCACCAGCACCCACTGAAGAGGCATCAACCTCCAAGAGGAAGGGCTTATTCTCATCGGGTCTTTGAAGAACGGGAGCAGTTGAAAAGTGTCTTTTTACTGCCTCAAAAGCCTGGGATGTCTCAGTAGACCAGACTTTTGGATTAGCACCTTTCTTAGTCAAGGCCACCAAAGGGGCCACCAAAGTAGAGAAATGGGGTATGAACTGCCTGTAATAATTTATGAATCCTAAGAAGCGTTGCACCGCCTTCAAGGAATGGGGTTTGGACCATTCCAGGACAGCAGAGAGCTTCGCATAATCCATAGCCAGACCCTCTTGTGAGATAATGTAGCCCAAAAAAGGCAAGGATGACTGCTCGAATACACATTTTTCGAGTTTAGCAAACAAAGAGTGCTCCCTTAACCCCTTCACGACCATGGACGGAAAGATCCGTCATGGTGCCCTGGGCCTTAACGACCAAGGACGGATCTTTCCGTCATGGCGTAATCGCGGCACCGGAGCCTCCGGTGACTGCAATCGGTTAACATAAACCGCAGATTCGGGGAGGAGGGGACCTGTTCCTGACCTCAGGAGGGGTGGTGCCTCCTCCCCGGACCTACGGAGGCTGTGATTGGCTGACGAACGCCGCTCAACCAATCACAGCCACTGTAATGTTCCAGCCACTTAAAGTGACTGAAACATTGAAATCCAGCCCTGGCCAGTGCAGCTAATGCACTGGCCATTGGCTAGAGCTGGGTGACCTCACTGGATCACCCTCCCCCAGCTCCAGTAGCTCTGATTGGAGAGATCGGCCTTGTGACCTTTGTCTCCAATCACAGTGGACCTGTTGCCGGTGACCGCCCCATCAGCTTCACTTGTCGGCCCTGCAGCACGCCAGCACAGTGAGTGTACACAGTGCAATGGCAGGGCGACAAGATCCGGTCCCATGCTGTTATGTGACCGGAGCATGGGACCCGGAAGTTGCCGCGCTGCCATTGCACTGTATGAAACCGGCCTCCCGATCCGCCGCCGCCCTCCGTGATCTGCCACCCGCACCCCCACCCCTCGTATCTGCTGCCCGCACCCTCACCCCCACACCTCCCGATCCGCCGCTGCCCTCCGATCTGCCACCTTCACCCCCACCCCTCGTATCTGCTGCCCGCACCCTCACCCCCACACCTCCCGATCCGCCGCTGCCCTCCGCGATCTGCCACCCGCACCCCCACCCCTCGTATCTGCTGCCCGCACCCTCACCCCCACACCTCCCGATTCGCCGCTGCCCTCCGCGATCTGCCACCCGATCTGCTGCCCGCACCCCCACCCCTCGTATCTGCTGCCCGCACCCTCACCCCCACACCTCCCGATCCGCCGCCGCCCTCCATCTGCCACAGTGCCACCTGTCCCCCCCAATCTGCTGCCCGGCCCCTTTCCCTCGTGATCGGCTGCTCGTCCCCTCACCTCCGTGATGTGCTGCCAGCCCCCTCCACTCGAGATCGGCTGCCCGCTTCCTCCTCCGTTATGTGCTGCCCGGCCCCGCCCCCTCTCCGTTATGTGCTGTCTGGCCCCCCCCACCTCTCACCCCCGTGATCGGCTACTCGCCCCCTCCCCTGTCACCCCCGTGATGTGCGCCCCCTCCCCTGTCACCGCCGTGATGTGCGCCCCCTCCCCTGTCACCGCCGTGATGTGCGCCCCCTCCCCTGTCACCGCCGTGATGTGCGCCCCCTCCCCTGTCACCGCCGTGATGTGCGCCCCCTCCCCTGTCACCGCCGTGATGTGCGCTCCCTCCCCTGTCACCGCCGTGATGTGCGCTCCCTCCCCTGTCACCGCCGTGATGTGCGCTCCCTCCCCTGTCACCGCCGTGATGTGCGCTCCCTCCCCTGTCACCGCCGTGATGTGCGCTCCCTCCCCTGTCACCGCCGTGATGTGCGCTCCCTCCCCTGTCACCGCCGTGATGTGCGCTCCCTCCCCTGTCACCGCCGTGATGTGCGCTCCCTCCCCTGTCACCGCCGTGATGTGCGCTCCCTCCCCTGTCACCGCCGTGATGTGCGCTCCCTCCCCTGTCACCGCCGTGATGTGCGCTCCCTCCCCTGTCACCGCCGTGATGTGCGCTCCCTCCCCTGTCACCGCCGTGATGTGCGCTCCTTCACCTGTCACCCCCGTGATGTGCGCTCCCTCCCCTGTCACCCCCGTGATGTGCGCTCCCTCCCCTGTCACCCCCGTGATGTGCGCTCCCTCCCCTGTCACCCCCGTGATGTGCGCTCCCTCCCCTGTCACCCCCGTGATGTGCGCTCCCTCCCCTGTCACCCCCGTGATGTGCGCTCCCTCCCCTGTCACCCCCGTGATGTGCGCTCCCTCCCCTGTCACCCCCGTGATGTGCGCTCCCTCCCCTGTCACCCCCGTGATGTGCGCTCCCTCCCCTGTCACCCCCGTGATGTGCGCTCCCTCCCCTGTCACCCCCGTGATGTGCGCTCCCTCCCCTGTCACCCCCGTGATGTGCGCTCCCTCCCCTGTCACCCCCGTGATGTGCGCTTGTGAAGCCCCACAGGTGTAGTGTCGGTGCATTACCTTCAGGGACTCCACTCGGCTGGATCTGGTCACAGGTAGGAGATCTTCTTCTTGTCGTGACGCCACTCTCAGTATTGCGGTCAGTGGGGGACCGCCACTGCAGGTTGGGGGACGCCTGGGGCTGATGGTGAGTGCAGTTAGTTGGAATAGCCCCCTGAGAGTGAGGCAAGCCCCAGGGCCCTGTGTAGATGCGTAGTACCACAAGGCGCAGAATAACTCCACACAGGCAGGATGTCTTTCAGGGTTTTTACTCACTTCAGGTGGCAGGGTGAGTAACCCGGGCGTAGCTGGGATGAACCAGGCGGGAACCAGGTGTCCTTCAGGCTGACTTGTGAGGGTGACTACTAACTCGCCTTCCTTAGCCCTTGGTGGTTTGGGGTAACCCCGACTTTGAGTCCCTATGGGGGTCACCCAGGGAAGATGCTGCAGCCTCTCTCCCCTTCGTTTGCCGTGTGCTTGTCGCCTGGACCAGGCCACTCCAGCTGCTTGCCTCCTGTGACCTATGGGCCCTAACTGTGGCTACGTGGCTGCGGCTTTTAGTTGTTGTGGTGTGGGCTTTGAGGGCCCCACACCGGCAGGTTTAGCAAAAGAAAGCTGGATCTATCTCCGCTTCGGGATCTGCCGCCCGTTTGGGCCTGGTACTCTCTAGCAGTCTCCTTACTTCCCACTCCGTGCTCTCTCTCTAGCTGAGATGGGTTTCGGGTAGCACTCCTAGGTGACCGTTCTCCCCCGTTGGTAGCCACTGCGCGGACGCTGTCAGACTACAGCAGCCCAGGGGAAGGGGTCAGCTCTCCTCGGAGCTCCCTGGACTCTGCTCTGAACCGGCTCACATCTGGGACCTTCACTGCTGCTCCTGTCTGATCTCCACTTTCCTGCTCCTCACTCCTCCACACTCTGCTTCAGACTGTTTACTCCTCCTTCTCTTTTCCCTTTTGTGCCTGCCTACGCCACCTAGCAACCAGACTCTCTTACCACACCCCTTGAGAGGAGATGGAGGCTTTTGGCCCCCTCCACTATTCCAGTGGAGGTGAAGGCTTTTCCCCCTCCTGGGATCCCCAGGGGTCCTCTCATGGGTACATGTGTGAGGCCTGATCACTATGCACCTGTATAGTCACACCTCGGTCAGCCTTCTGGATTACCTGTTTGTACTGTCCCCAGCATGGGTGCAGTACTCAGTGGTGCCTGACCAGGTCAGGGGCGCCACACGCTCCCTCCCCTGTCACCCCCGTGATGTGCGCTCCCTCCCCTGTCACCCCCGTGATGTGCGCTCCCTCCCCTGTCACCCCCGTGATGTGCGCTCCCTCCCCTGTCACCCCCGTGATGTGCGCTCCCTCCCCTGTCACCCCCGTGATGTGCGCTCCCTCCCCTGTCACCCCCGTGATGTGCGCTCCCTCCCCTGTCACCCCCGTGATGTGCGCTCCCTCCCCTGTCACCCCCGTGATGTGCGCTCCCTCCCCTGTCACCCCCGTGATGTGCGCTCCCTCCCCTGTCACCCCCGTGATGTGCGCTCCCTCCCCTGTCACCCCCGTGATGTGCGCTCCCTCCCCTGTCACCCCCCGTGATGTGCGCTCCCTCCCCTGTCACCCCCGTGATGTGCGCTCCCTCCCCTGTCACCCCCGTGATGTGCGCTCCCTCCCCTGTCACCCCCGTGATGTGCGCTCCCTCCCCTGTCACCCCCGTGATGTGCGCTCCCTCCCCTGTCACCCCCGTGATGTGCGCTCCCTCCCCTGTCACCCCCGTGATGTGCGCTCCCTCCCCTGTCACCCCCGTGATGTGCGCTCCCTCCCCTGTCACCCCCGTGATGTGCGCTCCCTCCCCTGTCACCCCCGTGATGTGCGCTCCCTCCCCTGTCACCCCCGTGATGTGCGCTCCCTCCCCTGTCACCCCCGTGATGTGCGCTCCCTCCCCTGTCACCCCCGTGATGTGCGCTCCCTCCCCTGTCACCCCCGTGATGTGCGCTCCCTCCCCTGTCACCCCCGTGATGTGCGCTCCCTCCCCTGTCACCCCCGTGATGTGCGCTCCCTCCCCTGTCACCCCCGTGATGTGCGCTCCCTCCCCTGTCACCCCCGTGATGTGCGCTCCCTCCCCTGTCACCCCCGTGATGTGCGCTCCCTCCCCTGTCACCCCCGTGATGTGCGCTCCCTCCCCTGTCACCCCCGTGATGTGCGCTCCCTCCCCTGTCACCCCCGTGATGTGCGCTCCCTCCCCTGTCACCCCCGTGATGTGCGCTCCCTCCCCTGTCACCCCCGTGATGTGCGCTCCCTCCCCTGTCACCCCCGTGATGTGCGCTCCCTCCCCTGTCACCCCCGTGATGTGCGCTCCCTCCCCTGTCACCCCCGTGATGTGCGCTCCCTCCCCTGTCACCCCCGTGATGTGCGCTCCCCTCCCCTGTCACCCCCGTGATGTGCGCTCCCTCCCCTGTCACCCCCGTGATGTGCGCTCCCTCCCCTGTCACCCCCGTGATGTGCGCTCCCTCCCCTGTCACCCCCGTGATGTGCGCTCCCTCCCCTGTCACCCCCGTGATGTGCGCTCCCTCCCCTGTCACCCCCGTGATGTGCGCTCCCTCCCCTGTCACCCCCGTGATGTGCGCTCCCTCCCCTGTCACCCCCGTGATGTGCGCTCCCTCCCCTGTCACCCCCGTGATGTGCGCTCCCTCCCCTGTCACCCCCGTGATGTGCGCTCCCTCCCCTGTCACCCCCGTGATGTGCGCTCCCTCCCCTGTCACCCCCGTGATGTGCGCTCCCTCCCCTGTCACCCCCGTGATGTGCGCTCCCTCCCCTGTCACCCCCGTGATGTGCGCTCCCTCCCCTGTCACCCCCGTGATGTGCGCTCCCTCCCCTGTCACCCCCGTGATGTGCGCTCCCTCCCCTGTCACCCCCGTGATGTGCGCTCCCTCCCCTGTCACCCCCGTGATGTGCGCTCCCTCCCCTGTCACCCCCGTGATGTGCGCTCCCTCCCCTGTCACCCCCGTGATGTGCGCTCCCTCCCCTGTCACCCCCGTGATGTGCGCTCCCTCCCCTGTCACCCCCGTGATGTGCGCTCCCTCCCCTGTCACCCCCGTGATGTGCGCTCCCTCCCCTGTCACCCCCGTGATGTGCGCTCCCTCCCCTGTCACCCCCGTGATGTGCGCTCCCTCCCCTGTCACCCCCGTGATGTGCGCTCCCTCCCCTGTCACCCCCGTGATGTGCGCTCCCTCCCCTGTCACCCCCGTGATGTGCGCTCCCTCCCCTGTCACCCCCGTGATGTGCGCTCCCTCCCCTGTCACCCCCGTGATGTGCGCTCCTCCCCTGTCACCCCCGTGATGTGCGCTCCCTCCCCTGTCACCCCCGTGATGTGCGCTCCCTCCCCTGTCACCCCCGTGATGTGCGCTCCCTCCCCTGTCACCCCCGTGATGTGCGCTCCCTCCCCTGTCACCCCCGTGATGTGCGCTCCCTCCCCTGTCACCCCCGTGATGTGCGCTCCCTCCCCTGTCACCCCCGTGATGTGCGCTCCCTCCCCTGTCACCCCCGTGATGTGCGCTCCCTCCCCTGTCACCCCCGTGATGTGCGCTCCCTCCCCTGTCACCCCCGTGATGTGCGCTCCCTCCCCTGTCACCCCCGTGATGTGCGCTCCCTCCCCTGTCACCCCCGTGATGTGCGCTCCCTCCCCTGTCACCCCCGTGATGTGCGCTCCCTCCCCTGTCACCCCCGTGATGTGCGCTCCCTCCCCTGTCACCCCCGTGATGTGCGCTCCCTCCCCTGTCACCCCCGTGATGTGCGCTCCCTCCCCTGTCACCCCCGTGATGTGCGCTCCCTCCCCTGTCACCCCCGTGATGTGCGCTCCCTCCCCTGTCACCCCCGTGATGTGCGCTCCCTCCCCTGTCACCCCCGTGATGTGCGCTCCCTCCCCTGTCACCCCCGTGATGTGCGCTCCCTCCCCTGTCACCCCCGTGATGTGCGCTCCCTCCCCTGTCACCCCCGTGATGTGCGCTCCCTCCCCTGTCACCCCCGTGATGTGCGCTCCCTCCCCTGTCACCCCCGTGATGTGCGCTCCCTCCCCTGTCACCCCCCGTGATGTGCGCTCCCTCCCCTGTCACCCCCGTGATGTGCGCTCCCTCCCCTGTCACCCCCGTGATGTGCGCTCCCTCCCCTGTCACCCCCGTGATGTGCGCTCCCTCCCCTGTCACCCCCGTGATGTGCGCTCCCTCCCCTGTCACCCCCGTGATGTGCGCTCCCTCCCCTGTCACCCCCGTGATGTGCGCTCCCTCCCCTGTCACCCCCGTGATGTGCGCTCCCTCCCCTGTCACCCCCGTGATGTGCGCTCCCTCCCCTGTCACCCCCGTGATGTGCGCTCCCTCCCCTGTCACCCCCGTGATGTGCGCTCCCTCCCCTGTCACCCCCGTGATGTGCGCTCCCTCCCCTGTCACCCCCGTGATGTGCGCTCCCTCCCCTGTCACCCCCCCGTGATGTGCGCTCCCTCCCCTGTCACCCCCGTGATGTGCGCTCCCTCCCCTGTCACCCCCGTGATGTGCGCTCCCTCCCCTGTCACCCCCGTGATGTGCGCTCCCTCCCCTGTCACCCCCGTGATGTGCGCTCCCTCCCCTGTCACCCCCCGTGATGTGCGCTCCCTCCCCTGTCACCCCCGTGATGTGCGCTCCCTCCCCTGTCACCCCCGTGATGTGCGCTCCCTCCCCTGTCACCCCCGTGATGTGCGCTCCCTCCCCTGTCACCCCCGTGATGTGCGCTCCCTCCCCTGTCACCCCGTGATGTGCGCTCCCTCCCCTGTCACCCCCGTGATGTGCGCTCCCTCCCCTGTCACCCCCCGTGATGTGCGCTCCCTCCCCTGTCACCCCCCGTGATGTGCGCTCCCTCCCCTGTCACCCCCCGTGATGTGCGCTCCCTCCCCTGTCACCCCCCGTGATGTGCGCTCCCTCCCCTGTCACCCCCCGTGATGTGCGCTCCCTCCCCTGTCACCCCCCGTGATGTGCGCTCCCTCCCCTGTCACCCCCCGTGATGTGCGCTCCCTCCCCTGTCACCCCCCGTGATGTGCGCTCCCTCCCCTGTCACCCCCCGTGATGTGCGCTCCCTCCCCTGTCACCCCCCGTGATGTGCGCTCCCTCCCCTGTCACCCCCCGTGATGTGCGCTCCCTCCCCTGTCACCCCCCGTGATGTGCGCTCCCTCCCCTGTCACCCCCGTGATGTGCGCTCCCTCCCCTGTCACCCCCCGTGATGTGCGCTCCCTCCCCTGTCACCCCCCGTGATGTGCGCTCCCTCCCCTGTCACCCCCCGTGATGTGCGCTCCCTCCCCTGTCACCCCCCGTGATGTGCGCTCCCTCCCCTGTCACCCCCGTGATGTGCGCTCCCTCCCCTGTCACCCCCCGTGATGTGCGCTCCCTCCCCTGTCAACCCCCCGTGATGTGCGCTCCCTCCCCTGTCAACCCCCGTGATGTGCGCTCCCTCCCCTGTCACCCCCGTGATGTGCGCTCCCTCCCCTGTCAACCCCCGTGATGTGCGCTCCCTCCCCTGTCAACCCCCGTGATGTGCGCTCCCTCCCCTGTCAACCCCCGTGATGTGCGCTCCCTCCCCTGTCAACCCCCGTGATGTGCGCTCCCTCCCCTGTCAACCCCCGTGATGTGCGCTCCCTCCCCTGTCAACCCCCGTGATGTGCGCTCCCTCCCCTGTCAACCCCCGTGATGTGCGCTCCCTCCCCTGTCAACCCCCGTGATGTGCGCTCCCTCCCCTGTCAACCCCCGTGATGTGCGCTCCCTCCCCTGTCAACCCCCGTGATGTGCGCTCCCTCCCCTGTCAACCCCCGTGATGTGCGCTCCCTCCCCTGTCAACCCCCGTGATGTGCGCTCCCTCCCCTGTCAACCCCCGTGATGTGCGCTCCCTCCCCTGTCAACCCCCGTGATGTGCGCTCCCTCCCCTGTCAACCCCCGTGATGTGCGCTCCCTCCCCTGTCAACCCCCGTGATGTGCGCTCCCTCCCCTGTCAACCCCCGTGATGTGCGCTCCCTCCCCTGTCAACCCCCGTGATGTGCGCTCCCTCCCCTGTCAACCCCCGTGATGTGCGCTCCCTCCCCTGTCAACCCCCGTGATGTGCGCTCCCTCCCCTGTCAACCCCCGTGATGTGCGCTCCCTCCCCTGTCAACCCCCGTGATGTGCGCTCCCTCCCCTGTCAACCCCCGTGATGTGCGCTCCCTCCCCTGTCAACCCCCGTGATGTGCGCTCCCTCCCCTGTCAACCCCCGTGATGTGCGCTCCCTCCCCTGTCAACCCCCGTGATGTGCGCTCCCTCCCCTGTCAACCCCCGTGATGTGCGCTCCCTCCCCTGTCAACCCCCGTGATGTGCGCTCCCTCCCCTGTCAACCCCCGTGATGTGCGCTCCCTCCCCTGTCAACCCCCGTGATGTGCGCTCCCTCCCCTGTCAACCCCCGTGATGTGCGCTCCCTCCCCTGTCAACCCCCGTGATGTGCGCTCCCTCCCCTGTCAACCCCCGTGATGTGCGCTCCCTCCCCTGTCAACCCCCGTGATGTGCGCTCCCTCCCCTGTCAACCCCCCGTGATGTGCGCTCCCTCCCCTGTCAACCCCCGTGATGTGCGCTCCCTCCCCTGTCAACCCCCGTGATGTGCGCTCCCTCCCCTGTCAACCCCCGTGATGTGCGCTCCCTCCCCTGTCAACCCCCGTGATGTGCGCTCCCTCCCCTGTCAACCCCCGTGATGTGCGCTCCCTCCCCTGTCAACCCCGTGATGTGCGCTCCCTCCCTGTCAACCCCCGTGATGTGCGCTCCCTCCCCTGTCAACCCCCGTGATGTGCGCTCCCTCCCCTGTCAACCCCCGTGATGTGCGCTCCCTCCCCTGTCAACCCCCGTGATGTGCGCTCCCTCCCCTGTCAACCCCCGTGATGTGCGCTCCCTCCCCTGTCAACCCCCGTGATGTGCGCTCCCTCCCCTGTCAACCCCCGTGATGTGCGCTCCCTCCCCTGTCAACCCCCGTGATGTGCGCTCCCTCCCCTGTCAACCCCCGTGATGTGCGCTCCCTCCCCTGTCAACCCCCGTGATGTGCGCTCCCTCCCCTGTCAACCCCCGTGATGTGCGCTCCCTCCCCTGTCAACCCCCGTGATGTGCGCTCCCTCCCCTGTCAACCCCCGTGATGTGCGCTCCCTCCCCTGTCAACCCCCGTGATGTGCGCTCCCTCCCCTGTCAACCCCCGTGATGTGCGCTCCCTCCCCTGTCAACCCCCGTGATGTGCGCTCCCTCCCCTGTCAACCCCCGTGATGTGCGCTCCCTCCCCTGTCAACCCCCGTGATGTGCGCTCCCTCCCCTGTCAACCCCCGTGATGTGCGCTCCCTCCCCTGTCAACCCCCGTGATGTGCGCTCCCTCCCCTGTCAACCCCCGTGATGTGCGCTCCCTCCCCTGTCAACCCCCGTGATGTGCGCTCCCTCCCCTGTCAACCCCCGTGATGTGCGCTCCCTCCCCTGTCAACCCCCGTGATGTGCGCTCCCTCCCCTGTCAACCCCCGTGATGTGCGCTCCCTCCCCTGTCAACCCCCGTGATGTGCGCTCCCTCCCCTGTCAACCCCCGTGATGTGCGCTCCCTCCCCTGTCAACCCCCGTGATGTGCGCTCCCTCCCCTGTCAACCCCCGTGATGTGCGCTCCCTCCCCTGTCAACCCCCGTGATGTGCGCTCCCTCCCCTGTCAACCCCCGTGATGTGCGCTCCCTCCCCTGTCAACCCCCGTGATGTGCGCTCCCTCCCCTGTCAACCCCCGTGATGTGCGCTCCCTCCCCTGTCAACCCCCGTGATGTGCGCTCCCTCCCCTGTCAACCCCCGTGATGTGCGCTCCCTCCCCTGTCAACCCCCCGTGATGTGCGCTCCCTCCCCTGTCAACCCCCGTGATGTGCGCTCCCTCCCCTGTCAACCCCCGTGATGTGCGCTCCCTCCCCTGTCAACCCCCGTGATGTGCGCTCCCTCCCCTGTCAACCCCCGTGATGTGCGCTCCCTCCCCTGTCAACCCCCGTGATGTGCGCTCCCTCCCCTGTCAACCCCCGTGATGTGCGCTCCCTCCCCTGTCAACCCCCGTGATGTGCGCTCCCTCCCCTGTCAACCCCCGTGATGTGCGCTCCCTCCCCTGTCAACCCCCGTGATGTGCGCTCCCTCCCCTGTCAACCCCCGTGATGTGCGCTCCCTCCCCTGTCAACCCCCGTGATGTGCGCTCCCTCCCCTGTCAACCCCCGTGATGTGCGCTCCCTCCCCTGTCAACCCCCGTGATGTGCGCTCCCTCCCCTGTCAACCCCCGTGATGTGCGCTCCCTCCCCTGTCAACCCCCGTGATGTGCGCTCCCTCCCCTGTCAACCCCCGTGATGTGCGCTCCCTCCCCTGTCAACCCCCGTGATGTGCGCTCCCTCCCCTGTCAACCCCCGTGATGTGCGCTCCCTCCCCTGTCAACCCCCGTGATGTGCGCTCCCTCCCCCTGTCAACCCCCGTGATGTGCGCTCCCTCCCCTGTCAACCCCCGTGATGTGCGCTCCCTCCCCTGTCAACCCCCGTGATGTGCGCTCCCTCCCCTGTCAACCCCCGTGATGTGCGCTCCCTCCCCTGTCAACCCCCGTGATGTGCGCTCCCTCCCCTGTCAACCCCCGTGATGTGCGCTCCCTCCCCTGTCAACCCCCGTGATGTGCGCTCCCTCCCCTGTCAACCCCCGTGATGTGCGCTCCCTCCCCTGTCAACCCCCGTGATGTGCGCTCCTCCCTGTCAACCCCGTGATGTGCGCTCCCTCCCTGTCAACCCCCGTGATGTGCGCTCCCTCCCCTGTCAACCCCCGTGATGTGCGCTCCCTCCCCTGTCAACCCCCGTGATGTGCGCTCCCTCCCCTGTCAACCCCCGTGATGTGCGCTCCCTCCCCTGTCAACCCCCGTGATGTGCGCTCCCTCCCCTGTCAACCCCCGTGATGTGCGCTCCCTCCCCTGTCAACCCCCGTGATGTGCGCTCCCTCCCCTGTCAACCCCCGTGATGTGCGCTCCCTCCCCTGTCAACCCCCGTGATGTGCGCTCCCTCCCCTGTCAACCCCCGTGATGTGCGCTCCCTCCCCTGTCAACCCCCGTGATGTGCGCTCCCTCCCCTGTCAACCCCCGTGATGTGCGCTCCCTCCCCTGTCAACCCCCGTGATGTGCGCTCCCTCCCCTGTCAACCCCCGTGATGTGCGCTCCCTCCCCTGTCAACCCCCGTGATGTGCGCTCCCTCCCCTGTCAACCCCCGTGATGTGCGCTCCCTCCCCTGTCAACCCCCGTGATGTGCGCTCCCTCCCCTGTCAACCCCCCGTGATGTGCGCTCCCTCCCCTGTCAACCCCCGTGATGTGCGCTCCCTCCCCTGTCAACCCCCGTGATGTGCGCTCCCTCCCCTGTCAACCCCCGTGATGTGCGCTCCCTCCCCTGTCAACCCCCGTGATGTGCGCTCCCTCCCCTGTCAACCCCCGTGATGTGCGCTCCCTCCCCTGTCAACCCCCGTGATGTGCGCTCCCTCCCCTGTCAACCCCCGTGATGTGCGCTCCCTCCCCTGTCAACCCCCGTGATGTGCGCTCCCTCCCCTGTCAACCCCCGTGATGTGCGCTCCCTCCCCTGTCAACCCCCGTGATGTGCGCTCCCTCCCCTGTCAACCCCCGTGATGTGCGCTCCCTCCCCTGTCAACCCCCGTGATGTGCGCTCCCTCCCCTGTCAACCCCCGTGATGTGCGCTCCCTCCCCTGTCAACCCCCGTGATGTGCGCTCCCTCCCCTGTCAACCCCCGTGATGTGCGCTCCCTCCCCTGTCAACCCCCGTGATGTGCGCTCCCTCCCCTGTCAACCCCCGTGATGTGCGCTCCCTCCCCTGTCAACCCCCGTGATGTGCGCTCCCTCCCCTGTCAACCCCCGTGATGTGCGCTCCCTCCCCTGTCAACCCCCGTGATGTGCGCTCCCTCCCCTGTCAACCCCCGTGATGTGCGCTCCCTCCCCTGTCAACCCCCGTGATGTGCGCTCCCTCCCCTGTCAACCCCCGTGATGTGCGCTCCCTCCCCTGTCAACCCCCGTGATGTGCGCTCCCTCCCCTGTCAACCCCCGTGATGTGCGCTCCCTCCCCTGTCAACCCCCGTGATGTGCGCTCCCTCTCCCCTGTCAACCCCCGTGATGTGCGCTCCCTCCCCTGTCAACCCCCGTGATGTGCGCTCCCTCCCCTGTCAACCCCCGTGATGTGCGCTCCCTCCCCTGTCAACCCCCGTGATGTGCGCTCCCTCCCCTGTCAACCCCCGTGATGTGCGCTCCCTCCCCTGTCAACCCCCGTGATGTGCGCTCCCTCCCCTGTCAACCCCCGTGATGTGCGCTCCCTCCCCTGTCAACCCCCGTGATGTGCGCTCCCTCCCCTGTCAACCCCCGTGATGTGCGCTCCCTCCCCTGTCAACCCCCGTGATGTGCGCTCCCTCCCCTGTCAACCCCCGTGATGTGCGCTCCCTCCCCTGTCAACCCCCGTGATGTGCGCTCCCTCCCCTGTCAACCCCCGTGATGTGCGCTCCCTCCCCTGTCAACCCCCGTGATGTGCGCTCCCTCCCCTGTCAACCCCCGTGATGTGCGCTCCCTCCCCTGTCAACCCCCGTGATGTGCGCTCCCTCCCCTGTCAACCCC